>NC_140938.1:50106459-50706459 GCF_014529385.1 Adiantum capillus-veneris
AATGGTAGGTGGACAAACAAAGGAAGTCTTCTTAGAAAATCTTCCAAACCTCCTTGTTACTTTGCTCTTCTCAATTGAGTTTGTAGTATATTAGGTTAGATGACAATAAGCCTTCCCATCTAAAACCAAACACTTGCCTTCAACTGCTTCTTCAAACTCTTTGAATTCTTCTGCCAAGAAGTCTTTCAAATGGTCTAACAAAGTTGCAAGATCAAACACAGGATTGAATATTTCATATGCTTTGGTGTACACCTCCATGTCACCACCATCCATCACAGCCACCAATAGTTTCTCACTTGGACTCTCCTCCAAAATCTCCTCCCGGCCTTCAATCATGGTAGAGGAAAAGTCGACAGGTGAAGCTAGGTACAGGGTACGGGAATACGTCCAATGTTTGCAAATGTACTCGTGCCAATGTACCACAGCAAAACGAAACCGGACCACGCGATATGCGCTTGACCCAAGCTTTGGAAATGCCTCCCTGCGCGTCGTGCGGGACAAAGCCACACAAACTCCAAACGGACCAAATGACGCGATAGACGTTGGACCTAGCCTTTGGAATTGCTTCCCTGCGCGTCGTGCGGGACAAAGCCACACAAAACCGTAAAACACAAAATGACGCGATAGGCATTGGACCCAACCTTTGGAACTTCTTCCCTGCGCGTCGTACGAGACAACGCAAACAAGAAGCGATAGGGTCCACCAATGTGCAATTTGCAAAGATGAAATTGTGTGAGGCGAAAGTATTACACAAAAATAGACGATATCTCGCGTCATATGCGACAAGTGAGCGTGCAACATTTTTAAAATTCGAGACCAAGCTTTATATATATCTGATATATGACCGTTAGTGACACGTGTCTGCCATGCACACGTGCCACGTGGCCTGCGTACAACGGTCATCGTACGGACGGCCTTATGTATATAAACCCTTGTCACGTGCTCATTTTGTGCTTTCTTCTATACTCGACATTCGCGTCGTGTCGTCCTCAACTACCCGTACTTCGAGTCATCCGTCCACTAAGCCAAGATAAGTTTCTTCTCAACGACGCGGCCGGAACTGTTGGGCATGTGGGCGCACCTTCTACTTTCTACCGCTTCCTATACTCTAAGCATCCCTTACGCCACGATAGGCGCAAGTTCTAGAGTCTCGGTGAACCTCTCATCGCGTCGTGCGGGGGATTGACTCGACATAAAGATTTGACGGGCATATGAGGCTCTATACCATGTCCTAAGGTGTTTGTGTGCTTTCTACCGCGTTGTGGAAGTCTCTTTCTCGAAATACTCATGGCTTCCCATATGACGCGATAAGCGTATGTTGCAACTGTTAGGTGGGGCTCTCATCGCGTCGTGCGGGGGATTTTCTCGGCTTTAAGATTTCACCTCGCATACGGCGTGATACTGCTATGTTCTAAGGTGTGGTTGCGCCCTCTATTGTGTCGTACAAGGAGTTTTGTGAGATTCTTTTTGCATGTTCCGGTGGTCACATACGACGCAAAACGGACCTATTCCATAGCTTGGGTCACCCTTCTATCGCGTCGTGTTACCCTTCTCCTCACACACGGCGCGATAGAAACATCTTGAAGGTTGTGGCCTACCCCTCTGTCGCGTGGTGTGCTCTTTTACCCAAATGGCCAGGACTAAGCAAACTGCAAGGAAGGTCTACCAAGCCCCAACTGATCCAGAAATAGGTGATGCTGAGAAAGATGCAGAGAAAGCACCCCCTCCACTACCTCGTCAGAGGCCCAATGCTAGAAAAAGATTGAATTATCAGGTGAAGTCCGTAAGAGAAATAAGAAAAGCACAAAAGTCTACTTGTCTACTAATTCCAAAGCTCTCTTTCATGAGGGTTGTGAAAGAGATATCTGATAGACTTGTAAGCATGATGAATATCAAAACTTTTGTCTCGGTAAGGTGGCAGTTTCAAGCTGTGATGTGCCTTCAGGAAGCTGCTGAGGACTTTCTCATAGACTTTATGAATGATAGCTACATTGCAGCTGCATTTGCTCACAGGGTCACACTTATGAGCAAAGATTTTGTGCTTGTGTCAAAGCTAAGGTACAAGTTTGATAAGGCTCTTGAGCTCATTCCTAGTGAGGATCTTAGAGCCTTCCAAATTTTAAACATCCCTCCTTCCAGGCAGCAAAAAGATTATGGGGTTGTCATTGAGGATGTTACACATGAGTACGAGACAAGAAAGTCCCAGGATATTAAACCAGGAAAGGAAGTTGAGAGGGAGCAAGACATGATATCCGAGGATGCTATCCTTAAAGAGCAAGCTGAAATTTTAAGAGCATCCAACTCTCTTCTTTATGAAAAATTCACAGGCCAAATGGTGGTGGATGTCTCCTTGTTTGGAGATATTGAGGCATATTTGGACATATTCCCTCAAGACACAAGTATGCTTGTAAATCCCAACATTGAGCTTGGTGACACTGTGCTCTATATCTCTCTCAGGTGTGTTGCTTTGCTAATTATTATAATGTGCATGTGCATGGCAGACAGGCACAAGGGGCTCATTGTGGCTTGTGTTTCCTTTTCCAGGTGTCTTATGAGGAATCTTCTAGAGACTCTAGCTATGCAAATTGCCATACTTGACCCTCTAGTGACACAGTGCCTTTTCAACAAGCAAGGAACCCTTTCAAGTTCTTTTGACGATTTTAACATGCTGACCTGCAATTACATATTATACCCCTATGTTGAAGGGTGATTCTTAACACTAGGTTGGTAACCTAACAGGACATAAAAGTGTCCTTTCAGGGTTTTGAAAAAAACCTCCAAAACCATAGTAGATCCACTCATTTTGTAAAATCCTTTCATGAGGTTATAGTTCAAGGCCTACTACACATGGAAAAAATAAGAAACTTGTAAAATTTCTCATCTTTTGGTCACACCAAGCCTCCAAAGTTGATGGACCCGTACATTTTCATCAAAACGGTCATTTCTTACGTTTTGTTGCATAAAAATAAGATTAGGGATTTTTGTGGGACTTGAGATAAATTCCCTAGTTAACTTCAATGGGTTGGTGATCAGAACATATGATTGCTTCTCACTCACTATTTTTTGTTTTGCCAAAAGAGATAGGTACAAAAAAGTTGAATTTTTACCATTCTGCAAATCTATCATCAAAGTTTCTATAGCCACGCTCAATACAAATAATATATGCATGTTTTCTTAGTTCCCTATTGTCCTTTAGGTTCATAAGGAGCCATGGATCATGTCAAAAGAATAATACATCTCTTACCAAGGGGAATCTTGGGGACAAAGATGAAGTGCTAAATACAACAAACATGAAAAAACAGGGTTCAACATTATGAGTTGTAGAATCCCATAGAAACTATTCAATATCTAGCCAAATTTGATCCTTATGACTAGATATGGTTACTACCTACAAAATGCACGTAGTTGTCATAAGAAACTAACAATATTCAAAAAGCTATACTTGATATACTAGAATGTTTCGTTTTCTTCTATAATTGAAAAAATCAACCATCGTTGTCTACTATGCAAAATAGGGTATTAGGTGCCCCAAAACTCAAGGAATATTAGCTTTATGTTACAATATGCGACATAGAAAATTAAAACTACATTTGGATATCATGAAAGCCACCAAAAAAATCATAGAAGAGCTAAAATTGGCTAAAAAACTGGACTTGACAACTTTTGTAATTTGGTCATAACTTACAACTTTAACATTTATTTCTCCCTAGAAGCATCAGGACATGTTGAGGACTACTAAAGATAGTTCTCTAGCATTATAGACCTCACAAACATGAATTCTAGAGTGGTATAGTTGCAAAAAGTTGGAAAAAGCCAAAAACAGGACCTGTTTTTTCACACAGTTTAGGTTGTGAAGTGTTGTGCAAGGACAAGGTTAAAGATGGAATTGATATTCCAAAAAAATGTCGAGTTTTTTTCAGCTCTTGAGACAACTTTCTAGACAGATAGCACCTCAAAATCCATTTTGAAACTCTTGACATAATTCAAGGAAAATGGTCACTTAACAGGACATAAAAGTGTCCCATTACCAACCTAGTGTTAACTCCTTACATGTTATTTTTAACATTTTGTGGTATTCTTAGCTAATTTGTTTTTTATTTTGTAGAGGACATTGGAGTCTTATTATCTTCAATCTTTTGGAGAAAGATATTATATTTATGAATTCATTGTCAAGTATCCATGGGAAAAGTAAACTGTAAGTATGAAGCATAATCTATGCTTGATGATGGCCCATTGTTTTCTATTAGTAGCTTTTTGATTCAATGTCTTCTTGCAGTGCTGCCAAACTTATTGTTGGTCACCTGAGTACCACAAACAAGGATTACAATATAGAAGCTTTCAAGTACTACAATCAAAAAGTGCCTTTACAGACAGACTCAACATCTTGTGGATGGAGGGTGCTTGCAAATGCATGGAGATATCTTGAGTGAAGGTGCCGGATGACTACACTCACTGTAAGTGTGGTTCATGTATTTATTTTGATGTTTTATGTAAGTATGTCATGTCCTTTAGTTCCTTTTTCTATTTTTTTCAGTTGCATGACTATCCAGAGTCTTGGGTCACGTGGGTGAGAGAGAAGGCTGTTTCTATGGTTTTGGAAAGATCAATAAATCCAAATGATCCAGATTCTCCTTTGTCACCAAAGGTTTGGATGCAAAGAAAATGGATCAAAAGAAAAAAAGTCCTGCAAAGATCCATACAAAGAAAAAGGATCACAAGAAGAGTCCTACCAAGGTGAAGAGTCCTGCCAAGGGGAAGAGTCCCAAGAAGAAGATCCCTGCCAAGGGGAAGAGTCCTACCAAAAAGAAGATCCCTGCCAAGGGGAAGAGTCCCACTAAGAAGACTGCCAAGGGAAAGAGTCCCACTAAGAGCCCTGGAAAAAAAAGAGCAGATACAAAGGGCCATCCATTCCACTCACCATTGAAATTCAAGGTTCAAAAGCGTCGTACACTTAAGAACAATAAGGGGGAGGCACCTAGCTCACCTTTCAAGCTACCATTTATGTTGTCAAAGAAAGCTGCCAAATCACCCAAGACAGCCAGTCCTAAGGAGCCCAAAGCACCAACCCCTGCCAAGTCACCACCACCACCCACTCCTGAACTTTCACCCCCTTCTGAACACAAAAGGAAAAGGGTCTCTGAGGATGCAGAATCCTCTCAAGCAAAAAGAAAAGTGGAATTTCATGATTGAATAGTCCACAAAAGCTATGTACATTTTTGTTCATTTTGTCCATATGAACATATATATATACCCTTTGGTGATTCATAATTTTGTACTTCAAATACTTAATGCAATTGTCGATTCTTAAATGTGTATCATGATGTCATGTAAGTTTATTACAACATAAGTAGAGAAAAGATAAATATATTTGCAAAATGATTACAATATTGAACTTGTTTTTTCAAGTCCTTGCAAGTGGCTCAAATACAACTCTTTTTGGGGGAAGGCATGTGATGCAAGAGGTTGAATTCTCCATCCTTGTGCTCACCACAATTTCATCCACTTTGAATCTATACTCGGGAGATGTTTCATCAAGAAACTCAAGAGATTCTCTAACATCATTTAGTCTCCAATTTGTTGTTACTATCAGGCTTCTATACTCGGTGTGTGGATGTACTGTGACCTTTAGTTCAAACTCTGGACAATTTTCCTCAGAGTCGAGAGGAACCTAGCTACCTAATTTGCTTCTCCATCTCCTATAGTCATAGCCTAGAACTAATGATTGATGACATAGTTGATATGAGATAGACATAGAATTTGGGCTTACTCTACAACTAATATTTTCACCAATATGGAAAGTTTCTCTGGTGCTCCATCCGTCTCCAAGAACATTATCAAGTTCAGTCATAGAAAGTCTTCTATTAAGCCACATCGTCTTTGTCCTCTGCAAATCCATTGTTTTGAAACATGCCACAAAGACATGTATAGGCAAGAACCATTGAACTTTAATCCTTCTTGATATCCTGCCCGGAGACATAGCTTTAAGGATGTCTTCTTTGATCTTGGATTTGAAGCTTGATATAGTACATGCATCAGGAGCTTCCCAATCAAGTGAACTTATGGTGGGAACGAGTAACTGATGTAGTTCTCCATATGCACCTTCTCGTGATGGAACTTTGTATTTGCAAAATAGACAAACAAATGCATTGTTTTGTAAAAGGAAGGTGGCTTGTCAGCATACATAGCATTTGCAATCCCTTTATGCATTGCTTTGAACGTCCCACTCAGACTCTCCACAGGCTGCCATTCCACAGCTGTTGAAGAAAATATATCTGGAATGGAATCAAAAAATGAGAAAAACAATGGGATAATGAAAAAAATTCACTGTATCAAATAGTTTTTTTTTGTACTTACAGTAAGAATGCACTGTGGGATGTTCTTCCCAGTCTAACACCATATCCTTGGCCATGTACACATGTTGAACCTTAGCTAGCCAGCCATTGTCGGTCACTTTGAAAGCAAGAACACGACCTTTCCAATGGTTTTTTACTTTATCGCGTTTAGTTCTCTTCACTCTGTGTACACCTTTGCATGAAGGAAGCATTGTTACCCAGTCATTCACACGAAAAGATATGGACTTCCAAAGACCATCCTCTCTATCGTTATGAAAGTCACAAGAAGTTATGTTATGTGAAGGGTGACGTGCAAAAGACGCCATGGAAACTCAGAGATTAGAGAAGAAAGAAAGTATAGACGGAAACTAGAGAAACTAAAACCTCTCACAAACTAGAGAGCCACAAAGGTATACGTTTGAAAAAAGTAGGTGATTTGTCATTAATGCTCTTGTTTTGAGAGCCTTCTGACATAGATTTCCTATCTTTTGACAACGCTTTTGTGAAATATAAAATAGAATAAAAGACGAGACTTCATTGCTTTGAGCCGCAAATTTAATGAGCTCTCGCCGAAAGCACCTAAATATAGCAGTTTCAGCCTTGTGATCAAGACATTTAGCGGTTCTCTGTCAAAATAGGACCACCAAAACCCACAATAGAGGAGACAAGAGTGCCATACTTTTGTATACGTGTCAAATAACTATTGGACTATTCCTTAATCCTTAGATTAACAAACAACCATTTTTGAGTCGTTTTTGGCCCTAATGTGAGAATAACTTCGTATAGGGAGTCCACAACCCACCAAGATTGAAGTCGGATATTACAACATAATAAGGCTTTTTGGTTGAGTAAGTGTGCCCTATGTTTTAAGCAGGGGATACATGTTTTTAGGATGCAAGCTAAGAGTACAGATACCTCTGAGAAACAGCAATTAGACCCACAAGTGATCCATCTGAAGGCATTTTTGTGAGCCTTATAAATGGCTGTTAGGTAAGGTAGAGGGTAAAGGTTTTTGAGACGAAGTTTGGTGAGGTAATCATTAATTGTTTTCAAAATGTCAGACTGGGGAATAGTAATGGGTAGAAAGTCGGATTCAGAGAGCCTCTTTTTAGCTTCTTGAGTCATAAAGGTTGGCATATAAAGATAGGGTTATTGGCAGCCTTGTCTAAGCAGGTAATAAAATACTTGCTTTTTAGAGCCTCAATATGCTGATCCATAGGGGCAATTAACTTGGTTGAGTTTTAAAATGTAAGCATGGTTCCACAAAAATCCCAAAAGAGTTGTTTAACTCTATCCTCCTAAAGTAGGGGAGGTAAGACTAAAATGCTATTTTGTAACACATTGGAAAGGCATAACCAGAGTTCGCTTATGGCAATGTGTTTGCACAAAGGCTGGGACGGGATATGATTAAGTCCCTTTATGAGAATGTTTTTCATACTCTGATTGTCAATGTACTTAAGATCAAAAAATAGCACATGTTTAAGACTATTACAATACCCAGGTGTAGACTCATTGCACTTGACAATTTGGAATTACAATTTTGGAAAAGATTTCCTTAGCATTGCATAATTGTAGCTTGATAGGGTCCATGAATGACCAAGCAAAACAGAGATTGTCCCATAGCTCATTAGTTGGAATATCCAATCCATACAAAAAAAGGCTATAGAAGGCATGGATAGACCTTATATCCATGAGCGCATTCATGTATGTAATATGTATGAAGAAGCGATTTTTGGTAGGGGCTGGAGGATTCAAACAAAATCTTCCAACTTCATCCTTGCAAACATCCTGCAATTAGATAAAAAAATATAGCAGACTCTTAGCACTGGGAGCACATCCAGGGGTAACAGCAGATCGAGCACGTGAAGTAGAGGTGGGTGTGGGGGTAAAACAAGGGGTGATGGACTGGGGTCTGTGCCGCAGATCGGATGACAGTAGAATAGCTAGTAGAGGACTCAGATGGTGAAAAAACTGGGGTCCAGGAAGGGGTGTTAGGTGGTTGGGTTAAAAAGCGAGGGTTCATGCCCTTCCTTTGTCTGCCTCTTCCCTAGTCCACTCTTCCTCTTTTGCCATGTCTAGAGTCAGAGTTAGATTCTCTGGTGGGCAAGACAGCCTTTTGAAGAAAGGTTTCCATTTCATTGTCCTGAGCATCAAGCGGGGCTTGCTGAAATAGAGCAGCCTGTTTAATATATTCTTTGAGCCTCTCCCTATACATGTGGTGAATGAGGAGTGCTTTGATACCCTCTTGACCTTCTGTAGCAACCCATTTTAGGAACTTCAGGGTGGACTTCTTCAAAGAGTCGGTCGAGAAAAGGAAGCAACTTTGAACATGATTAGCCATAGAGCATGATCAAACCATAGGACGTTACCGTCTCTGCAATGATCCCCTTCTCCATTGAAGTCACAACCACATTTGATGAAGGGGCGGTGAATGTTCCATAGCTATGTAGTATAGCTAGGATCTCTGTCGGTTAGAGAGATAACACCTTTTACTCCCAAGACACATCCAAGGTTGGTGGAGCACCTTTGTGTCTCAAAGTATGCCATAGTAAAAGGGCATCCAATGAGATAGGGCTCAATGATGTTTGAGGAGTTGGTTAAGAGGATTTGTTGTAAGCCAATTTTAGTTGCCTCTTTATCTCTCTCATTGAGAAGGGCGAGCATAAATTTTTCATTGACTGGGGCAAGTAGGGCATAATTGCCAAAGCCCCAAACCTTCTGATGTGTGTCATGCAACATGCATTCTAGCCAACGTTGAGGGATAAAGGGGTCTGTATATGCTTCCATAGGCTTTGAGGCTTTGTCCAAGACTGCACCAGCGACTATAAACTCCTCCTTGACAACAGCTTGTTCCTCGTCATCTAGCTCCTCAGGAATAAGGTTGCTCATGGGGTTAGAAGGTGGTGAGAGAGGGAACATGGGAGCTCCTTGCAGCATGCCACGCTTCTTTTGTCTTATTAGAGGATCATTTTTGAGCTTTTTCCCATGCATTTCCATAAACCTTCTCATTATAGAGGAGAGAGAGAGAGAGAGAGAGAGAGAGAGAGAGAGAGAGAGAGAGAGAGAGAGAGCATCCTAATTCCCTGCTACCTTCGTAATGACCTTGGAGTGTAATTAACGTGGCCAGTGAGAGAAATCGCAGACACAGAATGCAAGTGGCGCATGTCCACAAAGCTATAGTTGGAAGTGGTAGGGCAAAACAGGGCATGGCGAATGATGGCCCGAGAGAGACAGATCGAAGCTGGCTGCTGGAGCCTGGAACTCGTGCATGCTGGAAACGCACAGGGTGTCGAGTGTTAAAAACGCGTAAATAAATGCTCCCAATGCTGGGCCGAGAGAGAGAGAGAGAGAGAGAGAGAGAGAGAGAGAGAGAGAGAGAGAGAGAGAGAGAGAGAGAGAGAGAGAGAGAGAGAGAGAGAGAGGAGCCTTAATGTGTATCTAGTCAATATAATATATTCCAAGTTTTTGGCTTTCAATCACTTTCAAGCAGCAACGTGTACTCATATATTTTTAGAAGTTTATGAATCATAATTTTATCTTGTGGACAACCTTACCATGCAAAAAGCAACTTGGAGCTGATTTTCAAACTAATTGATATGTGTTCGCGCATGAAGCTAAAGGTGTAAGATCTTTCGGATTATCTTTCGATTTAGGAGCTACCACATCAAACGAATTCTCTTGTAAGCTTTTCTTATGGCCTCAAATTCCTCTAAGCAAAAATCTTTGCTTGCTATGCCTGGGTTCTCAAAGCAAGTTAACATTAGCAATGAAAAAGAAAAAAGAAAAATTGAACTTGTGCTTGATGATAATGATGTAGAGGTTGAAAATGTTGGTATAGAGGAAGCCAAAAGGAGTAAAAAAGCTCAAACTTCGTGGAATGATAAATGGAAATTTGAATTTGAGTGGGTTGAGTTTGATAGGGTGCAAGCCAACATGTTTTGTTCTTTTTGTAAAAATGACAAACATTGCAAAAGTGAGTTTGGGACTGATGGGGAAATTAATATACAACATAGTGCCTTAGTGAATCATGGGGGATCAAAGAGACACAAAGCACTTGCATGGGCATTGCATAGTGGGAAGAAAAGTTTTGAAGTTGGTGTTACCGTAAGCATTTTGAAGACATTGGAGATAGCATGAAAAATTTATTTCGAGTTTCTTATTTTGTTGCCAAAAATGACCTTGCATACACCAAATATGTTCCCACACTTGAATTGCTTAGAGAATGTAACACTCTAAATATCCCCAAAAACATGTATAAAAATGATAAAGCATGTGCTTCGTTTGTGCAGTACATTGGAAAGGGTCTTGAAGTAGAGTATATGACATATGTTCGTCAATCTCCCTTCTTTGGCATCATGGTAGATGAATCAACAGACATTTCTATAGAGGAACATTTGATTGTATATGTTTGTTATATAAAAGACAATGAGCCAAAAATATCATTTCTTGATCTTTTAGAGGTAGATGACCGAACATCTCTTGGATTGTTTGCCTAGTTGAAAAAATTGTTGGTAGATTTTGGCTTGGATGAAAAGAAGTTAGTAAGCTTTGGTTCGGATGGAGAATCCGTTATGGTTGGGAAAAAAATAGGGGTATCCACACTCTATGAGAGACTCAAACTTTAGAAGCATTCAACTTACTAGAGATAAAAGTGGCTTTGACCTAGAAAATGTGATAGCTTTTCAAAAGACTTTCACAAAGCATATCGTTGAGAATTTGAAGGAGAGATTTGAGGATACTTCTATTTTGAGCCATTTTAAACTTTTGTCCCCTTGTTGTTATCCTCCTACAAAAGATTTTTGAAAGGATCTTAAAAATTTTGGGGGCGATGCAATTGAGGAGATTATAAAGTTTTATGGACAAACCAAAATTTGAAAGGAGGGAAAGTTGTTGAGCGTTTAGTTGATTCATTTTTGTTGAGAAAGGAATTTCAAACTTTTAAATATCAAGCATACAATGAGTGGAAGGGGTGGAACTTCAAAAACACATGGTGCTACATTGGTAGCAATGAAACTTTGAGAGAAAAGTATGCATCATTACTAATGCTTGCTCAAATAGCATTGGTACAATGTTGTAGTAGGGCTATGTGTGAGCGAGGTTTTAGTATCCAAAATATAATCAAATCCAAGCTTAGAAATTCTCTTACTACTAAGAGCATGCGTACTTTGATGAGAATTTCTCTTGAAGGACCTCCATAGGACGGGTTTAAATTTGATGAAGCAATTGCAATGTGGCGGGATGATGCAAAGACCTCAAGACATGCATTTAGCATTGAAGAATAGATTGTAAGATTTCAATTTTTAAATTATTCTAAACTTTGTGATCTTTGAATTATATTTTTAATTTTCTTTTATGATAATTTTTCTAGGTTTTTGGTCGAGAAAAAATGGATCAAATTTCTTTCTTTCATTTGAGCTAAGAGAAAAGCTTTCTCTCGCTATGAGCTTTCATATGTACCTCTCTCTTGCCAATAGAATTTTGGTTGTTCTCTTTACATTAATCTTGTTGCCTCGCTTTGTAATCGATTATCTTCAAATTAATCAAAATTTTGCAAAAGTTACTCTTTATTTCAATGCCTTTTAAGTTTTAATTTCTAATGTCTATCCTTCTATACCAATAGGTCGTTTATTGGTTCTCAAGACCTTGAATTTTGTTCACTAAAGATTGGTTTTTTTTAATGGAAGAGGAGCTTTCTTTTGCTATGTTTTTTTCTATGTAACTAATGCTTGCCAATAGTCACCTTGTTTGCTATGTAATCAATTTTATTTAAATTTAATGACAGTTTTGTGTGCGCGTATGTCGCACGTGTCAATGCAAGGAACTTGCCGATACACCGTGTGCGAGCCACAAATGGCTCCAAGCACACAACAAGCCTAAACTAGTAAGCTCAAAGAAGGCGATGGTGTGTCACTCACCGCTCTACGCTTGTTTCGTGGAGGATTCCTCACCGCGAAGAAGAAGGAGACGCCGCTACACCGCGCTCAACCGCTTCACCGCCGTCGTGCCTTCGTAATGCTCGATCGCCCACACACTCTCTCTCTCTCTCTCTCACATACACATACACACACACACACGGAGGTGAAGAAGAAGAAGATGGAGATGGAGATGGAGCAAGAGCACTCTTCTATTGCACAAATGAGAGAATGAGTGAATTTTAGGTTTAGTTGACTTTTATATGAGCTCGTCCCATTCACACTTGGACGCCCATGCTTAGCCACTAATCCCTTGAATGTTCCTGTTAGAGTGCGCCTCTCATCGGCGATCACTCTTACCCTTTTCCTATTGCACCGACAAGCCCGGTACCTGACTCTACCAAATAAATAATACAATGTCCGCCGTAGGTTACAACGTCCGTCGTAGGTAATAGGGTGTCTGTGAGCCATGAGGGTTAACATGCCCCCCTTCCTGATGTAGATTCCGTCCTCGGAAGCTATTGAGTTGAAGCTTGTTATGTCCATGTTGTAGAGCATCTAGATTTGAATCTGCAAGGCAAAGTCACTGTTTCAGCAAGCGGAATTATATTTCCATAAATCATGAGCGGAATGTAAAGTACATGTGGAAATGAGTAAATGCAAGATTTATGAAATGTTAGACTGCCATTAAGGACAAATAAATCACACTTTGAGTAAATTAATTAATCAAGAGTTTTGGGCTTATGGGTGAGGCTATCAACTAGTTAGCTTTGACTAAGATTAAAACAACTACTCTAGTACTAGCTAAGCTAAGAAGATTATCTAAATGCAAGATTTCCTAATTGTGCTTTTCAGCTTTTATTAGCCAACTAGCTCTCACAACTGCAAACAAAAGCTTGAAATGTTAACTGTAAGCTCTATGGAAGTCTTTTAAATGTCATTCATTTTTTTCTTTTTCTCTTTTTTACTTTGGTTCACAATCATTTGACATGTGTGCTTATTTTGTATGTCTGGGGCTTTTTGCTTCTCAAGGAGAAGCGCCCACACTGGGAACCTCTAGGGCTCTAGGACCATAGACAATACATGTGAGTGAAGTACCAAATCAAGCCAGGATTTCTCTTCCAGCATTAGATTTTTCATTTGTGGCACTTATGTTTTTTGCTTCCATTTCCTTTGTATTCTCACTAGTGTTTTTGTTGTTTAAGTGAGCAAGCTTCTCTATGCCTTAAACATTCCTAAGGTCTCAAATACTGAGATAATTTTATCAGCTAGGCCTAGTGGTCAAGTAAATGAGTTAACCTAAAGTCACGGTCTCCTAATCTCAAGGCTCATCCATAAGATTAAACTCTAGTTCCATCAACTTAAGCAAAGACAAATTTATACATCTATAATGGCAGATAACAAACATAACTATTGCACTCAAACAAACCATAAAAAATCATTATTAGCAATTATACATATCCACCAACATGAATCATGGAAAGTAGTACACCTGGAGGTATGGAGTTGCTCATTTAACCAGATGTCCTCAGCCATGTGGATGGAGATCCATATAAGTCCTACCTAACACATCCAAAAAACAAGCACTATACCTCTAGGAGGCATGTCAGTGTGAAAAAATTAAAACTCCTAGAAAACAAACTCAAAACACAATCCAGACCCCTAACCTACCTATCTGTCATCCCTTTTAGAATCAAGGAAAGAGGATATTATATAAACCGGGTGGCCACCCTAAGGCTAGGCCTCTATCCTCATCATCTAGATAAACGAAATCATTTTCCGTGAGGCCATAGTCTTCCTCGGTCTCTATTATTTCTTCTTCATCATCCTCTTGCGCAAGCGTGTTAATCAAGAACCTCGCGATGCGTGGATACTCATCCTGTGCAAAAGAATAAGCATGTGCCACCGGAGAAACATTCGCTACTACTGGGTAGGGATCACTAGTTATCCATAGACGTATCAGCCATTCTAACTCCTCAAAATTTCGCTCACGTGCAAGTCTCTCTACCAAATCCCATTCGCAAGAAAGTACAGGGTAGCAGATATGAAACACTTGAGAAAAAGAAAAAGGGTACCTTTCATAAAAAATAGAAGCGCATGCCTCTGGTGAACTAGCCATCTCTGAGAATACAAATAGATTTGGTTAGGTCTTTAAAACATGAGTTGTTTTTGTGTGTTGCTTGATGTGACATGGTGAATTTAGACTTATGTGTATGATCTGATAGGGTGCTTTCTCATTGCTAGTCGCTCTTGCTCTTTTACTTTTTTATCTTGTTTTTGTGAGTATAAGGCTTTATATATACATTCCCTAAGATTGGAGATTAAGAGGTCAGGGAGAAAGGTTGAGAGGGAAGCAAGTGAATGATGGATGTCAACAAACACTCCCCCCTTCCTTGGGTAGATCATACCGTTTGAAATGATGTCGTCACCCTTTGAAACCAGTTGTTCCAAGTTGTTATAGGTGAAGGATTTAACCAATAGTTTTCGACCGCTTTATGCGTTTCATCTAGCTGTAAGGGTGGTAAGGTACTCTCCCATGATTTTATTTGCAACATCGTTGTAGGTGGTGAACTTACAACGGGAGGTGTAAACTCTTTCTTGCTTGTATGGATATGTACAATGGTAGGTGAAGGTTGTGTCGAAGCTTCTATTTTCGTATAGGAACTACATGAAGAGCAAGAAGCTTCATTTGCTTTCCCTATTCCTGAGCTAGGTGGAACAAATCGTTCTTTTTTTGGTACCCAAACTAGCTTTGGAGCACATTCTATGATTTTTTCCTTTCCACGATCTTCAATTTGTTTTGGAGCCACAGGATTGATCTCACATGGGCCTGGTGACAAGTAAGAGCACAATTTACGTTTGGGCACCCAGATTTGATCATTTCCTTCATAGTATCCTTGGGCTTCCAATAGTCGTTTAGGAATCCAACGCAATGTTTCTTTACATTTCTTGGAGTGAGAGGGACGTTTCTTACGAGGCTTCCGTTTTTTAGCATCAGCCATGGTTACTAAAGAAGCTTTAGGGACCCATTTTTATGTTTTCTTTGTTATATTAGGATGGTTCTTGTGTGTCTCAAGCTTTCTTTCAACTACATCAGTTGAAGCTCTAGAGAGTTGGGCTATGGGGACGTATGGTTCAACCTCTAGGACATGCAATGTCTTGGGTTTTATTTTCTTAGGCAATATTCTCAGGGACTATGGCTTGAGTGGTAGGGATAAGAGTTGGTTTTTGCATTGTGACACCCCTAGTCCCCCAATCAATAGTGCATTTGGTGTCCTAGGTTTATATTACCCTCCATAGTTCCAACAGGCATGACCAAAAAGTCTTGAGCTACAACCCCATTGTCATAACTGACAGAAGTGTGCCAGATTCCAAAAACCGTAGTTTTTTTCTTGTTGACACCCTTGACTTGGATAATACTCTCAGATAGAGGTGGCTTCCCTAACAGACACCACACCCCATATGATAGCAGATTATATTTAGCACCCGTGTCCAATAAGGCGTTATATAGCACTTTTCCATAGGTGCTATTTAGCTCAATATGGTATCGTAGAGGTGTGTCAGAGTCCAACCAATCATCGTCGATTTTAACGTGGAATGCATGTGTGACTCCAAGGTTAGCCTCTTGTTTTCGTCTTATACGTTGTTGTCGCTCCTTAGCCTCAGCTTGAGCTTGTATTTTCTTCAATTCTATTTATGTCTTGGCTGCCTTTTTTGTATGGATGGCACGCAACTCCTCTTGTCTTAAAGGATCATAGTATCTTTAGGAATCCAATGGTTTCAACTCCATCAAGAGTCTCCACATGAATGGTTCCTTGTGGGGTGATCTCACATACTCTATATGGTCCTTTTCCCGCATATTTCAACTTTTTCTTTTCGTTAGGCACTCCATACATAAGGACTTTATCACCAACATTGATATCTTTGTTCTTTAGATGACGATCAAACCATTTCTTCCTCCTATCTTTCTCCACAAGTGCATTTTGCACAGCTAATTGCCTCTCTTCATCTAGCCTTTCAAGGATATATAATCACTCAACTAAGGGGTTACCATCACAACCTTCTTGAGAAGCTACTCGAAGACTAGGAACGACAAACTCCCATGGCATAACCGCTTCTTGGCCATACACCATCTTGAATGGTGTGCATTTAATGGCAACTTTATACGCAGTACGATTAGCCCATAGAGCTGATGTAAGCTTTAAATCCCAATCTGTGCGATGAGCTTCCACTGTTTTGGTTAAGACAGAGATTAAGGTCTTATTGGTGCTCTCAGCTTGGACATTTGCTTGTGGATAATAAGGTGTGGATTTATGGTGAGCTATCATAAAGTTGGTAGTTAGTTCTTTTATTACTCCATTTATAAAATGAGTACCATTGTCACTCACAATCTCAAAGGACAACCAAATCTTGTAACAATATTCTCAAAGAGAAACTTGGAAGTTGACATTGCATCGGTCTTACGTGTCGCCGTGGCTTCCGCCCACTTTGTCACATAGTCAGTGGCAACAATAATATATCGAGATTGAGTGCTACGAGCTGCCGAACTAATTGGGCCTACAAAGTCTAAACCCCATTTTTCAAATGGTTGAGTCACTTTAACAGGATGTAAGGGCATCCTATCCTTTTGTTGTGTGATCTTGTAACGTTGGCATTCATCACATCCTTTTGCAAAAAGTGATGCATCCTTAAATAATGTTGGCCACAAATAGCCTGATTGCAACACCTTTCTAGCTGTTAGTTCCCCTGAGAAATGTCCTCCGGCTATACCCATGTGGGATTCTTGCAGTATGTATAAATACTCATCCTCACGGGCACAACGTCTAAGAATATCATCCTTCCCTAGCCTGTAGAGAGTTCTTGCAATGAGAGAGTAAGGTTCACATTCTTTTAACAGTTTTCGAGCTATGTCCTTACGAAGCTCTTTGGGTGGAAAACCATTAACTAGAAAGTTCACAATCTTCTCACTCCATTCAGGTATGGTTTCGACGAGGAATAGAGAAGTATCAGGCAATTCAACATTGACTCCAGTAGGGGCTTCACCATTGGGTATGTGAGACAAATGATCAGCCATGACATGTCTTTTACCAGGTCTCACCACAATGGTAAAATCAAACTCAAGGAGAATTAACAACCATCGTGTAATTCTTCCCGTGGAACAAGGTTTATTTACTAGATACAACAAGGCTTGATGATTAACATAGAACACAAACTTGTTGGCCAGAAGGTAGTAGTGAAATTTCTTCACTTCATAAATCATACCTAAACCTTCTCGCTCTGTAGTGGTGTAGTTTCTTTCGGCATCATTCAAGTGACGACTTGCAAAGCTAATGGGGTAGTCCAGTTTATGTTCTCCTGGTTGAGCTAGAACACACCCAATAGCAAAGTTCGATGCATCAATATGCACATGAAAAATTACATTCCAATCGGGCACTCGTAGAATAGGAGCGCTAGTCAAGGTCTTTTTCAATGACTCATAAGCATGGTCACACTCCGCAGTCCATTGGAACTCAATAAGAAGCTTGTACAAAGGTAAAATAAACCGTCGGTAATAACCAACATGGCCCATGAACCTTTGAACTCCTTTATAGTTTGTAGGTGGTGGCAATTCTGCAATGGCTTTAATTTTGGTCTCATCTGTGGAAATCCCATTTTTGGACACTATATGCCCTAAAATGACTCCATGTCGCAAGGGAGGGAGGGGGCAGTTGGACTGTAATTCGATGTAGTGGGTGGTGGTCTGGGCTCTGTGCGAACTGAAGTGGAAAAGGAGTGGTACGTGCTAATATATATATATATATATATATATATATATATATATATATATATATATATATATAAAGTTGGTAGCTGATCTTATTGGTCTGCATGAGAATGGTGTCCGCCGCCATTGGGTACAACATTCGGTGGCTGAGGACGGCTGTCTAGATAGAACACTGAAGGTGGCCGCCTTTGCATGCAACTGAGCTGTGTAGCTACAGAAATATGTTGCATGGGCACAATGATTGATTTGTGGCCTCTCATAAACGAGAGAGAGAGAGAGAGAGAGAGAGAGAGAGAGAGAGAGAGAGAGAGAGAGAGAGAGAGAGAGAGAGAGAGAGAGAGAGAGAGAGAGAGAGAGAGAGAGAGAGGCTGAAAGTGGTTGGTGGCCAGAGAGAGACTGTCACCACAAGCAAAACCAGGCTGTGAGAGAAAGGAAGAGAGAGGAAGGTAGTTAATGCTACTTTGTCGGCTGTGGTCAGAGGGTCGCTCTCTCTTGCATGGCGGCAGCTTGTATGTCAAAATCTCAATTTTTTTTTCTCTTTATCACTTACTGTATGTCAATTGCGTTGCACGACTTCTCCCACGTTATCTCTATCCAGTGTGTGTGTTCTTTTTTGGTTGAGTGCTAGTATGCATGCATAGACGTAGGCGTCAGTGCGTCACTCAAAGAATGCATGGCGTTGGTGATCTAGTAGAGACTGAGAGAAAATAAAAATATGCATGGCGTTGGCATTGGACTGCATATTGTGCAGGAGAAAAAAAAAAGAACAACAATTGAAGTGCTCTAGGTTGACAGAATCGACGTACAACTCTAAGAATTAGTGTGCTACTTTGTATGCTCCTGAGGGTACCAAGGTTGGAGGCCCACCAAGCCAATGGACTAGGGTGGTGGACGACGATGTTGTCGGCCACTGTCGTGCACTACCAACTGCGACTTTGACGATCACGCTTAACTCAAGCCCACCGAAAACTCAGAACAATATGCTTTATTACTATGTGATAGCTAATATTATGTATTAACATCCCTCAGGTGTTATAAACCTATTTATGTATGTAGCACCCCCTCTTTTGCTTCGCAATCATGGGAGGAATGGTCATCCAAATTCCCCCAAGAGTAACAAGTCTCGAGTTCAGCTCTTGTCAAAAAGATATTTGACTAGGTCTCTGTGGCCTGTTCTTACGACATTAAAAATGACCTAATTCTTCTCTACTGTATTTACTTCCTTGAATTTCATACATAGCTTGATATACATGGTTAAAATAATTCTCATCGGATAATATAACGCACGTGATTAGGAAAACCAAACAATCTAATTAGATAAATTATACACGTGCATCTTGTATTCAAAGGTAAATATGAAGAAAGAAGTTTAAAGAGAAACATGACTTAGCTTTTATTTCTCTTCTCCATAGCCATGATGGTTGCAAATCCAAGGATGTAGTCTTAGCTCTGATACCACTGCTACAGACGGGAGTGTAGAGAGCCTAGCACATAGCAAGAGATAAATGAATAAATCTACATACCTGCCGACCACATAGACGCATAATCGCGAGATACACGAACAGAGAGGAACAGAGTGCGAGAGAGAGCAAGAGAGCGCGTGCACGCGCACCTCCTAGAGCGGAGTGCTACGCCTAGCACGATGAGAGAGAAGAGAGGAGAGAAGAGAAGAAAACACAGACACTGGGTGCAATCTCCCCCCGTGCAAGAGTGACCATTTCCCTCTTGCACGTATTTCATTTATAGATTTCTTAAATGATCAAATTGAGTACAAACTGGCCGGCCGGTCATAAATGGCCAAAACTCATAAATATACATAAAATGTAATTTCCTTTTGCAATAGCCTAGCTCGGTCAAGCCTTTTCCACCTGTCAGCTGCAAGAAAAGTAAAATATTAATTCCATAACACCCCATGCACTGCGAGGGGCAAGGTGACACTCCATGCCAAGTCTTTGACAGCAAGGTTGCATTGCTTGCCAATTGGTGGTCATGTGGAGGCCTGACTGTAGCTCCCAATGCAAGGGGATTTTGGAGTAGCATACGCTAGGGGATCAATGTCAAGGGGTTTTTTTGGCCTCCTAAAGGCCTTAGTATCCACTAGCTCACGCAACCCGCCTATCGATGGGTCTCGCTCGCTCTTACCAACGTTATGTGTGTGTGTGTGTGTGTCTCCGAGACACACACACACACACACACACACACACACACACATGATTGACACTATCACCAATAATCTACGGATACTTGTTTACCCATGTTCAATTGCCAGTTTGTCCCACTTTGTCTTCAGAGGGGGGGGGGGGGGGGGAGAGAGAGAGAGAGAGAGAGAGAGAGAAGAGGGAGGGAGGAGAAAGTTGCTGGGTACATTTTTCCTTTTTATTATCATGCAATTGTGTCAATACAAACACATTTGATACAAATTGTCTTTTTCTCCTTACATAGATCTTTGAGGTCCCTTAGGACTATTCATGCTACATTTAACCTTTTTTGCTTCTTTCTCTTCTCCTTCCCCCTTTTGCGCGCGCGCGCACATCGAGATTACACAAAAGCAGATTACTGAAGAGACATATTGCAAACAAAACAAGATTTTGTTTACATTATTGCCAAAAAAAAGCTTTGGAATATATCTACACAGAACTCTTAGTCGTACTATTTCAACATGATCAAGATATTGAGTTGGAGCTCTACACAGTTCTCTTAAACCTATTATTTGAACCCAACTCAAATAAGTCTTGTAATGATGAATCAACCCAAGCTCTTCCATTTCCTCTTTGTCTCTCTTGCTCGATGTTTCTCTTTCTCTTTCATCATTAATTATTTGCTTGTATCAACATCTTGAGTGGTGGCACACTCCTTCAAGATGCATGTGTAAGTGATTTCATCTAGAGTGATGCCCTCGCTTTGCATCTGTTGAAGAGCCCAAAGCTTCCTGGCCTTGCTTCCATTCAGCATATCCTACAATCAATGAATTCCAAGAGACATGATTTGGGATAGGTAACTCCTTAAACACTTTTGTGCTTTCTGAAGGATACCACATTTGGCATACATATCAAGCAAGGCATTGCCAAGCACGATATTTTCTTCCAATAGCCCCTGAATAACAATCTTATCTTGAATTCTTCTTCCCATATCAGCATCTTGAGTGGTGATACATGCCTTCAAGATGCAAGCATAAGTGATTGCCATTGGAGAGGTGCCCTTTTCAGCATCTTGAGTGATCCCTAACTTTCTTCTAGGCCTTAAGTGTGGGATTATCTCAATTGAATCTTTAGTAGCATACCTGGAGTTTGAAAATGAGCTTGAAAGCATTGGCATGGACATCACCAAGTTGGAGGATATCATTTGCAGGTGCCATTGGTTTTTGCGAGCTCTTTCCTCACCCAATGGCTCCTTTTTTTGTCCAAAGCCTTTGGCTCACAGTTCACACCACATGGCAAGGCTCCCTCTTCCGCCCTAACATTAAACACTTTGTTTGTTTAGTACTCACACTGTCATAAAAAATCTAATATCTAACCAACCCAAATGATTTTCTCATATTAAATTGATAATTTAATGTGGAATAATAAACGGGAACAAGGGTTAGAATATAGAGATGTGCTTACGGATCTATCTCACCACGGGGCCAATGGTAAAGGGGTCCAAATGAGAGATGGTCTGTCAAAGATCAAGGCTAGCTAATGGAGCTTAAAAGACCTTAGGGTTAGCTTCATTAAAGACCTCCAATGGTTAGTGTTAAAAGTCCTTTGACCTTAGGCAAGCTAGGGCTGAGCTGGAGGTGGGAACCCGACCTAAGCTTTAGGTGCTTGTCGTGCTTGATGACTAGGGTGCTTGAGGTGCTTGTTATGCTTGTCCTTTGACCTTAGGCAAGCTAGGGCTGAGCTGGAGGTGGGAGGTGCTTGTCGTGCTTGATGACTAAGGTGCTTGAGGTGCTTATTATGCTTAATGAGGAAGGTGCTTGAGAAGCTTCCCATGCATGGGGTGTAAGGTGCTTGAGTCAAAAAGAGACACTAAAAAGGACGGGGAAAGCCCCAAAGTTAGGGGAATCTTTGACTTAACCTCCCACTCACCCAAAGGGCACCCCTTTTCTCAAGGGGCTCATGCAACACATGTCAGACTCTCCCTATGCTTAGCCACATGGTGTGCTTGAATGCTATCGGTTGGGATAAAGAGGGGTCCAATGAGCTTCTAGTTCCATCCAACAAATATCTAGATATTTTCAAGATCTCTCTCTCTCTCTAAGATGTAAGGAGGACACTTGTCCAAAGACTACCCATGTACTTGAAATGCATGCTGCATGTGATTGGCTAGGGGGAGAGGGGTCCAATGAGATTGAGGCATGAGAAAAAGGTAGAACTCGCCCCAAGCAAGCAAGGGGTGTGATGGGGGGGGGGGGGGTGGGGGTGGGGGGGGTATACACCACACACACACACACACACACACACTCACACACACACAATCATTTTTTGAGGTATTCTCACTTGGTGAAAGTATAGGAACTGCACCTCCTTCTCCAAGCTTATTGGCTTGAGAACTGAGAGCCTACACCAACACTCTTGGTTATGGAATGTAAATCCAACCAAGAGCCCATGCTTCAATGCTTAAGCTTGCCATCTTCTCCTTCTTCATTACTACGCTATTATGTATGCTAGCAAGAAGAGTGATGATAAGTGAAGAACTATTTATTTCTCCTATGGAATGTTTCTTCTTCCTCTTCCCTACCCTCATTCCCTACTAGCTCTCTCCACCTTTGAAGGTGTTTGAGGCCTTGGGATAAATTTGTGCTTTCTACAAAGTTTATGTTATGCTTGTGATGCATGAAGCTTTCCATCTTCATTGCATCACCAAGGTCACAAGGAACACAAAGATTGTATTGTACCAAGTCTCTCTTGATGGGAGAAACTATAATACAAATGCCTATTGGAGGGGGGACTGCCGGCTCCGTATGAATCCGGTCCTCAACTGTTTGTTGGAATTAGGGTTGCAGAGAAACACACACAGCTTGGAGAAGACGAAGGAAGCTCAAGGCACACAATAGAGAGTGTATTACTTAGTGTGCAATGGAAAGATAGATAGCCCTCGAGTGATGGGCGTATATACAATGCACGGGGGAAAAACCTCCTAAAGAGGGAAAAAATGCCCCGGCGGTCCTAGTGTGTTCACACACATCACTACCACATGTATATGGTAACAAATTCCCCCTGGAGTGATGTGGTGAACGAGAGCTGGCACATGAGTAAAGGGAAAAGCCATGCCCTGAGGACAGGATCAGTCCACAAAGGGGAGTAAGCCCAAAGCTTTGCAGAAAGCTTCAAGCTTCTCATGAGACAATGCCTTTGTGAAAAGATCTGCAAGGTTGTCCTGTGTTGGCACATAAGCCAAGCTGATCTCTCCTGCTGAGAGCCTCTCCCTGACATAGTGGTAATGCACCTCAATGTGCTTTGTGCGAGCATGAAAAACTGGGTTCCTCGCAACTGCCAATGTGCTCTGACTGTCAGTGTAGATAGTGTTGGCAGTGTCCTGTCCAACACCCAAATCAGCCATAAGGCGTCTGAGCCATACACACTCAACCGTAGCTGTGAAGACTGCCCTATACTCAGCCTCACAACTCGAAGTGGCCACAGTAGGTTGCTTCTTGCTCAACCATGATATACATGAACTGCCAAGCATGAAACAAAAACCACTTGTGGACACTCGCGTGTCAAAACAACCAGCCCAATCTGAGTCCGAAAAAGCATGTAAGTCTGGCGGCAATGATCCCCCCTTGGGATAAAACAAGCCAAGATGTAAAGTGCTACTAAGGTAGCGGAAAATCCTCTTGACAGCCTGCCAATGCTTAGACCCAGGGCTATGCATAAATCTGCTGACCTGTGAGACTGCAAACTGAATATCCGGCCTCGTGTTGCATACATAAATGAGGCAGCCAACAGCAGTTTGGTAAAGAGTGACATCAGCAGGATCGCCAGCATCATGTAGACTCAACTTCAAACCTGTTTCCATGGGAGTGGCAATAGGTTTGCAATCCTCAAGTCCAAACTTACATAGCAATGTCTCTATGTAACTTTTCTGACACAAGGCAATACCACCATCACACTGCTTAAACTGTATACCCAAATAATGATGCAACAGCCCCAAATCTTTCATCTTGAAAGTAGCATTCAAATCAGCCTTAAATTCAGCAATATGTCTCTCATTTGGTCCAGTGATCAACAAATCATCAACATAAAGAACCACGATGAGAAATACATCACCCTCACGCTTTACATACAATGTGCTTTCTGTTGGACTGTTACGAAAGCCTCGTTTAACCAAATGAGTGTCAGCTTTCTCATACCAAGCACGAGGAGATTGCTTGATACAAAGCCTTCTTACATCTGCACACTTTTTCCTCTTGTCCTTTTATGACAATAACCGCGAGGCTACGTTACATAAACTTCCTCAAATATGTCACCATTCAAGAAAGTAGTAACAATGTCTGATTGATGTACATCCCAACCAAAATGAGCTCCCAATGCACATAGAAAACGCACGGTAGTCATACGACAAGTGGGAGCAAAAGTCTCTTCATAATCTATGCATTTGTGCTGTGCATAACCCTTTGAACCAAGTCGAGCCTTATGGCGATCAATCTCACCATCCGGCTTGCGTTTCAACTTGTAAACCCACTTCATACCAATGGCCTTTCTGTCAGGAGGCAAATCACATAAAGTCCATGTGTCATTTTCTATAAGTGCATCATATTCTGATTGCATGGCAGCCATCCAATTTTCTGAATTCTGTGCTTCATCAAAAGACAGAGGCTTCTCAACATCATGTAAGCTAGAGACAGCCAAAGCATAACAATCTGATGCATAAGATGCATGGCGAGAGCCTGAACGAGTACGACTAGTCAAAGGTGCATCCAATTTACTGTCACGCAAAGTGTGCACCAGCCATTTTGGCATACCACTAGCCTGCTCATTTTCAACCCTTTCCTCATCAAGTACATCATGTACATCTGCATCAGTAATAGACTGATCTATAACATTTTCAGAAACCCCCATAGGTTGTACATTTGCGTCATTGGAACTTACATTCGTATTTCCACCATTGAAAAGAGGCAACAAAGTGTCATAAATGTCCTGTGAGCTTACATTACTGTCTCTAGTACATGACAGCAAGGGCTGAACAGAATCTTCCACAAACACTACATCCCGAGAAACCAAAATACGTTTTGTTTGCGGATGATACAACCTGTAACCTTTGTTTTCAGCACTATAACCAAAAAAAAAACATTTGACAGCCTTATCATCCAATTTTCTGCGCTGCACTTGTGGCACCAAAGCATATGCCAAACAGCCAAAAACACGCATCTGCTCAATAGAAGGCTTTCTATCATGCCATGCTTCATATGGAGTAATAGACTGCAAAGCTTTCGTAGGACACCTGTTAAGTACATAAGTGGCACACATGATGGCCTCAAGCCAAAAAGAATGCGGTAAAGCTTGACTTTTGACCATACATCGTACCATTTCCGTCAGTGACCTGTTTTTCCTCTCAGCAACACCATTTTGCTGAGGCGTATGAGGCAATGTACATTGGTGTTTTATCCCACGACTAGCCAGAAATGCATTAAATTCATGAGACATATACTCCCCCCCTCGATCGGAACGGAGGGTGCCCATAGTACATTTCGAGACATTTTCAGCCATAGCCAAAAACTGTTTGAAGCACATAAAAACTTCGGACTTCGCTTTAAGCGGAAATACCCATGCATGTCTAGAGTAATCGTCAATGAAAGTCACGAAGTACAGGTAATTGCCCAAGGACAGAGTTTGCATGGGCCCACAAACATCACTATGCACAAGCTGCAACCTACATGTGGCCCGAACTGAACCATCCTTTGGAAATTTAGAATACTGCATCGTACCCAAAATACAGCCTTTGCAAACATGTTTGACAGGTGCTTCAAGAGGCGGCAAAGAAGCAACCATATCAGATTTCTGCAAACACAGCAAACTGGCAAAATTCAGATGACCAAAACGTGCATGCCAAAGTTTTGCATGTGAAATAGCCCTTGAATCTGCAACTTGTCATACAAAGTGAGCTTATACAGCCCATGGCACAAAAGCCCAGATGCACCAATTTCATCACCAAAACTGAGATCATGAACTGTACATTTGTCATCCACAAATTTGACTACAAGTCCAAGTCTAGAAAGTGCGTTGGAATTAGGGTTGCAGAGAAACACACACAGCTTGGAGAAGACAAAGGAAGCTCAAGGAACACAATAGAGAGTGTATTACTTAGTGTGCAATGGAAAGATAGATAGCCCTAGAGTGATGGGCGTATATACAATGCACGGGGGAAAAAACCTCCTAAAGAGGGAAAATTGCCCTTGCGGTCCTAGTGTGTTCACACATATCACTACCACATGTATATGGTAACACTGTTGTCATGTTATCTAAACTCTCTCTCTTGCAAAAGTATTGTTCATGCCAAGTTAACTAAGTACCATGTTTATGTTGCTACCATCAATTAAGTTCACCTGCTATGCTCACAAAGAAATCTCACAAAAGTGCTTTATCTAATTCCCCAATTCCGCTACTTTGAAAGTTCATAGGCCATTTCCATTACATTGGTATCAAAGCATTTGGTTTCTCTTTTCTTTCTAAAGAAGAGAGGTCCTTAAGTAGCCTATTGATGGTTGATTTTGTTAATTATATTAGGGTAAGTGGGAATGGGATCTATTATTGGTTTTGTTGAGCCCACCATGTGGGATATGGTGCACACCTCGAGAGCTTTGGTCTTAATAATGGAGTCTTTTAGACTTGACTACGGATTTACCATTATTGAGCCATAAGAAGTCCGAAAGGAGCTATCCCTCGGCAACTCTGCTATGTTAGATCCACTGCACTACTCTCTATAATTAACCAATTTGAGCCGTGGGTGTAGACACTTAAGTGCCTATATTCAAAGGCTAAGAGGAGTAGCAGCTAAGGTTTTGAATTGCCAAAGCATACACTAAGTAAACAAATAATTTTAATTAACATGGCTGACGATAACCAAGAGAGTAGAATGAATGGACATGAAAATGTGAATGTGTGGGATCATCCATTGTCAAGGGGTGGCTCCCCAATCAGTCGATGTATTTAGAATCTAGAGAAGTGGTCATAGTTCGTCATGAGCATGACAAGAATCTGTAATTTTTGGATCGAGTAATATAATCCACTCACCCATTGTGAGTTTTGCAAAAAAAAAAGGATAGATGTGCAAGGTCTCTTGGGACTGTTTCTATGATGCTAACATCATCTCCTCATGAGTTTGAAACTCTCTTCATGAAGTAAAAAATATCAAACCCAATACAACTTTTAGTTTTGTTGGATTGTTTTAGGCTTTTAAGTTCAAAATCCCAAGTGGCATGATGTATAGAACACCTAGGTGTGGTGTTAGCAGCAAGCTAACACGGATACCATTTTTCGGAGCTCCCATGTAAAAACACTTATTATTTTTGATAAAACACTTATTTTTTGAGTAAACCTTGTAATAGTTGAGCCGGGGCTACAAGCTTCCAGATTGTATCAACCTGTCATTACCTATCTTTAGTTAGAGCTCCCAGATTATTAGTTGTGACCACCAAGAACCTTGGCTAAGGTATAAAAACCAATTTTTCTAAGTTATTTGTAAGTTTTGGATAATGAAATACACAGCGTGAGCTAACGATGCTCACTTCTCTCCTTCTTGTGCTTCCTACTCCCTCTTCGGTTTTAACATTGCAGTAGCAATTGTTGCATTGCAACCGCAGGTAAGAGCTCTACGCATTGATGTAAATACATCACAGTATTTCGTAGCTTTTGGTGTCGTAGACCCGCGGTCTAATTTCATCATAAGTAGGCATTTACACTTCAAAATAAAAAACTAAGCATAGGTGGGGTACTGGGGCATCATTGCTAAGCATTTAGGTGCATTCTGGGTCAAAAACGACTAGGTCAAAAATCCACTGCTGTTAATAATCGCGATTTTGGCACTTAACCTAAAGTGGTATTTGAGACCATAAGCATGTGTGCTTAGGTCTTAAAAACTTGTCCTAGAAGTTTTGTTACGTTTGGATGTCATTTGATGCTGTAACGGATGTGATTTATTTGCCGATGAGTGATTGGCTTTTGGCGATTTCAGTCACTTGAGTGTAGCTCGAGTTAGATTCGAGTTGTTTGTTGTTTACCGAGAAATTGACAACCTCTTGTAGTCCGTAATGCACTAGTCAAGTCAGCTTCGTCCCATGGATTGACAATTTAATCTTGGTTCTCGCTAAAACTGCAATAAGATAGGATAGTGAGGCTAGACTACTGTCCCACATTTGGCGCCGCTGCCGGGGATCGAAGAGACCTAGACTAGGAAAAAACACGAGCGTCTTATGAAGTTACCCTTTAATTCCTCTAAGATCTTCTAGAGTAAAGACTTTCTTTTTAAAAACCGCATAGCTTAAGATTGTCGTCTTTTGTTGTGTAGAGGTAGCTTGAAAGTAATCGTACTTGTCGAGTACCTTTAGGATTGTAGGATTGTAGAATTAGATTAGGATTTTTGACAATGGTTGATAGACGAAACAAGTCTTAAGATCAATGCTCAGGAAACCATAAAAAACAAGAAAACGAGTGTTTGTGGACACTTTCCACAACCCCATCATGCATGAGAACCTAGGAGTAGGGTAAGTAGGATCTGAGGTGGATTTTAGGACATTGCTCTCTCCGAAAGAATCATTGTGAGTTGTTATTTGAAGTGCAGAATTTCAGGTCTACGGCTAGAAATAGCACGAAAAGACTCCAAACCACTCAATCCGACTAGAGATATGCTTAAAAGTTGTATGCACCAGTGGGTAAGTTCAAGGACACTTTGAGGTAAAAATTTCAAGAGTTGGCCAAAACTCAGATTATTTGCTTTTTCTTGACAATTTAGGCCAAATTAAGTTTTGACTTGATTCATAGGCTTAAAATAACTCATGAAATGACTATCCATGGAAAAAGTGCAAAAAATGGTTCATTTCAAGCCTGAAGTAAATAATCGCGATTATTTATTTTCAGCTCAGATTTGACCAAGGTTGATACCAGTGACTCATTACATGTGTACAAACAACTTTTGTAAAGGCACATTAGATTTGGATCAAAACTAGGTAAAATCTAAAGTTTGTACTGACTTTTGAAGGCTTGAGTGTAAATGGGGGAAAATAGTCCAAACTTGATGAATTTTGATTCATAGGCTTGTATTGATGTGATAGACATGTGTACATGCTCAGTTGACCAAAAAGATGCAAAAATCACGATTGTTTACATCTGTCCCAATTTTCAACTTTTTTGACTAAGTTAGCATACCACTAGTTTTACCATGTTGTAATAATCCCACAAACCAATTTTGGTAAGATTTGGATCGTTGGATTGAAAATTAGGACCAAATTTGCAAAGTCAGTCTGCGGACACAAAACTGATGACCATTTGACCAAAAATAGTCCAAACTTGAAGAAACTTGGCTAGAGACCTTAATTTGAAGTGCTTAACAGATCTGTGTCAAGGTTGGGACAGAAACTTGCAAAAAATTAGGTAGAGTAAATAATCATGATTATTTACATCTGCTTCACAAATTGACAATCTTGCACATTTGAGTATACCACAAGGTCAAGCATATCAAGTAGACCACACAAATCAATTTTGGTGAAATTTGGATCACAAAAGTGAGAATTAAGCCAGATTCTTGAAATCAAAGTCTACGGACACGAAACAGTTGATAAACTTGAACAAATTTTGTCCAAACTTTTTGAAACTTGTCCAAGGACCTTAACAGGTTGTACACTTGGCAAATCAAGCCAAAAACTGTAAAAAATTGATAAAAGTAAATAATTACGATTATTTACTACCGCAACAAAGAGACACCAATTTTGACTTTTGAGATTGTACAGTGGTAGAACAACATAATACAAGGCCACCGGAAAATTTTGGGTTCAATCGGATCCAAATTGGTACATGTTCACTCAGTTTCCAGGTTGCAGATTAATCCTTTGATATTTACCAAAGTCGAGCTTGAAAATCTCAATTGCTGACTAAATTAGCTCGATTTGCAGTGATACACATAGACCAATCATAATAGCTAGCAAAAATTATACCGTCTTTATAGAAGAATAACTAACTTGATCAAAATTGTATAGGAATCAGGTTGCAGACGAGGAATTGGTAGATCAGATAGAGAGTGCAATCCAGTCAAGTGGAAGAAATTGACAACAAGTCAATCCAAAGGTAAGTACTCTATCTAGGGTTTCATAAGTCTTTATGAACCTTAGACCTGGTCGTGTACTAGGAAATCAGGGCATACTTGGAGAAACCTTTAGTAGAGTATCCACTGAAGAGAGCGTGAATCAAGGCAATTTCTTGCACACGATTCTTGAAGAAGTCTCAGACACTTTTTCAGATTCAACATCTGAAATGTCTTCCTATTCGACTCACTCAGAAACTGGAACGACAATCGCTATAAGCATATACTCTCTTTTTATAAGACTAATCGCCATGGAGCTCAGGTTTACCTGGATCCTAACGAAGAGTATGCTATTCACATTGATGACCATGGTATTGGGTTCAAAGAACAGATCAGGGCAAACAAACAAGAAAAAATGTACATGGATAGAAACGGAACCCAGTATTTACAAGTTGAAGAGCCTGACGTGATAGACAAATGGGGGTTAGAAGTAAATACCATAATTTCAGATATGGCTGCAAAGGAAGGATCACCAACTTTAGAATTCGAGGGATATGATCAAGTTGATTTCGAGGGATTAGTACGGATAATCCTAGGATCGGAGTCTATTGTTGGGAGGATAGAAATGTAAAAGATTTTCTATGGACTTTGCATGCCAAATCAAGACAACTAATGGCCATGAAGATCATCTATATCTTCAAGATCAAGGATAAGGGACCAGCATATCTACCAACCTAATTGTTTAAGGATTGTTATAACAACAACTTTGTTATGATGACTCCTGAGGAGGTAGAACAAACCAAATATCAAGGATATTCAATAAGAGATTGCATATTGGGCCAAGGACCAGAAACTCTTCCAAGAGATGAAAACTGTGAGAGATCTTTTGAGAGTAATGTTAAGAAACCAGAAACACCTCATCACGAAGAAAACTGGGTGACACTAAGGCCAACCCAGGGCTACAAGAGTCACTATTTCCAACAGACTGGTTTGAAGGACTCGGAACAAGACCAAGTGCCGGGAGATCGGGAGTTGAATCAAATAGACGTGTCAGATCAGCTGATTTTCAAAATGGGTCAGAATATACAGTGGATTTGGGGATCCATACGACCACTTAGCAAGCTTTAAGCAAGTGCTAAGAGTTGAACGCATATTTGATTTCCATACTCAATTCGAGGGGTTTGGAATGACATTAGAAGGAAAAGCATTGACATGGTTCCAAAACATTCTACCAAGGTCAATCATGGACTTGAACACATTAGCTCAAGGATTTGTGGCTGCTTGTTCCAAAACGAGGATCAAACACAATACGGTAGCTCAAATTTACAGCTTTTAACAGAAACATGGTGAGTTTGTTAGGGATTGTGCAACTTGAATGAAACAATACCTTGCCAAATGCCTAGGGCTAGGGATACCTGTAGAAGAAGGACTAGTATCATTGTTTGTAGAGGGACTTCTAAACAAAGAACTTCATGCTATACTCTATAGCAAGAAGCATACAACCCTAGAAGAGTGTGTCCCTAAGGATAACCAAAGTGAGAAGATGTCCCTAAGGATAACCAAAGTGAGAAAACAACATCCACTAAACCAGCACAAGTGGAAACGGTTGCTGCAGCACCACTTTCAGCCATAGAAGACATGCTCAAAAGGATGAAGGACATGATGAATAACATACAAAAAGCACCTATGAGAGGACCAGGACAAGGGATACCTCAATAGGGACAACCAATCAGACCACACAAAAGGTGTGCACTCGAGGGAAAATGGAACAACCATGAGACCAACGAGTGCTACTACCGACCAAAGTATGATGGGAATGTTCAGTACGTGCCCATGAGGCCACAAGGACAACCCATGTACAGATATGAGCTTAACATGGCACCAACTCAAAGACCACCGATGGGTATGGAGAGACCTCAATCGGTGTTGGGTCAACTACCTCCGTATCCAGGACATAATGGAGTGTCTATAAAGTACATGCATTCAGAAGGAGTCATAGATGAACAAGCACTAGTGCCTGTTACACTCTATGCTTAGGACATAATGCTGTGTCTATAAAGTACATGCATTCAGAAGTAGTCATAGATGAACAAGCACTAGTACCTGTTACACCCTATGCTCAGTCTAGTCCATCTACAATAATGGTAGAAGGAGATTGGTATAATTCACATCCACCACCAATGGAAGAACCTATGACTTATGCTCCACCAAAGCTTGCACCAATGTATTATGTAGCTAATCAAGGTGTTAGACCTCCTATGGTAAGACCCATGGTTAAGCCAAGAATGGGAAACTATCATAACTGTGGTGCACATGATCATTGGAAAAATGAATGCCCAGAGCCTGACAAGAGCCTCAAACCAGTTGAAGCTTATTGTATACAATGTTGCAAAAAGAGAGGACACTTTCCAGAAGCTTGTCCTAAAAATCCTTTAAACGAGGGTAAAACAGTAGTAAACGTAGTCCAAGTGGTACCTAGTAGTTCATCCGAGAGTGAACCGATTGTTCCAATCAAGGTAATCACCAAAGCCCCAAGATAAGAAAAAGAAACATAATTGTCTCTAGTACATGACAGCAAGGGTTGAACAGAATCTTCCACAAACACTACATCCCCTGAAACCAGAATACGTTTCGTTTGCGGATGATACAACTTGTAACCTTTGCTTTCAGCACTATAACCAACAAAAATACATTTGACAGCCTTATCATCCAATTTTTTGCACTGCACTTGTGGCGCCAGATAGCCAAAAACACGCATGTGCTCAATAGAAGGCTTTCTATCATGCCATGCTTCATATGGAGTAATAGACTGCAAAGCTTTTGTAGGACACGTGTTAAGTACATAAGTGGCACACATGATGGCCTCAAGCCAAAAAGAATGTGGCAAAGCTTGACTTTTGACCATACATCATGCCATTTCCGTCAGTGACCTGTTTTTCCTCTCAGCAACACCATTTTGTTGAGGTGTATAAGGCACTGTACATTGGTGTTTTATCACACGACTAGCCAGAAATGCATTAAGTTCATGAGACATATATTCCCCCCCTTGATCGGAACGGAGGGTGCCCATAGTACATTTCGAGACATTTTTAGCCATAGCCAGAAATTTTTTAAAGCACATAAAAACTTCAAACTTCGCTTTAAGCAGAAATACCCATACATGCTTGGAGTAATCATCAATGAAAGTCACGAAGTTGAAGGAGTACGAGCGGAAGTGCGACGCGAGAGAGAGTGCGAGAAGAAGAGCACGACGATATGGTGAACTCACTCTACTGTAATGTGTAGAGCATAGTGAGTTCTTATTAGGTTTTCACAAAAGAATGTGTGTACATACCTGGCGGCCCGCCCACTTACCTGGGAGACCACATTGGGCTTTATACCCCAACAACCTCCCACTTAAAGTCCAATGTGGTACTTTAAGTGTGAGAGAAGCTACTATACAAGCTAATATACAAGAGATGTACTACCCTACACCTAACTGCTTGCGAAAATGCGAAAAGCTCTCTGAGGGAAGTCCTTTTGTAAGTAGATCAGCAGGATTTTCTATGGTGTGAACTTTGACAAGCTGAAGTTGCTTATCCTCGAGCATTTCCCTGATGAAATGATACTTCACATCCACATGCTTTGTCTTTGAGTGATAAACTAGATTGCGAGCCAATTGTATAGCACTTTGACTATCAAAATATAGCATATGCATCTCTTCTTTGATTCCCAAATCTGTTACTAGTCGATTAAGCCAAATTGATTCTTTGCATGCCTCTGATGCTGCAACATATTCAGCCTCTGTAGTAGACTGAGTAACACAATCTTGTAATCTAGAACGCCATGATACTACTCCACCAGCCAATGTAAAGACATACCCTGACGTAGACCTTCGGTTGTCTAAGTCACCTACATAATCTGAGTCTGTAAAACCCTTTACACTTAGCTCCTGACTCCCATAGCATATACGCATACTCTTTGTAGCTTTCAGGTATCTCAATATTCCTTTCACTGCCTCCCAATGTTTCTTGCCTGGGTTTGACATGTATCATTGCATACATTAAACTATCCACTGCACACGCATATGGAATATTATCCATTTCAGCCTGTTCTTCCTCAGACACAGGACAATCTTGTTTGCTAAGTTTCACATATGGTGGCAATGGAACACTCAATGCCTTTCCCTTCTCCATATTGAAACGTTGCAAAACCTTGTCAATATACTCTGTTTGAGATAACCAAATCAACTTCTTTGATCTGTCTCTCTCAATGCGCATATCAAGTATATGACTTGCCTCCCCCATGTCTTTCATGTCAAATGATTTTGCCATCTTTGACTTCAAAGCTGAAATTTCTTCCAAGTGCTTGCCAGCAATCAACATGTCATCCACATACAAAATAAGGATCAGCCAACTACCATCCTTAGCCTTCTTTGTATATAGACAGTGATCGAACTCACTACGTTTGTAGCCTTGAGAAAGCATAAACTTGTGGAATTTATGGTACCATGCCCTCGGTGATTGTTTTAAGCCATAAAGACTCTTTAACAACTGTCATGCCCAATCTTCCTTGCCTTTCTCAACAAACCCTTCTGGCTGCTGCATGTAAATTTCCACATCTAAATCACCATGCAAGAACTCTATCTTGACATCCATTTGGTGCAACACCAAATCTAATATGGCAACCAATGCAAGAAAGCATCTCAATGTAGTCATCTTGACCACCGGAGAGAAGACTTCATCAAAGTCAATGCCTTGTTCTTGCTTAAAGCCCTTGGCAACAAGCCTTGCTTTGTACTTTGGCTGACTATCATGAGCGGTGATTTTATACCTGTAAACCCATTTACAAGGTAGAGCCTTTTTGCCCTGTGGTAATTTAACTAGCTTCCATGTCTGGTTTTTATGCAGAGCTGTCATCTCTGACTGCATGGCCAATTGCCAATTCCCGGAGTCCTTCATTTGCACTGCTTCCTTGTAACATGAAGGCTCATTGCAATCAGTCAACATGACATGACATAGTTCATAGATGGAACAAACCAATCATTTGCACTGCTTCCTTGTAACATGAAGGCTCATTGCAATCAGTCAACATGACATAGTTCATAGATGGAACAAACCTATCAGGAGGTCGTGTGACACGTCCTGATCTATGTACAATAGGTGGATCAGGCTCAGCCACAACCTGTGGTTCCACTCTATCCTGTCCTGCTCCTCTTGAGCCCTGACATTTTGTCTTGCACGTGCAGGTCCATCTTCTTGGAAGACAACTCTTCTAATCTCCTCAACCCTCTCTGCTTTAGAATGATATTTGGCTTCATTAAAGTGAACATCATTGCTGCGGATAACCTTTCTGGATTCGGGATCCCAAAGTCTGTACTCCATCTCACCAGAATTACCATAGCCTAGAAAGATGCACTTTCTACTCTTTGGCTCAAGTTTGTTCCTAAATTCCTTTGCAACGTGAGTATATGCCTCACAGCCAAAGACTCTGAGATGCTTTTATGAGGGCACCTTACCTGACCATACCATCTCTGCCACTAAATCCTTCTGCAAAACCTTGCTAGGAGATCTATTTATAAGATGAACAGCTGTTGATACAGCTTCAGCCCAAAACCCATTTGGCAGCTGTGCATTAGACAACATACTTCTGACCTTCTCTTGTATGGTCCTATTCATCCTCTCAGCAACACCATTTTGAGGAGGATTGTCAGGAGCAGTAAGTTCAGGTTTTATACCTTTTGAATCACAAAAGTCCTGAAAGGCCTTTGAAACATACTCTCCACCATTGTCAGTGCGTAAGCATTTAAGCTTCTTGCCACTCTAATTCTCCACAAGTGTCACAAACGTTTTGAAAACACTAAACGCTTCATTGTTGTGCTTGAGAAAGTAAACCCATACTTTCCTCGAGTAATCATCTATAAATGTCATAAAGTAAGAAGCTCCCCCTAGAGATAGGTTAGGCATAGGTCCACACAAATCACTATGAACAAGTGCCAACTGTGTAGCTCTTCTACTGCTTCTATGCTTATGTGGCTGCTGTGTTTGCTTACCATACAGACAATGTTCACAGAATTCAAAATCATTAAATGAAAAGCCAGGCAAATAACCAGAACGAGACAAGATTTCCATTCCCTTCTTGGACATATGTCCTAACCGGCTATGCCACAAAGAAACGTTCGGCTGCTCGGTTACATTGATTACATTTTTAGAGACATTTGATACATAAATCATGTAAAGTCCTCCAGACTTTACTCCATGTGCTAATGTCATAGAACCCTTGGATATCTTCCACATGTTCTGTCCAAAAGTGGTGACGTAGCCAGCATCATCAAGTAAACCTGTGTTGATCAAGCTCTTTGTAATTGCGGGAACATGTCTCACATTCTTCAGCGTGAAAGAAGAGCCATTCTGAAACTTCAATTGAACATCTCCAACACCTAAGATCTCACATGTTTGCCCATTGCCTAGCCAAACATGATCTTTAGTGGTCACATAAGAGGTAAACCACTCCTTGTTTGGAGACACATGAAGTGATGCCCCTGAGTCTATAATCCAGTCACTCAGTGCATTTCCATCAGATGCTGTAAGAAGAGCTGAGTCCATTGTATTCTTCAAAAAATAGATGTCTCCTGACACTAGACTGTCATCCTCTGCAAAACTGTTTGTCACATTTATTTCTTGAATCTTCACTGAGGACTTGCTCTTTTCACCATGGTCTTCAGCTTTCTCTTTGCCTTTTTCTGCTTTCCATTCTCTGCAGTCTCTTTTCATGTGACTCTTCTTGGCACAATGGTAGCATTCTATGTCACTCTTGCCTTTAGCACTGCGGGACTTGCTACGAGACCGATTCCTCTTTTCACCTTTGTACTTTTCTTTGGCCCTTCCCCTGACAACTAAGGCTGTTCCTTTGCCTTTGTCCATTGTCTTTCTATTGGTTTCTTTAGTAAGCAGACTTCCTTCTACACCTGCTATGTTCAAACCATCTGGAGGTGCAGAATTACTCAAAGCTGTGCGAAAAGTGTCCCAACTTTCCGGCAATGTGATCGACAGGAACATAGCTCTAACAGGTTCATCAAGCTTGACACCTTGAGCTGACAACTGACTATAGATTGTGTTGAATTCATTCATATGATTGGACATAGGTGTCCCTTTTTTCATCTTCAAGTCAACAAGCTTCTTAAGCCAGTATACCTGTGAAGCTGCACTCTGCTTCTATAAAGATCACTCAGCTTTAACCATGCTTGTTAAGCCGACATCTCGTCTGCTACATTGAAGTAAACGCTTTCTGCCAAAGTCAGCATAATGGTAGAAAGTGCCAATTCATCCATTTCGCTCCATTCATCTTCGTCCATATCTTCTGGTTTTATCCCCTTGAGCTTTATAGGTTTTATCTGCTTCTTTTGTACCAACATGTGCCACATCTGCTTCTTCCACAATGGGAAATTGGTTCCATCCAGCTTCTTGATATTGTAAAGAGCAGTGTCTTGTGATCCAGCCATAGCTACGCTTCATAGTAGTTTACTTTCTTGGGAAAAATTTGGCAGAGTTTCCCCTGTAAACTAACCTCTGAACCAATATCAACCTGTCAAATGAACCAAGAAAGCTTCAGATTCTGCAGAAATTTTGGCAGAGTCTCCTTTGTAAAATGGCTCTGGTGTACTCAAAAACAGACCTAAAACAGCTCAAAAAACCACTATCTCTCTAACACTGTAAGCTGTGGGTAAACCTGTCCTGCACCTATACTGTCTCTCACTGTCTTGTCACTGTCCTGTAAGCATAGACTGTGACAATGCCTCAACGGAAGTAAAGCAAAGATGCAATCCCAACTGTCTAACTCACAGTCAATACATCCTAGCTGCCTATCTAAGGGTGCTTGAGGGATCGCTCCAAGACCTGTATCACCGAAAGGATCTCAACATTCGAGAATCCCCCAGCTCAATAAAACCTCACTCGACCCTCAACAAAGGCTGCAGTAAATCTGACAGTACATAGACTTCCCACAAAGTCATACATCCACAAATTTCCCACTGTATGTTGTAACCGCTGCGACGGTTGTTTGCTGCGTGACTCACAGCCAGCAAACCCTCAACAGACATACATCATCTCTGACAATACATCCAATGTGGAAGTACCTGCAATGTCATGATGAAATCTGGAATATCAAGCAGCAAACACAAGCTACCTGATGAACTAGTGGATGTCGCCTACAGTCTGTGTGTAGATGCGTCCGTGTTGTATGTGACACGCCTCCAAGAACTGTGAGCCGTCCTTCGTTGTGTAGACAACCAGCAATTAGCACTCTGAAAGTGCAGATATCCTCATCACCTACAGTCGTAGGCCGAAACCCCAAATTTGCAGAGTCAGATCTGCACCCGCCGAGACCACGTAGTCGAAAATGGCCTACGCAGAACTCTGTCGAAGCCGAACGGTGGCCGAGATGACCTCAGAATGAAATTCTGAGAACACCAAGCCCTTCCGGATTTCCCACAGGATTTGGGGCCGTGTCTTCGCCTGTCGAATTTCACTCCAATATGAGCTGGTGACTCTAGCCTTCTCCAGTGCTGCCCCGAGCCTCGATCTGAGCTCTGATACCAGTTGAAGGAGTACGAGCAGAAGTGTGACACAAGAGAGAGTGCAAGCAGAAGAGCACGACGATATGGTGAACTCGCTCTACTGTAATGTGTAGAGCATAGTGAGTTCTTATTAGCTTTTCACAAAAGAATGTGTGTACATACCTGCCGGCCCGCCCACTTACCTGGGCGACCACGTTGGGCTTTATACCCCAATAGAAGTAAAGGTAATTTCCCAAGGACGGAGTTTGCATGGGCCCACAAACATCACTATGCAGAAGTTGCAACCTACATGTGGCCTGAACTGAACAATCCTTTTAGAAACTTAGAACGCTGCATCCTACCCAAAATACAACCTTCACAAACATGTTTGACAGGTGCTTCAAGAGGCGGCAAAGAAGCAACCATATCAGATTTCTGCAAACGCAGGAAACTGGCAAAATTTAGATGACCAAAACGTGCATGCCAGAGTTTTGCATCTGAAATAGCCCTTGAATCTGCAACAGCATTCACAAAATTTTGTCCACACATGTCATACAAAGTGAGCTTATACAGCCCACGAAACAAAAGGCTAGATGCAACAATTTCATCACCAAAATTGAGATCATGAACTATACATATGTCATCCACAAATTTGACTACAAGTCCAAGTCTAGCAAGTGCGGATACAGATAAGAGATTCTTCGTGATCCCAGGTACATAAAGTGCATCACAAGTGTGAAAGAACTGCCATTTGCAGTAGTAAGCACAATCATTCCAACTCCCTGAACCGGATAAGAGGCATTGTTGGCACAAGTGACTGAATTCCCATGAGGGACAGACTCGAGAGAGGTAAACAATTCACGATGTGAGGTAATGTGCATTGTAGCACCACTGTCAAAATACCACACATGTGAATCTGCAGCAACTGACAAGCATGCATCATGGACAGCAGGATTGTAAGTGCACTCTGCACTAAAAGCCCATTCTGCATCAACATCAGCATTACAGTCTCCTTTCATAGAAGACTCAACAATGGCTGCATTTGTAGTGGAACCAGCATTTGCAGTGGAACCACCCTCTTTCTTCTTAGCCTCTTTGGCCTTCAACTTAGGACAGGACTTGATCAAGTGATCATTAGCTTTACAATAATGGCAACGCATTTTCTTTTTGCCCTTATCACCAAAATTGCCAGACGAAGTGTTGCAAGTAGAAGCATTAGGAACAGAATTTTTGCCACTCACAGCAGAACCATAAGAAGTGGCTGCATTACTGTTACCACCGTTTCTTTGAGAAGCAATAAAAGCATGTTCAATTGCACGCTGCCTAGTCTTGTTTTTTCTGGAAAGTGACTCTTGCAACAACAATGTGCATAATGCATCAAACTTGACAACTTCAAGAATTCCTTGGGTCATCGGTCTCCAAGTACTAGCAAATGTCTGGTAGGAATCTGGTAAGGCATCAAGAACAGTCTGCACAAGGGAACTGTCTGAAATGACTTCACCTGCATAAATAAGTTGCTCATTGATATCCTTGAAACTAGCAAGAAAAGTGTCCCTATCATCTTCCTCATGCATATTCTTTGACTCCAGCTCTTTACGCAGCAAAGCAATTTTAGACTCATTGCGGCTTGCATAAAGACCAACCAATATATCCCAAGCCTATTTTGCAGATTTTGCTGAACGGATGTGAGGAACAATGGTGCGCTTCACAGACAACACAATCAATGCACGAGCCTACGCATCCTTTACATCCCAACGAGCTTGTTCCATCGTAGGCAAAACAACTCTAATAGCAGCAATCCTTGCAGCAAGACTTGCAACATCCTCAACATTGCCTACATCCTCAGAACCAGGACGTACATCAATGCCTTGCACAATATTCCAGACGCCCTTTGACACAAGAACATGTTGCATCATATAAGCCCACATAGGGTAATTGTCCCCATCCAACCTATCCTTAGCAGCAAACATCTGGAACACATCTGTGTTGTTGTTGTCAGCCATGGTAAATGGTGCACGTGATGTGAAAACTGCCCAAAAATAGAAGAAACGGAGCGGGAACAACATGTGCTATATAGCACAAACCGTAGAAGACTATAAGGCACCTTTTATGCAGAGAATGGCACTGACAAAAATTCTACACAAAATGACAAAATAGCCTGTGCAGTACTATCTGTAGTGGAAACGGAGGCCGAAATGAGCCCGAATCAAAAATCGAGCCGACAAGAGCTCTATGAGATTATCTGAAGTATTTGTCAACCTACGAACGCTTGCCAAAGCTCACTAAAATCAGAGAAAGTGAGCAGGCGTGTGCTGGGGCAGCTGGCGACTAAGCTCGGGAGGACACAACCTGCTCTGATACCAATTGCTCGAATTAGGGTTGCAGAGAAACGCACACTGCTTGGAGAAGATGAGGAAGCTCAAGGCACACAATAGAGAGTGTGTTTCTTAGTATGAAATGGAAGGATAGATAGCCCTAGAGTGATGGGCGTATATACAATGCTCGGGGGAAAAAACCTCCTAAAGAGGGAAAAAATGCCCCGACGGTCCTAGTGTGTTCACACACATCACTATCACACGTATATGGTAACACTTTCATCGTGGTTGAACAAAGACACTCCTATTTGTATGTGTGGAGCTTCAGAAAATGGGAGCTTAAAATGAGAAGAATGTATAGAAAGGGATTGCACAGACGAAGCCTATGCACCTGAACCCTTTCCAGAACATTAATTTGAGCCATTTGAGTGGACTCAAATTTTAGCGACTATGGGTGAACACGTCAATGCCTACTCAATTTTCCAATGAGAATGGCTATGACGTAATTCCCATCCAAATGATTTCAACCCTCTACATTGAAGATGAAATTGAGGAACCCAAGGACTTGATGAAAGCTCAACAAGTCTTTTCAGATCTTTGGTAGCATGCAATAGATGAGTTACACAAACACTCAGCTATCTCAGAAGATTCAAGGTCAGAAAAAGAACATGTTAGAGCTAAGCCGAAAAAAGACACCAGAAACGTGAAAGATAGACCTATGCCATCAGTCTCCAGTAGAACACAATTCCTGATGCAGATAGATGCACATGATTGTGTCAAAGACAAAATCGCTGACAGATATCCTTCAAATGAAAATCCAAAAATGTCAAAAACATTGAGAAAAACAAGGAAGGATACTCAAACAAAGCCCAAAAAACAGCTAAAGAGTCCGAGTTGAGCAGAAAAAGAAGTATCAAGAGTTGAAAAAAGCTCTGAAGGAGATATATACAACCGAAATGGAAACCACAAAAGAGGAGGGTAAGGATGTAATGAGTGTTCCATCCCATTACAAAAAATATACTCTCCAAGATCGAAAAATCATTGTCGAACAACCTGTTAGAGAACTGCGAAAACAAGGCGTGTCCTACGAAGGGCCTGGAAACGCTAAAAAGATAGATTTGGCTGAACCAGGAGAAGGCCTGCCTACATTGCAAATGACCTAACAAAGGAAGAAGAAGAGCTTTTGCTAAGATTGCTAAAAGAATACCGATATATTTTTGCTTGGTCTTACAATGATCTCAAGGGTGTTGATCCAAAAATCTGTCAACATATACGCATGGGAGATGATGCTAAACCAAGTAGACAAAGGCCATACACATATAATGAAACATTTTCCAAGAAGATTAAAGAAGAGATTGAAAAACTAAAGGAAACCGAATTCATTTATGAGATTGAAACACAAATTGGGTGTCTCAAATTGTGGTAGTACCCAAGAAGAATGGAAAATTACGAGTGTGCATCAATCTCAAGAAAGTGAATGCACCTACCATTAGAGACAACTTTCCTCTTCCAATCACTGAGCATGTGTTAGAACAAGTTGCAGAAAAAGAAGCTTACAGCTTCTTAGATGGCTTTCTGGGATACAACCAACTTTTGGTTGACCCAAAAGATCAGCATGAAACTGCTTTTGTAACGGAATGGGGTATTTTTGCCGATTGGGTTATGCCCTTTGGGTTAACTAATGCTCTTGCGACATTTCAAAGATTGATGAGTCATGCTTTTAAAGAATATCTTAGGAAATTCTTGGAAGTATATATGGATGATCTATGCGTACATTCATCAATCAGGGCTAATCATTTTGAACACCTCAAAAAGGTATTCAAAAAATGTAGACTTTATAGGAGTTGCTTAAATCTTGATCCTGAAAAGTGCACATTCATATGTAGACTTTATAGGAGTTGCTTAAATCTTGATCCTGAAAAGTACACATTCATGGGTAGACAAGGAAAAATTCTTGGACATATAGTGTCTAAAAATGGCATAGCTACTGATATGGATAAAATCCATGTTATTGCTGATTTGCCTAGACCAACAACAGCCAAGGGGGTTCAAGCTTTCATGGGACATTGTGGATATTATAGACAATTCATTTACATGTATGCTATAATTGCAAAACCCATGTATAGCTTGATTACACACTTTGAGTGGACTGAAGCATGTGAAGAATCCTTCATGAAGCTTAAGCAAGCTCTCACCTCAGCTCCAATATTGAAAGCACCAGATTGGAATAAAATATTCCACATACATGTAGATGCTTCCAATTTTGCCATTGGGTGTATACTAGCTCACAACCAGGAGACGAGAAAATTGATTTTCCTATTTCTTATGCTAGCCAATAGTTAAACATGGCAGAAAAGAATTATATCACCACCAAAAGATAAGGATTAGGAATGATCTATGCCGTAAAAAAGTATAGAGATTACCTATTAGCAAACAAATTTGTGTTCTTCGTTGACCACCAAGCCTTATTGTACTTGGTCAACAAGCCATGCATCACAGGAAGAATACTGAGATGGTTCATCATTCTTTTGGAATTTGATTTCACTGTGGTTGTAAAAAAGGGCACCACTCATCAAAGAATAGATCATTTGTCAAGGATTGTTTCAGAGGAATCAACTAAAAGAGTAGATGATGATCTACCAGATGCATATCTGTTCTCTGTGGAAATGATACCTCGATGGTCGGAAAATATGGTATCATTGATGACTATAACTCAAGTGGACTCCCAAATACCACTTCCTATTACAATCGGATTAATTAAGCAATCGACTATGTATCAATTACTAGCTGGTAAGCTATACAAAAGAAATTGAGATGGAATATTGCTCTTATGCATTAATCTTGAAGAGAAAAACCAATACCTAAGTCAAGCACATATTACCATAGTAGGACTTCACTTTGCTGAAGACCAAACTATGCAAAGGATCTTGAGACTTGGAGTATTTTGGCCAACTATGAAGAGTGATGTTCGCTCTTTTGTAAAGGATTGTCCTCAATGTAAAAAACAAACACCATACCTCATGTAACATTGTTTCAAATGTTGCATGTTCCTAAGTGGAGTAACTGTCTAGTCACTTACTTAACGAGTCAAACATTTCCTGAGGATATGAGTAAACGTTGTCAAAGAGAAATTGAAACTGAAGTAAGAGACTATGCTCTTATTGGGAACCAATTGTATCGGAGAGGTAAGAATCAACATTTGCATCTTTGTGCAAATGAAGACGAATATATTCCGATTATAGAACAAGCACATGCTGAATTAATTGGAGGTCACTTTTCTAGTGAGACCACCACAAGAGCAATCTTAATGGTAGGCATATAGTGGCCAACACTTTTTGCAGATGCCAAAGAATATGTTCGAAGGTGTGATGCTTATCAACGAGATAAAATGCCAACACGAGTAGATAACATGCCCTTAAGACCAATGATGGGAGCTAGCGCTTTCGCAAAATGGGGTATAGACTTTGTTGGGCCAATATAGCCACGTGCTTATAGAACCCAAGCTCAATATATCATTGTAGCTATGGACTATTTGACTAAGTGGGCCGAGGCTAAAGCAACCCAAAAGAATGATGCTAGAACCACCGACGCATTCTTATATGAGTATGTGTTCACAAGATATGGAATGTCAATAGAAATTGTCAGTGATAGAAGAACTCATTTCCTCAATGAGGTAATTGAGTATTTGCTTAATGAATTTATGGTCATCTGTAATAGATCAGCTCCCTATCACCCACAAGAAAACGGACAAGCTGAGCATACAAATAAGATTCTTAGCTTGGTATTGACTAAAGTGGTTAGTCCAGGAAGAACAGACTGGGAAATGAATCTCCATGCAGCTCTATGGGCTTATCGAGTTTCATTCAAAACAACTTTAAATGCTACACCCTTTAACCTTGTTTATGGTCTTGATGCCATACTACCAATAGAATTCCTATTGCCTACATTAAGGGTAGCAAAGGATCTTGAGTGGACTGGACATGAATTGTCAGAAAGACTTGAAGATTTAAAGAAGTTAGATGAGCAAAGGCTAACAACTGTAGCTCACATCTACGCACAAAAGCGGAAACAAAAACAATTTTTTGATTCCCATCTAATTACAAAAATCCTCAAAAAAGGGGATTTAGTTCTAGTCTATTCCCTTAAGCAACACATTCCTAAGTTTAAGAAAAAGAAAAATGGACCATTTATCATTGAAGATGTATCTCCAAGTGGAGCAGTTAAGCTATCCACCCTAGATGGTGAACCAATGGCTAATTGGATTAGTGGATGTCGTCTAAAGAAGTACAATTTGCTGCTAACCAATGAATTGCTGGAAAGAATGCATGCAGCCAAGCAAAGGAAGATAAAACGACAGCAGGTTATTGGTGAAGCCCAAGAGGAAGCTCGGCTTCGGGTACTCAAAAGAAAAGCTGCTCTCAAGAATCATCAACCTATTCCCACCAACACCCTAGAAATAGATGACCAACAATGGGAATTGTCGAAAGATGCAGTGTCCACAGATGATGATTGGTTAGATGGAATGGACCTTCACATCACAGTATAGCTCAACAACCATAGCACAAATGCATTGGTCGATACACGAGCTAGAGTAAATGCACTCAGTTATTCCACGTACAAGAAAGCAACAAGTCAGTCTTTGACAACAGGAATAGCGACAATAAAAGGATGCAACAAGAACCCAACACCAACATTGGGAGTAGTCAACTTAAATGTGATAGGACATTGATTTTCATGCCTTTATAAGTTTGTATGCTCACCAGATGAACACATGAATATGATGATGATTCTTGGAATTTCCCGGATGCGGACATACAAGGCAGTACCATATTGGGATATGAATCAGCTCAAGCTATCACCTAAAGGTGGACAACTCATTGTTCCATTTGCACCAAGCAAGGAGGAATGGAAAGGAAGCACTCAACAGACCAAACCACAAAGTAATCAATCTTCTCCATCCTATCGACAAGAAAATGCTACAGGTAGCATGCAAGGAGTCAGGAAAATTTGGGTACCGAAAGCGCAGCTTAAGGACAAGCCGATTCAAATCTGGGTGCCTAAAACATTATCGACAATACCAAAGACGGTTCCAAAGGTCAAAACACAGAGACGAGCATCTCCAAGCAGGGAACCTAACACAAAATGGATTTGGCAAAAAAAAGAGCACTTATCTTATCCGCAAATGGGAAAACCAATCAAGCAATGGAGAGTTAAGCCTCAGAAACCTCAACCACACCGTTCTACACCAAACAAACCAAGGTATCAATGGCGAGTAAAAGATCGACAATAGTCGAAAGTGCTACCAACAGCTCAGGCAATCAGTGTGCTAAAGCATCCTGATGGCACAATCAAGCAAAGAGCACACAAGCTACAAGAATTACTCTTTCGTAGACAGCATCAGCAAGCCTCGACATTAGAAACCCTTGAGTTAATTACTCAAGATCCAACTCATGCACATCAAAATGGTTTGAACTGAATTGATCTTCAAAGCATGGTAGAGCCAACCAAGGCTATGCATAGACACGATTGTTCAACCCATGCACACAGTCGTCTTGGAGTACGCCATCTAGGAGGGGTGGAAGAGTACTAAGTAATTAAGGGCAATGTTTGAAGAGGGAGTAAAAAGTTTGATGTTAACGTGTGATTTTTTGCAAAATTAACTAATAATGCCCTTATAAATTATCAACAGGAGAATTTAAATGATGATATCTCCCCGATGAGTGTAAATAGTGTATATACTATCAAAAAATAATAAAAAATTAGTCTTTTTGATTATTTTTCATCATTTTTCTCGTTATTGAGACTTAAAAATGGAAAAATCCAACAAAAAACAATAAAGCTGTGTTGTTTTTAATGAATTTTCTTAATTATTGGATTTTCACTTTGCTTTTTTAGCACATTTTGTTATTTTCTTTGATTTTTTCAATAAACATGTTAAAAATTAATGATAAATAGCAAAGGAGCTCAGATGGAAAAACTGAAGACATGGTGGTGATCAAAAAATCAAGGTGGACAAGCACAAAAAATTTCAATCAAATCGGCAGACAGAAGCAGGAAGCCTAAATTAGGCGGCTAGACCTACTTTTGCAAAATTCTTGCTGAATGAGCTACATGAATCTGATTGGGAAATTTTTTGAGTCTAACATAGATTTCACGGCATAGTAGGACTAATGGGGGAATCTGGGGAAAAATGGCTCAGGAAGCCTGGGTATAGATATCCCAGGTTGGCTAAAACCACTTCATTTCCGCTTGTTGCCTTTGGAGAGAGAGCTTTTCGACCTCTTTCGCACGTCTTTTTCGGAGTCTACAGTTGTCTGTTTTCAGTATCGTCTCACACGAGACATGAGGGGTAAGTTCTTTACTCATCAATGATGCATTTTGTACGGCCGGAAGCTAGTCTAAACCCCTAGAAAAAAACCCTAGAATTTGAGCAGTGCACGAAGACCTACGATCGACCATAGCGGCCTATCAGCTCAACCAAATTGGATAAGATTTGAACTGTAGCATGCCCCAACATAATAGAACACTTCTATAGCAATAATTGACCATTTGGCATGGGTCGAGGGGGTCCCAAGTAAAAAATCTAGGTTTTTGGCAGATGCCAGAATTGCATTCTGATTCCACATACAGCTTACTACAAGGTCTATATACAATGTATATGATTGGTTTCATAAAATCAATCAAGCGAAGCCCTCAAAAAGAAAAAAACAACTCAAAGGCTACAAAGCGTCAAATTCGACATACGGGGTCAAATTGACTCCAAATGGACCAAAACTGGATTAGTTGCTTCACGACTATGTTGCAGACAAGCCCATAGCCTCAAAAGTGACTAACCAACTCAATAGGCAGTGTAGTTACATAAATTTCAGAGTCGACAAAACACAAAGTGATGCTGGCAAGACCAAACTTTACCAAATTCAATTTAGGACTTGTTTTAGGTGTATAGAAGGTGTTTAGGTCAAAATTTTTAAGTTTGCAAGAAAAATGTGACTACTGGTAAATAATCGCGATTATTTACTTTTGCACTATTTTGGCTTGAAAGTTGCATCATCACCTCACCTATCACTTGTACACACCTATTACATGCCAAAATTCAAGTATGAGCCAAAATGATCACATATAACTTGGAAAATGCAAAGAAGTCCTTGCAAACCAAATTTTGAGTTATGAGCCACATTTTTTAATCCAAATCACCTCATATTACATACACAAGGTCTATACAATGCCTAGAACCAAGTTGTAAAAAACAATGTTCATTTTGGTAGAAAAGTTAATAATCGCAATTATTTACTTTTTGGCTAAAATGGGAGAAAATTGCAACTTTGCCATTATAGATCCAAAGTACATGATGTCCTAAGGCCACTAGCGAAGTTGGAACAAATTTGGATCTCAAAATCTCAAAATTTCTTTACATCTATTGTTTCAGAGACCTAGAGCCAAAATCTGGCACCATTTTCACCCAGTGCACTCAAATGAACCCATATTTCACTAAGAGTATGTACTTGGTATATACTTCAAGCCTATAATGCCAAATTTGCAAAAAGTTAAAAAAAGTACTCATTTACAAATAATCATGATTATTTACTTTCGTTGCAAATTTTTATATTGTCTTTATGAATTTGATCTTTACATGTTTTTATGCATCTATGCATGTTCAAAAATTGATTTGAAGCAAATTGGACCAAATTTTCCTTTCACAGAAGACCCTACAATAGCTACACTTGTATTGGACCTTGTAGTTCTTCCAACCGCCTTCTTCTTAGCCTCTTTTGCCTTCAATTTTAAACACTGCTTGATCAAGTGATCATTAGATTTACAATAATGGCAATGCATCTTCTTTTTGCCCTTATCACGAGAATTCCCAAACAAAGTGCTACCAGCAAAAGCATAAGAAGAGAAGATTTTCCACTCGTAGAAGAACCACGAGAAGTGGTTACATTGCTATTACCACCTTTTCTTTGAGCAACAATAAACGCTTGTTCAATTGCACACTCTTTAGTCCTTTTTTTTGGAAAGTCACTCTTGCAACAACAATGTGCATAATTCATCAAACTTGACAACTTCAGAATTTCCCTGGTCTCCAAGTACTAGCAAAAGTCTGGTAAGAGTCTAGCAAAGCATCAAGAACAGAGTGCACAAGGAAATATGAAAAATGACTTCACCTATACAAATAAGTCGCTCATTTATATCCTTGACACCAGCAAGGAAAGTGTCCATTTCATCTTCCTCATGCATAATCTTTGACTCCAGCTCTTTTTGCAGTCATACAATTTTTGCCGCATATTGCGACTTGCATAAAGACCAGCCGAAATATCCCAACCTTGTTTTATAAATTTTACTAAACAAATATTAGGAGTAATAGTGCGCTTCACAGACAATGCGATCAATGCATGAGCCTATGCATATCTTACATTCCAAAGAGATTGCTCAGCCATAGGCAGACCAATTCTAACAACAACAAAACTTGCAACACCCTCAACATCCCCTGTATCCACAGCACCAGGACGTATATCAATGCCATGCACAATGTTCCAAACACCCTTTGACACAAGGACATGTTGCATCATGTAAGCACACATAGGGTAATTGTGCCCATTGAATCTGTCTTCAATAGCAAACATCCTAAACACATATGTGTTGTTGTCAGCCATGGAGAATGCATGCATGTGATGTAAAAACTTCACAAAAAGAGGAGAAACCAAGCAGGAACAACACGTGCTATATAGCACAAAGCGTAGAAGGTTGTAAGGGACCTATTATGCAAAAAACAGCACTGATAGAAATCCTATACAAAATGAAGAAATGTCTTGTGTAGTACTACTGCCTATGGTGGAAATGTAGGCAAAATGAGCCCAAATGAAAATTTGTCAACCTGTTGATGTTCGCCAAAGCTCACAAAAATTGGAGAAAGTGAGCAAGTGTGTGCTGGAGCTTCTGGCGACTAAGTGTGAGAGGATGCAACCTGCTCTAATACCAATCATTGGAATTAGGGTTGTAGGAAAACACACAAATCTTGGAGAAGACAAAGGAAGCTCAAGGAACACAATAGAGAGTATATTACTTAGGTGCAATGGAAAGATAAGATAGCCGTAGAGTGAAGGTCGTATATACAATGCACGGGGGAAAAAATCTCCTAGTGCCCCAACGGTGTTCACACACATCCCTACCACATCTATATGGTAACACATTTTTGGATGATATGCTCAATCTTTACATGCATGATGTATAGATGGACAAGTCTCCATATGTAGTCTTAGTTGAGTGCTCACCATGCTCAAGAGGGGAATGGTTAAACATATGTTTCTTACGTTGATAATAGAAATAAAATTTATTTTGAATGCATTGAAATGTATATCTTTGTCACGTATGTATACCGTATGGACTTTTGATCTAGGTGGACATAGTGTTTATGGTATTGCTGAGTATGAATGCTCTTGTAGACTAGGGATTTGGCAAAGTATGTTTCGTGCATTTTGGGCACCCTTTTTTTTGTAAATTTGTACACATGGACATGAATCCATGTGTTGAAAGGGTGCATGTGCGTTCCTTTTTCAATCTTTTCAGATTGCTTTAGCAAGCACATGTACATGCAGTGCAAGTCGCTCGACTAGTGCCAATTGTCAGCTTATTGTAAGTGCTCGTTAGTGAGTTTTTGAATGAGGACTTGTATATAACTAGAACTCATGTGCAAACATAAAACGATTCAGCCAAATATGAGAATTTTTTAGGTCTTGGTCAATGTGCCTTCTTCATGCTTTTTGATAATGCAATTGTTTGCCCTCGACTAACCTTTCCTAGGTGAAGTCATGCTAGGACAACTTTCTGTTTGCACCAATTTTGCAGATAAAGATGAATAGATTTGAAATTTTTGATATTTATATTTATTTTTCCATAAAATGTAGAGAATTTTTGAGGTTTGAAACCATCCCTTTTGGAGTTTTGGTTAGGGAGATACAGTCTATTTCCTGCAACGTACAAGATATGGCAGCCCTCAATGCAGTTTGGTGTAGGCTAGGTGTAGGCTAAGTTGCGGAAGCTCACTTGTTTTGTGGTGTGTATACACTTGAAAGTTGTGGTTTTGAAGAATCATTTGGTGAAGAGCGAATCTCAATTCCTCAAGTGCACTAGTTGGCGTGTGCTATAATTCCATGCTAGGGTAGGTGCTTCCTAGTTTCCATGGTGGTCTTTTGGGTGGGCGTGTGTTTGCAAATTGTCTTTGAGTTTTGGTTTTTTTGGGCTTGTTTTGATGCCATATGTGGTATTGACCTTGTGTCTTGAGCGCTCTTGGAAAAAAATGCTATAATGATACCCCTTGCTCTTGTTTTTGCAAAAAACGTGTTCATTTTTCACTAACTTACATGCCTTCATAGGTAGCAACCCTTTTGTGCATGGAATATTGCAAAGATTCCTTCCTAATTTTCATTTTTTAGTGTTGTGGGGCACATATGTGTATACCTAATAATTTCCCTTTAAACATAAAATCTTTTAGGGTGTTTTTTAGGCGTTGTTCCTACAACATTAAATCCTCTCTCTCTGTCTCTCTCTCTCTCTCTCTCTCTCTCTCTCTCTCTCTCTCTCTCTCTCTCTCTCTCGTGACAACCTTACCTTTGTTTGGACCGTTAGGCTTGGACTCCATGATGTTGGCCTCTCACCCATGTGCAAGCATGGGTGAGAGGCCATGCTTGCACACATAAAATCAGGCTTCAATCTTCCCTCTTGAGGGTGTGCTAGCATGCTTGCACACACACAAAATTAGGCTTCAATCTTCCCTTTTGATGCACATCTCCACCCAATGATAGAAGGAGAAAGAAAAAGATCTCATCACTGCCGCTATATGTAGGGGCCTACCTACCCACAATAGCCTACCGCTTGCACACTCCCTCCAAGATGCCCTCATTCTTGAACCCAGGGCAAGCCTCTTGGTAGCGGCTATGTAATATATGTATTGATAATGTACTTATGTAGTTTTCACCCTAGAGGTTTAGAAATATGCTTCTGCCACTCATATTCTTGTTGTCAAGCAATTTCTTGCCTCTGTTAGATAGAAATTCCCATGCTTTAGTTATTTAGCCACTACTTGGCCAAGATTGTAAGACATGCTGGTAGCAACCCTTCTATGCAAGGAATATTTCAAAGATTTCTTTCTAATTTTCATGTTTTAGTGTCGTGGGACAGGTATTTGGATACCTGAGTATTTCCCTTTTAACATAAAATCTTTCAAGGTGTTTTTTAGCCATTGTTCCTACAATATTAAATCTCTCTCTCTCTCTCTCTCTCTCTCTCTCTCTCTCTCTCTCTCTCTCTCTCTCTCTCTCTTTGTTTGGCTGTTACACGAGCACCCACCTAGCCGGACACCATATTTGTACTCTGTTATTTTTTTGAGCTATTGTAGCTACAGTGTGTGTAAATACAGATTCTAAAGTACCAGATCTATTCTGTGAGTTGTACTTCTTTCATTATATGTGTAAAGGCTCATGTGAGATAGCCACTGGCCATTTAGAAAGCCCTAGGTATAAGATACAATAAAATTAGTATGAAAATAAGGCTTACCTTTTGAAAGAAGAAGAAAACTTTGTGTACGTACACTCAAGCGGCTTCTCAACTCAGTGTTTTAATCATTATCATATCTAATGGTTGGGTAATCCTTTTTCAATTGTGAAAAGTGCATTGTTTTCCTCTTGTCTTGCTCTTTCAAAATCAAGTGTAAGTGCATCAAGTTTTGTTGTGGTTCATGACTACATGTTGACAAGTCTAATCTTCAATTTTGAGTGCTTAAATCACTATTTTTTGACATTTTGACCATAGGAGAGTGTTATTAGACCTTAGAGAAACCTATTTGGACTATTCTATTGTAGTTTTTTTTACCTTAACCATGATGGATTGGGATTTTGGTACCTTGTTAGATGACCTTCAGACTTTGTATACTTGTACACTTAGACCTAATAAAGCTTCCCTCAAAGTTTCGTGGCGATCCAGTCCATTTAGTCGTCAAAATGGTGTGACGACCTAGAGTGGTGAGAAAGGACATAGGCAAATGTTTTAATCAGTGAGTGGTGGTTAGCTTGTTGAGTTGATGTGTTTGCTTTCTAGGTTCACTTCTTGAGAATTGACAACATCAAAGAGTCTCCATGCCCCACCTATATCACTTCCCTGAGTATTTTGTTAGTACCAGATAGCTATGCTATAGACGTCCATCATGGAGACCCATTAACATTGGTGCTATTATTGTGGAATAATCCTTAGGTGGTGGTGAGTGACCTAGTGTGTATTTAGAGTGTTCTTTTTCAAACAATTTTCTTTTCATTACATTTACACTAACAGCAAAGTAGTTAAATGAGGGTTTAGTACTAGATAAATTCTAGAGGTCGAGGACTTGTTGGATCTATTCTCGAGAGGTAAAAAGAGTTGTGGAGTGAGATAGCCAAAAGCATTTCATTCTTTGATTTTCTCATTACTTTTAGAGTGTTGTACCATTTTCTGTTACGACTTTCATTTGCATTATTTTGTTCATGTTTCTTTCTAGCACATAGGAGTAAGGTAAGTAGAAACCGACACCATCAAATTGGGCTGAAAAGATTAGGACAAAAGGGACTGAAAACCATATTTCGGCAAAAACAACCATAACACTGAAACTTATGTAAATTTGATGGTAGAGACCCAAAAGGCTATATAAAATCAAAAGGCTGGTGATCATGGGCTTTGGAATACTCATTAGAAGCAAACTGATAAGTTTGGTAAATTTTGCGGAGGAATATGGATCATGATCCATGTACCTTAGAGGTAGATTGATGGAAAATTGAAACCATTTGATGGATAATGGTCTAAAATAAATGAGACAAAAGTTTGGGATCAAATTGAGCTCAAGAAGACACTTAAAATCAAGAAATTGGAAAAGAAAACTCAAAAATTTATCTATCCGACTAGAACTTGGGAAAAATTCAACTCTTTATGATCCAAATCCAAAAGGTTTTGGGGAACAACTTCAAAACAGCAAGGACTCCAAGCTTACCAAGTTTCATGTCAAAATGAGGTCAAACATGGATCACGATCCATGTATCTCATCATAGATTTTGGCCGAGATTTGAGCAGTAGGTAACTGAGACTTATACAAATACTTTTCCCAAAAGTACATTCACAAAAAAGTTGAAAAAGTGATCAAAATGGGCAAAAGTAGAAAATTATAAAAAACCATCCAAACAGACACAAGATTTCACTTTTAATTGACAAAAAATGATGCAAATTCAAAACGATTTTGGGGATAGCTTAGAAATACCTTCATCTACAGTGGTTCAAATTTGGGTTCATAAGCTCTCCAAACATGGATTGCAATCCATGTACCTTTCCCAATGTTTTGAGCCAAAACATAGCCACTTTGCTCTACATGCTATTTCTAGCATGATCCAAAGTTTTATCTCATTTGGACATAATAACCCAAGTCAAAATCTCAAAAATTATCCAAGTACTCTGAGCAAGTGTAAACAATGACTTAATTTCCAATCCAAAGGTCCAAACCCAAAAAAAATTGATACCATAGCATCTAGTATTTATATTGATCCTATGATACCAAGAATCCATGTATCCATGGTGATAGCTTGACCTAAAATTTTCCTAGATTGTAGTGCACACATAAGGAAAAATATCCTCAAGTCCAACTTTTCAAAAAATTAAGCACAATTGAGTAAAAAGGTAGCAAAACAGAAGGTTGTGACTCAAAACCGTGGAGCAGACCTAGGATTGGGTATTTGACCTATCAAAACAATTTCAAATTCAAAAAGATTTGAGATACAACTTATAGACATATAACGTAACAAGATCTCCAAAGGTCAAGTCCAGATGTGGTGGAACATGGATCACAATCCATGTATCCCAATCGCAAAAATTGATGAATTTTTTAACACAGCTTGTAGATGACATTGTCTACCTTGTTGTTAAAATTTAGATTGAAATTTTGACAGAGGTCATGGATCACGATCCATGTACCTCTTCATAGTGGAGGCATCTGACATGATGATCTGTAGATATACTGAGTACATGTCATATCTCAAATTTGAGCTAAAAAGACCCTCTGGAGAACAAGATACAAGCAAAAGTTCATGTGTCCCCGTCTTGAAACTGTTTTGAGTATTGTTTCAAGTGCATTTCACCAAAATTACTCGTAACTTCTACTACGCAAGTCCAAAATGAGCCAGGTAAAGCCATAATAAAAGTGAGGCTTTAATTTTAGAGATATATTTTTTCAGGTTTCCTAATTCCAGACTTTTAGGGTATCCAAAACCAGTTTCCATAGACTAAAGGGTCACAAAGACCTGAGTTTCAGAGACCTGAACAGGGATAAAAAAGGATAAGTTTCACTAAGTAAAGCTGGGCTTGCCAAATACTATCTTGAGAGTATCTAGTGAGCATTAACCATGAAAAATCACTGACTACCAGGGTTTTCTACTCAAATTAAAGATATAAAAACCGCAAGAAATGTTGCAACACCTTCGTGGGATTGGGCAATGACCTTGAGGAGAAGCATCCATTGATCAATAAACCGAGCGTGAGATTCATCAAAGCCAATGAAGCCATGCATTTCTAATGGATTACGCTCATGAGGCCTTCTATGGTTCATAAAAAGAGATCAACCTAGCTTCTACAAGTGTGTAGTACCTAATGCTAGAGAGTTGGTAGACCATAAGGACCTCTCGGGGTGTCTACTAGGAAATATGTAAGATAGCACGTGCAAACAAAATAAGGGATTTATAATTAGGTACATTTACAAAAAAAAGGTACTTACAAAAAGGGTTATTTAATTGAGAAAGTGAAAATTTTCATACATAAGGGCTAGTTGCTTTTATACAAAAATGCATACATAATGGGTACATATAATACTTGAAAATATATAGGTAAGGGATTATTTAAGTACCTCTTGTTCGCATGTGCTGTATTCAATTTCTACATAGTGGAATCCCCGATAAGGACCTCTATGCATTCACATATATAGATGCCCAAGTAGTGCAAGTTTCAATGGTAGATAAGTATGGATGAAAGTATAAACTTGTTAATCCAATTGACCTAGAGAGATATACATACAAGGATACTCCAATCTTCATGTACATCCAATTGAGTGTCGGACATAGATTCCAAAAACTATGCCAAAGCATATATTAGGGAGGAGTCCACCAGGATTTTCTCCAAGGAAAGAAGAGAGAGCAAGAGATGTCTTTACAAGAGACCCCAAATTGATCAGACTGTCTGAACTACAACGATTGAGACCATCTGAAGTGGCCAAATGTGTCAAGACAAAGTCAATGGGTCAAGGGATCTGTATGCTTATTTATCACTCCCTAAACAAGTTTTGAGAGCTGAAAAAGTACAGGAGAGTTGGAATGACATTGGAAGGATCAACCTTGCTATGGTTTCAATTACTAAACAAAGATGATTTTCCACACATAGAACAACTCTTGCAAAAATTCACAGAGGAGTTCTCTAGAAGGGGGGATCAAGCACAACACGGTGTCACAAATCTGTGATTTCAAACAAAGAGAGGATGAGAAAGTGAAGGAATATTTTCTTTGCTTCAAACAGTACATAGAGAGATGTCCTATATGAGAGTTACCGCAATATGAGAGGCTATCAATTTTCTTCATAGAGGGCTTAGGGAATGAAACTCTCAAGAAGTATTTTCATTTAGAAGCATGCACAACCTTTGAACAATCACTAGAGAAGCCTTATATCTAGTTGACAGTTGCAATGCCTACAGAGAGGTGACAAAAGATACATAAATTACAACTAGTAGTGCCTCTTCTATGACTAGTGAATTCACAACAAAGTAGAGCATTCAAACTCCTACCATGCCAAGCATTAATCAATTGGTCAAAGAAGTTGTAAGGAGAATGAACCAAGGCTACAGAAATAGAACCCAAATGTACAAAAACAGCAAATGAGGATATGTGACACTTGTGGAGGGGATCATCCCACCCCATGGTGTAACATTTAAACAAGACCACAATGTATGCTAGGGAAACAACACCTCTTCTAAACAATAGTAGAGTGGTAGTCAACTACAGTCAATGAGCTGAGTATATGCCACACCCCATGAGAAATCATTATTCCATGAACAAGAAGACATTAATGTTCATAAACAATCAAGAGTATGGATCAAAGAACATTCTCACCAAGCAAGAACAACCATCAACTGTGCCACTAGCTACACAACACATAGCACCATGCTACAAGTGTAGAAGCAACCATTGGCCAAGAAATTGGCCTCATCTAGCAAAGAAGGTAGAGATATTTGGATTTCCTAGAATGTGGTGTTACACACCTCATTCCTAATTGTGTAAAACACCCAAACAACAAGGGAAAAGCAACTATGAACATCGTACGAGTGTTACCTTCTTCAAGAAAATTTGAGGTAAAACCCTTGATTCCTATGAAAGTGGTGACCTGAGATCAAGCTCAAGAAGCGGCCAAAAACAAAGCCTGTCGATGATGAATACCAACTGTCTATTCAAATAAAGTGAGAGCTTATTAGTGAGGATGCAAAGAAAATTGTGGAAAGATAAACATGACAAAATGAAAGAAAAAAGACTAAAAGAGAGAATGGATAGAACTACTACAAAAGTCAAAGAGCAACTGAAACAAGAAAAGGAGAATAGAAAACAAAGAGAGAAAGAAAAGTCATCTAAATTATCGTCGAGAGATTTAGTCTTGGTAGATAAAAATTTTAAACCTTTAGAGGAAAGCTACAAGTCCATACTAAAAACTAATCAAACACTAGAACATAGTTGGCTGACATATCTGCCTCGTGAGGTCAAAAAACAAAGACTCAAAGTGTGCAAATGGCTCATAAAGACAACTCATGCTCTAATGGATCCAGAGAAACAAAGCATCTCTAAACAAAAAGAATTAATCCACAAAAGGGACGCGAAAATTGAGCTGAAAGGAAATGAAACGAATGACCCCATGAAACTAGATATTGAAACACCATTCTAGAAGTGAAGAAGCCATGGACACAAGTCTTATTGAAAGCAATTAGTAGTGCAAAGGATGGTGGTGCAACTTTTAAGTCTGCACATGGATCATGAGTTCTACCTTAGAGATATACAATATCTATATGGTGACGCGGGAGTCTATAGCTTTTGAAGAGAGGAAACCACACTCTCTATTGATTCTACCATCATATACAAGAGACCATGAAGCCAAATTGGAGGTCAGAGTGGTACCAATGCAGCAGAAATCCACATAAAAAATGATGGATACTAGTAAAAGCTTGCACAAATTGATGTCTTCTCCTATACAATACACGATTACTCTCTTAGAGTTGTTGCAACCACATCTATGGGTAGAAGTGGGAAAAAATCTAGAGAATATGGGATTGAAAACTTCTCTTTAAGACATTCGTTTAGATGATCAAATGGGTAAAATGACACAAGAGAAACCTAAGGCAAAACCAATACCTATAAACAAGGTGGAAGATTGTCATGGAGAAAAGGGAAACACCACCTTGCCACTAGAGGACAAGGGAGTGAGAACCATTGTAACATTTAATGCGCTAGTAACTTGCGTGTAACGGAAATTGATAACATAGTGAGCATCTCATTAAGAACAAGTTCCTAATGAGCATAGAGAGAGTACTTAATTTGAGAAAGCAACATAGCAATTTGCACCTAGCTAATTTGGCATTGACAATACTTGAAAAGAGAGAGAAATAGAACAATTGACAACAGTTGAGGACCGGATTTACTTGGATCCGGTCCCTCCTCCATAAAGGCTTTGTATTATAGCTTCTCCCATCAAAGGAGACTTTTGTACAATACAATTCTTGAGTTCCTTGACAAAACTCATTGGTGCCATGAAGATGGAAGCTTCATGCACCTAGTTATGCTTGGAAAACACACCTAGTGTCCCTAGCCTCAGTCCCAAGACCTCCCACACCTTCAAAATGGTGAGATCTAGCAGGGAATGAGCGAGGAAGAAGATGTATCTTATGAGAAATAAGTATTCTCCTCACATAATCACCCTGATAGAATAGCTTAGCTTAGTAATTAGCATGGTAGAGGAGATGAGAATGCCATTTAAGCTTGGATCTTGGTTGCATTTGCATTCCATAGCCAAGAGTTGTTGGTGTAGGCCTTACTTCTCAATGCTTGGAGAAGGAGATGGAGTTCTTCTTGCACACATGAGTTGTGTGTGTGTGTGTGTGTGTGTAGCATAAAATATAGACTAGAATGCCAAACTCCCTCTCTCTTGGTTGACCCCTCTTCCTTTTTTCTCATGCTGGCATGCTATTGGCTCCTGCAAAGCTTAGCCAATCACAAATTAGAAGCATAATTGATAGCCTTTTAACATGTGTCCCCCTCTTCCTTTTTGTGACAGATTTAGGTAATTAAATAATTCAATTAAAATCTCATTGGACCTCTTAGTCTTCGGGCCAATAGGAATAAGGCAAGCCATTGGGCTGTTGGATGCTCATTCATTGGACCCCTTGGTAGACTGTCCAATAGTCTTCTACGGAGCTTAGTTTCTATTGGTTCTTTTATCAAGCATTATTAAATTGATTAGACTAACTTTACTCTGGACTAATTCTCATTGGTCCACCTCTATGACCATCCAATAGGATTTGATGGGAGATTGGGGGCAGCTGGCCTAGGAGCCTGACATGTGTCCAATATTCCCTTTGTGTAAAGGGGGATATTTGGAGCATGTGTGTGTATGTGTGTTTCTCTCTCATCCCCTACTATTAGGGCTTGCCCCCTCCTTCCTAGGGATGTAGGAAGATTTTTTAGTCTTCCCATAACCATCGAATTTTCCCCTACTATAGCCTTTGGACAATTGAATTAAAATTTGGAACCTTAGTCTAAGGAAGTTTTAATGGAGCTGAACCTTAGGTATTTTAAGCCCCATTAAAGCAAATTGCTCTTTTGCAGTCTGTCCCCCTTTGGATCCCTATTTTTCCTCCTTTGGATCCCTGTAGAGACCGGTCTGGCAGCCTTACCAATATTCTAGCTTTTACTCCCCTGGTACTTCCCCATATTAAATGATCAGTTTGACATGAGAAAATAATTTGGGAGATTTAGATATTAGTTTTTATGACATAACCTTTCTCTTGAAATCATAGTCATCCTCGACTATGAGGTAGAGAAGATAAAGCCTAGTCATTAATCCGTTTGCTAGCGGGTAGAGGATCCCTATTTGACCCTACGACACCATTCCAGAATGGATGACTAGTCCACTTGTTGCATTAGAGACTAAGCTACCGCAAGTATGTATGCACTTTAGTCCGTATCAATCTTCCAAAGTAGAGTGACAAACTGTACTTGGTGTTTGGGAGACGTTGTCTCCACAAACATGATCCTAAGCATGCATACTTATTAACATTTGTACACAATAAAGAAAAGAGAGTCTTATAAGAAAAAAATTTTGTTCATTTATACATATTTACATTTGCTTACTCTAGGGAATCATTGTAAGCATTGACAAGATTTAGGTTATCCTTTAATTGTATGCCTTGCATCCATCTAGCATCTTCAAAAGGATAATTTTTAGAGTTGATAAGATATCATCAGATACTCTTACCACCTCGTAATACCTTGTCTTCATGTTGGAGAATGGACTCGGGCTACATCATCGCTTCTTGGTCCTTGATCTCCGGTGCGTCTTTAATGTTGCTTCTTGAGGTGGCTCTCCTTTGTAAGGCTTTAGTAGGCTCACGTGGAAAGCATTGTGTATGAGACAATGGTTGGGCAACTTAAGTTGATAGGGCATCTCATTGATTGGCCTAAGAATCTAAAACGGACCATAGTACTGTTTTGCTAACTTAGCATAGTACTTTTGGTGTCCTGTAGTATTCTTGCCTGTTGTGTGCCTTAATCAAGCCTTGGAAAACTTAAGCAAGGCCTAATCATTTTGCTTAAAGTCTAAGGCTCTTCTGTGATTATTAGCAGTAGCCTTTTTCCTTTGTTGAGAGATCGATATAGCATCCTTAATCTTTTGGAAAGATTCTTGCAGGTCCGGCTATCACCTTAAAAGGTGCTTTTCCCATGGAAGTATGTACAATGTTATTGTAGGCATACTCTACTAAGGGTAAGTACTTCTCCCATTGGAACTTTTGGTCTACTTCTGTGACATAAGCTTTTAGTAGATCAAGAATTTTTGGGTTAGCTATTTCACTTTGGCCATCCGTTTGGGGATGATAGGCCGAAGAGAAGTTTAGCCTTGTACCTAAATTCTCAAAGAGACCCTCCCAGAAACTAATGGTCATTATAGGATCTCTATCCGACACTATAGACATTGGCAAGCCATGCTATTTGTAGATTTGTGATATAAAGAGGGTTTCCATTTGATGGGCCTTCATAGTCTTTTTGACAAGTATGAAATGTGCTTGTCTGTCTACTATCATCTTTATTCCTGTAATTCCATGGATAGACTTGGGCAATCCAAAGATAAAGTCCATGGATATGCTCTCCCATGGTGAATTAGGGATTGGCAAAGGTTGAAGAAATCCAAGTTGCTTCCCTATATCAAACTTTGTCTTTTGGCATACCACACATTTGGAAACATACTCTTGTATGTCTGCTTTCATGGCACGCCAATAGAAATATATTTCTATCCCTTTTAGGGTAGACTGAATCCCTCTATGCCCCGCATAAGGAGGAGCGTGAGATTCATACATCTCTCTCTCTCTCAGCTGCAAGCTAACTCGGATCACATTTTTCGGAGCTTTCATTGTAAAAACATTTATTATTTTGATGAATTGGGAATATTGTAACTCCTACTTTTCAGGTAAACTTTGTAATTGATGAGTTGGGGCTACAATCTTCCAGATTGTATCAACCTGTCTTTAGTTAGAGCTCCCAGATTATTAGTTTTGACCACCAAAAACCTTGGCTTAGGGATTCCAATTTTTGTAAGTTTTTCATAAGTTTTGGATAATAGAAACACGGCGTGAGCTAACGGTGCTGACTTTTCTCCTTCTCGCGCTTCCTATTCCCTCCCCAATTGTCACATTGCAGTCGCGTCTGTTGCGTTGAAACCGTAGGTAAGAGCTCTACACATTGACATAAGCATTTCACGATATTTCCTAGCTTTTGGCATGGCCCGGACTGTGGCCTAATCTCATCATAAGTAAGAAGCTACACTTCAAAATAAAAAACGAAGTATAGGTAGGGTATTGGGGCACCAATGCTAAGCATTTAGATGCATTTTGGGTCGAACATGACTAGGTCAAAAACTCACTGTTGTTAATAATCGTGATTTTTGCACTTGACCTAAAGTGAGATTTGAGACCATAAGCAGGTGTTCTTAAGTCTTATAAACATGTCCTAGAAGTTTTGTAATATCTGGATGTCGTTTGATGCTGTAACGGATGTGATTTGTTTATCGATGAGCGATTAGCTTTTGGTGATTTCAGTCATTTGAGTGTAGCCTGAGTTAGATGCGAGTTGTTTGTTATTTTCCAAGAGATTGACAACCTCTTGTAGCCTCTATGCACTAGTCGAGTCAGCTTCGTCGCATGGATTGACAATTTATTTGTGATTCTCGCTATGTCTACAATAAGATAGGAGTGAGGTTAGACAACCGTCCCACATTTGGTGATGCTGTCTGGGATCTAAGAGACCTAAACTAGGGAAAAACATGAGCGTCTTGTAACGTTATCCTTTAACTTCCTCTAGGTTCACCTAGAGTAAAAACTTTCTTTTAAAATCCGCATAGCTTAAGATTGTCATCTTTTGCTGTGTAGAGGTAGTTTGGAAGTAAGTCGTACCTGCTAAGTGCCTTTAAGACTTTAGGATTGTAGAATTAGATTAGAGTTTTGAGAATGATTGATGGACAAGACAAGTCTTAAGATCAAGGCTCAGAAAACCATAAAAAACAAGAAATGAGTGTTGTGGACACTTTCCACAATCCCATTGTAGTAGAATCTAGGAGTAGGGTAAGTAGAATCCGAGGTGGATTTCAGAACATTGCTCACTCCAAAAGAATCAATTGTGAGTTGTTATGTGAAGTTGCAAAATTTGAGGTCTACGGCTAGAAATAGCAGCAAAAGACTACCAACCACTCAATCCGACTGGAGAGTATGCTTTAAAAGTTGTATAAACTAGTGGGTAAGCTCAAGGACACCTTGAGGTAAAAATTTTAAGAGTTTGCAAAAACTCAAATTATTGACTTTTTCTTGATATTTTAGGCCAACTTAAGTTTTGACTTGACTAGAGGCTTAAAATAGCTCATGAAAAGAGTATCCAGTGAAAAAGTTCAAAAAAGTGTTCATTTTAGGCTTAAAGTAAATAATCACGATTATTTTCTTTCAGCTCAAAAGTGACCAAGGTTGATACAGAGACTCTATGCATGTGTGCAAACAACTTTTGTAAAGGCCCATAGAACTTGGATCACCAAACTGACCAAAAACTGGGTAAAAACTGAATTCTATACTGACTTTTGAGAACTTGAGTGTAAATTAAGAAAATTTTGTTCAGACTCAATGAAACTTGATTCATAGGCTTATATTGATGTGATAAACAAGTCTACATGCTCAGTTGATCAAAAAGATGTAAAAATTTACCAGAAGTAAATAATCGTGATTATTTACATCTATCCCATTTTTCAACCTTTTTGACCAAGTCAGCATACCACTAGTTTTACCATGTTGTATTAAGTCCGCAAACCAAATTTGGTAAGATTTGGATCATTGGATTGGAAATTGTGGCCAAATTTGCAAAGTTAGTATGCGGACACAAAACTATTGACCATTTGAACAAAAATTATCCAAACTTGATGAAACTTGGCTACGGACCTTAAGTTAAGCTGCTTAACAGATCTGTGTCAAGATTGTGTTAAAAATTTGTAAAAATATAGCAAGAGTAAATAATTGCGATTGTTTACATCTGCTACAAAATTAGATATTTTTGCACATTTGAGTACATCACAAGGTTAGGCATATCTAGTAGACCACACAAATCAATTTTGGTAAAATTTGGATCACAAAAGTCAGACTTAAGCCAGATTCTTGAAAACTAAGTCTGCGGACACGAAACACTTGATAACTTGAACAAATTTTGTTCAAACTTAGTGAAACTTGTCCAAGGACCTTAACAAGTTGTATACTTGGAAAATCAAGCCAAAAAGTGTAAAAAACTGAGAAAAGTAAATAATCACGATTATTTTGTACTGCTACACAGCGACACCATTTTTTACTTTTGAACTTGTATAGTGTTATACGAATATAATACAAGGCCACCGGGAAATTTTGGGTTCAATCGGATCCAAATTGGTACATGTTCACTCAGTTTTCAGGTTGTAGATTAGTCCTTTGACCTTTGACAAAAGTGGAATCTGAAAGTCTCAATTGCTGACTCACTTAGCTCAATTTGAAGTGATACACATAGACTAGTCACAATAGTTAGCAAGAATTGTACAGTCGTTATGAAAGAATAGCTAACTTGATTAAAACTGATACAAAAATCACGTTGCTGACAAGGAATCAAAAGTTTGACAGAAGTTGCAATCAAGTCAAGTGGAAGAAATTGACAACAAGTCAATCCGACAGGAAGTACTCTATCCAGGTCTTCACGAGTCTATATGAACCTTAGATATGGTCGTATACTAGTAGATCAAGGCATATTTGGAGAGACCGCTAGTAGAGTATCAACCGAAGAGAGTGTGAATCAAGGCTAGCACTTACACACTATCTTGGAAGAAATCTCAAACACTTTTTCAAATTCAACATCTGAAATGTCTTCCTATTTGACTCATTCAAAAACCGGAATGATAGTGCGCTATAAGCATATACTCTCTTTTTATAAGACTAATCGCCATGGAGCTCAGGTTTACCTGGATCCTAATGAAGAGTATGCTATTTGCATTGATGACCATGGCATAGAGTTTGAAGAGGAAGTCAGGGCAAACAAATAAAGAAAAATGTACATGGATAGAAATGGAACTCAGTATTTACAAGCTGAAAACCTTGACGTGATAGACAAATGAGACATAGAAGTAAATACCATGATTCCAGATATGGCAGCAAAAGAAGGACCACCAACTTTAGAATTCGAGAGATATGATCAAGTTGATCAGTGGATATGGAGATCCATATGACCACTTAGCAAGCTTTAAGCAAGTGCTAAGAGCAGAACGCATATTTGATTTCCATACTCAATTTGAGGGGTTTGGAATGACATTAGAAGGAAAAGCCCTAACATGGTTCAAAAACATTTCACCAAGGTCAATCATGGACTTAAATACATTAGCTCAAGGATTTGTAGCTACTTGTTTCAAAACGGGTCTCAAACATAATACGGTAGCTGAAATCTATAGCTTCAAACAAAAACAACGTGAGTCTGTTAGGGATTGTGCAACTCAAATGAAGCAATACATTGCAAGATGCTCAGAGCTAGAGATACCTATAAAAGAAAGACTAGTATCATTGTTTTTAGAGGGACTGCTAAACAAAGAACTTCTTGCTATATTGTATAGCAAGAAGCATACGACCCTAGAAGAGTGTGTGTCAGATGTTGACTTAGGAGACAATTGTGATATTTTCAACGAAGAAGATGTCCCTAAGGATAAGCAAAGCGAGAAAACAGCAACCACCAAACTAGCACAAGTAGGAATGGTTGCTACAGCACCGCTTTCAACCATAGAAGACATGCTCAAAATGATGAATGACATGATGAATAACATGCAAAAAGCACCTATGAGGGGACCAAGGCAAGGGATACCTCAATAGGGACAACCAATTAGGCCGCAAAAATGGTGTGAAATTGAAGGTAAATGGACCAACCATGAGACCCATGAGTGCTATTACCAACCAAAGTATGATGGGAATGTTCAATACGTGCCTATGAGGCCCCAAGGACAACCCATGTACATATATCAGCCTAATATGGCCCCAGCTCAAAGACCACCGATGGTTATGGAAAGACCTCAGCTTGTGTTGGGTCAACAACCTCCATATCCAAGACATAATGCAGTTCCTGTAAAGTATATGCATTTAGAGGGAGTCATAGATGAACAAGCGCTAGTGCATGTTACACCCTATGCTAAGCCTAGTCCATGTACAATAATGGTAGAAGGAGATTAGTATAATTCACATCCATCACCAATGGAATAACCTGTGACTTATACTACACTAGAGCTTGCACCGATGTACTATGTAGCTAATCAAGGTGTTAGACCTCCTATGGTAAGACCCATGATTAAGCCAAGAACTGGAAACTATCATAACTCTGGTGCAGATGATCATTGGAAAAATGAATGCCGAGAGCCTAACAAGTACCTTAAGCCAATTGAATCTTATTGCATACAATGTTGCAAAAAGGGAGGACACTTCCCGGAAGATTGTCCAAAAAATCCTTTAAACAAGGGTAAAACAGTAGTGAACATAGTCCAAGTGATACCTAGTAGCTCATCTGAGAGTGAACGTATTGTTCCAATCAAGGTAATCACCAGAGCCCAGGCTAAGAAAAAGAAACATAACAACTCTCATGATTCGGAGAATACAAATATTTCCTCTCAAAAGACCAAAAGAAGCAGATGAGAAAACAAAAACAATGGGTTGAAATCGAGGAGAAAGCAAAGAAGCTATTCCAGGAAAAGGTGAAAGAAACCTTGGAAGCTTACTAAGTGGGACTTAAATCAGGCCAAAACATGGAAAACAAATGAAAAAACTATCCTTCTCCAGACATGGAAGCAGCTAAGCTTGAAGCTTATCAAAATTTGGTAAGAATTACTCAAGAGATGTTGGAAAAACAAAAACCCAAGCTCGTGAGTATGGAAAAACCTGAGGAGCTTGTGGTAGAAACCAGTAAAGAAAAATCCAAAGTGGTGGTAGAACCCCACCTTGAAACAAAAGAGCCAAAACTTATAGTGCCGGACAACAAAGATGCCTTAGACAGAATTCCATTTGTAGAAGAAGACTGACCAGGACACTTATGGGAAAAAGTTAGAGAGATTAATGATAGGAGCCCAGGAGCTTAAACGGGATTGCAGCGACTGCAGCGCAGTTTCTCTCTCCCATGGTCAATTTGTAACGCTAAATTTTTCCCAGTATCGACGCCCTGCCCTTCTCCATAGCTAGACCTTCAGTAGTCAGTGCGGCCCTATGTGTGCTATCATCACCGGCAGTGTGTGTTATCATCTGCATGAACCTCAACCTACTAAAATATTTGAGCAATCTACCTCCTGATATGGACATGGATGTACAATCCATGTATGGGGATTGCAGATCTGAAGCATCAAAAATGTCTAAACCATTGACTATGAAAACACTACCCTCTTACTTGGAAGATAATGAAGATGAATCGATAGTGTGTAAAACCACTCAGGTGAAAAGAGTGGAACAGACCCTAGAAGTAGACAACATCCATTCAATCATGTTTACACCCATCCAATGCACTCTTACTTTAGGAGAACTATTGAAAATCAAACCATATTTATGGAATGATCTACAGAAAACTCTAGAAGGTGGGCAAAATTGGGTTAATCGCAAGGAATTTGGGAAAATTAAAACATAAATTGGATAACAAAGAGATTTGATCTATTCCAATGAACAAATTCAGAGAATACTATGAAGGGAAAGAAGGAAACACAACCCTTCCAGTGAGACATAGTGACATAGAAACCATGGCAATACTGGATAGTGGGGCAGAATAGCCATAGCCACAAAAGCAGTATGGGAATCCTAGGGACAACCACAACCATTAGACAAACTCGAATGAAATTGCAAATTGGCTGATGGACACATTGAAAGACCCTTAGGACTGCTTGAAAAAGTAATTATTAATTCCTATGGGATTGAATATCAACACACTTTTGCCATAGTAGACTTTGGAAAGAAACTCAATTATGAAACCATATTGAGAAGACCTTTCATGCGACAAGTACAACTCATCCAGGATTGGGAAAACAATTACTTGTACTTGAAGTAAGTGGGATCAATAACAAGGGTTAATCTAAAATATCACACTTATAGAGATGTCATGAAAACACCCATACAAGAATTCAATTCAGTGTCTTCGGCTGAAACTAAGCTTCCATCTTGGTTGAACAAAGACACACCTATTTGGATGTACGGAGCCTCAAAAAACGAGAGTTTAAAACTAGAAGAATGTATCTTAGAAAGGGATTGCACAGATGAAGCCTATGTACCTGAACCCTTTCCAGAGCATTTCTTTGAGCCATTTGAGTGGACTCAAATTTTAGCGACAATGGATGTATGCGTAAATACGTCTATGCCTACTCAATTTTGCAATGAGGATGGCTACGACATAGTTCCCATACAAATGATTTCAACCCTTCACATTGAAGACTAAATTCAAGAATCCAAGGACATGATGAAAGCTCAACATGTCTTTTTAGACCTCTACTATGATGCAACAGATGAGTTAGAAGAACATTCAACTACCTCAGATGATTCGAGGTCAAAAAAGGAACATGTGAGAGCTAAACTACTCATGAAAGGAGGGGATAAAAAGTTTTTTGACTTTCCAAACCAAAAACCGAGAAGACAAAAATGGTATAGAAGAAAAAGAGACACGAGAAACTTGAAAGCTAGACCTATGCCACCAGTCTCCAGTAGAACACAGTTCCCGATCAGATAGATGCACATGATTGTGTCAAGGACAAAATCACAGGTAGATATCCTTTAACCAAAAATCCAAAAATATCAAAAACATTGAGAAAAATGAGAAAGAAAATTCAAGTAAAACCAAAACCAGAACAAGAACGCAACCATGACATGAGTTGAATGGAAAATGAAATATCAAGAGTTGAAAAAATCTCTAAAGGAGATATACAACGGAAATGGAAACCACTGAGGAGGATAGTAAAGATATAATGAGTGTTCCATCCCATTATAAGAAGTATACTCTCCAAGACCGAAAAATCATAGTCGAACAACCTGTTAGGGAACTACAAAAACACGATGAGTCCTACGAAGGACCTGAAAACAAAAAAAAAGATAGATCTGGCCTAACGTAGAGAAGAGCCTAGACCTGCCTACATTGAAAACGACCTGACAGAAGAAGAAAAAGAGCTTTTGTTAAGCTTACTAAAAGAATACCGAGATATCTTTTCTTGGTCTTATATGGACCTCAAGGGTGTTGATCCAAAAATCTGTCAACATACTGTACTGATGAGAGATGATGCTAAACCAAGCAGACAAAGGCCATACACATATAATGAAACATCGGCCAGAAAAATCAAAGAAGAGATTGAAAGGCTAAAGGAAGCCGAATTCATTTATGAAATTGAACACACAGATTGGGTGTCTCCAATTGTGGTAGTACCCAAGAAAAATGGAAAATCAAGACTGTGTGTCAATCTCAAGAAAGTGAATGCATCTACCATTAGAGAAAACTTTCCTCTTCCAATCACTAAGCATGTTTTAGAACGAGTGGTAGGAAAAGAAGCTTACAACTTTTTAGATGGCTTTTCGGGATACAATCAACTTTTGTTTTATCCCAAAGATCAACATAAAACTACCTTTGCAACTGAATGGGGTATTTTTGCCTATTGGGTTATGCCTTTTGGGTTAACTAATGCTCTTGTCATATTTCAAATATTGATGAGCCATACTTTTAAAGATTATATTCGGAATTTCTTGGAAGTATATATGGATGATCTATGTGTACATTCATCAATCCGGGTTGATCATTTTGAACACATCAAAAAGGTATTCAAAAAAGAGGGAACACAACACATTAGAATAAGGGGTTTCTCTCTCTCTCTCTCTCTCTCTCTCTCTCTCTCTCTCTCTCTCTCTCTTTCCAAATTCTCTATGTGAAAGGTGAAACTAGACATGATTTTACTAAAATCTCTCTATGTCGATACGGTAACAGGAAGGGTTAAGAGCCATCTTCTGCCACCTATTTTGGAATGGCTAAGAGCCATTTGTTTGTAATCCATATGTGACTGCTTTCAAGATCGAACAATTATATTCATTTGAGTACCCATTGATTCTAATGGACAAGCAAAAGTCTTACCATTAGCAATTTTTGGGCATTATTTTAGCACTACACACTTTAAGTGTGAAGATCAAGTTGATTTTTTGAAAGTCTAAAACTCGTAAGGGCTTATCTCTACCAAGGTGTATAGATAAAGCTAGCATTTTCGACAGCACGGCTATTCACAAAACCCAAGATTATGGATTTTTGGATCTAGAGAAGATCTAGTTGTGAATAAGATTCCAACTTGAGTGGATCTCCAATGTTATCTATAGCACTAAGCGTGTCTATACGAGTACAATTTTGGGGTAAGACCCAGCTCGTGATTACTAAATCACTTATTAAGTGGCAATGGTTAATTCTTGGAACCTTTACACTTACACTTTCAAGGAAAGAAGTCCACAAGCTGCCAAGGGGTAGTGGACAATTTCAACTTCCAAAGTTAACTTCAATTACTATTGGTTGCTAGTTGAGCATTTTTCCTGCAAAGTTTAACCAAGGGGTTTGACAATGTCAATTTTAACCAAGGGGTTTGGATTGCAAAGGCGACACCCAAGGTTACATGCGCAATACTACTTACATTTCACTAATTTTCAATTATTGTTCCTAAGCCTTTGCAAGCAAAAAATTTGGGTAGGTGCCTTTCACTACAAATAAGTGAACACTATGTTCAACCTCTAGGTACACATTTGGTTTGGTTTTGTTCCTATGTTTTTGTTTCCTTTTCCAAGTAGGATTCATAAACTTCTATGTTTTAATCCATTTTTGCTCTTAAGAGAGATGACAAGGTCATGTAAGAGCCAAGAATTTTGGGATATAGTGTCCAAGTTTTCGCATTACGAAGTTATAAACCCACTTGTAGCGTTTGATTTGGCACATGTTATCGCGTGCGATACAACATGGTCTAGGAACTCAAGGAGTTCGGTTTAGCCAGTGTGGAGTAAGGATAATGAGGGTCCCTCTCACTCACGTCGCAGAGTGTTTGCAGTTACCTCCACACACAAGTACATTTCATACTTAAAGGATATTCTTTTTTCAGACATCCTTACATGAGACATATTCCACATGTGGAGAATATGAGTCTCTAGGGCTGACATTGGTGCCTGTCATATCAATTACGTGTCACGATGAAGTCTCTAGGTGCTGGTCAAATTCGTTTTCTAGACCATTTTCAGCATGTCGTATTAGGAACAATTTTAATGGCTAGAAATTGTTGGATGCGTAGAATGACTTGTTAAGGTTACAAGTGTGGATAAACAAAATTAACGAATGGTTGTTTATGCATATAGCAAGGCTATGAGTTGTGAATGAAAAGGTTTCATTGTTTGTACCTAAAAGTGATTAATGTTTCACCTTCTATAATGGTTCCAACATTTCAGCAAGGCTTGCAAATGATTGCAGAAGAAAGTATTTAGTTTCTTTTCACAACTATTTACAATCCTCTTTAATGTGTACTAGGAGCATCACATTCGCCATAAGTATTGGCAAGTATGATCATGGATATACAGGTTCGGATTTGGTTTTGTTTATGCATGCACACTAGGTGGTATGGGACCTAGTGTTTAGCAAAGGCTGATTTGGAGCGGCATGTATATTCATCACATTAGTTTCTTATGAAGCATTTTGCACTCTATGTGTAGTATCTCTATGAGATTACTTTTGGATCTACCAATCATCAATAGAGGTCATGGATCGGTTTGGGTGCTTGTGGATATTTCAAGTTAACCAAGATGGTTATTCAGGACATTGTTGATTCCTCAGCAATGTTGTACGACATTGTGATCCCCATTTACTAGTCATTTGGAAATACTGTCTGTACACAGTGGGGAAACACACCTCAGTACTGTCAGCTATCGAAAGAGGATAGCCAAATTACAAAGTGTAATATTGTGCTAAAGATTACCACTGTGATCCCCATTTACCAGTCATTAGGAAAGACTGTATGTACACCGTGGGGAAACACACCTCAATATTGTTAGCTATCCAAAGAGGATAGCCAAATTACAAAGTGTAATCTGGTGCTAAAGGATATGTGAAGTGCGTACGTTAGCACCAAGCAATCCAATTAGAAAGCATGTATTGCTCTAGTTGGAGTTTGCTTACACTACGGTAAAACATGTTTGTGACTCAGTTTAGTCCCTTCATGTTTAAGTCAGGTTCTCAACCTTGAACACTAGTTATGGTGAGGTCGTTTACTAATGAAAATTGAGAACAAGTCAAGGACTTGTATTTTGCTGATAAGTTACGTCAGTCAATTACTTTCATGGAAAGTGAAAAGAGGTACTCTTTTGGGTACATCTTCGTTGCGATAACTCGTACAACATACTCGTATGCATTCTAAATGGAGTCTACAAACTATGTTGGATAGGAACCGGTAACACAAGACGGTTGCAAATGGACAACAATGTGGAAAATCAAGATGTTACTCTTGGTTTCATTGAACCTCCTACTAAACCGTGTTCTGGTCAAGCGAGCAGTTGGATCCATGACGGATGCCACTGTGGAAAACATTAGTGCATCACCACTCTTGTTTTTGAGGATGAAAACCCTTCTCCAAGGGGGGAGTAATGTCATGCCAAGGGTAGGATCGGGCAGGGCCAAGGGCCAGGATGAACATGCAGTCAAGGGGATTCGTATGTTTAGTAGGCCAAGGGACTATATAGGGCATGACTGGATGGTGATGAGCATGCTCCAGTCCCCTCTGTCTTACACTCTCTCTCTCTCTCATGCTTTAGAAAGGGTGGCGCTTCTCTTTTGTGAGGCATGGGTCTACTCTGTGTTTCTTTCTATGAGGCAAGGTTGCAGCCCCTCAAGGGTGCAAGGTGCATGTCTCTATCTCCGTCTACACGAGGCAAGGCTGCAACCTGTAAGGGTTGTCTCTGTCCACACAATATAGGCCAACAACCCCATAGGGCGCCTCTGTGTCTCAATCTACGCAAGGCAAGGCCAAGGTGAGAAGGGGGGCAGGGAGAAGGAGGAGGAGATGGTCATGTCTTTGTCTCTATCTTTGTGTAACACAAGGCATGGGAAATATGAGAAGAGGGACTGAGAGAAAGGAGGGGAGATGCTCGGTGAGAAACAGGCCAAGTGTAAGTATGTATGTGAGACCCATATAAAATACAGGTCTACAAAAAACCCCGGGGCGGTCACTTTTTAGAATGTGTATGCTATCACGTGAGTTAACCGGAGAGGATTATTAAAAGATCAAAATGTGATGCTTCCCTTCCTTCTCGTTTGTTCCTGCAACAAAATCAACTCCTTACTCCTTTTTTGATGCCCTTATAATCCTCTCTTTCTCATTCATCCTCGAATTCCCTTGGTCTTCTATATTTAGGTCTTAAAATATTTTCCCTCACCTTGTCACGACGGCGTGACAACCTGCCTGATGACGTGGTAGCCTGTTGTGAGACCTGCACAAAAATTAGCTTTGTTGCTACCGAATGGGATCACCCATGGCGTGATGCACATTTTACGCTTCATCCACCTGCTTGTACGAGTTCTTTGTCGCACGCTATGAGCGCATCTTCTCTTCCCTGTGCCCTCCTTCGCTACCTGCTGCCATGCTTTCCTATTTTTCTCCCCCATTCACACTATAAAACCTTCTTTTCCTTAATTCGGGCGGCCTTTGCTTAGGCTTATGGGCACCTTTTAATTGGATTATGGGCGGCCTTGCCTTTGGGCAACCTTTTAATGGCACCACATTTGGTTACTTAAAGGCACCACATTTGGTACACATACCAGCCAAGACATTGTTGAGCACGGGACGTTTAGCCATTAGTCCCCTTGCATTGCACATTCAATCAAGGTATTGCAAAGGCAAATCAAGGCATTTCCAAGCACGATGTCTTCCTCCAGTCCTTGACTAACAATATCATTGTGAATTTTGTTGCCATTTTCCATGACACAGCCTTCGAGATGCTAGTATAGGTGATTGCATTTTGAGAGAGACCCTCGACTTTGCATCCGCTTAAGCCATAGCCGTGTTGGGCATTTCTTGCTCTCAATGATCTCTAATAAATAAAATTTTTGTCAAGCGCAATGCATCAACTAAAGCATTGCCTGTCACAACACATTTGGCATTCATATCGGCTAAGATATTTCCAAGCACGACAGGGCCCCTTTTAGATGAAATCTCATCAAGCACTTAATGATCTACTAACTACAAGATATTCCAAAACGTGTTTGAAGCCCAGAAATTCTCAAATGGCACATTGACTGAGGTGACCAAAGCAATACGGAACTGGCCCCCGGTGAAACTTAATCTGCTAATATCTCGGCAACCAGAGCTCCGATTGAAGATCTGAAAATACGGACGCACTCCACAAAGTGATCACTTCGCACCCATGCATTCGGATTCTGAACTATATAACCAGATGCAAGTTAGCATGGCAATGGCATTTTCTGAGCAAGCCTCGTGCCCTTTCATCATCTACATCCCCGTTCTCTACTTATTGATAGGAACGGTTTCCATCTCTCTCTCTCTCTCTCTCTCTCTCTCTCTCTCTCTCTCTCTCTCTCTCTCTCTCACCACACACATTGCCCCAAAATACAAATCTCTCTTCTTCTCCGAACGAGGTAGCTGAACCCATCCCTACATCCTTGAGCCCATCCCGTTGAGTGAGATCCACACCATTGCCTCCATTTGTCTTAGCTCCCATTCTCGATGTTGCAAGATAGGACGTTGGGGCACTGGCAAGGAGTCTCATCAACTTTGCACCTTATCCCCTCGGCAAGTGCAAGAGAGTGAGTACCACACACTACTTACGTGCTCAGCTTTTGACCACATTAGGTCCTCTTTTCCCCATATATTCAGTCATGAGCTCTCCTACATACCTTCCTCTCCCAACCACGATGAGAACTCTCTATTGTGATGCTCATTTCAGTCCTTTTTGAGCATTAAAAGTCACTTATGACCTCCACTCACACCACGTGACATGTTCATTTGGTCCCATAGGTCATATTTGATCTCCAAGGACGATAATAGAACTATCTCTCTCTCTCTCTCTCTCTCTCTCTCTCTCTCTCTCTCTCAGAATGGCTAGAGACTTACCGAAGAACATTGAACTGTTGGCTTTGCAAAACTTCGTCTTTGAATTGTTGCGAGTGTGCAAACTCCTACCTTTGTGAAGCTCCAAACTGGCGTTGTCTCATGATTTTCTTTAAACATCAGAATTGAAGTTTGAAGATTAAGCTCCTTGGTTGTACTATCAATCAACGTAAGCTCCACTTTTCTTAGGCTTCTAGTATGCATGGCTATTGATAAAGCAAATTACTGTATATTGAAAGGGCTCCGTGTTGTTTACCCGCTAAAACTTGTTATCAACGGGTGGAATTGGGTTAAAGCAAGTGGCTTTGGCAAAGCTTGCTATTGTAGGCGGGGGCAAAGACAATCCTTCCAGCAATGACAAAAGGTGTAGTAGGTGGTTCCACAGATGACTACAAGCAGGACACACCCCAACCTCAGTGTTCGTATGTTGAGGCTTGTATCATGTTAGGCTCACCAAGTTTTTATAAAAAAATCATGCTTTTAAGTAAAATATTGTGAGCTCATCAAATCATCAGTGCCGGTCTCTTTCTCAACCTTCTTGCACGCTACTCTCAGCTTCACCAAAGCACTCCAGGGAGGAATAGAGGACCACGTGGTGTTTGCCACATACCAATGTTGCTTGTTGACCTCGTCTACAGATGCCCTTGATGTCTTTTCTGGGCTCCTCTGCAAACTGTGGCGCCCTCTCCTTGCTCTCGTTGGCTTTCTTCCTCCCCTTTTTCTACTCATTGACGTTGGATTTTCCCTATCAGTGCTCTGCTCGTCACTTTTTCTACAGGCGCTACATCAAGCCGTTGTTGTTCCTTCTACTACAACCCTCTTCCCTTGTATACCTTCTACACGTCCTACTAATAGCCGTTTTTTCGGCTCTCTGTAATTGCCATAGTGAGTTATCTCACCCTATCAAATCACTCAAACACTGTGGTTACCCTCACCCTTTCACTGTATATAGGTGCGTGTGAGTTAGGGGACTTTTCCCATATCTCCTTACTGAAATAAAAAACCCTCAATTAGCTAGTCATTGGGCTAGTTGAGCCAAAAAAAAATAAAAAATAAAAAATATAAGTATATTATGGCCCATGCGTATGTAAATATTTCTTTGTATATAGGGCCTAAATAAAAGATTTTTTCATAATTATTTTGGTATTTATTTAAATATTTCTACCTAGGTGTGTGTTATTTATGCTCTGTACATTGCCTCACCATTACCACAATTTTTCTTACCATTTTTCATACTCTTTATTCCATATAGAAATATTTTCATGTAAGCTTCTCTTATATTTGGTGTAACTCCACCCCAACAAAAATCCAAAAAAACTAGTTTTATTTATGTGTATATTTTTTCACTATTGTGATTTTTCCCTTCCTACATCTATTTTGTTTTTTTTCTAAAAGATTAGAACACCAAAAATATTTATCTTTTTATGGTAGCCTCATAATGAGAGAGATTTCTTTTGACCCCTTTATATTTTTTCCACTTATATTATTTATATTTGACATGTACATATTTTTTAGACCCCTCAATATTTGATTTTCTTAGTTGTACTATTCACTTATATCATGATCTCAACAATATCTTCAATTATAGACCTACCAAATAAGGTCAAGGGTAGGTGGCATGCATACATGCACTATGGAGGGCTCACTCTTGGAGGTATTCAAAAGAATCATCCAAAGAAGGACCCCACAAGGACCTTGTGCAGTGGAAAAAAACGGTCGGTTTTGCTGAATTTTTAAAGTTCACTTGCTCTCCGAATTTGAAAAGGTGATACAAACAAAAGTTGTAGCTCGTCGGCTGAACTTTTGCCTCAAATTTTTTCATATTTTTTTGAGCTACGATCTGTGAGCTATGATTTTATTAGTGGACCCCAGTTTTCCCATGCTATGCAGCCACACTCTCTCTTCCACTTTATCATTTTCCTCTTTCACACACACTTCTCCACTCATCATCCCCACCTCTCTCACCACTCCTCTCTGCACCCTACTCACCTTCTCCTGAACTTTGAAGAATAAGAGAAACCATGGTGAACTCATACCTCCCACACACAATTCCATTCCAAAATTGACCACCTAGTTTCATTTTTTCTCCTCCAAATTACCCATATCTATCAAAAAAACCACAAAATTCAGCCTCTTCTCTTAAAAGACAGCATCATGGTGGTTGATTACTCAGCTTCAATTACCTTGTCTCTCAAGGAAGGTCAAGAGTGGAGAAAAAATGTACCGTCAAAGCTAGTGGACCGTTAACAAGCGTCAAAATTGACCCTACTCAAGACACTTGGAGCATCAACCTTGTAAGAAATCCACCTTTTCTTACCTCTTAAGAGTTTTTCTTCCTTGTTTGTATCCTACATGGATACTCCCATTGTAAATCTTCAATTCCATTTGTAATTAATACTAACTCTACTAACACTAACCCACTATGAAAAGTCCTATCACCTCCATTTCTCTCCTCTCTCTTTCCCCACCAACTTCTTGATAATTCCAAGCAAAAGAAATTAGGTAAATTGCTGAAAATCTAATCGAACCATGGTTAGAGGAGTAACCCTAGCCTTCAAAATTGCTATAAAAGGAGGGTGTAGCTAGCACAAAAGGGGGGAGCCAGAAGAAAGAGCACTATGCGATAGCTTGAGAAGCCAAGCTCAACCTCTTGAGAAGGAGCTCTTGAGTGGAATCTCATTGGCATTAGGCATATGTGTGTGTTGTATTAGGGGTGATTAGCAAGGGAAATCTATGCCATTGTAAGAGAGAGTGATCATTAAATTGAGAGTAGGAAATCTATCATTTCTCCTACTAGTGTAAGCCCAACATTTGCTGAATCAAGGAGGGTGAATTTGGACTAAGCATGGATACCTTGTCTCCCTTCCAACGTGAAGTCATGGACAATAATGATGTGTAAGTGTCTTGGTGTTTTACGTAAGTTCTTGATAGCTTGTCTTTGGGTATTGTTATCAATTTAGCCATAAATCCCACATGCTGTAAGAGGGCGACAGGGTGGAGAGGACTCCCCTGACCTTAAGACAGTGATTGGGGCGTCTTTTTTCTTATGATGTGTTGTGGTGTAATTTACTCAGGCTATGTTGAACAAATACTAATCTCACTTTGATTGGTCATGACAGATTTGTAAGAAGGCATTAGTGCAACAAGCACCCCCTTTCCCCTTCTCTCTCTTTCTTACATATATATATTTATGTTTGCTTGATCATTAACGATACACTTCAAAGCAACCCGAGCACCATCTCTCTCTCTCCCTCTCTCTCTCTCTGTCTCTCTCTCGTGTTTTAGTGTGTGAGAGTGTTCCATTGGTGTTAGGGTTAGTGTAAATTCCTTGCTTGCTTGTGGGTTGCTCTAACGATTCTCCTCTTTTGCGTCCTAGTTCGCTCTTAAACTAGGTGGTGCCCCTTGTGTAGTTGGGATTTGGCTGGGGGTTTGTTGTTTTGGTTTGTGTTGTGTTGTGCCCCAGCCCCATTGAGCAGCACGGGAGCCTTGAAGGGTGTCTAGAGGTTTCTCTTCTTGTTGCCCGCTCCAGACCACTTGAAATTGGTGCCCCCACTGAGGACAGGCTTGTGTATGTTTTGTGAAGGCTCAACCTTTAGCATAATCAAGAAGCTTGCATGAATCACGAGAATTTGTATGATCCCTTCATTCCCATTGCAAGGCAAAAGGTACACATAGTTGTTAGTACTAAGTTGCAATTTCAGCGAGTAATTCGTAGAATTTTAGGTCCTCTTAGGTTGGTAGAGATAAACGCATCAGTAAATCCTTTTATTTTGCCTCTCATTAGGTACGTCCTTAGTTTGGACGTCTATATTTTTGTTTTGTTTTAAGAATTAGGTCATGCATAGACCATGGATAATGGCCCAGGAATACAGGTTTTTCCCTTTCATTTCACTCCACACATTAGAGTAAACATTGCAATTAGTAGAAAAATCCATTTTCAACAACATATGGTATTCATGTTTGGTGCTCAAAGAGTAGGAGAAATTCTTGCATGACCAAACCCTGTCATTCTACCTCTCATCAACTACCACACTTCTTTTGATGTACATGTGTTCATTTTATTTTAAAATGAAGTGCAACCCGGCAAAATAGTGTGTATGTTTGTTTTTTCTTTGTCCAAGTTGTTACAAGAAACAAAAAAAGATCATTTGTTCTAACAGGGAATGTGTGTGCAGTGAAAGTTCAATCCTTAGAGATCTAGCTCTATTACCAATTGAGTTGCAGGAGCAAGTAGTAAGGCGTCTCCCTCATAACAAGAGGGTGGTGAAGTTAAGACGAAAGGTCCTACGCGTGGATTCCATTTTCCTCTTGTTGTTGGGCACTAAGGAAGACCGCGCATTCATCCAACTAGTGTGTGCCCTAAGATTGGTAAATAGAGTGAAATTTGGCGTTTGGCGAGTGCATTTCACCATTGAGGAAGACTCTTCAGGAAACTTGCGGCCAGAGTTCATGCTTCATAGACTCACATTTGGTGAATTTTTCCCTCATTTGCGTCTTATTAATAGTCTTCCTTTCGCTTTCAACAAAGGAGATAGGGAGCTATTCAGAGCTTGTCTTAATAAAGAGAGCATAGAGAAGATTGCAAATTTGTATAAATTCTCATCCTTCTCTACTTTCTATGACACTTTGTTCATAGAGACATTGTAAATCTCTTTATGCTTTTGAATGATTTAACCATAATCCTAAGGAGTTTTTGTCCAGGAATTTTGTAGCACAAGTGGAGTCTTTAAATCTTGCAAACTTGATTGGACTTGATGAGGATGTTCTTTATGAAATTGTGAGAAGGTTGCCTCACTCCGACTGTGTGGAACTCGAAGGAAAGGAGCTCCTAGTCAATTGCTACTTTCTTACGGCCTTCGACGAGCATGAAGATCTAGTTTTTATACAAACCGCTTGTGCGTTGGGAATTGTAGAGCAAGTGCAATTTATCACTTGGGACGTGGTTGCTCTTTTGGATCCAGAAAATGAAGTTCTAGAGATTTCTGTTTATCGCCTTAGCTTTGAAGAATTTCAACCCTTCTTAGAGCTCATCAATAGTCTACCATTTTGTTTTGATCAAACAAATCGAGACCTCATTGAAGCTTGGATAGCTGAAGAAGAAAACCTAGAGTGGTATTTTCTTACTTCTTCATTTGCAGGCGAGTGGTTCTAAATCTCTATTGTATCCCTCTTTGGAGAGCCTGGAGAGGATGCAGAATTATTTTTAGCAAATTTCAAGATGTCTTGCCGTATCAAGAGGATAGTAACCGATCAAGAACGTGTAGAAATGTTTGAGGTGGTCCTTAGGAAAGATGCTAGTACTTGGTTTGACTCTTTGCCTAAGGAAGTTAAGGGGAATTACACAGAAGTTTTGAATCGTTTTAAGAGATACTTCTTTGATCCCCAAAACACTCAAAAACTATGGCAAGACATTGTTTCTCATAAGCAAAAAGACTTAGATAACTACTACTTGTACAAGCAAGAGTTTCTACGTCTTTGGGCTCTAGGGATACGAAATGTTGCTAACCCTGGTGATGGTGCAGAATTTTTAAAGAAGGAGAGGTTCATAGCCGGACTCTTTCCTGACCTTAAGGTAAAAGTTGAGGCGGGTGCACCTGCTACTTTTGATGCAGCTGAAACTAGGGCTGCTGAGAAGTATAGGAAACTCAAGTGCTTAAGGGGAGAGGTTCCAATAGAAGGTCTTAGACCCAAAGGTAAGTCACAAGCATCAACATCTAGGGAGCTTCCTGAAGTAACGCCTGAAGTGATTGAAAAGTTAAATGAATCTTTAAGCAGCCTGTCAATTCACCTTGCACAAGCTGTAGGTCCAAAGGGACAAGCAAAGAAGTCAGAAGAGAGAGAGAGCCACGAACTAGGAGAGTCTTGCAATGTTGGAATTGCGGAGAGTTTGGACATGGGATGTATAATTGTCCTTGGCCCCGTGGAGAGCCAGGGAGACCTAACTTGAATTACCCAGTGATGAATGCAGGAGAAGGAGCTGGTCAACAACCAAGGCTTCTACAAAGGCCAAATGGACCAAGACCACCTCCACAAGGGGTAGAAGGAGTTCCACCTTTGCCAGATCCAAATGTGCATGTGGTAGAGGTGACAAATTCAAATGAGGTTGACATGGAAGCCAATGGCATTAAGCGTGGCCGAGGAAAAGGTAAAGAGAACGAATGAGTCACATCACAGAGTGACCATGGACAAGGCAAGAAGGCAAAGGAAACCAAGGAAACCAAGGAAACCAAGAGGACTCGACGTCGTATCAACCTCCAAGACTTCCCTCTTGGACATGGTATGGCTCCGTACAACTTGTTGGAAGACATGAGAGGTAAGGGTCTTGATATTTCATGGCCTCAATTTCTTGCATTATGTCCACAAGTTAGGAGGGATTTAACAAGGGCAGTTAGCACTAGGAGAAAGGTAAAAGAGAGTGTGCCTGTTGTAAAAATTGCACAAGCTAAAATGAATGAGGACATTACACCGGTGCTAAACTGTTACATCAAAGGAAGATTGGTTAGGAAAGGTCTAGTGGATGGGGGTGCACAAATTTGCATCATGACAGAGGGACTCATGCAAAGACTAGGCATGCACATCCAGGAGACACCTGAAATCAAAGTCAAGATGGCAAACAATAGCAAGGCTAGGTGTGTAGGCATTTGTAAAAATGTCTTTGTAGAGGCCTTTGGCATTAAGAAAGCGGTGGATTTTTATGTTATGTCGACCAAGGGAAGTGGTTATCCATTTATCCTAGGAAGACCATGGCTAATGAAAATGTGAGCATTGCACGATTGGGAGAGTGGGAAATTAATTTGCAGGAATGACAATCATAAGAAGGTTGTCTTTGACATGAAGGAGCAACGCCAAGAGGAGCTCCATGAAGAATCATCTCAAAGTGAGACGGAAGAAGGTTGGACCGATAGCACTTCAGAAGAAGAAAGTAGCGGCAGCATTACTGAAGAGGAGTCTTCCATCGAAGTCATGGGGGTAAGGTTTAAGCCAAGCAACCAAGAGACCTCTTGTCAAGGCTTGGAGGAGGTAGGTTCTCAAGAGAACGAAGGTGTTCAAGATGAAGGGATGCTGGAAGGTATGCTATCTACAACACTTACAAAGGATGAAAGAGAGGAGTTCAAATGTGTGCTAAGGAAATTTCCTAGGCTTTTTGCTAAAGACTACACCAATGTGCGTGGAGTAGATGCTGTTCAACACAAAATTGAGTTGAAGCCAGAGGCCACACCTAAGGCTCAGAAGCTACGAAGGCTAGGAGTCATCAAGGAGCAGGCTTTACTCAAGGAGGTAAGAAAGCTTCTAGCAGCAGGTTTCATTTATCCAGTGGAGAATTCAGAGTGGGTCTCTCCTGTTGTTGTCACTCCTAAGAAAAATGGCAAGTGGAGGGTGTGTGTGGATTACCGTCCACTCAATGAGGCAACAAAAAGAGATCACTTTCCCCTCCCATTTTAGGATGAGATACTAAATGAGGTAGCTGGTCATGAGAAGTACACTGTGTGTGATGGCTACTCAGGCTACTTTCAAATAGGTATCGCATTGGAAGATCAATTGAAAACAACCTTTATCACTCCTTGGGGTTGTTATGCTTTTAGAGTCATGCCATTTGGTCTGACAAATGCTCCTGCAACATTCCAACGTTTCATGAACATGGTGTTTCAAGCATTCTTTGGAAAGTCAATTAGGGTGTTCATTGATGATTTCTGCATTTATAGCTCAAAATCATTGCATCTACAAAGGGTAGAAGAAGGTTTAAAGAAGCTCTACGACATGGGAGGTCAACTCAACCCCGACAAGTGCCACATAGGTGAGGATGAAGTGATCTTTCTCGGTCACAAGGTTTCCTATAAAGGCATTGAGGTGGAGCCTTCAAAGGTAAAGGCTCTTATTGAGCTCCCATCACCGAAGAGTCTTAAGGAGGTCATCTCTTTCATTCAGAAGGTGAAGTATATGTGACGCTTCATTCACCTAGCCTCGGAGTTGCTTCATCCTTTGCAAAAGTTGACACAACAAGTAGAATTTGCATGGTCTGATGAGCTTGAAGAGTATTTTTGTAACATTAAAGTCATTTTGTCAGAGCTACCAACACTCATGCCTCCTTGTTGGGAGTACACATTCTTTGTTAGCTCTAGTGTTGGAAGGGAAACAATTGGTGCTGTGTTGCTACAACAAGATCCCCACAGTACAAGGATGCGACCCATCTACTTTGCTAGTAGGGTCATGAATGCTTTGGAGAGAGACTACACAGAAGCAGAACTCATGATGCTTTCTCTCATGTTTGCGGTGAGAAAGTTTAGATCCTACCTGCTACCAAAACCTTTTGTAATTCTCACTGCAGAAAATTTGTTCCCTTGGGTGTCATCTCAAATGAATCTTAGTACTGGGATCTCAAAGTGGATTATGGAGTTGCAAGAGTTCCAATACTCTTTCAAGGTAGAAGATAGTGTGCGTGCACAATTGGCAGGGATTCTCACTTATAGGGTGCATGAAAAGGAGAATAAGGTGCCTGAAGTAAAGACCCTACCATTGCCACCACAAAAAAGTATTCCTAATGCTTTTACCTTGTTCTTTGATGGAGCTTTTCGTCGAGCCACAGGAAAAGCAGGGGGAGGGCTAGTGTTGCTCAACCCAAGTGGAGAGGTGGTCATGAAAGAGAAGTTCAATCTACCAAGTTCAGCTAGCAACAATGAAGCAGAATATGACACACTACTTCATGGTTTAAAAATATGCATTGGCCATGGTATACAACGTCTCATGGTAAAAGGGGATGCACTTCTCATTGTGAAGCAGATTTTAGGTATTTGGGCATGCAAAAATGAAAGACTAAGGGCCAAAGTTCATACCATCCGTAGGCTATTTAATCAATTTGAGGAGGTGCAATTATATCATATTCCTAGGAAACAAAATGAAGATGCTGATTTACTTGCACAACAAGCCGTTGCATGTGTAAAGAAAGAAGTGTAGGTCATCATGGTGGCAGCAACTGTCAAGCAACCGAGATACCAGGGATTGGAGTCATTGACTCCCATTATTAGCTACATTTTGGAGGGTGAGTTTCCACAAGACTTCACGAAGGCTCAGAAGAGGAGACTCATGAAGAAGGCAAGCTCACATCTCTTCCTAGAAGGCTCCCTCTATCAAAGAGGGAAGGATCAAGTGTGCAGACGAGTACCAACTATCGAGGAAATTTCAACCATTCTAAAAGGTTTGCATGAAGAGGCATGTGGTGGTCATTTTGCCCAAGAATTAACTGTGAAGAAGATTTTGCTTTCGGGGTATGTTTGGCCAAGTTTGCATGTGGATGTTCAACATTGGTGTAAAAGCTGTCACACTTGTCAGATAAATGGAAATAGAAGGTTGGTGCATGGCCCGAGGCAAATAGTGCTTACAAATGGATCCTTTGAAAAGTGGGGCATTGATGCTATGGGTCCTCTGCATAGGACAAAAAATGGTAAACTCTACATTCTAGTGGCTGTAGACTATATGACTAGGTGGGTGGAAGCACAAAGTGTGGCAAAGGTAAATGAGAGGACAGTGAGCAAATTCTTCTACACTCACATTTGTTGTAGATTTGGCACACCTTTGGAGATTGTTTCCGATAATGGTCCAGGGTTTAGAAAGGGATTGCTCACAGAAGTCTGTGAAGAACTTCACATTCTACATCGTCACAGTACACCCTACTATCCCCAATCAAATGGTTTGGTAGAAAAAGCTAATGGTGTCATTGCAGGCATCATTAGAAAAATGGTGAAAAACAAGACAAAGTTGTGGGATGACTTCTTGGATGGTGCCTTGTGGGCGTATCGAACCACATATAGGGAAGCCACGGAGTTCACACCATTTCACTTGGTCTATGGTCAAGAGGCTTTACAGCCAATTGAGCTAAACATTCCAACAATGCGACTTCATGGCAAATCAGCACAAGATGATCAAGAAGCATGGATGGATCAACTTCTTACCTTAGCTGAGCTTGAGTGGAAAAGAGAAGCAGCATACTAGTGCTATAAGAGGAAAGCCACACAGACAAAGGAGAAGCTTGACAAGAAACTGAAGGACAAAGGCATCAATGAAGGATATCTTGTGCTAAGGTACGACAATCGACTCGATAATCGTTTTGATGCCAAATTTGAAACAAGATGGCAGGGGCCATACATAGTCAAGAAGGCTTTCAATTCAAGTTACTATCAACTTATGGACTTGAATGGGAAAGAGCACTCCAGGAAGGTAAACGGCTATCGCTTGAAGCCTTACTTGAGTCGCCTTCTACCAAAGGATCTACCAGAGCAAAAAGCAACTATCCCATGTAAGTATTGTTCCATGAAGCATGAGTGTAACACAAACCAAAATTCCAAGGGGCCAAACAATGAAGATCTTGTCAAGGACTCTGAAGCACTCTCTTTGGAAAAGATTCTTTATGATGGTACATGAATATACCATCATCCTAGGGGAGGGCTAATGATAGCCGTTTTTTCGGCTCTCTGTAATTGCCATAGTGAGTTATCTCACCCTATCAAATCACTCAAACACTATGGTTACCCTCACCCTTTCACTGTATATAGGTGCGTGTGAGTTAGGGGACTTTTCCCATATCTCCTTACTGAAATAAAAAACCCTCAATTAGCTAGTCATTGGGCTAGTTGAGCCAAAAAAAAATAAAAAATTAAAAATATAAGTATATTATGGCCCATGCGTATGTAAATATTTCTTTGTATGTAGGGCCTAAATAAAGGATTTTTTCATAATTATTTTGGTATTTATTTAAATATTTCTACCTAGGTGTGTGTTATTTATGCTCTGTACATTGCCTCACCATTACCACAATTTTTCTTACCATTTTTCATACTCTTTATTCCATATAGAAATATTTTCATGTAAGCTTCTCTTATATTTGGTGTAACTCCACCCCAACAAAAATCCAAAAAAACTAGTTTTATTTATGTGTATATTTTTTCACTATTGTGATTTTTCCCTTCCTACATCTATTTTGTTTTTTTTCTAAAAGATTAGAACACCAAAAATATTTATCTTTTTATGGTAGCCTCATAATGAGAGAGATTTCTTTTGACCCCTTTATATTTTTTCCACTTATATTATTTATATTTAACATGTACATATTTTTTAGACCCCTCAATATTTGATTTTCTTGGTTGTACTATTCACTTATATCATGATCTCAACAATATCTTCAATTATAGACCTACCAAATAAGGTCAAGGGTAGGTGGCATGCATACATGCACTATGGAGGGCTCACTCTTGGAGGTATTCAAAAGAATCATCCAAAGAAGGACCCCACAAGGACCTTGTGCAGTGGAAAAAAACGGTCGGTTTTGCTGAATTTTTAAAGTTCACTTGCTCTCCGAATTTGAAAAGGTGATACAAACAAAAGTTGTAGCTCGTTGGCTGAACTTTTGCCTCAAATGTTTTCATATTTTTTTGAGCTACGATCTGTGAGCTATGATTTTATTAGTGGACCCCAGTTTTCCCATGCTATGCAGCCACACTCTCTCTTCCGCTTTATCATTTTCCTCTTTCACACACACTTCTCCACTCATCATCCCCACCTCTCTCACCACTCCTCTCTGCACCCTACTCACCTTCTCCTCAACCTTGAAGAATAAGAGAAACCATGGTGAACTCATACCTCCCACACACAATTCCATTCCAAAATTGACCACCTAGTCTCATTTTTTCTCCTCCAAATTACCCATATCTATCAAAAAAACCACAAAATTCAGCCTCTTCTCTTAAAAGACAGCATCATGGTGGTTGATTACTCAGCTTCAATTACCTTGTCTCTCAAGGAAGGTCAAGAGTGGAGAAAAAATGTACCGTCAAAGCTAGTGGACCGTCAACAAGCGTCAAAATTGGCCCTACTCAAGATACTTGGAGCATCAACCTTGTAAGAAATCCACCTTTTCTTACCTCTTAAGAGTTTTTCTTCCTTGTTTGTATCCTACATGGATACTCCCATTGTAAATATTCAATTCCATTTGTAAATTAATACTAACTCTACTAACACTAACCCACTATGAAAAGTCCTATCACCTCCATTTCTCTCCTCTCTCTTTCCCCACCAACTTCTTGATAATTCCAAGCAAAAGAAATTAGGTAAATTGCTGAAAATCTAACCGAACCATGGTTAGAGGAGTAACCCTAGCCTTCAAAATTGCTATAAAAGGAGGGTGTAGCTAGCACAAAAGGGGGGAGCCAGAAGAAAGAGCACTATGCGATAGCTTGAGAAGCCAAGCTCAACCTCTTGAGTAGGAGCTCTTGAGTGGAATCTCATTGGCATTAGGCATATGTGTGTGTTGTATTAGGGGTGATTAGCAAGGGAAATCTATGCCATTGTAAGAGAGAGTGATCATTAAATTGAGAGTAGGAAATCTATCATTTCTCCTACTAGTGTAAGCCCAACATTTGCTGAATCAAGGAGGGTGAATTTGGACTAAGCATGGATACCTTGTCTCCCTTCCAATGTGAAGTCATGGACAATAATGATGTGTAAGTGTCTTGGTGAATTTGGACTAAGCATGGATACCTTGTCTCCCTTCCAATGTGAAGTCATGGACAATAATGATGTGTAAGTGTCTTGGTGTTTTATTTAAGTTCTTGATAGCTTGTCTCCGGGTATTGTTATCAATTTAGCCATAAATCCCACATGCTGTAAGAGGGCGACAGGGTGGAGAGGACTCCCCTGACCTTAAGACAGTGATTGGGGCGTCTTTTTTCTTGTGATGTGTTGTGGTGTAATTTACTTAGGCTATGTTGAACAAATACTAATCTCACTTTGATTGGTCATGACAGATTTGTAAGAAGGCATTAGTGCAACAAGCACCCCCTTCCCCCTTCTCTCTCTTTCTTACATATATATATTTATGTTTGCTTGATCATTAACGATACACTTCAAAGCAGCCCGAGCACCATCTCTCTCTCTCCCTCTCTTTCTCTCTCTCTCTCTCTCTCTCTCGTGTTTTAGTGTGTGAGAGTGTTCCATTAGTGTTAGGGTTAGTGTAAATTCCTTGCTTGTTTGTGGGTTCCTCTAACGATTCTCCTCTTTTGCATCCTAGTTCGCTCTTAAACTAGGTGGTGCCCCTTGTGTAGTTGGGATTTGGCTGGGGGTTTGTTGTTTTGGTTTGTGTTGTGTTGTGTCCCAGCCCCATTGAGCAGCACGGGAGCCTTGAAGGGTGTCTAGAGGTTGCTCTTCTTGTTGCCCGCCCCGGACCGCTTCACTACGTGCAAGAACACTTCAAGCAATGGAGCCTGCCCCTTAACTTTTTGACGACATCACCTACAGTTTACCCTACTGCCACTTTACATATTACAGATGGCTTCAAAAAGAAAACGCTGCCCTAACGGCATCTCTTTTTCCTTACAAGCCCTGGCGTCTCTCCCAGTTGAGCTCCCCACCCGTCGACTTTCTCCTCCTTCCAAGAGCATTGTCCTCCTGGCTTTTCACTCACTGCTCCTTCTGTGCAGATGGTCACCTCACCAGCATCCCCTTCCCCCCCCCCCAAATCAACTGGTCGGCGGCTCCCTTTATCAACAGTGCTTATCTTCCACAGGTTTCTGGGTTGCAGATTGTGCCACTATAAAAAGCAACGCTAATTTTACTTGTTCCTGCGAGGCTCTTGGCCATGTGATTTGAGTTGTGGGCAATGGCTTGGATCTTGCCAAGTGGACACTCATGGGCTCAAAGATCCGAAAAACTACCTTTGGCTCACCAAGTAAAAATACGCTTTAGAGGGAATCAAGAAAGTGTGGTGGGCAACAATGCGGCGAATTGAGAGAGGAAGGCAACAAACTAAAAGCACAAGGCACATCACAACTGGTAGATTGCATGTGCAGAGAGGAAGGTGGCAAGCGCCCTAGCTCATGTAGGAGCCAAGCAAGTCAACTGGCCAAAATAATTTCTTAAAAAAAAAAAGTGAAGTGCGTCTCTCAAGCACACTGGGCCAAGTATGAGCTCATTAGAGCAATGACCTATACACGTGGCTACACAATTTTGAATCCAACTTTTGATCGTGGTTTCTGTCTCATTGTATAACAAGGAAAGGATGCAGTGGAATCTGTGAAGATTTCGGGCACTAAAATGAAAGATCAGAAAGTGACACCGATTCCATGCTAAATAGGCGTATTGAGAGATTCTTTGATTGGGAGGAAGTGTAAATTGTGGTGAATAAATCACATGAATGACAAGTCCATGTATTCTATTAAGGTTGGTGGACAAGAGAAGTGTCGTGCTTGGCTGCACTATCATACATATAGCTTTGGTATGTCAACATTGTAAAGTGGTATTTGTGCAGAGCCGCCATGCATGACTAGCACTTGGCAGCACGAGAGGAAGTGGACATTTGATGGAAGCGAATATAATCACTTTGGTTGTGTGTTTGGAGTGTGGACTTTTGGGAGATGGCAAGGACGAGCATCAGGTAGGAGGTGTAGATTTATTTATGAGTGTGTGTGTGCGTGTGTGTGGGTACACATGGGGTTGGAGACCCTGCCTCCCTTTGTCTGTATGTGTGTAGTTGATATGGTAGCAGTAGCAACTGGTTGCGGGGATGGGGGGGGGGGGGGGGGGGGGGGGGGGGGGGAGGCGCACATATGGGTACCTGAGACACACACACACACACACATGCTAGTTATGCATAGGTATAGTGGGTAAGTGGAATGGGGCACGAGACAGGAGTACAACAAGCGTTAACAAGCAAGGTGAGGGGAATTCAATGGTGAGAGGGTGAGGCTGGCGCAATATGTTGCAAGATATAGTCACTAATAACAATTTTGTGTTAAAGTATTCAATTTTTGTGGGGAAATTTAGAGGTTGTGCACGTGGCGAATATTATTTCCACTTGAAAACTTAGAGGTCGAGGCAAGTCGGGCCCACCGAGAGGGCAAAAGAGAGAGGAGGGCATAAACACTTTGCACAAAGTGGTATGCAGTGGTAAATATTACCCTTCATTGCATGGATTACTCCATTTTTTGGAGATGCATGACATTCCCATTTGCGATTTTTGTGTTAGACAACTTATATAGAAATAGCCAGTCGAGAATGAATTGATTTACATTTCATTTTTTTGGGAAGGACATCATTTTTTGCTAACTGATATGAACCTTGTAATTGAGTGAGGTGCAATTTGCAAATGGTGACATAGCAAGTGATGATGCAGTTGTTGGAAGCAATGAGAGGCCATCGGAGATAGGGGAGGACTACATCCCTCTCTTGCATCTAACTGAAGCAATCATTATTGCATCATATTGTGCATTTTTAGTAGTGGGATTTCATTCTTGCATTGCACGTTTTGTCTAACATTGACTCTGTGTGGACTATAGGTGTGCAATGGATGATGAGAGTCAACCAAGTAATCTAGACAAGACACAAACAAAGGACTCAGTGAACGACATGAGCGACATAAGGTTCGAGAGACTAGGGAAATCAACATAAAAAATTGAAAGGAGATGGGAATGAAACATTTAAGTCATGCACTTATATTTTGATAGAGTCTTTGTGCAAGTTTGTAAATGAGTATCAAATAATTGTAGCGGATGTACAAATTTGTCAAGTAGAAGGACAAATAGCAACATTGAGGAAAGATATTGTAGAAATGAGAAGCCAACTAGATAGAGTCAATGCACTTATGATGAGGTTTTCAAACAATATGTGAAGAGGGGCCTTGTAAGGAGTGAAGGTAGTTTATAAACATATGTTGTTTAATATACACAATTTTTTAAATGTATTTTTGCCTTCATAATGTGAAAAAACAATTCAATGTTAGTATTTTGGGAGTTCTTGGCTTATAATACCCAGGAGAAACAATCAATAGCATAGCTTGATTTTTAATATCCTTGGGCAATTTAGATAAACAGTTGTCACCATGAGTATACATTGAGGATTCTTGTCTTTTAATGAATTTCTTGCTTGATTTTCAATATCCTCGAGCGTTGTGGATTAACATTAGTCACCATGAGCATATGTTGAGGAATCTTGTTCTTTTTTCATTGTGCAAGTATATATATAACTACTATGTAGGACAACACTTCAATGACATTTATTCTTGGAGTGAACCTCATTGAGATTCCTCTATTCCGGCTCAGCTTAGCTCTCAAGGGTAATAAGGGCTCCCTTTGGCAATCAACCATGCTGTGTAAAATGTCACAAAGAGGATTCGAACTCGTACACAACCACACATTAGTTTATTACATATGCTCTAACCCATACATGCAAACAAGTATGCTAATCATAGTTGCATCCAATTTTTATATGTAAAAAGCCTGAAACACTCCCCAAGACCTTACCTATAGCCCCATGTATCTTGTAGCCATGTTGCCTTCATCAATAGCTCCAAGTGGCTCTAATGGCTTGTCAACAGTCTACTGACCAGCGCTTGAACAATAGTATCAACACAAACCTTTGCCTACGCCATTCTTCTATTGTGATCTCCTCGCATCTTCTCTAGATTTTCTATATTTGTGCAACATAAAAAAAACTAGTATCCCCTAGTCACTCAAAAGGTAAATACTATCTTCTATACAATCTACGGCTAAATCCATATGACCTAATAAGTGAACACCATTTTGGAAAAATCAAAGATGCCATAATAGATTGAAAGCTCTCTCTCTCTCTCTCTCATGCACTTGGTAGCGGTCTATGTGTGTTTGCAAAGATAGGCGCAAAGGCTAGAGAGCACACACAGTCACACATAGGTAGAGTTTTCTTATTGTGTGGGAGGGGGGAGAGGGGGAGGAATATCCGGGGGAAACCATGTTGAGAATTTCTTTTGATGATTGAGTATGAGAAGTACGAGCGAGTATGAGAAGTCTATTGTTAAGTATGGAGCCTGATTTACCCTTGTAATTTTCTGTGGTAAAAGCGCACATTTGTAAGGCCCCCATTATGAGGAGAAGCCATCGTGCGTGAAGGAAAATCACTCACCGGAAACCAAAATTTTCACGGACAAGAATCAGGGGCAACTTTAAAGGCCTCGGGGACGGAGGCCCCCGAGACTTTTTTTTTCGTCGGAATATTCTTTTTTGCCGGAATATTATGGCCGGACGGCGGCCGGAAAGTGGTCGGAAAACAACCAGTCGGTTGGCCGGTGGCCGGTAGTCAATGGCCGGTGGCCGGTAGTCAATGGTTGATGGCAGGTGGTCGGAAGTCAATGGCCGGTGGCCGGTGGCCGAATTCAAAAGCGGACTTGTCTTCTCAAGGGCGGCCACACATGGGCGGATTGGAGGGTCCGATTTGGACTTATTCGCACAAGGGCGGCTACACATGGCTGTCTCTCATAAGAGAGGGCAGCCCTTTTGGCCTATAAAAGGAGGCCATTTCTACACACATTTGATAGTGTGAAGTTGATGCAACAAGGTGAGTGTGAGGTGGTGAGAGTGAAGCAAGGCGGGAGCTCCATTAAGGGTATAATCCCTTTGTAAACTACTTCTTGTTTTGAAGTACTAAAGCCATTGAGTGGCTGCTTTCCCGTGGACGTAGCCCACATTGGGTGAACCACGTATATCGTGTGTACTCTCTCTCTCTCTCTCTACTCTATAATCTCGTGTATATAAATCTGTCTCTCTCCATTAAGTAATCTACTCAATTATCTATTTAGCTACGTCTTATTTCCTAACAACTGGTATCAGAGCAAGGTTTGCTCGTAGCTAAATTATCTCAAGGAAAGGATTCCTTGAATTGAGTGGGAGTTATGGCGGAGGAAGGGAAGCTCAAGATTGAGAAGTTCAACGGCAAAAAATACCAACATTGGAAGATGCAGATTGAAGACTATCTCTACCAGAAGGACCTCTATTTGCCACTAGGCGGTCTTGCGAAGAAGCCCGCAACAATGGCAGATGAAGCATGGATTGTCCTTGATCGAAAGGCACTGGGAACAATCCGGTTAAGCTTGGCGTCAACGGTGGCCTTCAATGTTTCGGAGATGAAGACCACGGAGGACTTGATGAAGTCACTTGACGACTTCTACGAGAAACCATCGGCATCCAATAAGGTATTTCTTATGAAGCGCTTGTTCAATCTAAAGATGGCAGAGAATGGTTCAGTTGCAGAACACCTAAATGACTTTAACACAAACATAAGTCAACTTCGATCAGTGAAAATCAATTTCGATGACGAAGTGCGAGCTCTCCTTATACTATCATCTCTACCGGATAGTTGGGATAGCCTTGTGATGGCTGTAAGTAATTCTATCTCTGGCACAAATACTCTTAAGTTTGATGATGTTGTGGGTGTTCTCCTAAGCGAGGAAATGCGAAGGAGAAGCACAGGAGAATCATCAAGTGCTGCACTATCAGTGGAAACAAGAGGAAGGCGTAAGGAGAGGTTCAAAAACCAAAAGGGTCGTGATCGCTCAAGGCGGAGCAAGTCACGCACAAAGTCAATTCTTGAATGTTGGAATTGCGACAAGAAGGGCCACGTCAAGAAGGATTGCTGGTCCAAGAAGAAGAAGGAGACAGAGTCTCAAGACAACAAGCCAACATCGGAGGCCAATGTGGCAAGTAAAGTAGAGCAAGATGCTCTAATTCTCTCATTAGACAATGTGTTTAATTCCTGGATAGTAGATTCCGGGGCTTCATTCCATGCTACACCACACAAGCAACATTTCCAAGACTACACCAAAGGAAATTTTGGGTATGTATAGTTGGGAGATGATGAAGCTTGTGAGATTGTCGGCAAAGGTATAGTTTCTGTCAAAACTGCTAACGGAAATGAATGGAAGCTTAAAGATGTTAGTCATGTTCCTCCTCTTCACAAAAATTTGATCTCTACAGGACAATTGGACGATGAAGGTCACAACATTGCATTCGGAAACAAACGGTGGAAGATCTCAAAGGGATCTTTGGTGGTTGCCAAGGGTGAAAAAGTCGGTACACTTTACTTGTGTACTGTTAGCACGCAACCTTCAGCTTGTGCAGCAACTACAGAAGCTGACAGTGCGGTGTGGCACTACCGACTTGGGCATATGAGTGCCAAAGGAATGCAAATCCTTCAAACAAAGAATCTTCTACCAGGTTTGAAAGAAGTGGACTTAGAGTTCTGTGAAGATTGTGTTTATGGTAAACAAAAGAGGGTAAAATTTCAAAAATCAGGAAATGAAAGAAAAAATAAAAAACTTGAGTTGGTTCATTCTGATGTTTGGGGTCCTGCAAGTACACCATCACTTGGTGGCTCATTGTACTATGTAACATTCATAGACGATGCGACTAGAAAAACATGGGTTTATGTCATGAAGAATAAATCCGATGTATTTTCCATAATTCAAAGGTGGAAAGCCTTTGTGGAGAATGAAACAGGTACCAAGGTTAAATGCCTCAGATCCGACAATGGAGGCGAATATTGCAGCCAAGCTTTTGAAAGCTTTTGTGCTAGCAATGGCCGAATTCAATGGCCGGTGGCCGAATTCAAAAGCGGACTTGTCTTCTCAAGGGCGTCCACACATGGGCGGATTGGAGGGTTCGATTTGGACTTATTCGCACAAGGGCGGCTACACATGGCTGTCTCTCATAAGAGAGGGTAGCCCTTTTGGCCTATAAAAGGAGGCCATTTATACACACATTTCAAGAGAGTGTGAAGTTGATGCAACAAGGTGAGTGTGAGGTGGTGAGAGTGAAGCAAGGTGGGAGCTCCATTAAGGGTATAATCCCTTTGTAAACTACTTCTTGTTTTGAAGTACTAAAGCCATTGAGTGGCTGCTTTCCCGTGGACGTAGCCCACATTGGGTGAACCACGTATATCGTGTGTACTCTCTCTCTCTCTCTCTCTACTCTATAATCTCGTGTATATAAATCTGTCTCTCTCCATTAAGTAATCTACTCAATTATCTATTTAGCTACGTCTTATTTCCTAACAACTGGTATCAGAGCAAGGTTTGCTCGTAGCTAAATTATCTCAAGGAAAGGATTCCTTGAATTGAGTGGGAGTTATGGCGGAGTAAGGGAAGCTCAAGATTGAGAAGTTCAACGGCAAAAACTACCAACATTGGAAGATGCAGATTGAAGACTATCTCTACCAGAAGGACCTCTATTTGCCACTAGGCGGTCTTGCGAAGAAGCCCGCAACAATGGCAGATGAAGCATGGATTGTCCTTGATCGAAAGGCACTGGGAACAATCCGGTTAATCTTGGCGTCAACGGTGGCCTTCAATGTTTCGGAGATGAAGACCACGGAGGACTTGATGAAGTCACTTGACGACTTCTACGAGAAACCATCGGCATCCAATAAGGTATTTCTTATGAAGCGCTTGTTCAATCTAAAGATGGCAGAGAATGGTTCAGTTGCAGAACACCTAAATGACTTTAACACAAACATAAGTCAACTTCGATCAGTGAAAATCAATTTCGATGACGAAGTGCGAGCTCTCCTTATACTATCATCTCTACCGGATAGTTGGGACAGCCTTGTGATGGCTGTAAGTAATTCTATCTCTGGCACAAATACTCTTAAGTTTGATGATGTTGTGGGTGTTCTCCTAAGCGAGGAAATGCGAAGGAGAAGCACACGAGAATCATCAAGTGCTGCACTATCAGTGGAAACAAGAGGAAGGCTTAAGGAGAGGTTAAAAAACCAAAAGGGTCGTGATCGCTCAAGGCGGAGCAAGTCACGCACAAAGTCAGTTCTTGAATGTTGGAACTACGGCAAGAAGGGCCACGTCAAGAAGGATTGTTGGTCCAAGAAGAAGAAGGAGACAGAGTCTCAAGACAACAAGCCAACATCGGAGGCCAATGTGGCAGGTAAAGTAGAGCAAGATGCTCTAATTCTCTCATTAGACAATGTGTCTAATTCCTGGATAGTAGATTCCGGGGCTTCATTCCATGCGACACCACACAAGCAACATTTCCAAGACTACACCAAAGGTAATTTTGGGCATGTATACTTGGGAGATGATGAAGCTTGTGAGATTGTCGGCAAAGGTACAGTTTCTGTCAAAACTGCTAACGGAAATGAATGGAAGCTTAAAGATGTTAGGCATGTTCCTTCTCTTCGCAAAAATTTGATCTCTACAGGACAATTGGACGATGAAGGTCACAACATTGCATTCGGAAACAAACGGTGGAAGATCTCAAAGGGATCTTTGGTGGTTGCCAAGGGTGAAAAAGTTGGTACACTTTACTTGTGTACTGTTAGCACGCAACCTTCAGCTTGTGCAGCAACTACAGAAGTTGACAGTGCGGTGTGGCACTACCGACTTGGGCATATGAGTGCCAAAGGAATGCAAATCCTTCGAACAAAGAAGCTTCTACCAGGTTTGAAAGAAGTGGACTTAGAGTTCTGTGAAGATTGTGTTTATGGTAAACAAAAGAGGGTAAAATTTCAAAAATCAGGAAATGAAAGAAAAAATAAAAAACTTGAGTTCGTTCATTTTGATGTTTGGGGTCCTGCAAGTACACCATCACTTGGTGGCTCATTGTACTATGTAACATTCATAGACGATGCGACTAGAAAAACATGGGTTTATGTCATGAAGAATAAATCCGATGTATTTTCCATATTTCAAAGGTAGAAAGCCTTTGTGGAGAATGAAACAGGTACCAAGGTTAAATGCTTCAGATCCGACAATGGAGGCGAATATTGCAGCCAAGCTTTTGAAAGCTTTTGTGCTAGCAATGGCATTCGGAGGCAAAGGACAACCCCAAGGACACCTCAACAAAATGGGATTTCGGAAAGGATGAACAGGACAATCATGGAACGAGCACGAAGCATGCGGCTACATGCAGGCCTACCGCTTGAGCTTTGGGCGGAAGCTGTAAGTACGTCTGTGTACTTAATCAATCGGTCACCCTCAACGGCATTGGATGGGGGAGTTCCAAAAGAGGCATGGACAGGTAAACCAGTGAATTATGCATTTCTCAAAGTGTTTGGGTGTGAGGCTTTCATGTACATAGATAGAAGCCTAAGATCAAAGTTAGATGCAAAGTCCAAAAAGTGTTTCTTCATTGGCTATGGAGAAGGAGACTTTGGGTATCGCCTATGGAATCCTGAAGATGGTAAAATCTTAAGAGTAGGGATGTAATTTTTAACGAACAAAATATGTACAAAGATTACTTGGAAAGAAAACAAACAAAAGAAACAGGTGATGAGTACATGGAGCTTGAGGACGGTGAAGACTCAAGGACTGCAAATGGTGACAATGTGCAACAATGTCAACCAAATGAGGAGCCTCAACCTATTCCCCGAAGATCTACAAGAGCAAGTAGACCTCCAGAAAGTTTTGTTCCTTCCTTCAACCATCTCTTGATCTCAGATTCTGGAGAGCCGGAATCATATGAAGAAGCTATGCAACATGAATCCAAAGAAGAATGGACGAAGAGCATGCAAGTGGAGATGGACTCACTGCATCGCAACCAAACATGGGAGTTGGTTGAGTTGCCTAAAGGTAAGCGGGCACTTCAAAACAAATGGGTGTACAAGCTAAAGGAAGAAGAAGGTGGGAAGAAAAGGTACAAGTCTAGGCTTGTGGTAAAATGTTTTTCTCAAAAGAAAGGTATTGACTTCAATGAAATATTTTCTCCTGTTGTAAAAATGAACTCAATTAGGCTTGTCTTAAGCCTTGTGGCTGCTCATGATCTAAATCTCGAGCAAATGGATGTAAATACGGCATTCCCTCACAGTGACTTAGAGGAGGCATGAGTTAGTTGAGAAGGGCATGGTTATGCCTATCATCTCCATTTTGTTCACCCGTGCTATAAGTGAAAAAGAAAGACCGTACATATCGTATGTGTGTCGACTATAGAGCACTAGATAGGATCACTATCAAGAATAGGTTTCCCGTTCCACGGATAGAAGACCTATTTGATAAGTTGCAAGGGTCGACCTACTTCAGTAGGATTGACCTAAAAAGTGGCTACCATCAAATAAGGATAGTTGATCAAGACATTGTAAAGACTGCATTCTGTACTGCTTTTGGTCTTTACAAATACATTGTCATGCCTTTTGGCTTGACCAATGCACCAGCCACATTTAACCGAACCTTTAGTGGAGTGTTCTTTGATGATATAAACATCTACTCTAAATCACTAGACGAACACAAGAAACATCTCAAGGTAATATTTCAAGTCATACGAGAGAATAAACTTTATATTAATCGAAAGAAAAGTGAGTTTTTCTTACAAGAAATTCAATATTTAGGTCACATTATCTCTCAAGATGGCATCCAAATGGATCCATCAAAGCTAGAAGTAATAAAAGGATGGCATAATCCAAGGAATCTACATGAATTAAGAAGCTTTATAGGTATGTGTGCATACTATAGACGCTTCATAGAAAAGTTCTCACAAATCGTGGGACCATTACATGATATAACAAAGGAAAACGTTAGGTATATATGGTCTGCCAAGGAGAACAATACTTTTGAGAAGCTTAAAGAAAGCTTATCTCTCAACATGTACTTACACTGAAAGATCTCTCAAAGCCATTTGAGGTCCAATGTGACGCTTGTGGTGATTGCCTTGGAGCTGTTTTGCTCCAAGAAGGGCACGCCATAGCCTATGAAAAGCAAAGGCTCAACCTTGTTGAGAAACCTCTAGGCATATATAAAAAGGTACTCCTCACAATTCTACATGCCTTAGACTCGTGGAAGCACTATTTATTGGGGACTCCTTTTATTCTGCGGACGGATCACCAAAGCCTTAAGTACTCCATGACGCGGACCAAGCTGTCCGACAAACAAATGAGACGGGAAATTTTTCTTTCTCAATTTCATTTTCATATTGCTCACATTGCTGGAAAACATAATCAAGTAGCCAATGCACTCTCAAGATGGCCGAGAGTGAATGCGATTCCCATAGCAACTCACAATGATTTATCTTCTATTGATCCCGATTTTAGAGATGTGATTTTAGCCCTTGCACTAGGGAAGAAAGAGGAACCATTTACTTTACAAGATGGCTATCTTCTCTATGGAAATAGGCTATGCGTTACTAACTCACTACGTAAGAAAGTAATGTATGAATCTCATGCTCCTCCTTATGCGGGGCATAGAGGAATTCAGTCTACCCTAAAAGGGATTGAAATATATTTCTATTGGCCTACCATGAAAGCAAACATACAAGAGTATGTTTCTAAATGTGTGCTATGCCAAAAGACGAAGTTTGATAGAGGGAAGCAATTTGGATTGCTTCAACCTTTGCCAATCCCCAATTCACCATGGGAGAGCATATCCATGGATTTTATCTTTGGATTTCCTAAGTCTATCCATGGGAATACGGAAGCCCATCAAATGGCAACCCTCTTTATATCACAAATCTTCAAGTACCATGGCTTGCCAATGTCCATAGTGTCCGATAGAGATCCTAGAACGACCAGTAATTTTTGGAAGGGTCTCTTTGAGAATTTAGGGACAAGGCTAAACTTCTCTTCGGCCTATCACCCGCAAACGGATGGCCAAAGTGAAATAGCTAACCTAACAATTCTTGATCTACTAAAAGCCTACGTAACTGAAGTAGATCAAAGGTCCAATGGGAGAAGTACTTACCCTTAGTGGAGTATGCCTACAATAATATTGTACATATTTCCACGAGAAAAGCACCTTTCGAGGTAATTGAGGGAAGATTCAAAACTCCCCTTCTACTTAAGGTACACGAGAATATCTTCACTGCAGATGAGTATAGCCGAGACCTACAAGCATATTTCCAAAAGATTAAGGATGCTATCTCTATCTCACAGCAAAGGCAAAAGGTTGCTGCTGATAAGCACAGAAGAGCCCAAACCTTTAAAGAAAATGACCGGGTCTTGCTTAAATTTCCCAAGGCTCGATTAAGGCACACGACGGACAAGAATCCTACGGGACATCAAAAGTACTATGCTAAATTAGCAAAAAGGTACTATGGTCCCTTCCAGGTTCTTAGACCAATCAATGAGATGGACTATCAACTCAAGTTGCCCAGTCATTGGCTCATACACAATGCTTTTCATGTGAGCCTATTAAAGCCTTACAAAGGAGAGCCACCTCAAGAACCAGCTACTAAAGACCCACCGGAGATCAAGGACCAAGAAGAGGTGCTGTAGTTCGAGTCCATCATCTAACATGAAGACAAGGTATAGAGAGGCGGTAAGATCATGCGACGGTACCTTATTAATTTTAAGAAGTATCATTTTGAAGATGCTAGATGGATGCAAGGCATACAATTAAAGGATAACCTTAACCTTGTCAATGCTTTCAATGCTTCCCTAGAGTAAGCAAACGTAAAGATGTTTGAAATGAACAAAGTTTTTTTCTTGTAAGACTCTTTTTCTTTATTGTGCACAAATGTTAAGAAGTATGCATGCTTAGGATCAAGTTTACGGAGACGACGTCTTCCAAACACCAAGTACAACTTGTCACTCTACTGTGAAAGATTGATAGCAATAATGCGCAGACATGCTTGCGGCACCTTAGGCTCTCAAGTGCCAAATGGATTTGTCATCCATTCTGGAACAATGTCGTAGGGTAAGATAGGGATCCTCTACCCGCTAGAAAAAGGACTAATGAATAGGCTTTATCTTCTCTACCCCATAGTCGAGGACCACCATGATTTTAAGAGAGAGCTAATTTTATAATAACTAATATCTAATCCTCCTAAATGATTTACTCATGTTAAACTGGTCATTTAATATGAGAAAGTACCACAGGAGAAAAAGCTAGAATATTTGTTAAGCTGGCAGACCGGTCACAGTAGGGATCCGAAGGAGGGAAAATAGGGATCTAAAGAAGGGGCCATCTACAAAAGAGTAATGTGCAAAAATGGGCTTCAAAGACCTTAAGATTCAGCTCATTAAGCCTTCCAAAATGCTAAGGTTTCAAAATTCAAAAGTTATGTTCAATGGTCAAACTCTAGGTAATTGGATGCTTGTGGGAAGACTCTAAAGTGTTTCCACATCCCTATCTTGGAGAAGGTGAGCCCTTTTAGTAGGGGATGAGAGAGAAACACACCCACACTCTAGCAAGCTCCCTTTACACAAACGGAATAGGGGACACATGTCAGCTCCCTAGCCCAGTTGTCCCCAAGGTGCATTCAAATCCTATTGGATGGCCATAGAGGTGGACCAATGAGAATTAGGCTAGATTAAATCAAGTTCAATTCATTTAAAAAAACCTTGATAAAAGAACCTAGAAATTAAGCTCTCTAGAAGACTATTGGACAGTCTCCCAAGGGGTCCAATGAGCATTCAGCAACCCAATTGCTTGCCTAATTCCTATTGGCTAGAAGACTAAGGGGAACAATGAGAGTTTAGTTGCATTTTTAAAATACCTAAAGCTCTCACAAAAGGGGAAATGGGGACACATGTCACAAGGCTATCACTTATGCTTCTTAATTATCATTTGCTATGCTTTGCAGGGGCCAATGGGATGCATCCATGAGTTCAAAGCAAGAAGGGTCGACCAAGAAAGAGAAAGGGATTATTTTGGCAAGGCATTAACACACACACACACACACACACACACACACACACACACACACACACACACACACACACACACACACACACACACACACACACACACACACACACTCACACAATCTCATGTGCGGAGTAAAGAAAACTATCTCCTTCTCAAGCTTAACACACACATACACTCACACACACATTTTGGCAAGGCATTAACACACACATACACTCACACAATCTCATGTGTGGAGTAAAGAAAACTATCTCCTTCTCAAGCTTTAATGGAAAGCTCATCATCTACTGCAAGCTTGGGAGAAGGGAGGCTTACACCAACAAATCTTGGCTTTGTGATGCAAATCCAACCAAGAGCCAGGCCCCAATGCATGCTCATCTCCTCTACCATGCTAATTACTAAGCTATGCTAAGCTATTATGAGTGATTATGTGAGGAAACATACTTCTTCTCGTAAGAATTCTCCTTCTTCCTCTCAATCTACTTTCATACCCCGCTAGCTCTCACCATCTTTGAAGGTGTGTGAGGTCTTGGGTCTAAGACCGTGAGGGAATTGTTGTTGTGTTTTACAAAGTGTGAGCTTGGTGCTTGAATCTTCCATCTTCATTGCACCGGCAAGTTATTGAAGGAACACAAAGTATTGTATTGTAAAATGTCTCCCTTGATGGGGGAAACCTTTTGGAGGGGGGACCGGCTCCATGTAAATCCGGTCCTCAACTGTTGTCAATAGCTTAATTTTTCTCTCTTCTTGAAGTATTGTTCATGTCTACCTAGCTAGGTGTTATGATTTTTGTTGCTCTCTCCATCCAAGCACTCTTGCTATGCTCATTAGGAATCTATTTTAATGAAATGCTCACTATGTCTATGTTATTTTCTGCTACACACAAGCTATTAGACCATTAAATGTTACAACGTAGCAATGATGGACTCCACAATATACTAGAGCTTCACCTGAAGCATAGTGCAACACCAACATTTCATAAACTTTTGGCGACTTACTGGCAACCAAGACATTATTGACATAAGCATCAATAGGAATAACATCCAAATCCAGCCACATTTGGCACATTGTCGAAGGAAATGAAAAACCCTGTGCACTTTTTGCAATATCAATGATGATTTAGCATCAACACCCCCTCTAGCTTCATAGCCATCACGAAAAACCTTGGGAGTCTCTCGACCTGTATCATCAGAGGATTCTTTACCTGTTGGGGTTTCAGCTCTATCATGAAAAACATCTTTATCCTCCAGGTCTTCATCCATAGCATCCTTGGGAAAATCACTCTTTAAAATATCAACCTTCATCAAAATTGTAGGAGTTATCTCTTCGTGCAGCCCATGTATAAGCATAGATGTAGAATCCCTGTCAATAATCTGTTCACAATCAGCATGAGCTAGGCAATCTTCATGCTCATCAATATCATCCTCTGCTTCCTCATCTGGATCCATGTTACTTAGCAATCCATCATAGCACTGTAAAGGCTCATCTGGCACCCCTTCTGAAGAGGTACACACATCCGAAAGCTCTTCTATACTGTTATAATCATCTTCTTCGGATTTAGTCAAGAAATCATCGATTATGGAATCTTCTTCTATGATAACAACATTTGCAAACATATTGTTAGTAGAAATCATAAGTTCATTGACATTCTCAGGATTATCTTGTGCTGGGTCCACAATCTCGATCACTTCATCTACTGTTGTGTATATAATAGCTTTATTGATGCAATCATCTGCAACAAACATGTTGTCCTGCTCGACTATAATGCTGATAGTTTCATTAGTATCCCGTAGAGGCTCATCTGCTTGATGAACTCCTTCCGAATAACGCACGTCAAGGTCAGCAGCTTGTGAACCACTTGCTGTATAGTCTACATCTTCACTAGGACCATTACTGGAGGTAGTATCCATGCGAGCAATCTTTTAAAAAAAATCATATAATTCTATTTCAGCATTAAATTCATTGTTTAACTTTTCTATGTTGCTCAAAATATGCAACCTCTTCAAAAGCTGCAATCATCCGATTGTCTGGAACATTTCGGCTCTTCATCTAGGGTTCATAACAGGCAATAAAACCTTATGGATCATATCCCTATAAATTACAATACTGCTCCCATATAGATCAAGTACCATCTCTACTGCATCATCAATCTGCTTTTTTATCTGCATGGCTTTCGCTTCCTGCAAACATCCCTAAACTAATTCCCAGATTTTTGGCAAATCTATGACTGCTAGATGTTTATCAAATCCATTGGAATTGAAATTGTCAATAAACTACTTCAATTGTTCTGGCATCTCCATTTTTACCTCCCACCCCAGTTCATTTCACGTCGGGTTCACCAAGGTTGTCATGGGATATGTGTTTGAAACGTGAACCGAGAAGGTGCTAGGCCTCTAGCTATGAGAGGTGTGAGAGAGAATAAGAACAACAGGTGCAAAATGCTTTAGAAATCACAGTAATCTTCTATTCATCAATTCAAGCTCTGAGTACATTTTTACTCTCGAGGGAGGGAGTTCCCTCTTCCTTATGGTTGACTTATGCTTGACGAGAGAGAGACAATTCCTACTTGCTCATGTACGAAAGAGAGAGAGCAACTCCTTGCTTGCCCTGCCTTGAGCTTCCCTCTTGCTTCCTTAGGTCGAATCCCTTGCTCATGCACAAGAGAGAGAGACATCTTTCTTCAATGCTTTTTCTCTTGCTTATACCTAGTTCCGAGAGCAAGAGAGAGATCTCTTCTTGCTTCGAGAGCGATGCTTCCCTTCCTCCTCATTCGTTCCTGCAACAAAATCAACTCCTTTCTTCTTTTTTAATGCCCTTCTAATCCTCTCTTTCTCGTTCATCCTTGAATTCCCTTGGTCTTCTATATTTAGGTCTTAAAATATTTTCCCTCGCCTTGTCACGGCGGCGTGACAACCTGCCTGGTGACGTGGCACCCTGTCGTGACACTTGCACGGAAATTGGCTTTGCTGCTACCGCATGGGGTCAGCATGGCGTGATGAACATTTTACGCTTCATCCACTTGCTCGTTCAAGTTCTCTGTCGTGCGCTATGAGCGCATCTTCTCTCCCTTGCCCCCTCCTTTGTTTCCTGCCACCATGATTTCCTATTTTTCTCCCCCATTCACACTAAAAAAAAATATTTTCCTTAATTTGGGCAGCCTTTTCTTAGGTTTATGGGCGCCTTTTAATTGGCTTATGGGCGGCCTTGCTTTTGGGCGGCCTTTTAATGGCACCGCATTTGGTTACTTAAAGGCACCACATTTGGTACACATTCCGGCCAAGACATTGTTGAGCACGGATGTTTACCCAACAGTCCCCTTGCATTGCACATTCAATCAAGGTATTGCCAAGTCCAAATCAAGGCATTGCCAAGCATGACGTCTTCCTCTAGTCCTTGACTAACAATATCATCGTGAATTTGTTGCCATTTTCCACGACACAGCCTTCAAGATGCTAGTATAGGTGATTTCATTTTGAGAGAGACCCTCGACTTCGCATCTGCTTAAGCCATAATCGTGTTGGGCATTTCCTGCTATCAGTGATCTCCAATAAATGAAATTTTTGTCAGGCGCAACACATCAACCAAAGCATTGCTTGTCACAACACATTTGGCATTCATATCGGCTAAGATATTGCCAAGCACGACAGGGCCCCTTTTAGCTTAAATCTCATCAAGCACTTACTGCTCTAGTTATTGCCAGATATTCTAGAACGTGTTGAAGCCCAAAAATTCTCAAATGGCACATTGACTGAGGCGACCAAACCGATATGGAACTGACCCCCGATGAAACTTAATTTGCTAATATCTCGGCAACCAGAGCTCCGATTGACGATTTGAAAATACCGACGTGCTCCACAAAGTAAGCACTTCTGGCCCATGCACTCACTTCTTCCTTGATCCCACATATGCAGTTTCCCAATCCGGTACGGATCTGCAATGGAATCAAACTTTAAACTGCCATAACTTCTTCACCATAGCTCCAATCGACGACCCTTAAAGACAGGCCGATAGAGCACTTCAAGCATTGCACTTCTAGATCATACACTTCCATCTTTAATCACCTCAAGCATACTCCTTTTTAGCATGTCATAAAATCTAATATCTAATATCTAGCAACCTCAAATGATTTTCTCATATTAAATTGATCACTTAATGTGGGAAAATAAACGGGAACAAGTGTTAAGATATAGACATGTGCTTATAGATCTATCTCAACACGGGGCCAATGGTAAAGGGGCCCAAGTGAGAGATGGTCTATCAAAGAGCAAGGCTAAAAAATGGAGCATAAGACCTTAGGGTTAGCTTCATTGAAGACCTCCAATAATGTGTGTAAAAGGCTTTTGACCTTAGGTAAGCTAGGGCTGAGCTTGAGGCGCGGGAACCCGACCCAGCTCGAGGTGCTTGTCCTGCTTGTCATGCTTGATGACTGAGGTGCTTGAGGTTCTTGATGATTGAGGTGCTTGAGATGCTTGAGGTGCTTAATTATTGAGATGATTGAGGTGCTTGACATGCTTGAGATGCTAGGGTTGCACTTGAGGTGAGAACCCACCCCAAGCTTAAAGTGCTTATGAGCCAAGCTTGTGGCAGGAACTGGGCCTATGCATGAGGGGTTGAGGTGTCAAAAAGTCAAATATTCAATCCTTACAAGGAGGGGGCGATCCCTACATGAGGGGGGATGAGAGAGAACACCCACACACTCACACAAGGTATGCATGGTACAAAGAAAGCAAAAGGGACACTTGTCAAGTTCCTCCTCATGTTGCCCTCATGGTGTGCCTGAAGCCTATTGGTTGGCCACCCAAGGGGTAATTTAGGAGATTTAATTAATTGATTTAGCATTTATCTAGACCTCTCTCTCAAAGGGGAAAGGGGGACACTTGTCTCAAGGCTACCCTTGTTTCTTGTAATGCCTCCTGCTTGTGATTGGCTAGGCCTAGAGGGGTCTAATGAGCTTCAAGCATGAGCTACAAGGGGGGGTCGACCCAAGCAAGCTAGGGGGTTTCTTGAAGGGTATACTCACCCACACACACTCACAAGCACTCTCATTGTGTGCTATGCAAAGTGCAAGAGCTCCCTCTCCTTCTCCAAGCAAGTAGAGGTTGAGAGCCTACACCAACACTCTTGGATATGGAGTGCAAATCCAACCAAGAGCCATGCTTCAATGCTTAAGCTTGCCATCTCCTTCTTCTTCATTACTACGCTATTATGTATGCTAGCAACAAGAGTTATGATAAGTGAGGAACTAGTTCTTTCTCCTACGAAATGTTTCTTCTTCCTCTTTCCTACCCTCATTCCCTGCTAGCTCTCTCCACCTTCGAAGGTGTTTGAGGTCTTGGGACTGAGGCTTGGGATAGTTAAAGCTTTCTTCAAGTTTATGTTATGTTTGTGATGCATGAAGCTTTCCATCTTCATTGCATCACCTAGGTCACAAGGAACACAAAGATTGTATTGTAACAAGTCTCTCTTAATGGGAGAAATCATAATACAAATGCCTATTGGAGGGGGGACCGGCTCCACATAAATCCGGTGCTCAACTGTTGTCATGTTCTCTAAATTCTCTCGCTTGCAAAAGTATTGTTCTTGCCAAGTTAACTAATTGCTATGATTATGTTGCTATCTTCAATTATGTTCACCCGCTATGCTCACAAAGTCATTTCTCAAAATTATTCTCATTAATTTCCGCTACTCTCAAATTAAATAGGCCAATTCCATTACATTGGTATTAGAGCATTTGGTTTCTTTTTTCTTGCTTAAGAAGAGAGGTCCTTAAGTTGCCTATAAATGGTTGATGTTGTTAATTTTATTAGGGTAAGTGGAACTGGGATGTTTTTTCGGTTTTATTGAGCCCACTATGTGGGGGATGGTGCACACCTTGGGAGCTTTGGACATAATAATGGAGTCTTTTTAGTCTTGCCTACGGCTTTACCATTATTGAGCCATAAGAAGTCCAAAAGGAGCTAGCCCTTGGCAACTCTGCTATGTTAGACCTACTCCTCTACTCTCTATAATTAACCACTCCGAGCCGTGGGTGTAGATACTTAAGAGCCGATTTTCAAAGGCTAAGAGGAGTGGCAACTAAGGTTTTGAATTGCCAAAGCATACACTAAGTACATACATAAATTTTGTTAACATGGATGACAATAATCAAGAGAGTAGAATGAACATTGATAGCTTTGATTTTGCACATGAAGGTGCTAATGATGATGCTCCCATGTTTGTGAATTATCTCGTCACTAGGTTGCAGCAAGCTATGGGCAACCCTGCTTCGCAAGCCGAAGTTACTCAACAACTTCTTGCTTATGGAATTTCCCTTCCTCTCCAAGAGGAGAGAGAGAGAGCTTAGGAGGCTTCTTGAAGAGACCCCCAAAAGAAGACTCTCTCCCATACGAGAGGAGGAATCCAAAGAGCAAGAAAGCAATGAAAGTTTAAGTTCCTCTGAAGATGTGGCTCCACGAAGACTGCGGTCTAGACGATCGCCCACTCCTCCCAAGAGGAAAAGATTAACACATAGTCCTTCTACTCATCACTCTGAAAGTCAAGAGAGGAAACAAAGGAAGAAAAGGGCTAGGAAGAGGTCACCCTCTTCTCCTTCTTCTATACCTTCCTCTTCTTCTGAAAAAAGTTATGGTTGTTCTCCTAGAGAATACAAGAGGGGAGGACATCGCAAATCATTTCCTGCATGGCGAAGGTCACAAAAGCTAAAGAAGTTCAAGGAGGGAGGAAAGAGTATCTCTTTTCTAACCTATGATGGAACCTTCGGTGCTACCGACAAAGTGTTGGCCTTCATCCAGCAATTTGATGCGGCCTTTGGAGATGAGGGCTTCACAGAGACATCTAAGCTACGCCATGTAGCTATGCACTTCCAAAAATCAGCTCGTCAATGGTGGGCTAGCCTTCGTGGAAATGGTGAATCCCCAAATACATGGAAAACTCTACGAGTTTCCATCATGAAGCAATTCCTTGCAAGTGATGCAAAGGAAAAAGTGCTTACCGAATGGCGCAGCTTGAAGCTCCTCTCCCATGAGTCTATCCACAAATATGTAGACAAGTTTTGGGATTTACATCTCAAGGCTACTGTCTTTCAAAAGATAGACTTTGTCGAGAAAAGGCAGCAATTCTGTGTGGGATTACCTGAAGAGATGGCCGAATACATCAACTCTCAACGGCTTGGTACTATTAGTGAAGTAATCCATCACACCATGGTTGCTTCACGCATCAATTTCCATCAAGGGGCTAGACGTAATGTCAAGCCCATGGAAAACAAAGACAAAAATGATGCAAATGGGAAAACCAATGTTCAAAATACTTCCCAAGTCAATTCCAACAACAACAATAATCGGTCCAAGGAGAATGGATTTTACAAAGGTAAAAACAAACTCTCTCCTTAAGAGCTTGAAGCTTTTCGCAAGGACCATAAGTGTTTCAAGTGTGGGGAGCAAGGACATGGCTATCGTTCTTGCCCCAAGAAGAATACTTGTAATGAGACTCCTAGGGCTTCCACCATTGAAGCTCCAAAAGAGGATGCTCATTGCAAAGGATCATCACTTTCCTATGCTTGGGGAAAGGTAAGAGAGCATGATGCCTTCATCTTGTTTGACCCTGGCTCTACTCTTAACTTCATATCAATGGAGTTGGCCACCAAGTTGGGCATTCAAGCTTTTGAGATGGGAGATATAGTAGTAGCTGATACAGATTTCAAGGGATAACAAGCCTCCGTTACTCCCTTGATTGGGAAGTTGAGGCTTCATGTACAAAGCTATGTCGACAAGGAAAACTTCTTCATCTCTCCTCTCCAACATGAAGTTCCTAGGGGCACCATGGTTTGATCGCATGGCTGTCAACATGAAGTTCCCTGAAAGAAGAATCTACTTCACCTACAGGGGAAAGAACATGTATATAGATGCTAGTGAGCATGGTCGCACTATTCCACTTGTAAATCCTCTTGCGTTTGATAAGTCAATGAAGAGCTCAGTTTCTGCGTACATGATTTTTGTCAAAGAGTCTCTAAAAGATACTAATGTTTCATCAAATGTAAATGGTAGGAATCAAGAAGAGTTAGACTTGTCTAATTTTCTAAAAGGATTCCAAGATGTGTTCATCGATGATATCCCTATGGACTTACCTCCAAAACGAGGGGATGATGACCATCGTATTGAGCTCCTTCCTGGAAGCTCACCACCTAACAAGCCTCCTTATCGAGTCTCACAAGCTCAACAAGAGGAGATCATGAGGCAAGTACAAGAGCTGGTAGACAAAGGGATGGTGAGGCCTAGTTCCTCTCCCTTTTGTTCTCCAGTCCTTTTAGTGCAAAGGAAAGATGGTACATACCGTATGTGTGTGGACTATCGAGCACTAAACCATATCACTATCAAAAACAGACTTCCCATACCTCGGGTAGAAGATCTGTTTGATAAGCTACAAGGCTCGACCTACTTTAGTAGGATTGACCTTAAGAGTGGCTATCATCAAATAAGGATACTGGATGAAGATATCTTAAAGACTGCGTTTCGCACAACGTTTGGTCTTTATGAATATCTAGTCATGCCTTTTGGCTTGACTAATGCACCAGCTACATTCAATCGTTTGATGGATAAAAATTTTAGACCATACCGCAAATTCACTGGAGTGTTCTTTGATGATATCATCATCTACTCCAAGTCTTTGGAGGAACATAAGCAACATCTCCAAGTGATTTTTCAAGCATTGAGGGAGAACAAGCTTTTTCTTAACCAAAAGAAAAGCGAATTCTTCCTTCAAGAGATTCAATACCTAGGTCATATTATCTCTAAAGATGGTATCCAAATGGATCCATCAAAGTTAGAGGTAATAAAAACATGGCCTAACCCAAGAAATCTACATGATCTAAGAATCTTTGTTGGTATGTGCGCATACTATAGACGCTTCATAGCAAAATTCTCTCAAGTAGCAGGACCACTACACGACTTATTAACTAAGAAGAACGTTAAGTTTGTATGGACTGCTAAGGAGCAAAATGCTTTTGAAAAGCTCAAAGAGAAGCTTACTTCCCACCAAGTCCTCGTGCTTTCGAATCTCTCAAAGCATTTTGAGGTCCAATGTGATGCTTGTGGTGATTGCCTTGGAGCAGTTTTGCTTCAAGAAGGGCATGCCATAGCATATGAGAGCCGAAGGCTCAATATTGATGAACGAGTCTTGGTCATTTATGAGAAAGAGATTTTAGCTATTCTACATGCCCTAGACACATGGAAGCACTACCTATTGGGGACTCCATTTATCCTACGAACCGACCACCAAAGTCTCAAGTATTTCATGACGCAAACCAAGCTTTCCAACAAACAAATGAGGTGGGCAAATTTTCTTTCGCAATTTAATTTCCATATTGCTCACATAGCTAGTAAGCACAATCAAGTGGCTGATGCACTTTCACGACGACCCAAAGTTAATGCGGTGTCTATAGCTACTCACAATGATCTATCCTCTATGATAGATGAGTATGCTACTGACCCTGACTTTAGAGACATAATGTCAGTCCTTGATTTGGGGAAGAAAGAGGAACCATTCACCTTGCAGGATGGTTATCTTCTCCATCTCAATAGGCTATTTGTTACCCATTCCCTTTGTGAGAAAGTTATGTATGAATCCCATGCTCCACCATATGCAGGGCATAGAGGTATTCAACCTACTCTTCGAGGAATAGAGACGTACTTCTATTGGCCTACCATGAAAGTGGAAATACAAGAGTATGTTTCAAAATGTGTAGTATGCCAAAAGACCAAGTATGATAGAGGGAAGCAACCTGGATTACTCCAGCCATTGCCTATCCCAAATTCACCATAGGAGAGTATATCCATGGATTTCATCTTTGGATTACCCAAGTCTATCCATGGGAATACAGGAATATGGACAATAGTTGACAGGTTTAGCAAGCAAGCACATTTTATTCCTGTCAAGGCACATCAAATGGCAACTCTCTTCATATCTCAGATTTTCAAGCACCATGGATTACCCACATCCATCGTGTCAGATAGAGATCCTAGAATGACCAGTAATTTCTGGAAAGGTCTCTTTAAAAATCTAGGAACAAGATTGAATTTCTCTTCGGCCTATCACCCACAAACGGATGGCCAAAGTGAGATAGCCAATCTTACGATACTCGATCTACCCAAGACTTATGTTACCGAAGTAGATCAACGCTCACAATGGGAAAAGTACTTACCTCTTGTAGAGTATGCCTACAATAATACTGTACATACTTCTATGGGAAAAGCACCTTTTGAGATCATTGAGGGAAGACCTAAAAGTCCATTGCTACTCAAAGTACATGGGAAGATCTTCGCCGCTGATGAGTATAGCCGTGACCTACAAGAATCTTTTCAAAAGATTAAGGAGGCTATATCCATCTCTCAACAAAGGCAAAAAGCTGCTGCCTATAAGCACAGAAGAGCCTTAATGTTCAAAGAAAATGATTGGGTCTTACTCAAGTTTCCTAAAGCTCGATTAAGGAAAACGACGGGCAAAAATCCTATGGGCCATCAAAAGTATTATGCTAAACTAGCAAAAAGATACTATGGTCCTTTCCAAGTCTTGAATCCCATCAATGAGACGGCTTATCAACTCAAGTTGCCCAACCATTGGCTCATACACAATGCCTTTCATGTAAGCCTACTTAAGCCCTACAAAGGAGAGCCACCAACTGAACCAATTATTGAAGACCCTCCCGAAGTTGAAGACCAAGAAGAGGTGCTACAACCCGAAGCTATTCTTCGGCATGAAGACAAGTTACTACGACATGGTAAGATTATCCGACGGTATCTTATTAAATTCAAGAATTATCCTTTTGAAGATGCTAGATGGATGCAAGGAATACAGCTTAAGGATAGTATGAACCTTGTCAATGCTTACAATGCTACATTAGAGTAAGCAAATGTACAAATTTCTTTTAAATGACTCATGTTTTTGTCTTATAAGATTAGTCCTCTTTTTAATTGTGCACAAATTTAACTAGTATGCATGCTTAGAATCATGTTTGTGATGACGACGTCTCTCAAACACCATATAGAATTTGTCACTCTACTTTGGGAGAATGAAATGGACTAAAGAGCAGACGTGCTTGCGGCAGCTATGTCTCCCAAGCACCAAATGGATTAGTCATCCATCTTGGAAAGATGTCGTAGGGTAAAAAGGGATCCTCTAGCCGCTAAGTAAAATTGACTAATGACTAATGCTTTATCTCTTCTACCTCATAGTCGAGGACGACTATGATTTCAAGAGAGAGGTAATGTCATAAAATCTAATATCTAATATCTAACCAACCCAAATGATTTTCTCATATTAAATTGATCACTTAATGTGGGAGAATAAACGGGAACAAGTGTTAAGATATAGACATGTGCTTATAGATCTATCTCAACACGGGGCCAATGGTAAAGGGGCCCAAATGAGAGATGGTGTATCAAAGAGCAAGGCTAACAAATGGAGCATAAGACCTTAGGGTTAGATTCATTGAAGACCTCCAATAATGTGTGTAAAAGGCCTTTGACCTTAGGTAAGCTAGGACTGAGCTTGAGGCGCGGGAACCCGACCCAGCTCAAGTGCTTGTCCTGCTTGTCCTGCTTGATGACTAAGGTGCTTGAGGTGATTGATGATTGAGGTTCTTGAGATGCTTGAGGTGCTTAATTATTGAGATGATTGAGGTGCTTGACATGCTTGAGATGCTAGGGTTGCACTTGAGGTGAGAACCCACCCCAAGCTTAAAGTGCTTATGAGCCAAGCTTGTGGTGGGAACTGGGCCTATGCATGACGGGTTGAGGTGTCAAAAAGTCAAAGATTCAATCCCTACAAGGATGGGGCGAGCCCTACATGAGGGGGGATGAGAGAGAACACCCACACACTCACACAAGGTATGCATGGTACAAAGAAAGCAAAAGGGACACTTGTCAAGTTCCTCCTCATGTTGCCCTCATGGTGTGCCTGAAGCCTATTGGTTGGCCACCCAAGGGGTAATTTAGGAGATTTAATTAATTGATTTAGCATTTATCTAGACCTCTCTCTCAAAGGGGAAAGGGGGACACTTGTCTCAAGGCTACCCTTGTTTCTTGTAATGCCTCCTGCTTGTGATTGGCTAGGCCTAGAGGGGTCTAATGAGCTTCAAGCATGAGCTACAAGGGGGGGTCGACCCAAGCAAGCTAGGGGGTTTCTTGAAGGGTATACTCACCCACACACACTCACAAGCACTCTCATTGTGTGCTATGCAAAGTGCAAGAGCTCCCTCTCCTTCTCCAAGCAAGTAGAGGTTGAGAGCCTACACCAACACTCTTGGATATGGAGTGCAAATCCAACCAAGAGCCATGCTTCAATGCTTAAGCTTTCCATCTCCTTCTTCTTCATTACTACGCTATTATGTATGCTAGCAACAAGAGTTATGATAAGTGAGGAACTAGTTCTTTCTCCTACGAAATGTTTCTTCTTCCTCTTTCCTACCCTCATTCCCTGCTAGCTCTCTCCACCTTCGAAGGTGTTTGAGGTCTTGGGACTGAGGCTTGGGATAGTTAAAGCTTTCTTCAAGTTTATGTTATGTTTGTGATGCATGAAGCTTTCCATCTTCATTGCATCACCTAGGTCACAAGGAACACAAAGATTGTATTGTAACAAGTCTCTCTTAATGGGAGAAATCATAATACAAATTCCTATTGGAGGGGGGGACCGGCTCCACATAAATCCGGTCCTCAACTATTGTCATGTTCTCTAAATTCTCTCTCTTGCAAAAGTATTGTTCTTGCCAAGTTAAGTAATTGCTATGATTATGTTGCTATCTTCAATTATGTTCACCCGCTATGCTCACAAAGTCATTTCTCAAAAGTATTCTCATTAATTTCCGCTACTCTCAAATTAAATAGGCCAATTCCATTACATAGCATCATCAAGGCATCTCTTGGTCCTTTAAAGCCGCATTTGGCATACATTTAGCATCAAACCTTTCATGTTATCAAGGCCTTATTACTACTGAATAATCATACAAGTTTCAATTAGGCTTATCCTGCATCCTTTTGATAATTTTCCCATCATAGAAGCGGAGTTGCACGACAACGTGAGTGATGAAATGTGTGGAGAAGATTTGGGAAGGTTCGAAAAAAATTATAGAATTCCACTTAGCATCTTCTCTAGGGTGGTGTTTAAAATTCAAAAGATAACAATTATAAACCATGCCGGTACATGTAGAGGTGGTCTCAACTATTTGTTCAAGCATGAGTTGCTCTTCTTGATCAACAAGTGTAGGTGGTTCCTCATATATATGATGTTTAGGTAGGGATACTCAAAAGGGTCACAATAAACTAATGTGAAATGCATTGTGAATGTGTGAGTGTGAAGCTATTAAAATACATTACAAGGATAGGTATCATGTTTAAATATGTTTGGGCATTACACCATGACCCAAAACATAGTGACTATCCAAACATGAGTTGAGTGCACAGAGAACGGACAAAATCTTAACATTCCTCTTGCCCACTATATCCTATATTAAAATTTATAGAAAGTGGCACATAGAGTGGCCACAAGTGTGAATATTTGAAAAGAAAACTTCACTAGAAATTTAGCTAGTACCTCATAGGCTACGAATCCCGATGTTTGAATGTAAAAAATTCAAGATATGTGGTAATATATGCACTTTTAAATCAAATAATTAAATGCTATTATGAAAAAATAATTGGTCTATTTCACTATAAAGGTATGTTTTGATCCTTGTATTAAATTAGCACATATATAGTAAGTTATACAAGTTTACCAACAACTCAATAGCTTGGCATTCTATCATTGATAGATAGTGCAAATCATTATAAAGTGGATACTAAGTTGAGTTTGGAGCTCACAATTCTTGAAAGAATTTGTAATGAAGAGTGATTGCCTTTGTAATCTGTTAACATTATGACTAAAAGTGGCCTTTGTGCCCTGATTAGAAGCATGAAGATTGAAAAACATATAGCATGGAGTTAGCAATGATAAACCACAAATGTCAAGTAATTATCCATAAATGATAACCAAAAAATGAATGTTGCCATGACTCAATTGGTTGCCATAGTTTAAAAACAATGATATTTGAGAGAGAGAGAGAGAGAGAGAGAGAGAGAGAGAGAGAGAGAGAGAGAGAGAGAGAGAGAGAGGAATATTGCAAAGAAATGGCCTAAAGATTATAGCCTCAAACTCCAAGTCACCTCTTGTGGAGTTTGGTATTTAGTATTTGATATTGCTTATTGGTGTCAAAAATTGGAGGCCTCTCTTTTACACTTAGTTTCACTTTATTTTATGAGTAGAGCATATCACTTATTGCATGACCGACTTAGGGAAAGTTCTCACTATACCATATATAAAGCAACCATAGTGGCTCATTGATAAAAGATCTAAAACACTGTGCAAATGTAAAATGGCCAAGAATAATTTATTGCCGATGCCCTCTTCTCAACTCCTAGAGTTTCAATAACAGAATGGTGACCAATCTCGTAACATCCTTCTCCTCAACTATTAGAGTTCCAATCTACATAGCATCAACTCGCCATTAGAAAAAATAAAAAGACATCACAGTAATTGTAACAAAATATGGCTAATAACATTGATTGTAACGGAATTAAAGTGACAGTAGTGAGCATTTCCTTAAAGTGACAGTAGTAAGTACTTGATTGAAGATAGCAAAATAAACATTATACCTAGTTATCTTGGCATGAACAATAATTGCAAAAGAGAGAGAGAATAAGATAAATTGACAACAATTGAGGACTAGATTTACTTGGAGCTGGTCCCCCCTCCAAAAGGCTTTTGTATTATAGGTTCTCCCATAAAGAGAGAGTTGGTACAATACATGACCTTGTCCCCGACCTCAATCCCAAGACCCCAAACACCTTCAAAGGTGAAGAGAGCTAGCAGGGAGTGAGGGAAGGGAAGAGAAGAAGATGTATTCTTACGAGAAAGAAGTAGTCTCCTCACATATCATTACTCTTAGAGAATAGCATATCATAGTAATGGAGATGAAGAAGATGATAAGCATTGCTTTGAAGCTTGACTCTTGGTTGGATTTGTATTCCATAGCCAAGAGGTGTTTGTGTAGTCTCTCTACTTCTCAAGCTTGGAGAAGGAGATGGAGTTCTTGCTCAACACATGAGAGAATGTGTGAGTGTGTGGGAGAGTATGCCAAAACGTGAGAAATTTCTCTTACCTTGGTCCCCTCCTAGCACTAGCTTGCACCCCATTAGTCCATGCCAAGGTCTAGCCAATAAAAGACTTTGGTCATAACTAGCAATAGAGGTAGCATTTGGACAAGTGTCCTTTCCCCTTTTGAGAGAGAGAGAGAGAGAGAGAGAGAGAGAGAGAGAGAGATAGAGAGAGAGAGAGAGCTTAATTAATTATTTAATTGAATCTAAATTCTCATTGGACCTCCCTATAAGATTCATGCACACTATGAGGGCAACATGGGTGGGGGATTGACATGTGTCCTTTAGGCCTCTTGAGTCTTAGGCATGCCTTGAGTGTGTGTGTGTGTGTTCTCTCTCATCCACTACCTTTAGGGCTCGCCCCCTTATTTGTAGGGCTTGACTTGAGTTTTTGGCTCAAGCACCTTAGTCACCTCAAGCACCTTAGTCAGTTCAAACACCTTAATCTCGAACAGCATCTCTTGGGTTGCATTGATAACCAGATGAACAAGGGTATTGTTAGAGCTGTTTTCAGAGAATGTGGAGCAAGGGGCTCTTTTCAAAGTCTCTTGGAATGCTCCTTAAAGACATGTGGGGATGATCTAGGAAGGTGAGATTGTTACCTAATACCAAAAATTTCTCTTACTTATGTTCACGTTTTGATGGCATGTGGCTGACATGGGCAAACAGATGCATCATGGGATTTATTGTCAAGGGTTGCTTTTGGTGGCACTTTGCAAGACATTGGCATTGATAACAAATTCATGAGGTTGTTAGTTAGGGGTTGGTGAAAAAAGCATCGCCACGCTTGGCAATACAATGTTGAGGGCATGCTTGCTTACAAGAGAGAACATAAATTCCACAAATTTATCTTTCAAGACTAACGAGCTAGATTGCTTTGACAACTGTTTTAGAGTTAAGCCTTGAGAATAATTGACCGAATTCAGACTTTAGATTACCATATGACACATTCAGACTTAAGTTAACTACACATCAGATGACATCAAACTTCAGATGAATAATTGAACTGAAAGGCAATAGACTTCAGATTATGAAACAATTGGAATTGTATTTAGATTCAAATACTGATTCGAAGTACAAAAGTTCAAAGAACAGAGCTCTAGGATGATTAATCTAGAAAGTACAACTCGTACAAGGCTCATCATTGAATGCTCCTAAGCTCTACAAGAATACAAGCGACTAGCGTCAAGAGTCTCAAGGGTGAAGAGTCTCGATTTCCCAAAATAGGATTATTGAGGTTTGACTCGTCGCAATCACACAGAATCGGGTAACGGGTGGTTACTCTTGCCAGGTAACTTGGATAGCGTTTAGGTTAACTCCCGTGCAAGGAATCTTGTCACGTGACACATCCAACCCTATGTGTCCGTGGACAAGCTATAGCATGACCAAGGTTCAGTTCAGTCAAGTCAGTTTAGATTAGGAAGTGATCTGACACTTTTGTGAGTGTGTTCACAGACCGTGCATGTCCAGACACTTGGATTAGATGCATATCCTATGGTTACACAGCCTGATCATCAGATTACAGTCAGAACCCATCAGTAGCATTTTTACAATGCATAGACCTATTTTTCCTATTTTTGACATTTTTTACTTATTATTTTTAAGTGACTTTTGTTGAAAAGTAGGTAGGGCAATATTGCTAAGTTTGTATGTAAGCAAACATAGTGCTAGCCCTTTCTGGCAAAAGAGGCAGCAGGAGCAGGAGCACTCACTCAACAGGCAACTTCTCAGCAAAACCCCCAAGAGGCCTAGCGTTTTTGCATCACAACAGAAGGCTGGCGTTTTTGGACCAGATCACCTAGCGTTTTTGCATTGCCAACAGCTTGGTGACAGCAAGAAGCAGAAGACTCCTAGCGTTAGCAAATTACCCACAACTAGACCATTTTCAGCCCTAGCATTTTTGCATCTGCCAAGCATTTCAGCGTTTTGCAGATCTACCGCGACGAAACCATCCGCAAGGTTTACAGATTCAGTTCGAAAAACACAACTTTCAGCATCTGCATTTTCAGCGCGTCGTCGTCATCGACATCGTCACCGACATAAGAGTCAGAATTCAACAGATAAAGATTTGTAAATTTCAGCCATTAGTATTTTCAGATTTCAACCCGTCTCGTCGTCGACATCGTCGGCAAGTCCAAGCATTGTAGAGATTTGTGCAATCATAAGTAGATAGCTCTCGCCATCCAGAGTGGGGCTCTTGGAGGAGGGTTTGATAACATTCTAGTGTCATATTCTTCTCTCTCTATCTCTCAGTTTCAGTACTTCCATTCACAGTGTCGATTCACTTTGTTTGTGTCCATTGCACTCTTTCACTAAAGGAGCAGAAGGCTCTCCCTTTCGTAAGGAAAAGGAACCCTTGAGCACAGTTCGGAGCAGTCATCTTGAGCAAAGTTCAATATTCACTTCTACTGCACCTTACATTGGTATCAGAGCTTTGGCAGTGTTATGTATCACTCAAGGAAAGAACCACAAGAATTTTTTTGCTTGTTGCGATCCCACGTAATCCAAGACTTCTTGGGCGTGTCGATTTCTAATCGTGTTTTGAAGAGTGACATGAAACCGAAGAAAGAAGGGCTTGTCCAGCCTCCCCTTGTGCCTCTTTTTACTCATCAAGAGCGGACCGTGCACTTAGCGGCCGGCCAATAGACGTGAGGTGGGAAAAAACAACCTTGGTGTGAGCGCAAGGCCACCAAGGGGTGCGCTCATGGAAAAGAGCAGAACTCGGGTGAAGAGAAGATCCTTCTCTAACACAGATTGCAAGCGAAAGAAGAACCTCAAGAACTTAAGAACCCCAAGAACCAAGACCCCCCAAGAACCAAATTTCCTTGTAAACTTAAGAATCCAAGACCACAAGAATCCACAAGAACCCACGTCCTTCAGTGGATGGTCATCACTCGAAGCGGCATGGATACTTTGCTTGGAGGTGATGAGCATGAGAGAGGCGAGGAAAAATTTTCCCACCAGGAGGTTTTTCCGATCCTCCCTCTTCCCCATCTACGCCAAGGATTGCACTAACTCCTATATTGGAGTTGTCGCAGTTGTTTATGGACAGGAAGTTAGAACACGAAGAAAGAAGGGCAGCCATAGATTGTGACTACAAAGAAAGAAGGGCAGTCATAGATCGTAAATACGACGCAAGAATGGAATCCATAGAGCGTGAGCACGAGCGCGAGAACAAAGAAAGACAAGCAAGATTTGATCGCGAGAACATAACAAGAATGCAAGAGATGTTGCGATTCTTTTCTCAAGTGCAAGCGCACTTTGCACAGAATCAGGAAAAGGAGACTCTCTCAGTCTCTACTTCTCCAGAGCAAGACACACATGATTTGCATGATAATGATAATCATGAAGAATTGCATGACAATGACAATGACAAGCATGATGATTTTCATGATCAAGATGTGATTTCTCACAAGCATGATGATTTACATGATGATCACGATGTGATTTCTCACCAGCATGATGATTTGCATGAAGATGATGTGATTGTTCACAAGCATGATGGGTTAGTTGATACTGTTTCTAGTGAAGCCAACCTCATTGCAGATTCGATCAATCATGAAGAACCTGTTTTGGCTCTCGAGCCTAGGTCCCAAGAACCCCCTCAAGAAGAACCAATCTTGGCTCTCGAGCCTAGGTCCAAAGAACCCTCACAAGAAGTACTATGTGTTCGAAGGATAAGTCAGCACGCATTGTGCGAGCGTTTCATTTGTGATCGTTTCCTGTATTTTAGTCAGCGTCTCTATGTGATCCTGTCACACGGGGACATGGCAGCTGTTAACTATGTCACGAGGACGTGGCAACTGCTAACTTTAGTTGTTGGTTTCTTTCCAATGGGTTTTGTTTTATTTTTGAGACCCTCTTTTTGAAGTAGCAAACGGTTGTACATTGTATGGCCAATGTGAATGGTAGTTTCACCCGCAGATGGAAAGTGGTCGGCACTGGAATTCCTATAGTGAGAGGATGTCTAGGCTCAAAGCAAGATCATGTAGGTCCCCCCGTCGCACTTAGCAAGTTGGTGGATGCTAGGAAGTGAACTCAATAAAGGCCTAAAGTCAAGGTGTGACTACCAACAGAAAGTATCCGACAGTAAGGCCACATTGCACTTTTGGATGCGGTCCCAATGAGGATTGATGGTCAGATGACCAGTGGGAGCCCAATGACAGCATCTCTTAAAATTTGGGGAACTGCTATTTTGGGCCATGAAATCTATTCACTTCATTAGCATCAGAATGACAAGGGGAACATTTTATTACTCTGTTGCAAAGTCAACTGATGCACCAGTTGAGAGATTTTTAAGCAGGAAACCCAATGCGGGGAAATTGCATGTATGAGTGCCAAGTGGCACTTTTTGGCCAATTTACCAATTTGGGAGAAGAGAACTCGTAACTGACTTTTTGCAACAGCTTTGGAGGCTGATAACTGTGATTCTCAGTCCTTTCTCTTCATTTTTGAGCTTCCCATGACTTTATCTAGGACCAAGGAGCTCATTTTCAGCATTGGAAGGTATCAGATGCGTGTTTACAGGGCTGTTTTGCTGCGTTTCATCGATACGCAGGTTTTGGCAGCCATGGAAATCTTCCCATTTTTCATCTATTTGTTCACAGATGCATTATAGGTCAAGCGCAGAAGAGAGGACGCTCGATTTATGCTGGGAAGATGCTTCATTGAGAACCTGTCATAGGTTAAGAGCTATGGAGTGCTTTCTTTCCCTCCCATGTACAATGTGGTGCTAGGAGTGATGCCCTGCATGCTACACACTGCTCTCTCTCTCTCTCCCCTAGGTGCAGTCATGTGATGCCCCACAAGAGGGCTCTTCATTTTACTGATGTACAGTTGTGTGGGTTCATGCTTTTGTGCTGAGGCAAGAGCCTTCTTGAGCAGAAACAGGGGTAGCTAGTTGCTACTCCAAAGCAGGCACCAGTGAGGGTCATAACCTCATCGTACAGGTGCAAACTCAGTGCTGTGTATGCACATAAAATTGACTGTTTTTCAGCCATATGGACACCAGAACCTTTGGGAATCGTGCCCACTGGCAAATGACAATTAGGGGACTGTTTAGGGCTGAAAACATGGCAAAAACCAGTAAATACAACGTGCTGAATTTACTATTTTTGGGCACGAATCAGAGGGTACATGCTAGTAGAAGTGAGTTCTAGGAGGGGAATTGATTTCGCGCAAGTTTTGGGGTTGTTATGCTGCCGAAATTTGGCCAAATCAGAATGGTATCTAGCTGGATACAGGTAAAGGATTCCCAGGACTCTTCTTTGTAATTTACCCTCCTAAAGAATAAAGAAATATCGTAGAGGCACCAATTTGGGGGCCTACAGGTTGTCGACGTCTGCTCAGGGCATTCTAGCTTCCGAGCCGTGTGTGTACTTAAGTGTTAATCCCCGTTGCAGGTTCCCTTTGCAAAGTGCTCTGTGTGCGTGTCTAAAGTAAAGAATTTCGGGTGAAAGCCAACGCCTACCGCCCCACGGGTCGGTTTCATAGTTCCTTTACCGGGATATGAATCACTTTTTCCTCAAGAAGTGAGCCTCGGTTGTTTTGGGTAAAGATACAGAGTACAGGAACGCGGGATTACACTATGTCCGACAAAGGGATGGGCATTATGGAAGAGGGTTCCTCTTCACAGGACAGACAGAAAATTCCGCATGTTCGCCTAGCCAAAAGGTGGTCAAATTAGGGCTGATTTTTTGCTAAGTTTTAGGGTTTTCAAGTATGAACCAAGATGAGATAGGGAGAGGTCTCACGGTGGTAGATTGGCCACTAGATATCTTGCGGGAGTGATGTGGGTCTGCCAAGTGGCATGCTGCTCGTCGATTCTCTGAGGTGATTGCTTGGATTCTTTGATGCATTGGTAAATCATCTTGAAATTTGAGCTTACCTGGTTGTGGGTAGTACAATGTTGTGGAATTATGCTCGTTTGCAGAGGCAAGAGCCTCTTGCACATGTAAAAGTCAAGGGACATGTTGCAAGATGCTATGTGGTGAAGTTCAAGAACTATCCACCTACGGATGGAAAGTGGATGGAAGAGCATGAACTGTCAGAGTCACCAAATGTATTGCAGCTTTACCTTGAAGCCTTTGGGTTACAACCTACTTATGCCCCAACCCAACGTGTACAAAGGATGGGTAATGATAGAGCTAGCACATCAAATGTACATATGAATTCAGTGTAGTAGATGGAAATGACAAAAGTATGAAGGTCTCATTAAGTCATTTGTATCTATGTGTTACGACTTTTCTTGCGGATACATGGCATGATAAGAGTGTTAATAGCACAAGATCATCAGTGGCGTGTATTTATGGTATCCAATCGAGCACGTTTGTGATTTCAAGAGGGGGGTATGTCACGGGGACGTGGCAGCTGTTAACTATGTCACGAGGGCGTGGCAACTACTAACTTTAGTTGTTGGTTTCTTTCCAATGGGTTCTATTTTATTTTTGAGACACTCTTTTTGAAGTAGCAAACGGTCGTACATTGTATGGCCAATGTGAACGGTAGTTTCACCCGCAGATGGAAAGTGGTCGGCACTGGAATTCCTATAGTGAGAGGATGTCTAGGCTCAGAGCAAGATCATGTAGGTCCCCCCGTCGCACTTAGCAAGTTGGTGGATACTAGGAAGTGAACTCAATAAAGGCCTAAAGTCAAGGTGTGACTACCAACAGAAAGTATCCGACAGTTGGGCCACATTACACTTTTGGATGCGGTCCCAATGAGGATTGATGGTCAGATGACCAGTGGGAGCCCAACGAAAGCATCTCCTAAAATTTAGGAAACTGCTATTTTGGGCCATGAAATCTATTCGCGTCAATTGCATCAGAATGACAAGGGGAACATTTTATTACTCTGCTGCAAAGTCAACTGATGCACCAGTTGAGAGGTTTTTAAGCAGGAAGCCCAATGCGGGGAAATTGCATGTATGAGTGCCAAGTGGCACTTTTTGGCCAATTTACCAAGTTTGGGAGAAGAGAACTCGTAACTCACTTTTTGGAGCAGTTTTGGAGGCTGATAACTATGATTTTCAGCAATTTCTCTCCACTTTTGAGCTTCCCATGACTTTATCTAGGACCAAGGAGCTCATTTTCAGCATTGGAAGGCATAAGATGCGTGTTTACAGGACTGTTTTGATGCGTTTTCAGCGATACGCAGGTTTTGGTAGCCATGAAAATCTTCCCATTTTTCATCTATTTGTTCACAGATGCATTACAGATGAAGAGCAGAAGAGAGGCGTTCATTTTATGCTGGGGAGATGCTTCATCGAGAACTTGTCACATAGGTTAAGAGCTATGGAGTGATTTCTTTCCCTCCCATGTACAATGTGGTGCTAGGAGTGATGCCCTGCATGCTACACACTACTCTCTCTCTCCCCTACGTGCAGTTAAGTGATGCCCCACAAGAGGGCTCTTCATTTGGCTGATGTACACCTATGTGGGTTCATGCTTTTGTGTTGAGGCAAGAGCCTCCTTGAGCAGGAACAGGGGTAGCTAGCTGCTACTCCAAAGCAGGCACCGGTGAGTGTCATAACCTCACCGTACAGGTGCAAATTCAGCGTTGTGTATGCGCAGAAAATGGACTGTTTTCCAGCGATACAGACGCTAGAACCTTTGGGAATCGTACCCCACTGGCAAAGGACAATTAGGGGACAGTTTCGGGATGAAAACAGGGCAAAAACCAATAAATATAGCGTGCTGAATTTACTATTTTTGGGCAAGAATCAGAGGGTACACGCTAGTAGAAGTGAGTTCTAGCTGGGGAATTGGTTTCGCGCAAGTTTTGGGGCTGTTATGCTGCCGAAATTTGACCAAATCAGATGGTATCTAGCTGGATACAGTTGAAGGATTCCGAGGACTCTTCTTTGTAATTTACCCTCCCTAAGAATAAAGAAATACCGAAAGGGGTGCCAATTTTGGAGGCTACACGTTGTCGACATCTTCTCGGGGCATTCTAGCTTCCGAGCTGTGTGTGTACTTAAGTGTTAATCCCCGTTGCAGGTTCCCTTTGCAAAGTGCTCTGTGTGCGTGTTTAAAGTAAAGAATTTCGGGTGAAAGCCAACGCTTATCACCCCACGCGCCGATTTCAGATCCCTTTTCCTAGGCATGACATATTGTACGTTGAGCAAGTTTCACATATGGATGAGCACAGATGTATGCATATTTCTCATGAAAAGCTGAAAAGTATGCATTCAAGGAATTCACATTCCATGTCTCTTCCTTGGCACGACATAGTTGTAGAATGAGCACAAGAAAGTATGAGCACCAAGCATGGGCATCTCCACTGTGAATTGCCACAGTTGATTGATTGAGATCAAATGAGAAAGATTCGATCTCATTGCTTGCGTGTGTGTGGTGAACGGTTTGGCACTCCGTCTATTTGTTCATCTACATTGCATGCACAGTGAGACAAAGTATTTGCCACCAATTTCTTTTGTCCCTGCACATGGACAATCTGGAAGTAAAATGTGGCAAGATGTTTTCCCACCACATCTGCTTTTTCGATAGCTGCTTCTGTGACAAGAAGTAGCGTAGACTCCCATCATCTGTGAAAATTGTAAAATCGGCTCCGAGTAGGTAATGTTTCCACTGAATAAGAGCATGGATAGCCGCCAAAATCTCTTTCTCACATATCTGTACTGTCAATTCTGGCCTTGAAAAAAATAGGCTCTCATAGGCAATGACATTGGCCTTCTTGCATTAAGACCGCATCCAGACTACGACCACAAGTATCACAATATACGTCAAACGACTTCAGCAAATCCGACAAAGTCAAAAACTGATATGTAGTCAAATTTTGTTTCAATTCCTAAAAGGTAGTCACTTATGTTGATTCCCACGAGAAATGGACTCCTTTCAATGTCGACAAATGCAAAGGGGTAAACAACCTCTGCAAATTTTTTGATGAACTGCCCAAGAAGCTTTCAACTTCATGGATATTCTCCAAGTCGGGCCAATCACGGATAGTCTCTATCTTGGCCGGATCCATCTGCACTCCTGTTTTGCTGAGACAATGTGTCCCGAACAGGTGTATCTCTGGGCTTGGCTCACACTGTAAGGTGGCCGGCTCGGTGCTGTAATTCCAAGTATTAGATCAATGGTATGATCCTTAGGGCAAGTGGGTGGTAACTTGCCTGGCAGGCCCTCTGAAAAGCAATCAACATGAGTGTAGAGAAAATCTTGGTATTCTTTTTTTCACATCAAAACATATTCGACCTTCATCCATCGTTCAATTCTCTCCCAAAAAAAAAAAGAGTAAAGAAACTGAAGTTCATCAAGTACAATCTTTGAGCCCTTCATTTGTCAAAGTCGCTTTCTCGGCCCGGTAGTCAACCACGGCGTTGTTCTTGTGGTACTCGAGTAGAACGTCACAAACTTCCAAGGAAATTACATAGAACTCCTCATGCCCTAAACACCTCTGTCATTGAAAACGAAGTTTTTCAATGCTCGGTGTAATGGCAACATCCCTTCCGGGTGCCACTCGAACTACCTCCGCCTGTCGGGCGTAATTCCCAATCGAGCCGCCAATTCAAAAGAAGTTGGTCTTGGCTCCTTCCAAAGAGCTTCTTGATCTTTTCCTTTGCCCCAAAAACGGCGAAGTTTGTACTTTCATTTATTTGATTCGGTTCGGGTCCCACACAATGTGGTACCAATTTTGCTTTTTATCTGCCTTTTCTGCCATGTCCCTCAGCTGCTTTAGAACTTTCTAGCCTTTCTTCATCCTGCTCATTCGGTGCCTTGTTAGGGAACTTCACCGAGATATGCCTAGTTTCCTCGCATTCAAAACACTTTCCCTCTTTGATATAGCTAATCCTGTCTCGACGAGTGAGCCGGGGTCGTGCATCCTTTTCTTTCGTTTTTGGGGTGCTCTTCTTCTTTCTACTTTGATTTCCTGAAGTCTGTTCAGTTCTCTGCGTCATGATCTCCTCTTAGGGATAGGCCAAACTGTCTGAGTGAATGGAAAAACCCTATTTCGCATGACTCATCAGCTCTTGAATGGAAGCTGACTTTTGTTCTCAGCAGTGATCTCGGATCTCTGTAGGAAGACCCAAAGTAAACCGCTCAATCTGCTCTTTGAACAAGATGAAGAGGTGGATAGAGAAGAGCTCCAGAATCTCTCGCAATAAGCCTCCACTGTATCCTTCTTGGTCATCCGAAGACGGTTTCAAGAAATTCGTATGTCGCATTCATACTCTCGAGTCAGCCATGAAGAAATAAAAAGCCTTATGAATTTCAGCCATTTAACTGGCTATGTCTTGTTTAATAGAAGCGTGGACCACCAAGTTCGAGCATTCCCCTTTCAGGTAAGAGGCAGCTCTCCGAATCTTAGAGTGCTCTGAGTAATGCCCTCTTGAGAAAGCTATGTCAAACTGCTGTATAAAAGTCAAAGCCTTCGAAGCATCTCTATAAATAGAAAATGTGTCAAATTTAATTGATTGTCCACCTTCCTTAAACTCTTAGACTTTCTTGCAGAAAGTCATACTGGTTGTCTTTATAAAAATTCTTCTTCTTTGCGTAAAAGCTGCTCTCGTCAGAGTCCGAAATATCCGAAGATGAGTCCTCTGTAGAATTGTCAACCACGGGGCGAGATTTAGGCTTCTTTGCTTTTTTCTTGCCCTTCTCGAAGCTTTGCTTTTTGCTTCGCTTTTTGCCTTTTTTGTCTTCTTCGCTCGAGTCAGATGAGCTAGAAGAACTGTCAGAAGGAGAAGAAAACGAAGAACTGGGTACTCCTTCAAATCAAACACACTTGTTCTGCTTTCTTGCTGATTCAAAAGTAGACTGTCATCCCAAATAACCCGAGAAGTCAATTTCCTTCTTCTGCTTTTTGTCGTGCTTTTTTGCCTTATTTTGCGCATCAAAAAGCTGAGCAATTCGTGCATCAACCACCTCTTCTAATTCTTGATCTGTGTACATCCCAAGAGTAGGAGGTTCTTGAGAGCCGGGAGAGAGAGAGAGAGACCTAAAACAATAGCAATTTTGCTAGTGCCTTTGGTTTTTTTAAATCAGACCCTCTCACTGCTCCCCTTCTCTCCCTCTCATGATCCCTCCAACCCATTTCCTCTCTCTCTCTCTCTCTCTCTCTCTCTCTCTCTCTCTCTCTCTCTCTCTCTCTCTCTCTCTCTCTCTCTCTCTCTCTCTCTCTGGCCCCCACCTCTTGCTGTACGTCCCCCCTCCTTCCCTAGCTCCGATCCTTCCCCCTCCCCCCCCCCCCTCTCTCTCTCTCTCTCTCTCTCTCTCTCTCTCTCTCTCTCTCTCTCTCTATATATATATATATATATATATATATATATATATATATATATATATATATATATATATATATATATATATATATATATGTCCTCCTATCTTGCTCTCCCCGTCCCCTCTCTCTCTCTCTGCCCCCCTCCAGTTGCCACCTCTCTCCCCACCCCCTATTCCCTTTCTCTCTCTTTACCCCCACCACACCACCCCTCGAGTCCCTCCAACCCTAGAGAGAAATGAAACGAAATGGAATAAATTGTTATATTAGCTAAAATGGAATGAAATGCTATATTAAGAAATTTCATAAGGTAAAAATGACATATGAGACCAAACTGATACAGTCTTGGTGGATATAATACAATGCATGGGTACCAAGGTTGCATCCGTACGTACGTACGGATCATATCAGTACAGTACATCCGTACCGTACCATACGGTACATACGGATATGTAGTGTACCAGTGTTTTTTTAAATAAAAATTTTGGCCCTATTTCAGGCATTGGGAGGTATTATCAAAAAACACCTTGAGTGACTGAATTTTATGCGCTTCTGGTTACTGGTAAGAACACAGTGATACACAGGTACTGTGCAGAGTGCAGTAGACCAGTGAGTGCTCCTCTCTTGCAGGTGATCAGTAAGATGCCTCGCAAACCCAACCCAACGTGGGACACACACACCCACGTGATCCGAGTAGTTACTACGCCAGGTCAGCAAGGGACGAGTACTCGTCAATGGTAGTGCAAATACTGTGGGGAAAGCAAGACAAGTACTATTACTCGTGTTCTAAAGCATCTTACAGGGATAGGTACTACAAATCATTGCGATGGCTGTGAGATTATTCCACCTCTAATAAAGGAAAACCTAATTCAAGAGCATTTCTCCTCAGCATCGAGTGCACCTTCGAGGGGGTCTTCTATTTCACAAGATGCCTTGCAGGATGCATTACTTGGGGACCTTGGTGACAATCCAAGAGATGGAGGGATGGGTTCTGGCTCTTAGACTAGTGTGCCCTCCAGTGTCGGCACTAGTAGGAAAAGAGCTCGTGTAGCAAGGCATGATGAGGAGGACATTGGGGATGAACGGTTTATAGCTCCCACCAATGCACCGAGGCAGAGAACGTTGCCTTCACGCGTAAACTCTCAGTCTTGGGTAAAAGAGAGACAAAAGATAGTAGAGATCGAGATTGCTCACACTCTTGTAGAGTGCAATATTTCATTCATATGTGCTTCGAACAGATCAATGGAAGAGGATGGTCAGATCCATTTCTCAAGTTGGCCCCACAGAGTCATGGACTGGCTTGGATTACAACAAGATGCGTACAAGTATGCTAGATGATCAGAAAGCGGTCATTGACAGTGCGATCACTCTAGTAAAAGCTGGGTGGCAGACTTTTGGGTGTTCTATCATTTCTGATGGATGGAGTGATGTACGTAGACACCACATCATCAACATTTTAGTCTCCTCTTGCCTCGGTACGTACTCTTTGAGAGTTGTGGATGCTGGAAAGGCAGGTGAGAAGATCACTGCAGAGTTCATCTACAAACATACTCGTCAGGCCATTCTTGAGGTGGGAAAGGAGAATGTGGTGCAGGTAAATTCAATCTCCCCATCTTGCTACTTGCATCTCTTCTCCTTGTGTTTTTTTGTTCTACCTCTACTATTTCAATGTACATTGTTTTGCTACTTGTAGGTTGTGTTACCGATAATGCTAGCAATTGCAAGGCCATGGGTGATATGGTAGAGAGGGATTTCCCCCGCATTGTGTGGACTCCATGTGCTTCCCATTGCCTAGACTTACTCATGGAGGACATAGGAAAATTGCCATGGTTTCAGCCTATTGTGTCTGAGGCAACGAAAGAAGCACCAAGCTCTAGCGATTTTCAGGAGCCACAACACATTGGATATGGTGCAGCCCTCGAAGACCACGTTTGCATACATGTACCTTGTTCTTCAGAGATTGTACAGGTTGAGGGACCCACTTTAGCTGACTGTTGTGGATCCAAAGTGGCGCCTAATGCGCCATGCAGGACAGAAGCCTACCAAGGCCATTAAGAGGAAGGTTCTAGATGAAGCCTTTTGGACAGAGGTGCATAGCTTTGCCGTGGCTCTTCAACCACTCTTTGTTCTCTTGCGCATGACAGATATGGAGGGATCTACCCTTGGTCTAGTATTTCACCTTTTCATGCAGATGAGAGGACACGTTGAGATGTGCATGACACTACCTCTAGAGCGGTAAGTACTAAGAATCATTGATTCATTAGGTTGCTTACCTTGCATTTTTTGAAATAGAATGTTAGGCAATCTGCCAATCTCAGATTCAATGATTGTTCTTTTTGAACTTGCAGACGGAACGACATTCTGGCTATTGTAGATAGTCGATGGCAGTATATGCGTCGTCCCATTCATGGGATGGTGGCTATACTCCATCCCTTCTACAAGAAGCCCGAGATTTTTGGAAACATGGCCTTGTTGACCCTTCGTTTGGAGTACCTCAATCTCATGTTCAGTAAGAATGAGCAGTTGATCATAGATGGTGAGATATCAAGCTTCATGAACAACTTGGGTCCTACTTTCTGAGGAGTGTTGCAGTGAGACCCGAGGCTACCAAGCTTCCCCTAAGTTGGTGGTAGAACTATGGAAGTTCAGGTCTTCCACAAATTTGCAAGCTAGTTCTATGTATTCTCTCTTAGGTACTCAAGTTGTAACATGTTTGTGAGTTGTGCCTAAAATGTTGACCTTGTGCACTTTTGTCCTCTAAAGATTTGCACCTCGATTACATTACTACATTGCCATCAGGATTGTTCAGCCAGTGCTTGTGAGCGCAATTGGAATGCATATTCCTTGGTGCACACGAAGATCAGGAACAAATTGAGCACGACCCAGATAGAGAAGTTGGTGTACTGTCGAGCGTACATGAGGCTAGTGCGCTCTTTCCATGCTTTGGAAAATCCCAAGAAGGTTTGAACTTTGTTCCATGCTTCAATCTGCTAAAGGCTCGTACATAGACTAGGTTGAATTACTTGAAGTATCTTTAATCTTTATGGATTTTTATCAATGTTGGTGCAGGTGGATCCTACGGAGGTGAAGATGGTTCCAGACCCTACAGTAGAGGAGATAGATACTCGTATCAGAGACGAGCAGAAGGAGATACTGCGAGAGCTTCACAAAGAGTTGGAGAGTGTGGATAGGTGAGTCACTAGGTCACGCGCTCGGGCCTTGAGCATCCCTCTCCAGCATAAGGCTACAGATCCTGACATCGCACGGCGAGAGAGTATTCGGATTGGGAAGCTTCCAATACGCAGACCTCGGGTTTGAGTGAACCCAGCTGTTCGTCTCCTCCAGGCTTCAGAGCAGAGTGATCCACATGAGGATGATGTAGACACACCAGGGGACCCAGGATTTACAGGGCCAAAGTATGATGATGAGGGCAATGTCCTCACAGAGGCAGAGATGTCATCCTCATCATCTTCATCGTCCTCTGATGATGATGATGGCTTTTGAGTGTGCGGTTTTTAGTGCTTACTAGTTATTGGAGTCAGGACTTCAGACTTCAGACTTGGATTTATTATTTTCATGATTCACTATGTATTTATTTTGATGCTCTTAGTTTTGTGACCATGGTAGCAAACATCTGGTACTATTTGTTTGTAGACATTGATCAATGGTTAGCTAATCTCAGCTTTGCGTTTTCATTGTTCGGTTATAGTCGTGGACTCCAGTTTTTGGCATTTGTAACGGTGTACTGTTGATTTGCTAGTCTTTATTTGAAGTCTTGGTGAATGCATAAGTAAATGTATGAAGTTCTCCCTGTTTTAGGCTTTGTAAAAAAAAGTACGAATTTTTACGTACCTAAAAACTCAATCCATTCTGTACTACGTACCTTACATATCGAATATGTACCGAGCACTACGTACCTAACTACCTTGTTAGCTGTCGTAAATCCCGTTGGCGTCTGTACAGCCTGCCACGTGGCGTTTTCCGCATGCTGTGCCGCAATTTCTGGGCAGCCAGCCACATCAGCAATTCAGCGCAATTTTTGGGGTTGTTACCAGCAAATGCCATTTTCTAGGACTGCCCATGCGGGGACTGTCCATGCCTAGGGGTAATGTGTGTGTACAAAGGCCACGTCACCAGTTTGTGACATCCGTCGCGATGAATTTGTAAAACGCCGAGGCTGATCTGCAAACCAAAAACCCTAAGACTGAAAACTGTTCTGCTACGAGGAATCTACTAATGCTAGGGCTGTTCTGTGGTCTTGCTGTCGCTAGGCTGCTGCAATGCAAAAACGCTGGGCTGATCTTGGTCTTGGTACAAAAATGTTAGGTCTGATGGGAGGTTCCGGTTGAGAAGTTGCCTGTTGAACCGAAGTTCCTACTGCCTCTTCTGCCAGAAAGTGCTAACGCTAGGTTTACTTGTATACTACACTTGCTAATTTTCCCTTCCTAGTTCCCAACAAAAGTCACTTAAAAGTAATAAGTGAAAACTGGCTAAAATAGGGAAAATAGGTCTATGCACTGTAAAAATGCTCCTAATGGGTTTTGATTGAGATCTGATCATCATGTTGTGTGCAACCAGAGGATATGCATCTACTCTAAGTGCCTGGACATGCACGGTCTATGAACAGACTCACAAAAGTGCCAGATCACTTCTTAAGCTAGGCTAACTGAATTGAACCCATGTCATGAAGTATCTTGTCCACGTACACATAGGGTTAGATATGCACGTGACAAGCACAATCTCATTTTGAACTTGCTTCTTGCGCTCTTCCTTATCTACCTTCTAATCACATCATATGGTTGCTCTTGAACTCTAGACTCTTCCTTTGTTTGCAGCCAATGATGGAGTTCCATCTTGGCCTCATGATCATAATCTTTGGATTTATTATCATCAAAGTTATCTAATCTACCAATCCATAATGTCTAATGACTTCCACCATCTGAGATTTTAACCTCAACTAAGGTGACTATTCCAAGTACTTGTCCCTTACTTCTTCTAAAATTTCATCATCTACTACTAATGTTGGTTCCTCTAGATCCTTTGTAAAATTGGTCAAAATTGCAAGCATTCGATCTCTATTTCTAATTTGACACTTTCCGCATAGCTCCTACGGTCTGGTTGCTTTTCTCCAACTCCTTGTGTCACGTGCATATGTAACCCTATATGCACATAGACAAGCTGTAACTCCTATTTCTAGGATCTAGGATAGACTAGGACGTATTTTGGCACCTTTGTGAGCGTGTACGTAGGACCTGCATGTCCAGACACTTTAATGTAGCTACATACCCTCTGAATCCACATGAGCACAAGTAGTGTCTGCTAGGTGTAGGCAATCGGTAGTGTTCCCATACATTTGCATTAATACCAAGCCTATTGAATTAGTTGTATACGAAGCAACTCTAATAATGGGTTTTAACTTATTAATAAGTGACATTTAGCCCATCATTTAGAGTGGCACGTATTTTAGTGGCATGCATATCCCAACTTAAATTCCATATATAAATGACTCTAGAGGTACTTCTCAAGCATAAGTTAGTACCCGCAATACCCTAGAGACAACCAAACCCTCAACACCACAACCTTGGCGTTTTTCCAACAACAAGACCAATGTTTTTAGCATTAGCATTTTTGCATGAGCAATCAGCCCCAACATTTTTTAGCCCAAGTGCTAGATCAGCCTAGTGCCAACAGTTTTAAGCCCTATCCGTCATATACACCAGCGTTTTTACTTTTTAGTCCATTTTCATTGCGGTCATCAGCACCATCGAGATCAGCGATAGCAGATCAGCCCAAATCCTAGTCATGTTTGTAGATCCAAGTCAAGTACACTAGAATTTTGCATTTTCAATCCTTAGCCTTGCATATGTAAGCATCACTAGCAAGAACCCATCAACATCTCAACATCTAGGACCATGGTATCAGCGTTTGTACAATCTAAAGCAAAAACCTCTCTAGCAATAGAGAGGGGGGGCCCTTTGAGGGGTTTTGGGATTTCATATGTTGTTAGTCTCCTTTTCCTCTCTCTTTTTCACTCGCAGAATCTTCTCTCTCTCTCTCTCTCTTTGTGTGTATTTCATGAAGTGAAACCTTTACGCACTCAGCACTCATCCTAAGCTAAATAACCATAGTCACTTTTGTTGCACATTCTTGGGGGGTGCATGTTAAAGTTATGGCATTTCAAATGAATTGCCCAATGTGATCCCAATATTTGTTTTGGATTTTAGGTAATCATTTCGCTTATTGTCTGGGTAGGGCAATTTAGTAAGGTGGGTATATATGCAACACATTGCCCCCATTGCATCATGCATCAGTTATTCATTGCCAAGGTTGGTTGATTCAAGTCTCTCTCTCTCTCTCTCTCTCTCTCTCTCTCTCTCTCTCTCTCTCTCCACATCAAATGGCAACTCTCTTCATATCTCAGATTTTCAAGCACCATGGATTACCCACATCCATCGTGTCAGATAGAGATCCTAGAATGACCAGTAATTTCTGGAAAGGTCTCTTTGAAAATCTAGGAACAAGATTGAATTTCTCTTCGGCCTATCACCCACAAACGGATGGCCAAAGTGAGATAGCCAATCTTACGATACTTGATCTACTCAAGACTTATGTTACCGAAGTAGATCAACGCTCACAATGGGAAAAGTACTTACCTCTTGTAGAGTATGCCTACAATAATACTGTACATACTTCTACGGGAAAAGCACCTTTTGAGATCATTGAGGGAAGACCTAAAAGTCCCTTGCTACTCAAAGTACATGGGAAGATCTTCGCCGCCGATGAGTATAGCCATGACCTACAAGAATCTTTTCAAAAGATTAGGGAGGCTATATCCATCTCTGAACAAAGGCAAAAAGCTGCTGCCGATAAGCACAGAAGAGCCTTAATGTTCAAAGAAAATGATTGGGTCTTACTCAAGTTTCCTAAGGCTTGATTAAGGCAAACGATGGGCAAAAATCCTACAGGCCATCAAAAGTATTATGCTAAACTAGCAAAAAGATACTATGGTCCTTTACAAATCTTGAAGCCTATCAATGAGATGGATTATCAACTCAAGTTGCCCAACCATTGGATTATACACAATGCCTTTCATGTAAGCTTACTTAAGCCCTACAAAGGAGAGCCACCAACTGAACCAATTATTGAAGACCCTCCCGAAGTCGAAGACCAAGAAGAGGTGCTACAACCCGAAGCTGTCCTTCGGCATGAAGACAAGGTACTACGACATGTTAAGATAATCCGACGGTATCTTATTAAGTTCAAAAATTATCCTTTTGAAGATGCTAAATGGATGCAAGGAGTACAACTTAAGGATAGTATAAACCTTGTCAATGCTTACAATGCTGCATTAGAGTAAGCAAATGTACAAATTTCTTTTAAATGACTCATGTTTTTGTCTTATATGACTAGTCCTCTTTTTAATTGTGCACAAATTTAACTAGTATGCATGCTTAGAATCATGTTTGTGATGACGACGTCTCTCAAACACCAAGTAGAATTTGCCACTCTACTTTGGGAGAATGAAATGGACTAAAGAGCAAACATGCTTGCGGCAGCTATGTCTCCCAAGCACCAAATGGATTAGTCATCCATCTTGGAAAGATGTCGTAGGGTAAAAAGGGATCCTTTACCTGCTGAGTACGATTGACTAATGACTAAGACTTTATCTCTTCTACCTCATAGTCGAGGACGACTATGATTTCAAGAGAGAGGTAATGTCATAAAATCTAATATCTAACCAACCCAAATGATTTTCTCATATTAAATTGATCACTTAATGTGGGAGAATAAACGGGAACAAGTGTTAAGATATAGATATGTGCTTATAGATCTATCTCAACACGGGGCCAATGGTAAAGGGGCCCAAAAGGGAAATGGTCTATCAAAGAGCAAGGCTAACCAATGGAGCATAAGACCTTAGGGTTAGATTCATTGAAGACCTCCAATAAATGTGTGAAAAAGTCCTTTGACCTTAGGTAAGCTAGGGCTTGAGGTGGGATCCCGGCCCAAGCTCGAGGTGCTTGTCTTGCTTGAGGTGCTTGTCGTGCTTGAGGTGTTTGTCATGCTTGAGGTACTTGATTAAGATGCTTGAGGTGCTTGACTGGCTCCATGCTTGAGGTGCTTGACCTGCTGCATGATTAAGGTACTTGAGGTGCCTTGAGAAGCTTGCCTGAGATGCTTGTGGGAACACCCCCTAGTTCAAGTGCTTTGTCATGCTTGGTGAGTAAGGTTCTTGGTCACCTAAATTCAAAAGCATTCCTACAAGAGGGGGGGCGAGACCTTTTCCTAGGGGCTAGAGAGAGAACACCCACTCACACACACAAGGGAAGCCCCAACTTGAAGAGGCAGCAAGGACACATGTCAGGTCCCTACCCATGTTACCTTCATGTGTTGCTTGAAGCCTATTGGCTAGGCTTCAAAGGGGTCCAATGATAAATTACTTGAATTATCTAATTGATTTTGCATTTATCAAGTCCTCTCTCTCAAAGGGGAAAGGGGGACACTTGTCCCAAGGCTACCCATGTTGCTTGTAATGGCTCCTGCTTGTGATTGGCTAGGCCTGGAGGGGTCCAATGAGCTTCAAGCATGAGCTACAAGGGGGGGTCGACCCAAGCTAGCTAGGGGCTTGCTTGAGGGGTATACTCACCCAAACACACTCACAAGCACTCTCATTGTGTGCTATGCAAAGTGCAAGAGCTCCCTCTCCAAGCAAGTAGAGGTTGAGAGCCTACACCAACACTCTTGGCTATGGAGTGCAAATCCAACCAAGAGCCATGCTTCAATGATTGAGCTTGTCATCTCCTTCTTCTTCATTACTATGCTATTATGTATGCTAGCAACAAGAGTATGATAAGTGAGGAACTAGTTCTTTCTCCTATGAAATGTTTCTTCTTCCTCTTCCCTACCCTCATTCCCTGCTAGCTCTCTCCACCTTCGAAGGTGTTTGAGGTCTTGGGACTGAGGCTTGGGACAATTAAAGATTTCTTCAAGTTCATGTTATGCTATGATTGTGATGCATGAAGCTTTCCATCTTCATTGCATCACCTAGGTCACAAGGAACACAAAGAATGTATTGTAACAAGTCTCTCTTAATGGGAGAAATCATAATACAAATGCCTATTGGAGGGGGGACCGGCTCCACATAAATCCAGTCCTCAACTGTTGTCATGTTCTCTAAATTCTCTCTCTTGCAAAAGTATTGTTCATGCCAAGTTGACTAATTGCTATGATTATGTTGCTATCTTCAATTATGTCTACCCGCTATGCTCACAAAGTTATTTCTCGAAAGTATTCTCATTAATTTCCGCTATTCTCATGTTGAATAGGCTAATTCCATTACATATCCATATGCGGAACTAGAAAAGAATAGGCTTGAAATGTGCAAGAAAATGATTCAAAAAGCCCAAGCTTTACTAGAACCGCCAGCTGGAAAACCTGAGGGAGTCATCCATGTCCCACCTACACCAATAATCCAGATTCTAGTCACCAGCACGAACCAAAGCTCAAGGACACAACATTAGAACCAAGGATAGTGTTCAATACCACGGATAACTCTTCCAAGGGATTTCACATAACTATACTTGACAGCTAGAAAGAAATAGATAGTCTTGACGAATTGTGGAAACAAGTCAGAGAGGCGAATGAAGCAAGTGGGCTAAGTAGACGAGTAAACCAAAGTGGTGATGGAAGAGGGGAATCTCGTCCACCAATAGAGGAATTTGAGACTGGATCTCAAATGAATCTAGAAGTGGAATCGTATTGGAGACAAAGGATCTGTACAGTCTATGGACAATCAACCCCATTCATTAAGAGCACTACCATCCTATACGGGATAGCACGAGGCCAAGTCAGAGGTTGTTGCAGTCCCATCACAGAGACTATCTCCCAACAAGGTCATAGATTGTAATGGCTATTGCCCGCACAGGAGCAATAGGCATTACGGGAATGATTACCAGCGACTACATTATATGAACATCAACACATAGAATGACGATAGAAGACAGTACACAGTACACAGGCACAGAACACCACTTGCTTCATTCATGTGTGATCCAGACACAAAGTTACAACAGTAGATGCCATGAATATCATAGAGATTGGTTGAGTTACATCACAAAACAGGTATGCCCCTCCATATACAACCGCTGCTCGAGCGCAGATCGGGAACGATGTACACACTCCTGTCCCATGATATCCTGTGAAGAACTGCTGCCACGGCCACTGCATACCGCATGACTCCTGATCCGCAGTGTCCAGACCTCCGCAGGACCGCATGTGCGGCTAATTCCATAACACCTGGCACGCACGGTGGATTGCGCGAACCCACACTCAGCCCCTCCGTTTGGAAGGTTCCGGTTGTTGGTCTTCGACTTGTTCTGGTGAAGAGGAAATATCAATGTATCCAAAGCCTCTAAATCTGCAGTATGTGCCCGATAGACCTCATCCAACAGATGTGGGTCTATCTCAATATGTTCCGGCCATGGAGCCCGAGGAATAAACTGCGTTGGCAAAGAGATGGATTGCGGCGCCTGTGGCAAAGGAGCAAGAGGTGTATGTAAAGGATAATAGCAAGAAAGGTATCTATTAAGAGCATACTAAAATGGAGGGCAAGGTGGTAGACTGAGAGAGAAAGAATGAGCCAAGGTCTCCACCCAAAAACAGACCCTATGCCGCTCCTTACGAAATTGACGAATCATTTTCTGCAAACAAGATACATGAGCCTGGGCTTTAGCACAATCCTCTGTAGCTTGCGCCCAATCAACAACATCAAAACCCTAGGGAACAACACTCTTACCTCTGTCAGTGTTGGATGACTCAAGTTGCTACACCACAATCTGCTGAGTGGGTGGCTGTGCTCTCACCTCAGCCGATAAACGTGTGCTCCAACTTTGTAGTTGATTGTCCAAAAAAACGCAGAGATCCTCTTGCATCTCCATTGCCAATGCATCCAAATCATTCATATTGATCATTACATCACCAGGGTGCGAGGCTAAGTATGAGGCAAGGCTCTGCTGCGTTCTCAACTGAAGTAGTTCCTATTGAATAGAAGCCACAAACGCGGCATTAGCCCCTCGTAGCCTTTGTATTTTTGCATCCTGCTGGCGGGTTGTTGCAGTCAGCTCTTCATTGTGATTGGACAACTCGGCAATGCGAGTCTACGAGGCCGCTACCTGCGCTTCCAGCTCATTTGCTCTTCCCTCTGTAGCGGGGGCTGGCCAGGCCGCACGAATCGACTCTAAAAGTCTGCTAAAAAAAGTGCCGCATGCCTGTATTTGGTTAGTCGGGGTTGCTGTCATAGCCTCCCAAGGTAGCGTTGTAGGAAGAGTACCTCCCGTCAGGTAGCCGCATTGGTAGTTCCAGAAGTTTCCAGTTGCGAAGGAACATCCGCAGTTGGAGAGCCCGTCCTCAGCGGAGTAGCACTTGCCACTCTCTCCAGCATTCGGCAGCACCAGCATGCCACCGCAGAATCCTCCGGTAGAAGAGATGCATTCGCCGGAGGTGGTGTAGAAAATTGTTGTTCCTCCGTGCCGCGCTTGCGGTTTGCTGATCCTACACCTGCAGTTGCCATCTCTGGGACTCCAGAGGATACCACTGCCATCGAAGGACCCGGCAAATCCCTAGTGCCAACATTCTGCTGCTGTGGTTCCCCCCCAACAGGAACTGCCAAAATTTGCGGTTGTGACAGAGGAGCAACAGTCCCTTGAACCACCAATCTATCATCTGGCATAGAGGACGCAGGGCGAGAAGAAAAACTTCCCTTAGTGGAAAAATCAGTGTAAGCAGTTGGCCAACTTTTGTATTGGTTGGGGTATTTCGCCCCAACTATGCCATCACTCTTTGGCATTCTTCCAGAAGTCTTTCTCTGACAACAGCTGCCCAAGCCACTGGCCCAAAGTTGGCCGAATGCAAAACATTTCTGGCTCAGGTCGAGATGGTATAGGTTTTGGCCTGTAGCCAAATCACCTCAAGAAACCATCGATACGCATCCCTGGTTGCTACATCTGACAACCCTGAAAGTTTATATTCACCTTTTACTTTCAAGCCAAACTCCTGCTCGACATCTGCAGCAGGAATCACATGAGACGCGGGCACCACGCCATCGTTGGGCAAACAGCAACACCTGGAGATCCTTTCTGTTGTCAACTGAATCTGTTGATTATTCAGCACCACAATATCTCCAACAGCTAGTTGCTCAATCAAACCTGCTGCCTGCGGGGGTGAATAGGTATCCCTTGCCAGTCCAAGTTGGCAAAAACGCGTAGCCGCAAGTCTTGCAGCCAGGCGTCCACTCGTCGATGAGTGAGCTACTGTACGGGAGTGAAGGGGATACATTGCAGGAGAGAAGCCATCATGGCGACGATGAGATGAAGGAGCAGATAATATAGCACTAAGGACGCGTGATACACAAAACAAAAGAAGCACAATAAGGATCGTCTGCATGTAGTAACCCTCTCACAATGAGTTCCCAAAATAGGGCAATCCACCATGTCGCAACCATCATAGCTCCCTTCCCGCTTTCCAAGATTGCATGCAAAAGAATCCCCAATCATGATTAGGGCAGCTTCCGGCTCTTGTACTACAGCAAAGGGGCACTGAATCGAGGTAGGTGAAACATAATGGCGCAGTCTGAAACCATTGACTGGAACAGAAATAACCTCCCCCCGCAAATCCGCCAAATAAAAAGAGATGGGTCTGCATGCTTGAAAAATACAGAATGGTCCTGACCACCGTAATTTAAGCTTCCCCGGCATCTTCTCGAGACGGGAATTAAAGACAAGGACCAGCTATCCCCAAACAAATTGCCGTGCTTTCGGGAGATCCAACCATTTTTTCTGCCGAGACTGCAGATCCTGCAGCACCGCAAAGCTATTTAACGGCTCTTCGTCCAGTTCCTGCAAAACATCCAAACGATAAATCACAGAATCCTCCGGAAGAAGCCGATCCGCAATCAGCATTCGCAGGCTTGGAATCACATGCTCCACCGGGGTGATTGCCTCCATACCAAATGCCAACTTAAAAGGAGTCAATCCTGTTGCCACTTTATAAGCTGTCCGATAGGCCCATAATGCGGAAGGAAGTTTCACATCTGAATCGGAAGGAAGTTTGTTAAATGGGTCGATGCATATTCACTAACTTTGTTAAAATCTGAATCAATTGCTTATTAGTTGATTCTGCTTGCCCATTCGCCTGAGGATAATATGGAGAAGATTTCCTGTGCAACACAAAATAAAACCGTAGCATTCTCTCCATCACCTTTTCATAAAATGACTACCCTTGTCACTAACTAGCTCAATAGGGCAGCCATATCTAGAAAAGATATCCTTATATAAGCATCCAACCACAGAAACTGCAATATTATCTCTCAAAGGCCATCCCTCCACCCATTTGGTGGCGTAATCCGTGGCTGTCAAAACGTACTTATTACCTGTGTGAGCTGCAACTGGTTTAAAAGGTCCAACAAAATCCAAACCCCACTTTTGAAAAGACTCCAAGGGTAAAACTGGCTGAAAAGGCATTCTAGACCGTTTGGTAGGTTTCCCCAATCACTAACACACATCACACTGTTGCACATAATTTCTCGCATCATGAAACAATGTGGGCCACCATAATCCTGATTGGAGAACCTTTCGAGCTGTGATTAATGCTGCAAAGTGACCTCCTGCAATACCGGTATGGACTTCTTCCAATACTGCTTCCTGCTCCTGTGGTAGCACACATCTGAGTAATACATGTGCCACCGTATGATAATAGAGCTTTTCCATAATAATCTCAAAATTCCTGCTTCTGATAGCCATACGTTTCCTCTGATGGCTGGACAAGAAGGAAGGCATTTCGCCACTGTCGAGAAAATGAAACATCTCCTCATACCATGTCCATGGGATGCTAGGGATGACCCTTGCCTATTGCGGTACTGCTATATCCTCTGCAACTACTCCTGTTAGAAATAGAGACGCATCCGGAAATTCATCAGCTACCCCCGTCCGACGGCTCACTGGAATCTAGCCTGAATAGGTAGTGAGCCACCGCATGCTGAGCCCCTGGCCGATGTACGACCTCAAAGTCAAATTCCTGCAGCAAAAGCACCCATCTAGCCAATCTTCCTATTAAATTCTGTTGCCTTACCAGGTATAAAAGAGCTGAATGGTCCACATGGGAGAAAAAACGTCGGCCCAACAAATAGTGCCGAAATTTCTTCACTGAATAAATCATCCCTAAACATTCCCTTTCAGTCACTTAATAATTTCTTTCTGTGGATGATAATCGTCTACTAGCATAATAGACAGGTCGGAACCATCCTTGACTTTGTTCCTGGATCAACACACTGCCAATAGCCCGATCCGAAGCATCCACAAACACATGAAAATCCTGACCCCAATTCAGAGCAAGCATAATTGGAGATTTGGATAGCTGAAGTTTTAATCTCCAAAAAGAAAAGTCACATTCCTGTGTCCATTCAAAATCTATAGCATGTTCTGCCTGAGTAATTGGGATTGCCAAATGCGCGACAAACCACAAATGCCTCCCATGCCAACGTACTTGACCTAGGAAAATCTGACATTGTTTCTGGTTCCGCGGTGGAGGCACTTCCATAATTGCGGCGATTTTATCCGGATCCATGGAAATACCATCTTCATAAATTATATGCCCCAATAGCCTGCCACTGTGAACAGCAAATGCACACTTTAACGGATTCAAACTGAATTTTACCTCTCTGCACTTCAGAAAACATAGCTGTAATTGCCTCAAATGCTCCAATTGCGCTGCAAAAACACTGAGGTCATCCAGAAAAATTCTCATAAAATCCATCAAATAAGGACCAAAAATTTGGAACATATCCCTTTGAAAAGTTGAAGGCGCATTCCGCAATCCGAACCACATCACTGTGCAGGCAAACACACCCCATGCGGTAATAAAAGTTGTTTTTGGTTGATCCCTCAATGCCATTCGGATTTGGTTATATCCACTAAACCCATCCAGAAAAGTATACATCTCATGTCCTGCTACATCATCCAAAATGGAATCCAAGAATGGAAGAGGAAAAGGATCTGGAACAGTAGCCGCATTCAATTTCCGGTAATCCACACAAATTAGGATTTGCTTGTTTTTCTTTGGTACAACCACAACTGGAGAAATCCACTCCGAATTATCAATAGGGGTAATAAAACCCACTTCCAAAAGACGATCAATTTCCATCTTAACTTGCTTTGCCACATTCGGATTCATCCTCTATGAGTGCTGCTTCACTCGCACCGTATCCGGTTTCAGATTGATCGTATGCTGATAAAACTTAGGATCCAATCCCTGCGTATCTGCATATTCCCATGCGAAAACATCCTTAAATCTATCAGTAACTCGATCAAATCATCTCTAAAACTTGCCTCAAGCTGCTTATTGATGTATATGGGTTGCGACTCCGCTTGCTCCCCAAGAAAGACCTTCTCTAATTCATCTTCTTTAACCCTTGTAATTTTTCCATTTGTGCCTCAAACGCACGTTCTTGCTGAATCACGTCCTCCAATGATTCAGGACTTGGAAGCACTTGTTGTTGCTCCCCTATTCCTGCTGGAGTTCCTGAAACCCGCACGGAGTTCCCTTTCGAAACCAGAGAAATATCCACAAGATATAAAGAGACCAAATCCGGATTGGCTTTCAGAAATTGGTCCTCTTCATCCTCTTCTAATCCTTCCACCATATTTATTGTTTCTGCTATCACCGGCCATGCTGCCTGAACTGGTTGTCTGCATGTTCCCAACATCACCCACACTTTCCTTTTACCTTTCTTTACTGTAAGCATATTTGCTTCCCAATTATGCTTTACCCTCGCTTGTCGTAACCAGGGTCTCCCCAAGATAATGTGATAATCCTGATTATGATCTTCAATATTCAAGACTACTAAGGAAACAGCAAAGGATAAGCCCGCCACATCCAAGACAATGCCCCAAAGTAAACCCACTGGTTGCACTCTTCGTTGGTCTGCCATGCGGACTACAAAGGCTGCAAGCTCCCAATCACTGAGGCCAAAACGCTCACAAGCTGCTTGAGTAATAATATTTACTCCCGCTCCTCCATCCAATAGTACCTTGTCAATGTATATTCCATGGTATCTAAGTGAAAGCTCCGGAATGCGGGTATCCGTGATCCTATTTGTCGGCAACGGGGATGAATCATCCTCCTCGCTTTCAACTTTCCCGATGGCGACTTCCCTTAGCTCTGTGCACGCTTGTCGCAGCAATGCATTATGAAAATTCGGGACCAATTTCAGCAATGAGCCCAAGGGTACTTGTATTGGTGACGTGAGGACCTCTTTCCAAACTGAATTCCAATCCTCGTCTTCTCTAATATCATCCTTATCCTTATTTCCAGCTTTTCCTTCCTTTATTTTGAGGCCCACAGTCGATGGTCCTGATAAATTCACTGGTGGTGCGGATTGTGGCAACCAGGACACAGTCTTTCTCCGCACTTCTTCCTGAGCCGTCCAATCCGGAATCTTTACATCAGGTGTGGCAACCACAATTTTACCCGATCGCGTGATTAATGAAACCACTGGATTAGACTCCTCCAATCTTTCAATCTAAACCATAGCCACACTAGGCTGTTTCCCTACAACGCGTTCCTGATTCTTCCAATCGTATTCCATAGCTTCAGTACGCTCGGATCGCCAGTGTCCATCCCCCAAACAGAAAAGGCATGTCTTGGGGCGATTAGGATCTCAGCCACCTCTTCTGCGACCTCGTCCTCCCCCTTGACCCCGTCCTCCTGCTTGACCTTGCAAAGGCATCTCTGATGTATGAGCATGAGCCATCGCCATAGCACGCCCTTGTCCCTACCCTATCTGTGGTTGTTGCCAGGTAGAAGAGTCTCCTCGACTCCGACGACCCCGGCCATTGAAATAACATTCCACTGTATCATGGGTATTGGTCGTGAAAATTGCACACCACTTCTGATTCATTGCGCACTCCTGAGCAGCATGGCCCGGATTCCGACACTAGGTGCACCATAGCTCCTTCAGACTCTTAGCCACCACAGCCGATTTCGACGACCCGGATGAAACACTTTTCCCGTGACGCTGGGATTTTTTTTGAGGTGTCTCTTCTGATTCTTTCCCCGAATCGCTGTTGCCTGAGTCTGAGGAATGTGATACTACAAATTCCGACTTCAAACTATCACTGCCACGGTCTTGCGACTTCCGATGAGATTTCTTCTTATCTTTTTTCTTTGATTTCTTTGGAGATTCCATATCCTCTAAAGCTTCTCCTGCTACTACAGCCCTAGCAATTACATTATCCAGTGGAATAGTTACCTTACCCACTGTTTCCATAGCTGTTCTGAGATCCTTGTTGAGCCCCCGCAAAAAATAATCATTCAGTACTTTGGCTGCCAGCCTTTGTGCCTGAGGTACCCTCTGCAAAAGCATCCAAAATTTTGCAGCGTAATCCTCCACTGGCAATGACTTCTGCAGCAGTGTTCTAAGCTTTTCCAAATGTTGAGGGACTATTTTTTCCATTCGAAACCTTCGTAGAAACATTGTGGATCCGTCAACATACGTCTGAAAATGATCATCAGGGTATTCGTACAACCATTTCGCAGCTTTCCCCAAAAGTGTAGATTCAAACATTGACTGTTGATGGAGAGGAATCACCACCCCAGGATGATTCAATCCATAAGCTTTATTGAATTGGCGCAAATGTGCATCAGGGTCTTCTCTCGAAAGACCTAGAAACTGACTATACTTAATCTGAGGATGAGCCATCACCCCTTGCCCAACTGTACCTCCTCCCGGAAAAAGCTGACGAGCACTAGGAGGTGGAGACAGTGGGGCGGAGACACCCTCGGACTGCTTACCAGAGACGGTGGTGGAGCAACCTGTGTGGGTGACGGTGAACGTACGATAGGAGGACATGAGTGACTGCGTGGAGTACGCCTCGCTCGCCGCAACCGACTACCACGCACCGGGCTTGGTGATGGAGATACAGATTCCTCAATCTGCGGTGAAGAAAAAACAAATTCATCCAAACCGCCTCTCCTCCGACGTCTTCTTACAATTGGAACCACAGGGTCAGGCGGACCCTATGGCCTAGTGCGCATGCATATTCATCGCAGGTCGTCCATCACGCATCGTGGTCGCCAGATGTAATGGCTATTGCCCGCACAGGAGCAATAGGCATTACGGGAATGATTACCCGCGACTACATTATATGAACATCAACACATAGAATGATGATAGAAGACAATACACAGTACACAGGCACATAACACCGCTTGCTTCATTCATGTGTGATCTAGACACAAAGTTACAACATTAGATGCCATGAATATCATAGAGATTGGTTGAGTTACATCACAAAATAGGTATGCCCCTCCATATACAACCGTTGCTCCAACGCAGATCGAGAACGGTGCACACACTCCTGTCCCATGATATCTTGTGAAGAACTGTCGCCACGGCCACCGCATACCGCATGACTCCCGATCCGTAGTGTCCAGACCTCGACAAGACCGCAGGACCGCATGTGCGGCTAATGCCGTAACATAGATTTAAAAGAATTGATAGACATTTTGTCGACAACAGTCACATGTACGATAACGTTAGCCGAGTTACTCAGAATACGACCAAACATGTGGGCTATTGTGGGAAAATGCCTAGAGAAATTTGGCGTTATAAAACCAATGACTCAAATTGAGGAAGGGATCAAAGATCTTGAAAGTCCTTGCCTAAACAAGCCAGTGCCATTAAAAAAAGTAGGTGAGTATTATGAGGGATAAAATGTGAACACCAATCTTCCCGTGGAATTCCAAGGTGTAAAAACCATGGGAATCCTTGACAGTGGAGCCGGCTTATCCATCGCAACAAAAGAGGTTTAGAAAACATGGGGAAAAACAGTGAGGGCTAGAAGGATGAAACTATAGCTTGTAGAAGGACATATGGAAAGGCTCATAGGACTCCTAGAAAAAGTAGTTTTTACTTCTTGTGGAATTGAATATGAGCAAACCTTTGCTATTGTTGACTTCGGCAAGAAGAACAACTATGATATCATTCTAGAGAGACCATTCATGAGACAGCTAAAAATGGTCCAAGATTGAGGATATGACCATATCTACTTGAGAAATATGGAAACAACGATAAAGATAAATCTAAAAGACCATAGTTACAGGGATGTGATGGGAACACCTATGGAGGCATTTGATTCCGCTACTGTAGCAAGATCAGAACTTCCAGCATGGTTGGGTAAGCCTAAAAATTGTGGATGTGTGGAGCTTCGCAATGCAGAATCTTAAAGCGAGAGGAAGGCATTCTAGAAAGGACAATTGAAGATATAGATTATATCATGGAACCCTTTCCTGAGGAAAAATTAGAGCCACTTGAATGGGAACACATCTTGGCTACTCCCGATGTGTATGCTATTCAAAATCCAACAACAAAGTTTTGTGATGAAAATGGATATGATGTTGTTCCTTACTTTGCAGCGAGTGTAATCCACCATGAAAATGAAGACGAGTTCTACGACTGTGTAGAACACTTGGAGCTTCAAGAAGATTCCGGCAAAGGAAATCCGAACAACCTAGTAGGTGACAAAAACAAAACTTTAACTAATGCGTGGTGTCATGATTGTCCAGATCAAAAACCTAGGCACCAATGTCACCGCTACAAAAATCAAGTACATCAAAAGTGGATTCAAAAATCCTAGATGGAAATGCAACTACAACAAGCATCCTCATACGTGGCTCCTATACATGAAAAAAAGACTCAACCAAGAAGGACACAGCCATGTCAACGAGCTACCAACACTCTAATCAAGTGGATACCAAAGTCATCCCAGAAAAAACAATCTAAGAGCAAGCAAACAGTAATTTTCCATAACCAGCCAAACCACAAAGGGAAAGTGCTAGAATGCAACCTCGTGGAGGATAGCAATGATAGTGATGATTCTTATGACATTCCTTACCAGAAACTCAGGTCATCACTGCCACTAACAGCTTCCATGACAACCAAACAAGGCCAAAAGAAAAGAATGATTCAGAACCAAAAAGCTCAACAAATCTGGATACAAAAGAGCCAAATTGGCCTAAAGTAGGTATGGATAAAAAAGACGAAGATCCCTGATGAAAAATTGCAAGATCCAACCCCAAAAGGAAAGCCGTCGAAGCCTACAAGAACAACGAATAAAATCAAAAAGTCACAAGCTTTCGCAACTCAGATTTGGGTTTCAAAGAAGTTGACTGAAGCACAAAAAGGTTAGGAGTTCATTTGGATTCCGAAATGATTAACGTATCAACTACCAAAGCCTGAATCACATCCTCAACCAAGAGTAGAAGAGATGAAGCAAAGACCGCTGAAGACTCCCATAATAGACAAGGTGTATTCCAAAGAAGTCTCTTCAAACACAAACAAAGCCGGGACAAGTATGGGTTCCCAAATGAGCAGCATAAACAAAAACGCCCGCAATCACAAAGAAGTGGGTCCCAAAGGAAATCGATAAAACTATTGTTACTGCATTACCGCTTGAATTCTTTCAATTCCTCCTACGGTTACAATACAGTTAGAAGAGAACCCACTTTGAGGAACAATGCAAAATCAACAACCAACACAAGGCTAAACTGGATACCAAAGAAGCATCAAACAGATAAGTTAGCCTTTAAAACAGCTCTACAACCTTCAATGAAGAAAAATGGCACATGAGCTTCAAAATCATGACATGCTTAGAATAGGAAGCCTCGTCATCAAATGCCAATAAGCAAATTTCTTATACTCACATCTTGCACAACATAAATCTTTTCCATGTATTGACTGTGTATGCATAATAGGGCTACATTACAAGGCCTGCATAGGCACAATTTTTGATTGCCCAAGCACAACACATACCCTTGGTGATACCCTGTCACATCAAGGAGGACTCCAAACAGGAGGGGGGGATGCATTCTAAATGTGGACCTAATATATGACTATTAGAGGGCAATTTTTTGTGAGTTGAATTGAATTTTTGAGTTTGATTGTGACTTTTTTGACAAAATTCAGAGTATATGCCCTCATAATAGCATTACAAGAGGAGTATGGAGACAAAAGCCATATATAAGCCCTTGAGGATATTGTACAATGTACATAGCGTTTTGAATTCTATTAGAATGATTTTGCTTTTTTGGTTGAGCTAATTTTTTGTTTTATTTACTTGTTTTTTGAGATTAAAAAAAAAAGACAACAACAACCATAATCCAGATGAAGAAAAGATTGAAGAGATGTCAAGCAGTACAAAGCAAAGAAAGTCCAAGAAAATGACGACACTTCATAAAGCATGTCTCAAAAGACATATGCACAAGGCTAGAAGTCAGAGGTCAGAAAGAATGTTGATCAACCTGTGACAACAACATGAGGTCAAAAATGATTGAGAATGGTCATAAATATCCGGGATGGAGTACAAGGACAAAGAAAGTTGGAGATGTGACTAAACGAAAGCACCCGTCAAGTGTAAAGTTGCCTATCAGCCACTGCATGCAACTACAAGACCGTATACAAGGAGTAGATCTTTATACTATAAATCTTCTATCTTGTATGTGACTTAATGAAGCCTAACAAACAAAAGGGACTAACAATACTAACAAGAAAAAAAGGGGCAAAGATGACAGTTCAGTCATCTATTGTGATAGATGTCTGTAGGAGCAACCAAGGGTCAAGCCCATTCTGATCATCATCATTGGTTCTACACATGTTCGATACCCAACGGATGGCAAAGATTCCCATTAGTCCTTTTCAAGACTGAAATCCAAAAAATTAGCTTGTAAAGCCAAATCAAGGCAAACTTTGTCAGGAGGCTGTGCATAGAGAGTACAAGCTAAGGGTTTCACCCAAAAAAATATATGTATATAACTCTTAGCCAAAGATGCATTTTTTTCAAATCTGGAGACATGATAGCCATCTACATACCTTGTATATCATGTATATGAATTTTGGAGACAAATGGACAAGGATAGCTCATAGATGGGCATCTATCACGAATGATGTCAGATAAAGCCCTTTTGATACACGTTACTAACGTGGGAAATTAATTGGGGTTTGTTAGGCTTTAATTAAATCATGTATCAAGTAGAAGCAGTATAATGATTTACAAATCGCACAAAAGCTAACAGTGGCAAGTGCGACTTTGATCACCTTGATGCAAGAACAAAGGAGTCACCAACGAACAAGAGAAAACACAAGTGATAGACAAACCAACATATCTTGTCCTTAATGAGGCAAATCAAATGCTAGGCTTGGGTCTTCAAACCTCAAATCAACATTTATCTCTCAGATTCGGCCTGATAGACAGACTTTGTATTGAAGTGCAACTTGGCCTAAAGAAGTTGAAGGTTTAGCCATACAATTTCTACAAAATCCTTACAAAGTTTTCATTGGCTCACAAGATCTAAAAGCCAATCACTCAATTCTACAAGTTGTAGAAGTTGTTTATGAGAATCACATATACTCAAAATTGACAGATTTGCTGGAGCAAGTGATGGATGGAGCTTTCTCTATCCATGATGATAAGAGTCAAGCTGAACCAGATTGGGTTCTTTTTGAATCTAGATCTCGCAATATACCTATAATGACAAAAATAGATGTTACAGCTCGAAGCATGGATGTGAAGGACATAAAGTTTGTCATCAATTATGATTTCCTTGAATCATGTGAAGACTATGTACATCGGATTGGACGAAAAAGACAAGCTCATGCAAAGGCTACAACCTATACTTTCTTCACGATAGCAAAACGACAGCAAAGACCGCACCGACATCGAAAACTAGGTCATGTCAGGGACAACATGATCGCGGAGGGGGGAGTGTTGATGGCTAGGTCAACAACATGGCATAACTCAACAAAGCCTTATTTTATGAGAATTATGAAATGCTATGGATTATGGTTAGAAACATCATTTGTAATGAGTAGGTAGTCTAGTTGTAGAAGTCGGGGTGTAATGGCACTTCCAAATTGTAAATACTGAGCCATTTGACCCCTCAAACTCTATTTTAGGTTTAACCTAAGGTGACCTTAGTATATAAGGTACATAGGTCACCTTTGTAAAAAACTTTTATCATAATCAAGTTTTAAGCTGCCGTCGACTGTGTGAGAGAGAGGAAGAGAGAGAGAGCGTGAGCTTCAATCTTGCGCTACTCCCTGCTCGTTCATCACATTGTAGATCCGACTGCACCATCATGCTAGCCTCAGCAAGAGCTATGCAACAACGCCACAAATTCCTCGCGGAACAGAGCAAACGTGCTTATGCATCTACGAGCTACTCGTGGCCGTAAGTATATCAAGTGATGTCTATTTTTTGCGTGCAAGTAGGTCATTGAATTTTGGCGACATAAGCTACAAATAGGTACTCATAGATTTCACTTTTGGACACTTTCAAAATTTGGCTCTGTCTTTCTACGCGTTTTATGCAAATAGGTCTAGAGTTAGGGTTTTCAGTGTAGAGGCTTAGGGACAGGTGTATCCTAGTGAGGGGATGGTGTTCCTTAAGTTTCGTACGATTCTAGCATGATTTGATGGGTTTCCTTCCGTTGTGTGTATGTGGGTTGGGTGGTGTAGTTGAGAGCAATTAAATTCTAGGTTGTGGTTTAGTTGGCCCTCCAGAGTGTTTATATGTGTAGGATGATCTCACCCTGACAAGCTAAAGAGATTTCCTCCGTGTGCCTATCGTGTCATCTGTGTCCTCGATTGACATTATGTTGATCTAGGTTGTGCTACTTGCACTTTACGGGTGGTGTGATTCGCTCCCGCATCTCTCTCTCTCTCTCTCTCTCTCTCTCTCTCTCTCTCTCTCTCTCTCTCTCTCTCTCTCTCTCTCTCTCTCTCTCTCTCTCTCTCTCTCTCTCTCTCTCTCCACGGATTGCAGTCAAGACCCCCAGTTTGGATTTTTTCCACCCACATCTACCAAGATACGCCACGATTTTCTTGGTCAAAAATCGTAGGCACATACTATTTCACCTTTCATTTCACATCCTCACATGGCTTGATTTCTATTGCATTCTATCTATCTATAATATAATAAAAGGAGGAAGGAACACTTATGGTGCTCCCCACACTTGAAACACTTATGGTCCTTGTGAAAAGCTTCAAGCTCTTCAGGAGAGAGTTTGTTTTTTCCTTTGTAAACTCCCTTCTCCTTGGACCGATTGTTGTTGTTGTTGTTGGAAGTGGCCTTGGGAAGAATTTTGAGCATTGATTTTCCCCTTTGCATCATTTTTGTCTTTGTTTTCAATGGGCTTGAAATTCCGTCTAGCCCCTTAATGGAATTGATGCTTGAAGCAACCATGATGTGATGGATTACTTTGGTGATAGAACCAGGTCGTTGAGAGTTCATGTATTCGGCCATCTCTTCAGGTAATCCCACATAGAATTGTTGCTTTTGCTCGACAAAGTCTATCTTGAAAGATAGTATCCTTGAGACGTAAATCCCAAAATTTTGTCTACATACTGATGGATAGACTCATGGGAGAGAAGCTTCAAGCTGCACCATTTGGTAAGCACTTTGTCCATTGCATCGTTTGCAAGGAATTTCTTCATGATGGAAACTCGTAGAGTTTTCCATGTCATTGTGGCTTTGCCGTTGCGACGAAGGCTAGCCTACCATTGACGAGCCGATGTTTGGTAGTGCATAGCTACATGCGTAGCTTGGAGGACTCTGTGAAGCCCTCGTCTCCAAAATCCGCATCAAATTGTTGGATGAAGGCCAACACTTTGTCAGTAGCACCAAAGGTGCCATCATAGGTGAGAAAAGAGATACTCTTTCCTCCCTCTTTGAACTTCTTTAGCTTTTGTGACCTTCACCATGCAGGGTATGATTTGCGATGTCCTCCCCTGCTGTATTCTCCGAGAGAATAGTGAAGGAGTACGAGCGGAAGTGCGACGCGAGAGAGAGTGCGAGAAGAAGAGCACGACGATATGGTGAACTCGCTCTACTGTAATGTGTAGAGCATAGTGAGTTCTTATTAGGTTTTTACAAAAGAATATGTGTACATACCTGGCGGCCCGCCCACTTACCTGGGCGACCACATTGGGATTTATACCCCAACAACCTCCCACTTAAAGTCCAATGTGGTACTTTAAGTGTGAGAGAAGCTACTATACAAGCTAATATACAAGAGATGTAGAGAAGTGATGTACTACCCTACACCTAACTGCTTACGAAAATGCGCAAAGCTCTCTGAGGGAAGTCCTTTTGTAAGTAGATCAGCAGGATTTTCTGTGGTGTGAACTTTGACATGCTGAAGTTGCTTATCCTCGAGCATTTCCCTGATGAAATGATACTTCACATCCACATGCTTTGTCTTTGAGTGATAAACTGGATTGCGAGCCAATTGTATAGCACTTTGACTATCACAATATAACACAGGCATCTCTTCTTTGATTCCCAGATCTGTTACTAGTCGATTAAGCCAAATTGATTCTTTGCATGCCTCTGATGCTGCAACATATTCAGCCTTTGTAGTAGACTGAGTAATACAATCTTGTAATCTAGAACACCATGATACTGCTCCACCAGCCAATGTAAAGACATACCCTGACGTAGACCTTCGGTTGTCTAAGTCACCTGCATAATCTGAGTCTGTAAAACCCTTTACACTTAGCTCCTGACTCCCATAGCATATACGCATACTCTTTGTAGCTTTCGGGTATCTCAATATTCCTTTCACTGCCTCCCAATGTTTCTTGCCTGGGTTTGACATGTATCGACTTACTACTCCCACTGCAAATGCAATGTGTGGGCGAGTAGCAATCATTGCATACATCAAACTACCCACTGCATACGCATATGGAATCTTATCCATTTTAGCCTGTTCTTCCTCAGACACAGGACAATCTTGTTTTCTAAGTTTCACATATGGTGGCAATGGAACACTCAGTGCCTTTCCCTTCTCCATATTGAAACGTTGCAAAACCTTGTCAATATACTCTGTTTGAGATAACCAAATCAACTTCTTTGATCTGTCTCTCTCAATGCGCATACCAAGTATATGACTTGCCTCACCCATGTCTTTCATGTCAAACGATTTTGCCATCTTTGACTTCAAAGCTGAAATTTCTTCCAAGTGCTTGCCAGCAATCAACATGTCATCCACATACAAAATAAGGATCAGCCAACTACCATCCTTAGCCTTCTTTGTATATAGACAGTGATCGAACTCACTACGTTTGTAGCCTTGAGAAAGCATAAACTTGTGGAATTTATGGTACCATGCCCTCGGTGATTGTTTTAAGCCATAAAGACTCTTTAACAACTAGCATACCCAATCTTCCTTGCCTTTCTCAACAAACCCTTCTGGCTGCTTCATGTAAATTTCCACATCTAAATCACCATGCAAGAACGCTGTCTTGACATCCATTTGGTGCAACACCAAATCTAATATGGCAACCAATTCAAGAAAGCATATCAATGTAGTCATCTTGACCACCGGAGAGAAGACTTCATCAAAGTCAATGCCTTGTTCTTGCTTAAAGCCCTTGGCAACAAGCCTGGCTTTGTACTTTGGCTGACTATCATGAGCGGTGATCTTATACCTGTAAACCCATTTACAAGGTAGAGCCTTTTTGCCTTGTGGTACTTTAACTAGCTTCCATGTCTTGTTTTTATGCAGAGCTGTCATATCTGACTGCATGGCCAATTGCTAATTCTCAGAGTCCTTCATTTGCAATGCTTCCTTGTAACATGAAGGCTCATTGCAATCAGCCAACATGACATAGTTCATAGATGGAACAAACCTATCAGGAGGTCGCGTGACACGTCCAGATCTATGCACAATAGGTGGCTCAGGCTCAACCACAACCTGTGGTTCCACTCTATCCTGTCCTTGCTCCTCTTGAGCCCTAACATTTTGTCTTGCATGTGCAGGTCCATCTTCTTGGAAGAGAACTCTTCTAATCTCCTCAACCTTCTCTCGTTTAGAATGATATTTGGATTCATTAAAGTGAACATCATTGCTGCGGACAACCTTTCTGTATTCGGGATCCCAAAGTCTGTACCCCATCTCACCAGAATTACCATAGCCTAGAAAGATGCACTTTCTACTCTTTGGCTCAACTTTGTTCCTAAATTCCTTTGGAACGTGAGTATATGCCTCACAGCCAAAGACTCTGAGATGCTTGTATGAGGGCATTTTGCCTAACAATACCATCTCTAGCACTGAATCTTCTGCAAAACCTTGCTAGGAGATCTATTTACAAGATGAACAGCTGTTGATACAGCTTCAACCCAAAACCCATTTGGTAGTTGTGCATTAGACAACATACTTCTGACCTTCTCTTGTATGGTCCTATTCATCCTCTCAGCAACACCATTTTGAGGAGGATTGTAAGGAGCAGTAAGTTCACGTTTTATACCTTTTGACTCACAAAAGTCCTGAAAGGCCTTTGAAACATACTTACTCTCCACCATTGTCAGTGCGTAATCATTTAAGCTTCTTGCCACTCTGATTCTCCACAAGTGTCACAAACGTTTTGAAAACACTAAACGCTTCATCCTTGTGCTTGAGAAAGTAAACCCATACTTTCCTCGAGTAATCATCTATAAATCTCATAAAGTAAGAAGCTCCCCCTAGAGATAGGTTAGGCATAGGTCCACACAAATCACTATGAACAAGTGCCAACTGTGTATCTCTTCTACTGCTTCTATGCTTATGTGGCTGCTGTGTTTGCTTACCATACAGACAATGTTCACAGAATTCAAAATCATTAAATGAAAAGCCAAGCAAATAACCAGAACGAGACAAGATTTCCATTCCCTTCTTGGACATATGTCCTAATCGGCTATGCCACAAAGAAACGTTCGGCTGCTCGGTTACATTGATTACATTTTTAGAGACATTTGATACATAAATCATGTAAAGTCCTCCAGACTTTACTCCATGTGCTACTGTCATAGAACCCTTGGATATCTTCCACATGTTCTGTCCAAAAGTGGTGACGTAGCCAGCATCATCAAGTAAACCTGTGCTGATCAAGCTCTTTGTAATTGCGGGAACATGTCTCACATTCTTCAGCGTGAAAGAAGAGCCATTCTGAAACTTCAATTGAACATCTCCAACACCTAAGATCTCACATGTCTGCCCATTTCCTAGCCGAACATGATCTTTAGTGGTCACATAAGAGGTAAACCACTCCTTGTTTGGAGACACATGAAGTGATGCCCCTGAGTCTATAATCCATTCACTCAGTGCATTTCCATCAGATGCTGTAAGAAGAGCTGAGTCCATTGTATTCTTCAAGAAGTAGATGTCTCCTGACACTAGACTGTCATCCTCTGCAACAGTGTTTGTCACATTTATTTCTTGAATCTTCACTGAGGACTTGTTCTTCTCACCATGGTCTTCAGCTTTCTCTTTTCCTTTTTCTGCTTTCCATTCTCTGCAGTCTCTTTTCATGTGACCCTTCTTGCCACAATGGTAGCATTCTATGTCACTCTTGCCTTTAGCACTGCGGGACTTGCTACAAGACTAATTCCTCTTTCCACCTTTGTACTTGTCTTTGGTCCTTCCCCTGACAACTAGGGCTGTTCCTTTGCCTTTGTCCATTGTCTTTCTATTGGTTTCTTCAGTAAGTAGACATCCTTCTACACCTGCTATGTTCAAACCATCTGGAGGTGCAGAATTACTCAAAGTTGTGCGAAAAGTGTCCCAACTTTCCGGCAATGTGATCAACAGGAACATAGCTCTAACAGGTTCATCAAACTTGACACCTTGAGCTGACAACTGACTATAGATTGTGTTGAATTCATTCAGATGATTGGACATAGGTGTCCCTTCTTTCATCTTCAAGTCAACAAGCTTCTTAAGCCAGTATACCTGTGAAGCTGCACTCTGCTTCTCATAAAGATCACTCAGCTTTAACCATGCTTGATAAGCCGACATCTCGTCTGCTACATTGAAGTAAACGCTTTCTGCCAAAGTCAGCATAATGGTAGAAAGTGCCAATTCATCCATTTCGCTCCATTCATATTCGTCCATATCTTCTGGTTTTATCCCTGTTAACCCTCATGGCTCACGGACACCCCATCACCTACGACGGACGTGTATTATGTATTTGGTAGAGTCAGGTACCGAGCTTGTCGGACCAATAGGAAAAGGGTAAGAGTGATCGCCGATGAGTGGCGCACTCTAACTGGGACATTCAAGGGATTAGTTGGCTAAGCATGAGCGCCCAAGTGTGAATGGGGTGAGCTCATATAAAAGCCAACTAAACCTAAAATTCACTCATTCTCTCATTTGTGCAATAGAAGAGTGCTCTTGCTTCATCTCCATCTCCATCTTCTTCTTCTTCACCTCCTCGTGTGTGTGTGTATGTGTGTGTGTGAGAGAGAGGGAGAGTATGTGTGCGATCGAGCATTACGAAGGCACGACGGCGGCGAAGCGGTTGAGTGCGGCACGACTGCAGCTTCTTCTTCATCGCGGCGAGGAATCCTCCACGGCAGGAGCATAGAGCGGTGAGTGACACACCATTGCCCTCTTTTGAGCTTGCTAGATTAGTCTTGTTGTGTGCTTGGAGCCATTTGTGGCTCGCACACGGTGTATCGGCAAGTCCCTTGCTTCGACAGTGTGGCAAGGAGCGCACATTTTTGGCGCCGTTGCCGGGGAATCGCCCTGCACTAAGCCCAAGAGGCACTTTGTGCTTCTCCTATGAGTTGTTTGTAGTAGGAAAGAGGAGGAAGAGGAAGAGGAATGAGTTGTTTTTCTGTATGTTGTTAATTTCTGTGTTGTCTGCAAGTTCTGTGATTTCTGCATAATGTTGTGTTTTCTGTTTGTACACAGTCTTTGCACAATTAGTAGTCGTTAGCTTGGTTGCACTGAATGAATAAGCAGGAAGGCAGTTAGCAATTTCTGTTTGCACACAGTTTTCTGTCAAGGTTTGGCTGCACACAATGTTTGCACAGCAGGTAGTGAGAGAGGAAGCAGGTGGACAGTTAGCTCACTGTCAGCAAGCAGTTAACAGATTAGTTAGTAGATTAGTTAGTGGTTAGCAGCACTGTTAGTAAGTAGATAAGGTAGTGAGCTGTTGACTGGGAGGTTAGGTAGGTGAGAGTGTGTGTGGCCAAGAAAAGGTCACCAAATCCACGCGCGGTCGTTGCCCAAAAAAAAATAAAATAAAATAAAAAACCGAAAATATTTAAGCGTGAGTGACTGGGGGGCTACACTAAAATTTTGATCGGGATCGGGATCATTTTCCCAAACCGAAAATATTTAAGCATGAGTGACTGGGGGGCTACACTAAAATTTTGATCGTAAGCGTGAGGGACTGGGGGGCTACACTAAAATTTTGATCGGGATCAGTTGCCCAAGCCCAAGCCCAAGCCCAACCCCAAGCCCAAGCCCAAGCCCAAGCCCAGGCCTCAGTCCTCAGTCTTATGATATATACTAGACTCACTCTTATATATATACCCTACTCCCTCAAGAGGGAATGAGAGCATGTGGGGCAAGTCCTCCACTCTCCTCCCTTCTCTTCCCACTTGCACCCTTAGACTTTCTAATTCGGGTCTAGTTCCTTACTAGAAATTGACGGTTTTAGGGATTCCGAGGGCATAAAGTGACCAAATGGAGGGCTGTAAAGCACGGCACGTCCCTCTGACCGAAACGCTCGTTTTGAGCTATCATACGTTCTATTCTATAGCTGGGTCAGAAAAAAAGGACCAAAAAATCAAAAAATAAGAAAAGACTTGGGTTGCAAAACACCGAAAATTACTAGGTGAGCAGCCTTCACGGGCCCTCACTGACACTTCCAGGGGATCCAAGTCATATGAACCTACGCTTTGGACGAGTGTTAGAGCACGAGCATATTGGTAGTGCCTCCATTTACGTGGGCACCCATTATTCCTCCACCCTAGGTTCTGGACCTTCGGTCAGGACTCAAGGTAGCGCGACCCAAGATCCTCATATCGCGTCTAGTGATTCTTCCTCTGACTACGAAGTCATGGAGGGGTATCCTACACAAAACCCTGATAGTTCAAGTCAAGACATGCATGCCATGGGCCCACGGCCCGGGTCCAGCGTGTTTAGCCGCTTAAAAGAGACCCTTAGTAGAGCTACTCGCTCCGAACATGCGGTTAATGAAATAAATGAAGGGAGTGGGGAAGTAAATTCGTCATTCATGCCTAAAATGGACCCTATGCTTCTTGAGAGCGTGCATGTGAATGTTCCATCCAATGTACCTCCTGATCCTTTAGGACTATCTCCCTCTATGGTTTTACTACCCGACGGTAGGAGTCTTGCCGAAGTGCAAGAGATCGAACGCTATATGCAAGCAACAAGGGAGAGGGAAATTGAGAACCTACGAGGGCTAGAACAAAGTCGAGCCCTGAAAGCAAAGGCTCCTATGAAAACAATCATGCCATCCGAGCAACCGAGTGCTCCCAAGGTAGCAGTCACGGAGGGGCAAGCTATGGGGAGCAATAATGCTTCCGCTTCAAGGGAAACCTCTAGCACGCCAGGCCTAGATGGGATATTCCTAAACGAAAATTGGGAGTATGACCTACAAGCAGAAGCTTTAATTGACCGGTACACAGGACACACCTATCATGTGGGTTGTTTAGATGTTCTACAATCCACATCGGGTGCTACTAGCATAGATGAGCAACAACAGAAAGTCTGTGATGTCCTCCATAGGATTGTCGAGTTAGAAAGACAGAACACAGGGATCAACATGCCTTCAACAGGCCTAATGAGATTCTTGGATACGGGAAAGGCCAACCAACCAACCCTGTCACAAATGGAGACTCCCTCAGTGAGCCCCATTGATCCTCCATATGTTTTTTCGCCAGGAGCCTCAGTACAATCTGAGCCCACAAGTGGCAGCTTTACCTTCCCAGATCTAGCTCATCTTTCTCTTAATGACACTACGGCTACCATGCATATCCCAGTGGTGAGCATGACAAGAAGTACACCATGGAGTTCATTTGTTAATACTGCGCCGATGCCTAGTAGCACAGTGCCCCCAACTATACCTACATGTATGTATCAATCATGTGCACCTGTCGTACCTCAGCCTCATGTAGCTCCTACATCTCCGATTATTCCAAGAGCTTACAATCCACAATGGAATTATCCAAGCTCTTATACAAGTGGAGCCATGCCATTTAATAATAACATTGCATATCAGGCACCCCCTATGCCTAGGGCCACGCCTGTAAACTTTGGACCACCGTCTGATACACCACCATACGAAATTTGGGACCCAAGAGCCGCGCGTATGCCAAGGCCAAGGCCAACTCCCATCTCACATGTGGTTCCAGGAGCACATACACCCATTATACCTGCTCAAATAGGAGATTTGGCAGCATTTGCTCAAACTATCGGTCGCTCTATTGCGGAAAACATGCGTAGTGCACCTGATAGAGAGCCTAGGAGCAAGGCAGTTCAAGTAGCTAAGCTCACATAGAAATTCAATGGAGACGGAGATGCTAGAAAGCATATGGAAGTCTTTGAACATGCGATTCCTTAGAAGAGCACAATGAGCTACATAAGTGTAAGGCTTTGAGTTTGACCCTAAGCGGAAAGGCTGGAGATTGGTATAGAACCTTAAGAGTAGAAGAGAAAACGATCTACTCTACTCTTAGGAGACTGTTCTTAAAAGAATACATACGAGAGGGAGTACTTTGGGGTGTAGCCTCTCAGTTTTAGAAAGCCCAACGAGAAGAAGGTGAATCCGTGAGAGACTTCATTAGTCGCCTAAAGAATTTGAATTCTCGATGCAATCCAAACGAGCGATTCAACAACAACCAATTGCTCGATAGATTCATTAGGGGACTATGACATGAAAGTATCTATAATGGCCTAGTCATTAGAGGTATCACTACTTGGGAAGCAGTCACCATGAATGCAATCCAATTGGAGGATAATTTAATGATTGCAGGAGAAAGAGTGTCTGCCGAGCCGAAGTCTAGTAGCTCGCAAGCATCAGGGCATGAGCCAATGAAGATAAAGCCAATCGTGAAAGTGCAAACGATATCTGAGATGACTTTGGCAGATCTCACAAAGGCCATCCAAGAAAGCCTTAGGGGTAATCATGCTCCACAAAACACTCATATGTATCCAAGAAGGGAGCAACAATGGTGCTCAATTTGCTTGGGCCCACATACTACGAGTGAATGCCCTACTTTCAGAGTAAAGTTTAACGGGACTTGTAATGCGTGTGGTAGGTATGGCCATCAAGCGAAGGATTGCCTAATGCTTAAACGCATCATGGAAAATAGACCGCCTATAGCTTGGGCAGACTCACCTCGAATTTCTGCATTGATGCCTACCCCACCCATGGAGCAACAGTTGCCATTACAACACATGGTCCCTAGAACCCAAAATGTGGTCCAAACCACACCGTTGCCACCTCCAGTGCTAGGACCGCAACCCCCTCATCCAAGAGTTACACCTATGAACCAAATAGGTTGCGAGTCATCTAATACTTATGTAGATTGCGAAGAGGACATAGACTCTAGTATCACCTATGGAGTTGACATGCTTGAGGAGTGTCCCATGTACTATATGGAAGACCATTGGGGACAAATCAAACCGGTATATCAAGCTACTGCCCTAGCAGCAAGAGGCCAAAACATTAATAGTTTTACCGAGAGACCACCTCTTCAGTGCTACGAATGTGGTGGACCACATCGAGTAGCTGAGTGTCCCATTAGAATGCAAAAGAATGATGCACTAATGCAAACAAGTCAAGGGAATGCATTGGCAATGCCAATACTCATTTGTAATCGTTGTGGCATAGATCATTTGATCGCACAGTGTCCTAACAATCCAAACGCACCGAAAATCACACCATTGAACATAATAGAGATCGTTGATGGGACACCACCAACTATAAAAAACATAGCACCAGTGAATGCACTCACACGGTCGATGCTCCAAAAGAAAAATTACATCCTCGAAGAGAGAGATGCTGCATCCATTGGCCGAGCGAGAAAGAAGAAAACACGAAGAAAGAAATCCCTTAATGCTTCTAGCTCAAAACCTAGTTCAAAGACTAACATAGGGACAGGAGAGGATCCCGTGTATATGAATGACCCTGAGGATGACTCAGATTCGATAGAGACCATGGAGACCAAAACTGTTACTACAAAGGAAAAAGCCAGCGAGGAGGATCACGAGAGGGAATTACAACGAACACCAAAAGAGTATTCAAAGTTAAACTACCCAGTTGCGAACCCCCAAGATAAGCCACGAGAGACAAAAAATGAGGATTGCAAGAGAAAGATTGGAACCTATCCAAACCCAACAGTGGAAATTGAACGAGTCCAACAACTGAGGGTTTTGGTGGAAGAAACTCAACGAACATTAGAACCTGAACCCAAACATATCCAGATGTCGGACACAATGTTTCCCACACAAGTTCAACCTCACAAGAACTACAAGCCGTTAGCTATACCCAGTATCATTCGGGAAGAGAGTGAGGGTAGGACATCTGAAAGTGGACACACACCTTTCCTACTAGAGAGAATGTTTGGTGAGGGAATGCCCGACCCCCTTGAGGAAGTGGAGATTCCATCTTCACCATTCTCTTGTCAGGGTCCTACGTCCCACAAGATTCCATTAAATGTTGCCAAATTGATGGATTTCATGTCTTCAGAAGTTAGAACCACCATCATGTCCAAACTATATAAAGACCCCGAGCTAGTCTCAGCTCTTAGAGCCTTCCTCAATGGAGAATTACAAGCCGGATTACCACAATTTGCACATATGAACAAACCTGACTCGGTAATGAATGATGAGGAACATTTAGCACCACCATCTGACCTAGCGGGACATGAATCTGTAATTGAAGTACCCGTTAACAAGTTGGGGCAATACTTTGAAGGTGATGAATCTAATGCTACTCTACCAATCACTACTAAAGGATTAACTGTAAAGGGAGTCCTTGAAGGTGGTGCGGGAGTCAACATGGTGACAAAGAGTTGTTGGGAGTCTATGGGGCGACCTCACCTTGAAGCCACAAGCGTAGTGGTAAAAATGGCTAATGGATCTATTGTTACGCCTATTGGAATGCTAAAGGATCTTAGAATCAAGGTCTTGGGACACAAGGTAAGGCAGACTTTCATTGTTATGGATTTTTCCAAGCATCCTATGTCATTTGAGATGATCTTAGGGCGTCCATTCGTGAGGGAATAAAAAATGGTGCATGACTGGTCCAAAAACCACGTCTACTTACAGTTCCAAGACTCTGTCATTCGAGTTGATCTTTTAAGTGGTCGAACGCATCCTCTAGAAAATAAATTCATCATTGATAATCGATCAGACACAACAATTTACTCAGCTCCATTACAGTATTGTTACACGTGTAACGAAGACACAGATATTGGGAAGAACTCTCCTTATATGGATATCCTACCCGGAATGGCTGAGTCAGACAATGTCGATTGGGTACACCTAGCGGCAACTATAGATACATGGGGAGCTAGAGGAACAACCTGGGTAACACCAGATGGGGAAGAGATACCACACATTGCACCAGTAAACATGTTAGGTGTAGCGCATGTAACATCCGATGATAAGAAAGAGGCACACCTACCTGAGAGTGAAACTGATGATTCCTCAAAGGCTTCAGGCCAATACACATCAGAAACGGAATCTCAGGGAGAAATGGATTCAGAACCTGAGGAAACATCGAGTGAGCCAAGTATAGAAACTGAACACTCAAGGTCTAGTACGACCATCTATGGTAATTTATATGAGAGTGAAGAAGATACTGAGGCGGTCCGGGGCGGGCAACAAGAAGAGCAACCTCTAGACACCCTTCAAGGCTCCCGTGCTGCTCAATTGGGTTGGGGTTGGAAAAACAACAAACACACACACAAACCCGCAACCTAACCCTACACAAATTTGGGGCACCACCTAGTTTTGGATGCGAACTAGGACGCGTAGAGAGAGAGAGAGAGAGAGAGAGAGAGAGAGAGAGAGAGAGAGAGAGAGAGAGAGAGAGAGAGAGAGAGAGATAGTGCTCGGGCTGCTTTGAAACGTATCAGCAATGATCAAGCAAACACAATTATATATGTAAGAAAGAGAGAGAAAGGGGGAGGGGGTGCTTGTTGCATTAATACCTTCTTACAAATCTGTCATGACAAATCAAAGTGAGATTAGTATTTGTTCAACATAGCTTGCGTAAATTTCACCACAACACATCACAAGAAAAGCCACCCCAATCACTGTCTTAAGGCCAGGGGAGTCCTCTCCACCCTGTCGCCCTCTTACAGTATGTGAGATTTATGGCTACATTGATGACAACACCAGAGACAAGCTATCAAGAACTTAACAAAAAACACCAAGACACTTACGCATCATTGTTGTCCATTACTTCACGTTGGAAGGGAGACAAAGTATCCAAGCTTAGTCCAAATCCACCCTCCTTGATTCAGCAAATGTTGGGCTTACACTAGTAGGAGAAATGATAGATTTCCTACTCTCAATTGAATGATCACTCTCTCTCTTACAATGGCATAGAGTTTCCTTGCTAATCCTCTATTACAACACATGCACGTGCATAAGACAATGAGCTTCCACTCAAGAGCTCCTTCTAGAGAGGTTGAGCTTGGCTTCTCAAGCTATAGCATAGTGCTCTTGCTTATGGCTCCCCTTGTTGTGCTAGCTACACCCTCCTTTTATAGCAATTTTGAAGGCTAGGGTTACTCCTCTAACCATGGTTGGGTTAGATTTTCAGCAATCTATCTAATTTCTTTTGCTTGGAATTATCAAGAAGTTGGTGGGGAAAGAGAGAAGGAGAGAAATGGAGGTGATAGGACTTTTCATAGTGGGTTAGTGTTAGTAGAGTTAGTATTAATTTACAAATGAAATTGGATATTTACAATGGGAGTATCCATGTAGGATACAAATAAGGAAGAAAAACTCTTAAGAGGTAAGAAAAGGTGGATTTCTTACAAGGTTGATGCTCCAAGTGTCTTGAGTAGGGCCAATTTTGACGCTTGTTGACGGTCCACTAGCTTTGACGGTACATTTTTTCTCCACTCTTGACCTTCCTTGAGAGACAAGGTAATTGAAGCTGAGTAATCAACCACCATGATGCTGTCTTTTAAGAGAAGAGGCTGAATTTTGTGGTTTTTTTGATAGATATGGGTAATTTGGAGGAGGAAAAATGAGACTAGGTGGTCAATTTTGGAATGGAATTGTGTGTGGGAGGTATGAGTTCAACATGGTTTCTCTTATTCTTCAAGGTTGAGGAGAAGGTGAGTAGGGTGCAGAGAGGAGTGGTGAGAGAGGTGGGGATGATGAGTGGAGAAGTGTGTGTGAAAGAGGAAAATGATAAAGTGGAAGAGAGAGTGTGGCTGCATAGTATGGGAAAACTGGGGTCCACTAATAAAATCATAGCTCACAGCTCGTAGCTCAAAAAAATATGAAAAAATTTGAGGCAAAAGTTCAGCCCACGAGCTACAACTTTTGTTTGTATCACCTTTTCAAATTCGGAGAGCAAGTGAATTTTAAAAATTCAGCAAAACCGACCGTTTTTTTCCACTGCACAAGGTCCTTGTGGGGTCCTTCTTTGGATGATTCTTTTGAATACCTCCAAGAGTGAGCCCTCCATAGTGCATGTATGCATGCCACCTACCCTTGACCTTATTTGGTAGGTCTATAATTGAAGATATTGTTGAGATTATGATATAAGTGAATAGTACAACTAAGAAAATCAAATATTGAGGGGTCTAAAAAATATGTACATGTCAAATATAAATAATATAAGTGGAAAAAATATAAAGGGGTCAAAAGAAATCTCTCTCATTATGAGGCTACCATAAAAAGATAAATATTTTTGGTGTTCTAATTTTTTAGAAAAAAAACAAAATAGATGTAGGAAGGGAAAAATGACAATAGTGAAAAAATATACACATAAATAGAACTAGTTTTTTTGGATTTTTGTTGGGATGGAGTTACACCAAAAATAAGAAAAGCTTGCATGAAATTCTTTTTATATGGAATAAAGAGTATGCAAAATGATAAGAAAAAATATGGTAATGGTGAGTCAATGTACATAGCATAAATAACACACCATAGGTAGAAATATTTAAATAAATACCACAATAATTATGAAAAATCCTTTTATTTAGGCCCTATATACAATGAAATATTCACACACAAATGGGCCATAATATACTTATAATTTTTATTTTTTTTATTTTTTTTGGCTCAACTAGCCCAGTGACTAGCTAGTTGAGGGTTTTAAAGAAAATATGGAGAAAGTTCCCTAAGTCACACACGCCTATATATAGTGAAATGGTAGGGATAGCCATAGTGTTTGAGTGATTTGATAGGGTGAGGTAGCTTACTATGGCCACTATGGAAAGCCAAAAAACGGCTATCAATACAAGCGAAGACCTATCAAGCGAGTCGAGTTCAAACATTTACCAAAATCAAAACCTTAACAAGAAACAAAGGTCATATAAGAGACGACGATATCGAGAAAATGTGAGAGCTAGGATAAACAAGGAAAGATCTACTGCAGAATGGATTAGCTATCTAGGGGCATGTGATGCTCATCGAAAGCTAGTAGACAATTGGGGTGAACATCTCCAGAGTGTCATGTGGTGCAGCCCGCGACCCATTGACCTCGCTCAATTGGAGGTTACAGAGCCGAAATTGAGTCGAACTATAAGAAGACATCAAAACCGAGAGTTAGCACAACAACAAAAGGAGGCAGAACTAAAAGAAAGGTCTCCGTCAGGACAAGAGCCTGTTGACTTACATACGGCTCCTGAACATTTTAAATCTTATACCACGGGGGAGCGAAAGGTTGTGTATGCCAAGGCCCAAAGAATACCTACCAATGAAATTAGTGGAGTCTATGATGGTCCAGCGGTAGTTAAAGAGATAGAATTAGTAGAACCAGGTGAGGAGTCTAAACCAGTCTTTATTGCTCAAGACCTTACCGAAACTGAAGAGGCTGTACTTAAAGAGCTCCTCAAGGAATACAAGGATATCTTTGCTTGGACATATCATGACATGAAGGGCGTTCCACCTTCTGTGGTGCAACATACAATTCCCATGATCAACACTGCTTAACCCGTCCAACAACGACCCTATCCAATGAATCCTCAGTACGCCAAAATTGTACAAGAGGAGATTGAAAAACTTATCCAATGTGGATTCATATACCCTATTCAGCACTCAGAATGGGTTTCTCCAATAGTCATTGTGCCAAAAACGAATGGGAAACTAAGAGTGTGCGTGGACCTCAAGAAAGTTAATGCAGCCACTAGGAGAGATCATTATCCCTTGCCATATTCAGAACATGTGCTTGAAAGAGTTGCGGGCAAGGAAGCTTATAGATTTTTAGATGGGTACTCCGGTTACAATCAAATCACAATTGCATTAGAGGACCAAGCTAAAACTGCTTTTATCACTGAGTTTGGAGTGTTTGCATTTCGTGTTATGGCTTTTGGCTTAACGAATGCCCCTGCTACATTCCAACGATTAATAAACACTGCGTTTAAAGAATTTCTAAGGGAGTTTTGTGAAGCTTTCCTAGACGACCTTTGTGTTTATTCTTCTTGGGAGAAGCATTTGTTATATCTACGAAAAATATTTGAAAGGTGCAGATTTTATCGCATCTCATTGAACCCTTTCAAATGCCAATTTTGGGTTAAGCATGGAGTCATTCTAGGGCATATAGTGTCCAAGAATGGGATATCCACAGATGAGAGTAAAATTAAAGCCATTGCCGATTTGCCACCACCTACGAACTATAAAGGAGTTTAAAGATTTATGGGCCATGTTGGTTATTATCGAAGATTTATTTTAAACTTTGCCGAGATAGCGCGTCCATTGTACAAGCTTCTTATCGAGTTTCACTGGATGGAAGAATGTCATCAATCTTATGAGTTATTAAAGAAGGCCCTAACAAGTGCTCCAATCCTGCGAACACCCGATTGGAATGTACGTTTTCATGTGCATATCGATGCATCAAATTTTTCTATTGGGTGTGTTCTAACTCAACCAGGAGAACATAAATTGGACTACCCTATTAGCTTTGCAAGTCGCCAATTAAATGATGCCGAGATGAACTACACTACTACAGAGCGCGAAGGTCTAGCCATGATTTACGCAGTAAAGAAATTTCGCTATTACCTTCTTGCTACCAAGTTTGTGTTTTATATTGATCATCAAGCATTGCTATATTTGGTAAACAAGCCGTGTTCCACAGGTTGAATTACACGATGGTTGTTAATTCTTCTTGAGTTTGACTTCACCGTTGTTGTGAGGCCTGGGAGGAAACATGTCATGGCAGATCATTTATCTCGTATCCCTAATGGCGAAGCTCCTACGGGGGTTGATGATGAATTGCCTGATACTCCTTTGTTCATTGTTGAGACAATGCCTGAATGGAGTGAAAAGATTGTTAACTTCTTAGTTAATGGTTTTCCATCCAAAGAACTGCGAAAAGATATAGCTCGAAAATTAATCGAGGAATGCGAACCCTATTGCTTACTGGCTGGAACTCTCTATAAGAGAGGAAAAGATGATGTTCTTAGACGCTGTGCCCGCAAGGATGAGTATTTATATATTCTACAAGAGGCACACATGGGTGTAGCTGGTGGTCACTTTTCAGGAAACTTGACTGCCCAAAAGATCTTACAGTCAAGCTATTGGTGGCCCACTCTGTTTAAGGATGCATCACTTTTTGCAAAGGGATGTGATGAATGCCAACGCTTCAAGAAGCCACAAAGAAGTGATAGGATGCCTCTACATCCCATCAAGGTAACCCAACCATTTGAAAAGTGGGGCTTAGACTTTGTAGGACCGATTAGTCCGGATGCACGTAACACGCAATCACGATATATCATTGTGGCTATCGACTATGTAACCAAATGGGCTGAAGCAAAATCAACACGAAAGGCGGATGCAAAAACAACAGCTAAGTTCCTCTTTGAGAACATTATCACACGTTTTGGATGCCCCTTTGAACTTGTGAGTGACAATGGAACTCATTTTATAAATTAAGTAATAAAAGAACTCACATCAAACTTCATGATATCTCACCACAAGTCTACACCCTATTATCCCCAAGCAAATGGCCAAGCTGAGAGTACCAACAAAACTCTCATCTCCATTTTGACAAAGAGAGCTGAGGCTCATCGCACTGATTGGGACCTAAAGCTTACATCAGCTTTATGGGCTTATCGTACTGCGTATAAAGTTGTTATTAATTGCACACCGTTTAAGATGGTGTATGGCCAAGAAGCAGTTATGCCATGGGAATTTGTCATTCCTAGTCTTCGAGTAGCTTCTCAAGAAGGTTGGGATGGTAACCCCTTAGTGGAGCGATTATATATCCTGGAAAGGCTAGATGAAGAAAGGAAATTAGCTGTGCGAAATGCTCTAGTGGAGAAGGATAGGAGAAAGAAGTGGTTTGATAGCCATTTAAAGGATAAAGACATCAAGGTTGGTGATAAAGTTCTTATGTACGGGGTACGTAATGAAAAGAAGAAATTGAAATACGCTGGTAAGGGACCATATCGAGTGTGTGAAATTACTCCGCAAGGTACCATTCGTGTGGAGACTCTAGATGGAGTTGAAACCATTGGATTCCTTAATGGGAGTAAATTAAAAAGATATTATGATCCTCTAAGCCAGGAAGAGTTGCAAGCCATCCATCAAAAGAAGGCTGCCAAAGAACAAGCAGAGCTTTAAAAAATCCAAGCAAGAGTTGAGGCTCGAGAATGACAACAACGTCTTAGACGCCAACGAGAGGCTAATCTGGGAATCACGCAAGCATTTTTCGAGGACACAGATGACGACTCATTAGAATCTGAGCCACCCCTACGATACCCAATTGAGCTAAATAGCCCCTATGGGAAAGTACTATACAATGCCTTATTAGATACGGGAGCTAAACACAATTTGTTATCCTATGGAGTTTGGTGTCAATTAGGGAAACCAATCCTATCCCCGAGTACGATGCAAGTCAAGGGCATTAATAAAAAGAAAACTGTTATTCTTGGAGTCCTTCACACCCCTGTTGTCTATGACAATGGAAGCATAGTGCAGAGGTTTCTAGTCATGCCCGCGGGAGCTATGGAAGGCAACGTAAACCTGGGACACACTTGGATGTTGGCAACCAAATGCACTATTGATTGGGATACTGTTAGTGTCACGACGCGACCACCGACTCTTACCCCTATCATTCAAGCAAAGTCACCTACGTTGCAAACTCTAGCAAAGTTTAAGGATAGCCAACATTCACAAGCCAAGGTGGTTAACTCGTCTTTGCCTACTACCCATGAACCTAGCACTTCAACACTTGTAGTTGCAGCAAGCAGTAATATTGCAAGTACGCATCCACGACCTAAGAGTACATATCAATGGGTCCCCAAGGCCTTACTTCCAACTACCTCAACCCTCCCATCCATTCCAAGAAAAAATTTCCTGGAAAAACCAAGAGCGCGCCCTAGGAGACTCAAGACCAAATCACGATGGATTCCAAAACAACTATTAGAAGCCCAAGACTACTATGATGGAAATGAGCAAATTTGGGTACCTAAACGTAAAATGTGTCCTTCCCTATCGACAACAAAACCATATGAGTCAAACAGTGTAACGCTAAAGCCAATGGCAGACCGTGGGAAGGGAAAGATCACAGAATGCTACACACCTAGTCCAGAGCTAGTTTGGGCTCCAAGGCAAAACCAATTTATTCCACCTAGCTCAGGAAGGGGGGAGTTCCATGAAGCTTCTAGCTCCTCATGTAATACATCCATAGAGGTAAAAGCTTCTACACAGCCTCCATCTATAGTAATGGACTTCCATGAAGCTACAAAAGAATCCACACCTCCCAATGTTCAAAAATCACCTGATGAACCACTTCAAGTTCAATCCTGGGAGAGTACCTTACCACCTTTGCAACTTGACGAGGCACCTAGGGTAATAGAAAACTAATGGCAAAAATCCTCACCTATTACCAACTGGAACAATTGGTTTCAAAGGGTGACGACATCATTTCAAACGGTATGATCTACCCAAGGAAGGGGGGAGTGTTTGTGGACATCCATCATTCACTTGCTTCCCTCTCAGCCTTTCTCCCTGACCTCTTAATCTCCGATCTTAGGGAATGTATATATAAAGCCTTATACTCACAAAATCAAGATAAAAAAGTAAAAGAGCAAGAGCCATAACACAAATCATAAAAACAAATTATGCACAAGAACACGACCCTTGTAATATTTGCACTCTAACCATCATCTATTTGCACTCTAACCATCATCTATTTGCGTGTACAGATATGGCTAGTACGCTAGAGTCATCCACTCCTGCCTTGGGTGAGAGGTACCCTCGTTACTTTTCACAAATATTTCACATGGTCTTTCTAGTGCTTGCATGTGAATGGGATTTGATAGGTACGCTAGCATGTGAGAGGAATTTTGAGGAGTTAGAATGGCTGATATGTCTCTTGACCACGTCTGATCCATACTTATTAGAGAGCGTTTCTCCCATTGCACAAGCCTACCCTTTTGACCAAGATCACTATAGGCGTCTAGTGACCTTCTTAGTAAACATGGGCACCTATGATGAAGAAGAAAATTTACACGACTACACAGATGGCACATATGGTCTCATGGATGATGACTTTGTTTATCTCGACGACGAAGATAGGGGTTTAGCCTTAGGGTTTCCCCCCAACCTCTACAATATCCTATTCCCTTGACTCTCTAGGGGGAGTGCAAATAATTAGGTTAGGGTTCCTTATGTTTTTTGTTGTGTTCAATAAGTGTTGGTACCTTTTTCCACTAATGTGCCTCCTGGAGGTATTCCTTTTGTTTCCTAGTGTGTACAGGAGCGTGTTGCTATTGGTAGGATTTGGCCCTTCAGGGAATCTTTATCTCGACTCACTCTTCAAATCAAGCGCGACCATCGACACAAACAGGTGTTTCTTGTCCATTAGCATTGCCCCTTAACTTTTTTTCATCTATGATTGTCTGCTTTAATTGTGATTGGTAACCTAATATTCACCGCATTTGCTTAGTATCAAACATTTATTCAATGTAATTTTTTGTCATAATCACTTGTCTAGGTTTAAAAATCAAGCAGTCCGACTAAGCTAGTTTGACCAAGTTAGGTGTTAGAAATCTTCTCTTAATACCATGGGGAATGCCTTCCTAATAATTAATGGTTACTTAGGTTCTTAATCCGATTTAGGCAGCATTGTGTGAAATGTACTAGGGCTTTCTAGTGGGCTTGACCCTATTGACCTTTAGCTTAAGTATTATAAAGGGAGTTTACTAGTGTGATGAGCTGGGGAGGTGTATCAGTGTTATATGATCCCCCAAAGTTACAAAATTAAAATGCTGAAAATGAACAAACAAAAAATCAAAGTGCCACACTGTAAAATCTTAAGCTGGAAGAGAAATCTCAGCTTGATTTGGTACTTCACTCACATGTATTGCCTATGGTACTAGAGCCCTAGAGGTTCCCAGTATGGGCGCTTTTACTTGAAAAGCAAAAAACCCAAGGCATACAAAATAAGCACACACATCAAAATTGAATCACTGTGAAAAGACTTGGGGGGGTCAAAGAAAAAGTAATCAGTCAGGCGATGATTTCATGAGAAATTCCTTTTATGGTAGCTTAACTACAAGGTCTTCTAGATATAGCCTCTAGTCAGCCCTCGAACATGAATACTTGGCTCTCGCAATTAAACAACTTAATTGACCACAGAAAATTAAGAAGCTTACCCATGGTATTAATATTCGATCTCTAGTGCCTTTCGACCGTCAAATTAGCGACCCCAGACTTGTTTAATTTTTTTACCTTGACATCTGTTTATGCATTTGATCACATTGCAATTTAATGTTCATTGCTGACAAATTGTTTGAAATTCTTTTACCAATCAATTTGTCTACCTAAAACTGCATATGCTTTTTAATCACTTATGAGAATGCAATTACTGTGCCAATGTTGTTTGATTTTGCAGTGACTGAAGAAGGCTAAGGACATTCATCTCAAATGCTCTTCCACCTCAACGAACGAGCTTCAACTCAATAGCTTCCGAGGACGGAATCTACATCAGGAAGGGGGGCATGTTAACCCTCACGGCTCACGGACACCCCATCACCTACGACGGACGTGTATTATGTATTTGGTAGAGTTAGGTACCGGGCTTGTCGGACCAATAGGAAAAGGGTAAGAGTGATCGCTGATGAGAGGCGCACTCTAACTGGGACATTCAAGGGATTAGTTGGCTAAGCATGGGCGCCCAAGTGTGAATGGGGTGAGCTCATATAAAAGCCAACTAAACCTAAAATTCACTCATTCTCTCATTTGTGCAATAGAAGAGTGCTCTTGCTCCATCTCCATCTCCATCTTCTTCTTATTCACCTCCTCGTGTGTGTGTGTGTATGTGTGTGTGAGAGAGAGAGAGGGAGAGTGTGTGTGCGATCGAGCATTACGAAGGCACGACGGCGGCGAAGTGGTTGAGCGCGGCACGACTGCAGCTTCTTCTTCATCGCGGCGAGGAATCCTCCACGGCAGGAGCATAGAGCGGTGAGTGACACACCATTTCCCTCTTCTGAGCTTGCTAGATTAGTCTTGTTGTGTGCTTGGAGCCATTTGTGGCTCGCACACGGTGTATCGGCAAGTCCCTTGCTTCGAAAGTGCGGCAAGGAGTGCACAATCCCCTTGAGCTTTATAGGTTTTATCTGCTTCTTTTGTACCAACACATGCCAAATCTGCTTCTTTCACAATGGGAAATTGGTTCCATCTAGCTTCTTGATATTGTAAAGAGCAGTGTCCTCTGATCCAGCCATAGCTACGCTTCACAGTAGTTTACTTTCCTGGGAAAAATTCGACAGAGTTTCCCCTGTAAACTGACCTCTGAACCAATATCAACCTGTCAAATGAACCAAGAAAGCTTCAGATTCTGCAGAAATTTTGGCAGAGTCTCCTTTGTAAAATGGCTCTGGTGTACTAAAAACAGAACAAAAAACAGCTCAAAAAACCACTGTCTCTTTAACACTGTAAGCTGTGGGTAAACCTGTCCTGCACCTGTACTGTCTCTGACTGTCCTGTCACTATCCTGTAAGCATAGACTGCGACAATGCCTCAACGGAAGTAAAGCAAAGATGCAATACCAACTGTCTAACTCACAGTGAATACATCCTAGCTGCCTATCTAAGGGTGCTCGAGGGATCGCTCCAAGACCTGTATCACCGAAAGGATCTCAACATTCGAGAATCCCCCAGCTCAAGAAAACCTCACTCGACCCTCAACAAAGGCTGCAGTAAATCTAAAAGTACATAGACTTCCCACAAAGTCATACATCCACAAATTTCCCACTGTATGCTGTAACCGCTGCGGCGGTTGTTTGCTGCGTGACTCACAGCTAGCAAACCCTCAACAGACTTACATCATCTCTGACAATACATCCCATGTGGAAGTACCTGCAATATCAATATGAAATCTGGAATATCAAGGAGCAAACACAAGCTACCTGATGAACTAGTGGATGTCGCCTACAGTCTGTGTGTAGATGCGCCCGTGTCATATGTGACACGCCTCCAAGAACTATGAGCCGTCCTTCGATGTGTAGACAGCCACAAATCAACACTCTGGGAGTGTCGATATCCTTAGCACCTGTAGTCATAGGCCGAAAACCCCAAATTTGCAGAGTCGGATCTGCACCCGTCGAGACCACGTAGTCGAAAATGGCATGCGCAGACCTTTGTCGAAGCCGAACGGTGGCCGAGATGACCTCAGAATGAAATTCTGACAACACCAAGCCCTTTGGGCCCCCCCACGATATTTGGGGCCGTGTCTTTGCCTGTCGAATTTCACTCCAATCTGAGCTGGTGACTCTAGATTCCTGCAATGCTGCCCGGAGCCTCGATCTGAGCTCTGATACCAGTTGAAGGAGTACGAGCGGAAGTGCGACGCGAGAGAGAGTGCGAGAAGAAGAGCACGACGATATGGTGAACTCGCTTTGCTGTAATGTGTAGAGCATAGTGAGTTCTTATTAGGTTTTTACAAAAGAATATGTGTACATACCTGGCGGCCCGCCCACTTACCTCGGCGACCACATTGGGCTTTATACCCCAACAAATAGTCATAGCTTTCATCGGAAGAGGAGGAAGGTGAAGAAGAAGGAGAAGAGGGTGACCTATTTCTTGCCCTTTTCTTCCTTTGTTTCCTCTCTTCCCTTTCGGAATGACAAGGAGAAGGACTATGTGTTGATCTCTTCCTCTTAGGAGGAGCCGGAGATTGTCTAGACCGCAGTCTTCATGGAGCCACATATTCAGACGATCTTAAAGTTTTATTGCTTTCTTGCTCTTTGGATTCCTCCTCTCATATGGGAGAGAGTCTTATTTTGGGGTCTCTTCAAGAGGCCTCCTAAGCTCTCTCTCCTCTTGGAGAGGAAGGGAAATTCCATAAGCACGAAGTTGTTGAGTAACTTCGGCTTGCAAAGCAGGGTTGCCCATAGCTTGTTGCAACCTAGTGACTAGATAATTCACAAACATGGGAGCATCATCATTAGCACCTTTATGTGCAAAATCAAAGCTATCAATGTTCATTCTACTCTCTTGGTTATTGTTAGCCATGTTAACAAAATTTATATATGTACTTTGTGTATGCTTTGGCAATTCAAAACCTTAGTTGCCACTCATCTTAGCCTTTGATAATTGGCTCTTAAGTATCTACACCCACGGCTCAAAGTGGTTAATTATAGAGAGCAGTGGAGTAGGTCTAGCAAAGCAGAGTTTCCTATGGCTAGCTCCTTTTGGCCTTCTTATGGCTCAATAATGGTAAAGCGGTAGGCAAGTGTAAAAAGACTCTACTATTAAGTCCAAAGCTCCCAAAGTGTGCATATATCCCACATAGTGGCCTCAACAAAACCGATAATAGATCCCAGTTCCACTTACCCTAATATAATTAACAAATCAACCATTTAAAGGCTACTTAAGGGCCTCTCTTCTTAAGCAAGAAAAGGGAAACCAAATGCTTTCATACCAATGTAATGGAATTGGCCTATTAACTTGAGAATAATGGAAATTAAAGAGAGTACTTTTGTGAAATAACTTTGTGAGCATAGCAGGTGAACATAATTGGTGGTAGCAACATAAACATAGCATTTAGTTAATTTGGCATGAACAATACTTTTGCAAGAGAGAGAATTTAGAGAACATGATAATAGTTGAGGACTGGGTTTATGTGGATCCGGGGTCCCCCTTGCAATAGGCAATTGTGTATTATGATTTTTCCATCAAGAGAGACTTGTTACAATACAATCTTTGTGTTCCTTATGACCTAGGTTATGCAATGAAGATGGAAAGATTCATACATCACAAGCATAACACAAAATTTGTGGAAAGCATTAACTATCCCAAGCCTCAGTCCCAAGATCTCAAACACCTTCAAAGGTGGAGAGAGCTAGCAGGGAATGAGGTTAGGTAAGACAAGAAGAAACATTTCATAGGAGAAAGAATTAATTCCTCACTTATAATCACTCTTCTTGCTAGCATACATAATAGCATAGTAATGAAGATGGAGAAGATGGAAAGCTTAAACATTGAAGCATGGCTCTTGGTTGGATTTGCATTCCATAGCCAAGAGTGTTGGTGTAGGCTCTCAACCTCTACTTGCTTGGAGAAGGAGAGGGAGCTCTTGCACTTTGCACAATACACAATGAGTGTGTGTGTGTGTGTTGGGGGGGGGGTGGGGGGAGTATAACCCCTAAGAAGGCCCCCTACTTTCTTTGGTCGGCCCCCCTTGTAGCTCATGCTTGAAGCTCATTGGACCCCTCCAAGCCTAGCCAATCATAAGCAGGAGTCATATCACGAAACAAGGGTAGCCTTGGGACAAGTGTCCCCCTTTCCCCTTTGAGAGAGGACTTGATAAATGCAAAATCAATTAATTAAATCTCCTAAATTATCAGTGGACCCCTTGGGTGGCCAGCCAATAAGCTTTAGGCACACCATGAGGGTAACCTAGCTAGGGGCTTGACATGTGTCCTACTTGCCTCTTGGGCAAGGGGTGCCCTTTGGGAGAGAGAGTGGTCAAGCAACCACCCCCCTTCTTGCATGGCTCGTCCCCTCCTTGTAGTGATCTAGTTTGACTTTTGTGCCACCTCAAGCCCCTCAACCTCGGACCTAGTTCTCACGACAAGCTTGGCCCTTAAGCCCCTCAAGCTTGGGCTGGGTTCTCACCTCAAGTACAACCCTAACATCTCAAGCATGACAAGCACCTCAAGCTTGGGCCAGGTCTCCACCTCAAGCACAACCCTAACTTACCTAAGGTCAAAGGACTTTTAACACTAACTATTGGATGTCTCCAATGAAGCTAACCCTAAGGTCTTTATGCTCCATTGGTTAGCAACTCAATCATCAGGCATGACAAGCACCTCAAGCTTGGACCCGGTTTCCACCTCAAGCACATCCCTAGCTTACCTAAGGTCAAAGGACTTTTAACACTAACTATTGGAGGTCTTCAATGAAGCTAACCCTAAGTTCTTTATGCTCCATTGGTTAGCCTTTCTCTTTGATAGACCATCTCTCATTTGGGGCCCTTTACCATTGGCCCCGTGTTGAGATAGATCTATAAGCACATGTCTATATCCTAGCCCTTGTTCCCGTTTATTCTCCTACAATAAATGATCAGTTTAATATGAGAAAATCATTTGGGTTGGTTAGATATTAGATTTTATGACATTACTTCTCTCTTGAAATTATAATCATCCTCGACTATGAGGTAGAAGAGATAAAGCCTTAGTCATTAGTCAATCTTACTTAGCGGGTAGAGGATCCCTTTTTACCCTATGCCATATTTCCACGATAGTCGACAGGTTTAGCAAGCACGTGAACAATAGTCGTGAAAGTGCATCGGCCACTTGATTGTCAATGGGAATATGGACAATAGTCAACAGGTTTAGCAAGCAAGCACACTTTATTCCTGTCAAAAAACTATTAAGGCACACCAAATGGCAACTCTCTTCATATCACAGATTTTCAAACACCATGGATTACCAACATCTATCGTGTCAGATAGAGATCCTAGAATGACCAGTAATTTCTAGAAAGGTCTCTTTGAAAATCTAGGAGCAAGATTGAATTTCTCTTCGACCTATCACCCACAAACGGATGGCCAAAGTGAGATAGCCAATCTTATGATACTCGATCTACTAAAGACTTATGTTACAGAAGTAGATCAACGCTCACAATGGGAAAAGTACTTACCTCTTGTAGAGTATGCTTACAATAATACTGTACATACTTCTACGGGCAAAGAACCTTTTGAGACCATTGAGGGAAGACCTAAAATTCCCTTGCTACTCAAAGTTCATGGGAAGATCTTTGTTTGCTAATGAGTATAGCCATGACCTACAAGAATATTTTCAAAAGATTAAAGAGGCTATATCCATCTCTCAACAAGGCAAAAAGATGCTGCTGAGAAGCAGAGAAGGGCCTTAATGTTCAAAGAAACTTATTGGGTCTTACTTAAGTTTCCTAAGGCTTGATTAAGGCAAACAACGGGTAAAAATCCTATGGGCCATCAAAAGTATTATGCCAAGCTAGCAAAAAGATACTATGGTCCTTTCCAAATCTTGAAATCTATCAATGAGATGGCTTACCAACTCAAGTTGCCCAACCATTGACTCACACAATGCTTTTCATGTGAGCCTACTCAAGCCCTACAAAGGAGAGCCACCAAGTGAACCAATTATGAACAATAGATTTCACTTCCCGTCGACACTATAGTCGTGAGCCAATTATGACACCTCCCGTCGACACTATAGTCGTGAAAGTGCATCGGCCACTTGATTGTGCTTACCAACAATATGAGCAATATGAAAATTAAATTGGGAAAGAAAATTTTCCGACTTCATTTGTTTGTCTGAAAGCTTGGTTTGCGTCATGAAATACTTGAGACTGTGGTGGTCAAATTGTAGAAGAATGGTATCCCCAATAAGTAGTGCTTCCTTGTGTCTAGGGCATGTAGAATAGCTAAAATCTCTTTCTCATAAATGCCCAAAACTTGTTCATCCGTACTGAACCTTTGACTCTCATATGCTATGGCATGCCCTTCATGAAGCAAAATTGGCAATCACCACAAGCATCACATTGGACCTCAAATGGTTTTGAGAGATCCGGAAGCATGAGAACTGGTTGGGAAGTAAGCTTCTCTTTGAGCTTATTAAAAGAATTTTGCTCCTTAGCAGTCCATACATACTTAACATTCTTCTTAGTTAAGTCATGTAGTGGTCCTGCTACTTGAGAGAATTTTGCTATGACACGTCTATAGTATGTGCACATACCAATAAATTTTCTTAGCTCATGTAGATTCCTTGGATTAGGCCATGCTTTTATTACCTCCAAATTTGATGGATCTACAGATACCATCTTGAGAGATAATATGACCTAGGTGTTGAATCTCTTGAAGGAGAAATTCACTTTTCTTTTGGTTGAGAAAAAACTTATTGTCCCTCAATGCTTGAAAAATCACTTGGAGATGTTTATTATCTTCCTCCAAATACTTGGAGTAGATGATGATATCATCAAAGAACACTCTAGTGAATTTACGGTAAGGTCTAAAATTTTTCTCCATTAGACAATTGAATGTAGCTGGTGCATTAATCAAACCAAAAGGCATGACTAGATATTCATAAAGACCAAACATGGTACGAAACGCGGTCTTTAGGATATCTTCATCCACTATCCTTATTTGATGATAGACACTTTTAAGGTCAATCCTAATGAAGTAGGTAGAGCCTTGTAGCTTGTCAAACAAATCTTCTACCCGAGGCACGGGAAATCTGTTTTTGATAGTGATATGGTTTAGTGCTTGATAGTCCAAACACATACGGTATGTACCATCTTTCTTTTGCACTAAAAGGACTGGAAAACAAAAGGAAGAGGAGCTAGGCCTCACCATCCCTTTGTCTACCAATTCCTGTACTTGCCTCATGATCTCCTCTTGTTGAGCTTGAGAAACTCAATAAGGAGGCTTGTTAGGCGGTGAGCTTCCTAGAAGGAGCTCAATGTGATAGTCATCATCCCCACTTTTTGGAGGTAAGTCCATAGGGATATCATCGATGAACACATCTTGGAATCCTTTTAGAAAATTAGACAAGTCTAAATCTTCTTGATTCCTACCATTTACATTTGATGAAACATTAGGGTCTTTTAAAGACTCTTTGAAAAAACCATGTACGCATAAACTGAGCTCTCCATTGATTTATCAAAAGTACGAGGATTTAAAGTGGAATAGTGCGACCACGTTCACTAGCATCTATATACATGTTCTTTTCCCTATAGGTGAAGTATATTCTCCTTTCAGGAAACTTCATATTGGCACAGCCATGCGATCAGACCATGGCGCCCCTAGGACAACATCTTCATGTTGGAGAGGAGAGATGAAAAAGTCTTCTTTGTCGACATAGCTTTGGACATGAAGCCTCAACTTTCCAATCAAGGGAGTAATGGAGGCTTGCTGTCCCTTGAAAGCTGTGTCAGCCGTTACAATATCTCCCATCTCAAAAGCTTGAATGCCCAACTCGGTGGCCAACTCCATTGATATGAAGTTGTGAGTGGAGCTAGGGTCAAACAAGATAAGGGCATCATGCTCTCTTACCTTTCCCAAAGCATACAAAAGTGATGATCCTTTGCAATGAACATCATCTTTTGGAGCTTGGATGGTGGAAGTCCTAGGAGTCTCATTGTGAGCATTCTTCTTGGGAAAAGAACGATAGCCAGGTCCTTGCTCCCCACACTTGAAACACTTATGGTCCTTGAAAAAAGCTTCAAGCTCTTCAGGAGAGTGTTTGTTTTTGCCTTTGTAACTCTCTTCTCCTTGGACCGATTGTTGTTGTTATTGTTGGAAGTGCCTTGGGAAGAATTTTGAGCATTTCTTTTACCCTTTGCATCATTTTTGTCTTTGTTTTCCATGGGCTTGAAATTCCGTCTAGACCCTTCATGGAAATGGATGCGTAAAGTAACCATGGTGTGATAGATTACTTTGGTGATAGAACCAGGCCGTTGAGAGTTCATGTATTCGGCCATCTCTGTAGGCAATCCCACACAGAATTGTTGCTTTTGCTTGGCAAAGTCTATCTTTTAAAAGACAGTAGCCTTGAATTGTCTACATACTTGTGGATAGACTCATGGAAGAGAAGCTTCCAGCTGCACCATTCGTCGGTAAGCACTTTGTCCTTTGCATCGCTTGCATGGAAATTACTTCATGATGGAAACTTGTAGAGTTTTCCATGTCCTTGTGGCTTCGTCGTTGCGACAAACGCTAGCTGGAATTGGTGTTGATCTCTTTCAGATAGTTGATTCCAGTGTTATAACTTACAACTAATGGTAAGTCGTCAGATCATTCAGAGAAACTGGGATAGAAGGTGAAAACTGGACTGAACTAGTTAACTGAACTGAAATAGTACACTGGAATGAGAAATAGACACAATGAATGGAAAAGTGTTCACAGTTCAGATTCAGATTCATAGTTCATGAGTAACCAGTACAAGGTATATCAAACTGAAGCTTAGTTGACTACAGTAGTTATGATTACAAAGTGGATTCACAAGCGAAAGATTGTAGCTCAAGAACTGCTTAGGAAGCTAAACCAAGAGAACTAAGGAGTAAGAAGTCAAAAAGAAAAGCAGACCGATTACAAAGTAATGGGTCTATTTATAGCCTCTAGAGTTATTGAAGTAACTGCCATAGTAATTACTGCTGTGTGATTAATCCACTGTCCGACTTCCAGGAGATAGTTCCTGACTTCTGGAGCCGTCTTCTCCTTCTACACTAGCCCACCATTGACGAGCCAATTTTTGGAAGTGCATAGCTACATGCATAGCTTGGAGGACTCTGTGAATCCCTCGTCTCCAAAAGCCACATCAAATTGCTAGATGAAGGCAAACACTTTGTTGATAGAAACCAAAGGTGCCATCATAGGTGAGAAAAGAGATACTCTTTCCTCCCTGTTTGAAATTCTTAGCTTTTGTGAACTTCACCATGCAGGCTATGATTTGTGATGTCCTCCCGTCCTGTATTCTCTAGGAGAAAAGCCATAGCTTTCATCGGAAGAGGAGGAAGGTGAAGAAGAAGGAGAACAGGGTGACCTCTTTCTTGCCCTGAGTCTTCCTTTGTTTCCTCTCTTCCCTTTTGGAATGATGAGGAGAAGGACTGTGTGTTGATCTCTTCCTCTTAGGAGGAGTTGGCGATCATCTAGACTGTTGTCTTTGTGGAGCCACATCTTTAGAGGAACTTTAAGATTCATTGCTTTCTTGCTCTTTGAATTCCTCCTCTCATATGGGAGAGAGTCTTCTTTTGGGGTCTCTTCAAGTGGCCTCCTAAGCTCTCTCTCCTCTTGGAGAGGAAGCGAAATCCCATAAGCGCGAAGTTGTTGAGTAACTTCCGCTTGCAAAACAAGGTTGCCCATAGCTTGCTGCAACCTAGTAACGCAATAATTAACAAACATGGGAGCATCATCATTAGCACCTTCATGTGCAAAATCAGAGCTATCAATGTTCATTCTACTCTCTTGGTTATTGTGAGCCATGTTAACAAAATTTATGTATGTACTTAGTGTATGTTTTGGCAATTCAAAACCTTAGTTGCCACTCCTCTTAGCCTTTGAAAATTGGCTCTTAAGTATCTACACCCACGACTCAAAGTGGTTAAGTATAGAGAGTAGTGGAGTAAGTCTAGCATAGCACAGAGTTGCCGAGGGCTAGCTCCTTTCCGACTTCTTATGGCTCAATAATGGTAAAGCCATAGGCAAGTGTAAAAAGTCCAAAGCTCCCGAAGTGTGCATATATCCCACATAGTGGGCTCAACAAAACCAATAATAGATCCCAGTTCCACTTGCCCTAATATAATTAACAAAATCTACCATTTATAGGCTACTTAAGGACCTCTGTTCTTAAGCAAGAAAGAGAAACCAAATGCTCTGATACCAATGTAATGGAATTGGCCTATTAACTTGTGAGTAGCGGAAATTAAAGAGAGTACTTTTGTGAGCATAGCGGGTGAACATAATTTATGGTAGCAACATAAATATAGCACTTAATTAACTTGGCATAAAAAATACTTTTGCAAGAGAGAGAATTTAGAGAACATGACAACAATTGAGAACCGGATTTGTCCCTCCTCCAATAGGCATTTGAATTATGATTTCTCCCATCAAGAGAGACTTGTTAGAATACAGTTTTTGTGTTCCTTATGACCTAGGTGATGCAATGAAGATGTAAGGCTTCATGCATCACAAGCATAACATAAACTTTGTGGAAAGCATTAACTATCCCAAGCCTCAGTCCCAAGACCTCAAACATTTCGAAGGTGGAGAGAGCTAGCAGGGAATGAGGGTAGGGAAGAGGAAGAAGAAACATTTCATAGGAGAAAGAATTAGTTCCTCACTTATCATCACTCTTCTTGCTAGCAAACATAATAGCATAGTGCTTGGTGGATACAACGATCCGACACATGACAATCGGATGCACACCAAACCCTGTAAACACTCACTTAATTTTTTGAAAAGAAGCCATGAAATTCAGCTTATGATGATTTGTAATTGTAATATATTCTGACAGATCCTCTCAGCCTCTCTGAGTGTACACCCTTGTAAGTGACCAAATGGCCGTGGAAAAGCTCCCTTAACCTTTAAGTCAAAACTCTTAGTTTTAGACTAAAGAGATATCATTAGCTTGGAGGTTTTTTGAACGTTCATTGTGAGAGCTTTTTGCTGCTACAAATTGTAATCCTCTTTTCTCCTAGACTGGTGATCACAATTCACATTGTGTTTCTAGTCTCTTGCTCTACAATTTAAGTATAACCATTCTCAATTATGTGGTGGTTTGTGAATCTTTATTTGTGAGCTAAATGCATTGACTTGAAGGTTAAAATGGTTGTTTTTTGATGTTTTGACCATGGATAAGTGTTTCTATGCTTAAGGGGGATCTTTCTGAGTAGTTATGTTTTAGTTTTTTGCACATTGTTTTGTGATGGATCGTGATTTATGTACCTTCCTAGATGGTGATAGAACTTGTTAGGATTGTGCCCCTAGGTGTTGTGATACCTCTCCTTAAGTTTCGTTGCATTTCGAATTCGTTTGGATGCTGAAAAGTCGTGATGACCTAGAGCGGTGAGATTGGACGCATATTAATTTTTCGACTAGGAAGTGGTTGATTTGCTTTTGTCATAGTATGAGTAGCCCTCTGAGTTCACTTTGGTGAGATTGACACTCTCATTAAGTCTTCGTGCCCCATCCCGAGTTGCTTCCTTGCATATTGACATTATGTTAGTGCAAAAAGCTATGTTGTAGACGTCCGTCGCGGCGATCCGCTAACATTTGCGCCGTTGGTGGGGAAAGTGAACCTTAGGTGGTGAGTGACTCAATGTAAAAAAAAACTCATTTTAAAGCTTTTGACACCCATTCCTCTTACACGTAGATAGTGAAGTAGCTAGACGTAGGTTTAGTGCTTGGTAGAGACTGAAGTCCAAGACTAGCCAGGATTACTCCTTAAGAGCAAAGAAAGTTGTGAGTGAAGTACAAGATAGTATTTCATTCTTTGATTTTCCCTTGCTTCAGAAGGACTGTTCCACCACCTACTTCATTGTCATTTTTGTACTATTAAGTTCCTTTATGTTTGCAGATTTATTTTAGTTTATAAGAGTAGATTAGGAAACAAATTACACCATCATTTGGGGCCAAAAGGATCGAGGCAAAAACTATCAAAAACCTTATTTTGGTGTTGAAGACCATAACTGTGAAAAGTTAAAAATTGATGGTGGTCAGAGCTTCAAAATTGATGGTTTTGACAGGATACTACCCAGCAAATAAGATCAAACGGGGTATTCAAACTAGCTAATGAGGTAACCCGGTTTGGATTTTGCAATACCAATTCTTCATGAATTTGCGATCAAGAATATTGTATCAAAATAGGAATCCCAGCATCTTTGACCATGGGAGCAGTCACTCAACAGAAGAAAGCGTGAATCGAAGACCATTGCCGCCTTTAAAACCCATTTTAGAGGAGAGCTTCTCTGACACTTCGTGAGAAAGATCATACAGCCTCATGAATGAGGATTCTAACAAGTCAAACCCTAAGGGAACATCTTCAATGGGGACATGTCCTTCTCAGGCTGCATTTGATGTAACATCCTTGTATTTGAAGTTTCAATTTGAAAATGTGCTTAAGGCCAAAACCTATAAGGATGGAATGGACTGCTATTTTGTTAAGTTGGAAAATAAGCCGAGCGAGTTCAGAGACCTTGTAGATGTTGATTATGATGGGGATAGATATTTTGACCAAGAGGGAATGATCTACCTAGTGGTTCATAGCCCTTTTATTGTGGATAAATGGGGGATGACTAGCACCAAGGACAAGGTGGATAACAAGCTGGCCGACGAGCCACCTAGAATGGAGAAAAAAAACGTGATACTCAGATGCAACAATGAGATAGAGCACCTTAATATAGGCAAAATGTATGAAAGGCTATATAAGTTTAATAATGGAGAACAAACACTCTATTACAGATGTGACGAACCCCGCATCAAGGAATTGGCTGACCGTAAAAACCTATATGTTTTTACGTACACGGAGGGGAGGAGTATTCAGGTGGTCATAATAGACAAGTATGGCCAAAACTACTCTCCAATGGATCGTAAGGAATTGGAGAGATATACATATTTTGGGGGACCACTCCACCAATACTATGTAAATCTGGAAGAGGAAAAAACCACGACTACTCGCACAAGACTTGAGACTGTACATGTAAGCCCATTGAAAACCAGTGTGGGGGAGTCTTTTGGACATGAACGAGTCCCAAACATAGAACCTTTAGGATCAATGGGGTCTAGGGCTTCAATGAACACACATAGGGACAGTACTATTCTTGATGTCACTCACACCACTCGAATCCCTCTGACTATTACTCGAGATCGACTGGACGAACGTATAGCGGATAGGATACCATTGGTAGTACCAAGAGGAGATTATGAACCTAGAGAAACCACACTAGGAGGACCAATTGTTGCTAGAGTGGTTGCAGAAGCTAGACGTATGTGACCATCTCAAGTGGAAAAATGTGTACCCAAAAAGTATAATGGATCAAAAGATCTATATGCCCATGTTTTGATCTTCAAACAAGTGTTGAGAGCAGAACAGGTAACTGATTTCCATACTCAATACAAAGGTTTTGGGTTGACATTAGATGGGACTTCTTTGACTGGGTTTCAACCATTAAATAGCTTGAAATTCCCAAGTATTGAGAAACTTCTCCCAGAGTTCGTTGAGGAATTCTCAAAGAGAGGAATCAAGCATAACACTGTCTCCTAGATCTATGCATTTAGGCAAAAGGAGAAAGAAAAGGTGAAGGAAGCATCGCTTTGTTTTAAGCAGTATATAGAAAGATGCCCTACTCAAGAACTACCTCAGGATGAGAGACTGTCAGTCCTTTTCATAGAGGGATTGCAAAATGACACGCTCAAAAAGGACTTGCACTTCAAGGCATGTGTAACTTTGGAGCAAGTCACGAAAGAGGCACTGTATCTGGTAGATAATTGCAAGGCATATGGGGAGGCGGCTGAAGACACAAATCAAGGAACGAGTAGTGCCGCTTCAACCACTAGTGAATCCACAACAAAATTGGGCGGGAAAAACCCAACTATGTCGGACGTTGATTAAATGATCAAGGAAGTGATCAAAAGGATAAACCAAGGAAACAGGACGAACCAGAACACACAACAATAGCCCACCCAAAAATGTGACACTTGTGGAGGAAATCATCCAACCCGGTGTTGCAACCTTCAACAAAGACCAGGAGTAAACGCACAACGAGTACTCAAGTGGTATGCTATTGAACAAAAATGGACAAACCATGAAACCCACGAATGTTTCTATAATTGGAACTATGTTAGAGAGAGACAATACAGAATACATGGAGGGCAACAGTTTCCACCCCTCCAAAGATACCAAGTAGGGCCAAATAACGCAATCCAAGGGTAGGAAAAACCTCAACCTGTGTTGGGACATCAACCTCCTTTACCCCAAGAAAAAAGGGCTATGGTAAGGATTTATCAACCCATAGAACCACCTTCTGATCAGAGTATGGTCCAAGTAGTCTCATATCGGGAAGATTCAGACAATACCTACGAGAGGGCATTTAATGGGAATGCTTATGCTACGGAGGGCCACATTCTATGGATAATTTCTGAAGAGATGCTCGAGCCCTCATACATAGCACAACCAACTAACAACCATTACTTGGTCGATGAAAATATGCTTATGTTCATGGCAAACCAGGGCTACAAACCTAGGGGGTATCCTCCTAGAGTAGGACAACCGATGGGGGCTCCACAAGCTTCTTTATTGCCTGTAAGACCATGCTGTGAATGTGGCAGTGATCATTGGGCAAGATATTGTCCAAACAAAGGAGAATGGGTAAAAATTTTTGAGTTCTGTGTTGGATGTACCAGTAATCATCTCATTCCACACTGTCCAAAAAACCTTGACAACAAAGGGAAAGCAACCATGAACAAGATGGGGATTGTGTCAAGCTCAAGTGGATCAAAAACAGAACCAAACATCCCGATAAATGCAGTAACTAGAGCTCAAGCACATGAGGCTGCAAGGAATGCCCTAGCCAGTCAAACCGAGATAGAAAATTTGTCTGTCCGAACCCGTAGGAAATCCTGGAAGGCAAAACGAGACAAGATGAAAGCCAAAAGAGAAAAAGAAAAAATGGCGTTGGAAACCAAATTACTGTAAACAGAGAAACAACTACAAAGGGAAAGACACCTTAAGGGAATAACAAGATAAAAAAACCAGCCGTTATACCATCGGGAGTATTTGTCTTAGTAGACAAGGTTTCTGAACCTCTGGACGTAATTTTAAAAGCTTACAATGCAAGGCTAAAGCCTAACCAAACCCAAGAGGATAGGTGGTTAATGTACCCTCATCCGGGCTATGAGAAAGAGAGGCTAAAGATGTGCAAGGAGCTCATCCAAGCCGCTCAAGCGCTTATGGAACCATCAGTTCTTATTGCTTCAAAATCTGAGGTATTAATCCGAGAAAAAATTCAAAAGTTAGAGGGGTGGGGAATTGGAAAAGGAAGACCAACTAGATTCCGTAAACAAAAAACCATTGGATACGAGGGTGGCAGCCAATACGACAGATGGAATGTATTCTCAAGCACCACTGCCAATTTTGGAAGTAGAAGAACAATGGCCCTAGGAACTATGGGAACAGATCAAGAATAGAAAAGATGGAAGTGCTACACTTCTGTCAGCTCCCATCCGAGAGATCCACTTGGAGTATGAGCTCTACCCAAATGACATCAAATCACTGTATGGTGATGCAAGTACAACGATATCAAAAGACAGTAAACTGCACTCATTGAAGACTTTACCTCCATTTATTTGTAACCCTGAAACCCGATCGGAGGTGAAGAAAGTACCATCTCAATGGAAAGCCAATCCTAAGATGATGGATATCAAAACTCTTCATGAGCTGATGTCATCCGCTATCCGTTGTACATTAACTCTTTTAGAGTTAAATAAAACCGCATCTTTGGGAGGAGGAGGTCGAGAAAATTTTGAAAAAAACAGGGCTGATAATTTCGCCACCCAATGCTTCTACAAACACATTGAAGACACAACCCTCAAAACAAACTAAACATGAGCCAGTACCAGTAAACAAGGTAGGGGATTATTGTGAAGGTGAAGAAGGAAATACTACGCTACCGGTGGAGTACAAAGTGGTTAAGTCAATAGCAATATTGGATAGTGGGGATGGAACAACCATAGCTATCAAAGCAATGTGGAAAAATGGGGAAAACCTACTCTCTGAAAGACTAGAATGAAACCTCAATTAGCATATGGGTATCTGGACAGACCAATTGGCATCCTAGAGCAGATTGTAGTAACCTCTTGCAGAATCGCATATAAACACACGTTTGATATTATGAGTTTTGATGAGAGCAGCAATTTCGACATGATATTGGGCAGACCGTTTATGCGTGCGCTAAAAATGGTGCAAGATTGGGGTTACGACTATATCTATCTAAAGAACAAGGATGTCACAACAAAAATTAGTGTCATAGATCATAGCTATAGAGATGTAGAACAAACCCGAGGAGAAGACTTGAACTCCACAACTGACCAAGAAGGGAAAATACCGACTTGGTTGCAGTACAAAGCTCACCATTGGACAGGAGAAGCTTCCGAAGGTGGAAGTTTAAAAAGGAAAGATTGCATTCTTGATAGAACTACACAAGACGAGACATATACACCAGAGCCTTTTTTAGAAGAGATGTTTGAACCTTTTGCATGGCATCAGATACTAGCCACTCTTGATGTTTGTGTAAACGAGGTGACCCTCACCAAATTCTGCGATGAGAAAGGATATGATATCATTCCAATTCAGATGTTGGGTGTCAGCCTAGATCCAAAATTAGAACGGGAAGTCCCTGACGAAGAGGGGGTTGCCGAGTGCTGACGCATAGTGGATGAAATCTCAGTAAGAGACCTTGACCAAACAAAGGAGGATGATTTCCAAGACTCGACTGATAAGTTGTTAGAGGACAACGCAGATGACAAGCTTTCTAGTAGCTCAAGTCAGAATATCAAACGAAAAGATTGACGGGTGATCTACTATGATTTCCCGAACCAAAATCCTCGAAGATAGAGTAGATATTGGAACAAACGTAGAAACAACCAAAACAAGCCCAAGAAAGACTCAGTACCTCTGTTAATCGACAAAACGTAGTACTTAAGGTTAGTAGAAGCAACTGATTGCCTCAAAGACGGGATATCAAAGAGATACATGAAACCTGACTCAACCAAAACAAAAACCAAAAAGAAGAGAGCAAAAAAACCAAAGAAGGAGAGCAATTTTGAGAAATCGATGAAGTTGTCCAAAATGGAGTGCAAAATCAAATACAATGAACTAAAAGGATCTATCTGGACAACAAAAATGGAAACTGACGAGGAATCAAACGATGATAAATTCGATGCACCTTCCCACTATAAGAAGGATCAAGATAAAAAATTTGTGGTGCAGAAACCCAAACGAGACCCCAAAGAACCAGGAACTTCATATGATGGGCCTAAAAAATTCAAATGTATCAACTTAGCAGAACTACGCAAGGAGCCTAAATTGGCATACATCGCCACGGACCTCACTGAAGAAGAGCGACTTCTAGTCGATACGCTCAGAGAATACAAAGATGTCTTTGCATGGTCATACAAATATCTAAAGGGGATAGATCCTGAGATTTGTCAACACATGATACCCCTTAAGAGTGATAACAGACCACGCTGACAATGGCCTTACACATACAATGAGACTTTTGCCAAGAAATTTAAGGAAGAGATAAACAACTGAAGGATGCCGAGTTTATCTACAAGATTGAACACTTTGATTGGGTTCCCCCTATTGTGGTAGTACCAAAAAAAAATGCAAATTGCATGTCTATGTAAACCTCAAATAGGTAAATGCAGCCACCATCAGGGATAACTATCCATTGCCAATAACGGATCATGTTATTGAGAGGATAGCAGGGAAAGAGGCCTATAGTTTTCTAGATGGGTTCTCATGCTACAATCAGTTGATAATTAAAGCAAAAGATCAGCATAAGACAACTTTTGCAACAAAGTGGGGTATATTTTTCTATAGGGTAATGCCTTTTGGCTTGACCAATGCCCCTGCTACATTTCAAAGAGTAATGAGTCACGCATTCAAAGAATATCTCAGACAATTTCTAGATATATACATGGATGATCTCTGTGTTCGTTCTTATCGAAGGACTGACCACATAACACATCTAGGAAAAGTTTTTGAAAAGCGCATAACGTATCGTATTTGCTTAAACCCTGAAAAATGCGTCTTCATGGTAAGACAAAGTAAAATTTTGGGCCACATTGTGTCCAAAAACGTAATTTCCATTGATCGAGAGAAGGTACAAATAATGGCCGCACTACCGAGACCAACAAAGATGAAGGAAGTGCAGGCATTTATGGGGCATTGTGAATATTACAGGCATTTCATATACACGTATGTTGTAATAGCTAAGACATTGTACGTCCTCATTGCTAAGTTCAAATGGATAGAAAAATGCGAGTAGGCTTTCCATAAATTGAAGCAATAATTAATTTCTGCTCCAAATTTGCAAGGCCCTTACTGGAGCAAAATCTTTCATGTTCATGTCGATGCATCAACCTATGCCATAGGATACATACTAGCCCAGCCATGAGACAAGAAAATGGATTTTCCCATTCAATACTCTATTCAACATCTAAACAATGCAGAGAAAAACTATACCACTATGGAAAGAGAAGGTCTGGGAATGATATATGCTATCAAAAAACTCAGACACTACCTTCTTGCAAACAAGTTTGTTTTCTTTGCGGATCACCAAGCACTGCTATATCTAGTAAACAAACCTTGCAACATTGGAAAAATTGTTCGCTGGTTTATACTGTTACTTGAGTTTGACTTCATGATAGTCGTAAAAAGGGGGATTATAGACACACACACACACACACACACACGAGAAAATCATCTTTCCCGATTGTTTCATGGAGAAGCACCTGAGGGTGGGAATGATGATCTTCCCGTTTCGTATCTGTTTAACATCAAAATGGTCCCGAGATGGAGCGAAGAGATCATTCCTCTACTCACAATCGGGTCATTACAGATAGAAATACAACCATCAATTATACATCAAACACAAAATCTCCAGATTTTAGCATGACGACTGTACAAACATGATAAGGATGGAATATTGAGACTATGTGTACATCCAAAATAATCCACCTACTACCACAAACAGGCTCATATAAAAAATACAGGATTTCACAATGGAGAAATGCAGACAAGCCAACGGCTAAAGAGACTAGGAGTCTACTGGCCAAACACGGAACACAGTGTCCATACATATGTAAAATCATGTGATAGATGTACAAGACAACCTCAAGTGGAACATGCCACCATGTTTCTAGTAGTACAAACACCCAAATGGAGTACTCACATAGCTGAGTACTTAAAAAACAAGACCTTCCCAGAAGGATGGGGTAAGGCAAAAATGAAAACTATAGAAGAAGAGGCCAAAAACTATCTTCTCATTGCCAACCAACTGTGTAGGCGGGGAAAAGACAAACAACTATGGTTGTGTGCTACAGAAAGTGAATATTACGTTATCTTAGAACAAGCACACTTAGGACAGCCAAGGGGACATTTCTCTACTGATAAAACAACAAAGCTCGTGCTACACTCAGGCATATGCTGGGGTACGTGCTTTTGCCAAATGGGGCATTGATTTCATTGGTCCCATCATACCTCCAGGATATAGGTCACACGCACAATACATCATAGTAGCAACAGACTACATGACGAAATGGGTGAAAGCAAAGGCAACCCAAAAAAACGATGCACAAACTAGAGCTCAGTTTCTTTTTGAACACATCTTTACAAGATATGAACTACCCATAGAAATAGTGAGTGATAGGGGAACACACTTTTTAAACCACGTCATTGAAAACCTCCTTGACGAATTCATGGTGGTCCATCAAAAATCAGCACCCTATCATCCGCAAGCTAAAGGGAAAGCTGAGAGTACCAAAAAAAAGGCTTATGCTCTATACTCACCAAAATAGTTAGTGACTCAAGAAATGATTGGTATCAAAAGCTACACACAATATATGGGCTTTAAAAGTAGCTTTCAAAACTTCCATCTGGATGACTCTCTTTAACCTGGTGTTCGGGAGTAATGTGATCCTACCATTGGAATTCTCAATCAAAACCCTACGAGTGGCAACACAATTAGGATGGACGGGCCATGAGTTATCGGACAAACTAGACACTCTGGAACTATTAGATGAAACCCGGCTTAGAGCGATAGCTGGGATATATGCTTAGAAAAAATAAATGAAGGCTTTCCATGATCAACATGTGGTTAGCAAGGATTTCCAAAAAGGGAATTACATTTTAATACCCTCAAACAACACTCCAAAAAACTCAAAAAGCGAGGGATGGGGCCTTTTGTAATACATGATATATCACAAAGTGGTGCCATTAAGCTTGCAACATTAGCAAGTGAGGAGATGCCTAATTAGATAAGTGGCTACAGATTAAAGAAATATCTTCTCCGCTGACACCAGAAGAGATTGAAATAATACATATAGCAGCTCAGTGCAGAAGGCAAGCACATGCCATTCGGGAACATGCACAATAGGAAGCCAAAATCAGAATATTAACGTGCAAGGAGCAAGCAAACTTTCAGAGAAAAGCACAATAGAACGATGGTATCGATACTACTCCAATAGAATCCATACAAATGACAGCTACATGGTTAGGTGGAATGGATCTACGCATTAATTTACAACTTGCTGATGGCACCACCAAGCATCATTAGTGGACACCGAGGCAAGAGAAAATGTTTTTAACTACTCCACTTTCAGAAAACTCACAGAAGAACCTCTAATGCCAAACAAGATGGGGTTCAAAGTTGCAAACAAAGGCACGATGGATAGTCTGGGCCACATAAATTTACGAATCACTATTGATGGAACGGATTATCCGCATCAGTTTCATGTGGTCGACAATCAGGATCTTAACAAACTAGTTATTATGGGAGTGCCGTGGATGCGCACTTATCAAGCCACACCAAACTGGCAGGACAATACCTTACAACTCAAACAAGAGGACCAATATTTTGCCACGCCCTTTGTACAAACAGACCATGTATGGAAACCTCTACCATCACCACATACACTAGTTCAACGATATTCCCCAATTGTGGCCAAGAAAATATGGGCTAACAAATCCATCATGCAAATTGTGGATACAAAAACAACAAAGCAATACAAGTTAGCCTACATTGCCACAACAGAGAACCGACCCTGCCAAACCACCTATGGCTTTTGTCGGACGACCTAGGCCAATCCAACACCAACCTCGACAAATAAAAAATGTCGTGGGTATGGAAACCAAAACAAACTCGCTCACATGATGCCTCTTCTAGGGAATCCACAAGCAAGAAATTTCAATGGCAACCAAAACAAAGCCCTCAAACAAAACAACCAGCAACATCACAACTTCTGCAGGTCATCGTCAAACGTAGGGCGCGTCTTCTACAATTACTGCTATTCAGACCATGCAGCTTCAATGTGACCTCACCACCAACATCCACTGAAAATATTGTTCAGCACCCCTCTCTTGCACAACATTTTGTTTCCCCATGCATATCCTCCATCAGCATCCTAGATCCACAATATATGGCTATGCATAGACACATGCTTTGTTCCCAAAAACTTTAAAACACTTTCGTCTAGGACGACTCACTCTAGGAAGGGAGGAAAATGCAACAGGATTATTAGTTGTATATAGTATTATTAGCTCTTTATTTTCTTTAAAACAAGCTTTTCAGAGCCTTATTAATTCTTAGCCGGCATAATCATGAGCCATACCGACACCATCTGATACCAGGTTAAGAATATGTATGTAGGGGAGGTCACACTAATTTTGGCTAATTTTTGGCCAACTAATAATAATTGTAAATAATAATTGTAGGGGAGGTTAAGAATATGTATGTAGGGGAGGTCACACTAATAATAATTGTTAATAATTGTAGGGGAGGTCACACTAATTTTCTTTTGGAAGCAAACGTCGAAACTTCAAAGCAAGGACTTTGTACATGGCAAATATGGAAAGAATTGGCACAAGATAGATTTTGAGCCAACTTCTAAAGGATCAAAAGTGCAAATCTAATGCCATTTGTCAACCGAGCATCAGAGTGAAGAATGGTTCGAACTGCAGGTGATAAGAACAACAAGATATGATCAATGGAGGTAAGTATGAATGGGGCATTCCAAGTAGACTAGGAACATATAGTCAAATGGGGCAACATAAGCTCATTTGCATTCAGACACACACACACACACACACACACACACACACACACAGAGCCACAAAAGCATAGAGTTTTTGGATTTGTTTTTGCCTGCTGTGACCACCTCATTTGTTCTTACTACACCATATTTGAGAGGTATGATCATTAACCTTGCAAGAACATGTGTGTATGCTCCATACTACATCAACATTGCCAAAACAACAGATCAAAGTAGTACAAAGTCACAAAATATGTAAACTAACAGGGCCAATGGGGAATTCCAAAACTCATCAAAAACCAAAAACCTTTCACCAGTAGACCCCAAATAGCTGGTAGAATCAGGCAAGACAAAAAAATAACAAAAGGTGGTGGAGTATGGATCGCGATCCATGTTCCTCAAACCCTAAAATTAGAGAAAATTAATACAGGAGCACCCATAGGTGGCCAGGAACAAACTCCTATAGCTAGAATTTCAAAAGGCTTCCCAACATGGATCGCGGTCCATGTTCCTTTTTGCCAAAATCAGGGAAGGAGTGGCTCACTAGCTGGGGAATGCAAAAATATGACTAGTGCTGCAAAAATAATCACAAAAATTGCTCTTAAGATCATCAAATCCTCCTGGTTTGCTACCTTCAGTCTGCAAATGGTCTTTTCATCATTTTCAAAGGAAAAATGGTAGGATTCCGTTAAAAACTCAGGGAGAGGACAAATGGTGGGATGCCAGTACAACTTATGAAGAAGGGCTAAAATCAAAGTTCTTGACAAGTTTTCAAATTGTTGCTTAACCCAGTTGGGAGACTTCACACTCTCCTTGGAGCCTATCAACAAGGAAATGTAACTTAAGGATGTTTGAAGGCAAAGGATTACTTGCAAAATGGTGAAAATTGATGGAATCAATTTGTCTCCTCAAAAAGATTCAAATTTTGTTGGAATTTGACAGGGAGCTAGGCAAAGCTGTGAACTACAGACCCAAATCATCGAGAATCAAGGCAATGATAGATTCAAGGCAAAGCATGTGCCCAAAAATGGTTCCAAGAAACAGATATGGTCAAAACGAAAAAAGCATGGCCATAAACTAGAAAATGGGGCAAACTAAGGAAAAACATGTCCAAATTTGAAAATATTTCACTAGTGTACTAGGAAGACCTATGGGAACATATGTGCAAAGGAACTGTATCAAATTCTTCCCAACATGGATCACGATCCATGTACCTTTTTGCCCAATCAAAGCAAAACCCATGCCATCTAATTCAGTATTATTAAGAAAGCCAAGCCATGAAGTTCCAAGCCAATTGAGTTTCAAAATGCCAAAAATCTCTAAGTCTACAAAGAACTTCCAAAACTTCCACTGCAAATGTTGGTTCCACTACAAATGTAGCCATTGTTGAGTCTTCTGTGAAAGGAGACTGTGATGCTGATGTTGATGCAGAATGGGCTTTTAGCGCAGAGTGCACTTACAATCCTTCTGTCCATGATGCATGCTTGTCAATTGCTACGGATTCACATGTGTGGTATTTCGACACTAGTGCTACACAGCACATTACCTCACATCGTGAATTGTTTACCTCTCTCGAGTCTGTCCCTCATGGGAATTCAGTCACTTGTGCCAACAATGCCTCTTATCTGGTTCAGGGAGTTGGAAAGATTGTGCTTACTACTGCAAATGGCAGTTCCTTCACACTTGTTGATGCACTTTATGTACCTAGGATCAAGAAGAATCTCTTGTTTGTATTCGCACTTTCTAGACTTGGACTTGTAGTCAAATTTGTGGATGACAGATGTATAGTTTATAATCTCAATTTTGGTGATGAAATTGTTGCATCAGGCCTTTTGTGGTGTGGGCTGTATAAGCTCACTTTGTATTACAAGTGTGGACAAAATTTTGCAAATGCAAATTCAAGGGCTATTTCAGATGCAAAACTTTGGCATGCACGTTTTGGTCATTTGAATTTTGCAAGTTTGCTACGTTTGCAGAAATCTGATATGGTTGCTTATTTGCCGCCTCTTGAAGCACCTGTCAAACATGTTTGTGAAGGCTATATTTTGGGTAAGATGCAGCGTTCTAAGTTTCCAAAGGATGGTTCAGTTTGGACCACATGCAGGTTACAGCTTGTGCATAGTGATGTTAGTGGGCCCATGCAAACTCTGTCATTGGGCAATTACCTGTACTTTGTGACTTTCATTGATGATTACTCCAGGCATGCATGGGTTTTTCCGCTTAAAGTGAAGTCCAAAGTTTTTATGTGCTTCAAACAATTTCTGGCTATGGCTGAAAATGTCTCGAAATGTACTATGGGTACCCTCCGTTCCGATCGAGGGGGGGAGTATATGTCTCATGAATTCAATGCATTTCTGGCTAGTCGTGGGATAAAACACCAATGTACAGTGCCTTATACACCTCGGCAAAATGGTGTTGCTGAGAGGAAAAACAAGTCACTGACGGAAATGGCATGATGTATGGTCAAAATTCAAGCTTTGCCGCATTCTTTTTGGCTTGAGGCCATCATGTGTGCCACTTATGTACTTAGCAGGTGTCCTATGAAAGCTTTGCAGTCTATTACTCCATATGAAGCATGGCATGATAGAAAGCCTTCTATTGAGCACATGCGTGTTTTTGGATGTTTGGCATATGCTTTGGTGCCACAAACACAGCGCATAAAATTGGATGATACGGCTGCCAAATGTATTTTTTTGGTTATAGTGCTGAAAGAAAAGGTTATGGGTTATATCATCCACAAACAAAGTGTATTCTGGTTTCACGGCATGTAGTGTTTGTGGAAGATTATTTTCAGCCCTTGTTGTCATGTACTAAAGATAGTAATGTAAGCTCACAGGACATTTATGACACTTTGTTGCCTCTTTTGAGTGGTGGAATACGAATGTAAGTTCTAATGAGGCAAATGTACAGCCTATGTGGCTTTCTGAAAATGTTATAGATAAGCCTATTACTGATGCAGATGTGCATGACGTACTCGATGAGGAAAGGCCTGAAAATGAGAAGGCTAGAGGTATGCCAAAATGGCTGGTGCACACTTTGCGTGACAGTAAATTGGATGCACCTTTGTCTAGTCGTACTCGGTTAGGCTCTCGCCATGCATCTTATGCATCAGATTGTTATGCTTTGGTTGTGTCTAGCTTACATGATGTTGAGGAGCCTCTATCTTTTGATGAAGCACATAATTCAAAAAATTGGATGGTTGCCATGCAATCAGAATATGATGCACTTATAGAAAATGACACATGGACTTTATGTGATTTGCCTCCTGGCAAAAAGGCCATTGGTACAAAGTGGGTTTACAAGTTGAAACGCAGCCGGATGGTGAGATCGATCGCCATAAGGCTCGAGTTGTCGTATGACTACTGTGTGTTTTCTATGTGCATTGGCAGCTCATTTTGGTTGGGATGTACATCAATCAGACATTGTTACTGCTTTCTTGAATGGTGACATATTTGAGGAAGTTTAGTAACGCAGCCTCGCAGTTTTGTCATAAAAGGACAAGAGGAGAAAGTGTGCAGATGTAAGAAGGCTTTGTATGGGTTGAAGCAATATCCTCGTGCTTGGTATGAGAAAGCTGACACTCATTTGGTTAGACGAGGCTTTCTTAACAGCCCAATAGAAATCACATTGTATGTAAAGCGTGAGGGTGATGTACTTCTCATTGTGGTTCTATATGTCAATGATTTGCTGATCACTGGACCAAATGAGAGACATATTTGTGAATTTAAGGCTGATTTGAATTCCACTTTCAAGATGAAAGATTTGGGCTGTTGCATCATTCTTGTGTATACAGTTTAACCAGTGTGATGGTGGTATTGCCTCGTGTCAAAAAAGTTACATAGAGACATTGCTATGTAAGTTTGGACTTGACGATTGCAAACCTATTGCCACTCCCATGGAAACAGGTTTGAAGTTGAGTCTACGTGATGCTGGCGATCCTATTGATGTCACTCTTTACCAAACTATTGTTGGCTGCCTCATTTATGTATGCAACACGAGGCCAGGTATTCAGTTTGCAGTCTCACAGGTCAATAGATTTATGCATAGCCCAGGGTCTAAGCATTGGCAGGATGTGAAGAGGATTTTCCGCTACCTTAGTGGAACTTTACATCTTGGCTTGTTTTATCCCAAGGGGGGATCATTGCCGCCATACTTACATGCTTTTTCGGACTCAGATTGTACTGGTTGTTTTGACACGCGAGTGTCCACAATTGGTTTTTGTTTCATGCTTGGCAGTTCATGTATATCATGGTTGAGCAAGAAGAAACCTACTGTGGCCACTTCGAGTTGTGAGGTTGAGTACAGGGCTGTCTTCATAGCTACGATTGAGTGTGTATGGCTGATTTGGGTGTTGGACAAGACACTACCAACACTACCTACACTAACAGTCAGAGTGCATTGGGAGTTGCGAGGAACCCAATTTTTCACGCTCTCACAAAGCACATTGAGGTGCATTACCACTATGTCAAGGAGAGGCTCTCAGCAGGAGAGACCAGCTTGGCTTATGTGCCAACACAGGACAACCTTGCAGATCTTTTCACAAAGGCATTGTCTCGTGATAAGCTTGAAGCTTTCCGCGAAGCTTTGGGCTTACTCCTCTTTGTGGATTGATCCTGTCCTTAGGGCATGGCACTTCCCTTTACTCATGTGCCAGCTCTCGTTCACCGCATCACTCCAAGGGGGATTTGTTACCATACACATGTGGTAGTGATGTGTGTGAACACACTAGGACCGTTGGGGCATTTTTTCCCTCTTTAGGAGGTTTTTTCCCCCGTGCATTGTATATACGCCCATCACTCTAGGGCTATCTATCTTTCCATTGCACACTAAGTAACAAACTCTCTATTGTGTGCCTTGAGCTTCCTTCGTCTTCTCCAAGCCGTGTGTGCCTCTCTGCAACCCTAATTCCAACATACGATTATTTACCAGCAGTCACATTTTTCTTGCAAAACTTAAATTTTTTGACCTAAACACCTTCTATACACCTAAAATAAGTCCTCAATTGAATTGGTAAAGTTTGGTCTTGCCGGTATCACTTTGTGTTTTGTCGACTCTGAAATCACCGATTTCTGTTACTACACTGCTTGTTGAGTTGGTTAGTCACTTTTGAGGCTATGGCTTGTCCGTAACATAGTCGTGAAGGAACTCATCCAATTTTGTCCCATTTGGAGTCAATTTGACCCGATGTGTCAAATTTGACGCTTTGTAGCCTTGACGCTCTTCAAGGAGAGCTCAAAGACAGGATGATTATCATCACTGATCTCCAAAGTCAAGTGCAACAGCTGAAGGCAGAAGCAGAACAACATCAGATAGCCAAGGATAATCAACAAAAAGAAATGGAGGAGTTAGGTGACCTCCTCACCAAATTATCTGATGCCTGCAAGGTAAAAGACGAGCAGCTGACAGAAGTCACGAATGAACTTCTTACGACCTCTGTCAGCTCAGAAAATTCAAGTGCAGTTAGATGTTGCCAATGCTTCCCTGCAATATTCTGAACAAAGAATCAATGAGCATGCCATTTTCTTACGGCAAATTAGAGAAAACCCAGCCGTGGCCTCGATCAAGGGAACTTGAAAAGAAAAACAAGGACTTAGAACTAGAATTAAAGTTTGAACAGTCACAGCGCAGAGACCTAGCACTAATGCGGGTTCAAAGAGAGGAGGAGCTCCTAAAGGAGATAATAGAGCTCAAGCGGATAAATCAACTCCTCAGAGATGGAAATCCAGACACGTAGGAAGAGGCAAGCACTTCAGAGCCGCCCCAAATAGACATTCCCTTGGTCTCATCTGTTGAGTTTGAGACACAGTCCACAACAGAGCCGAGTGGTGATGAAGATTTTCAAATTCACATCACAGATGCAGATACAGTGCCAATGGTCCAACTATCAAAAGTTGAAGAAGACGCATTGAAGGAGAAGATCACCTTAGAGGTGGATGAGCAGTGGAAGGCCGCAATAGTTTGGGAGTTGAGAGTTTTACACTCTATCAATGTCACTCAACTCACTCCCAATCAAATCAACGCTCAATGGAACCAACTATCCCTGTCGTACCCTCTCATCAAAGTAGAACTTTTACAGGTAAAAGAAAGGTTGTACAAGGATATGCAATAAGATGGCGCAGATAAAGACCACCCAAAGTGGTGGTTAAGCTGGCTGAACAAGAATCCAAGATACCTGATTCTGTTCACAAGAGCACCTGCAGCCTTACAAAGAGATTCAACATTTTGTCCTATACCTAGAGTAAGTACATGGCAAGCGCATGAAGCACTACAAAAGAAGAGGCCAACTTGGCTCAACTTCCCCAGGCTGCCAGCTCTAGAGAGAGGCCAAGTGACAGAGGAATACATGGTGAAAACCCTAACGGGCGCCATGTCATTCTTCAAGATTCTGCCAGAACTCTCCTGTGCAATGTTATATAAGATCTGCAGGATGCTACTCACATGCATACAAGTTTTCAATGAGCATGAGCAGACAGGAGCCCCATGGCTCTTATTCTTGGAAGCAAACAAAGTCTTATGTTACGATTTGAGTGGGCAACCTTCAGAAGAAACCCTTTACGGATTCTATGCCAGATGCATGTTCCTGCCCTCGCATAATATGCTAGCATTTGAAGAAGCATTCTACACTGGATTCTTCACCAGGTTTGTAGGCTACTCAGCGATGGAACTGAAGAATCAAGTCACCATGCAATTTTTGCAAGTGTCTCTGACAAAGAACGAATAATCAAATACCAAAAGGCATTGGAAGCACTTAAAGACCGCCTCGCCCACCGTCAACCCAAAGACTACTTCAGCCCATAAAGCTGTGTCAAGGGACGACACAAGCGAGGAGGGGGGGAATGTTAGCAGCAAGCTAACATGGACACCATTTTCCGGAGTTCTCCTTGTAAAACAATTATTCTTTTGATAAATCGAGAATATTGTAACTCCTATTTTCTTGGTAAACTTTGTAATTAATGATCCGGCACTACAAGCTTCCAGATTGTATCAGCGAGTCAATTCCTAGCTTTGGTAGAACTCCAGATTATTACTTTTGACCTTGGCTAAGGTATAAAAGCCAATTTTTGTAAGCTTCTTACAAGTTTTTGGATAAGAAATACACAACGTGAGCTAATGGCGCTCACTTGTCTCCTTCTCGTGCTTCCTACTCCCTCTCCGGTTGTCACATTGCGATTGAGTTTGTTGCATTGCAATTGCAGGTAAGAGCTCTACGCATTGACGTAAGCCATTCACAGTATTTTGTAGCATTTGGCGTCGTCGACCAGTGGCCTAATTTCATCATAACTAGGAATTTACACTTGTAAATCAAAAACTAAGCATAGGAGGGATATTGGGGCATCATTGCTAAGCATTTAGATGCATTCTGGGTTGAAAACAACTAGGTTAAAAATCCACTGCTGTTAATAATCGTGATTTTGGAACTTGACCTAAAGTGGGGTTTGAGGCCATAGGCATGCGTGCTTAGGCCTTATAAACTTTTCCTAGAAGTTTCATTACATTTGGATGTCATTTGATGCTGTAACGGATGTGATTTGCTTGCTGATGAGCGATTGGCTTTTGGTGATTTCAGTCACTTGAGTGTAGCTTGAGTTAGATGCGAGTTGTTAGTTGTTTTCCAAGACATTAACAACCTCTTGTAGCCTCTATGCACTAGTTGAGTCAGCTTCATCCCATGGTTTGATAAATTAATCGTGGTTCTTGCTAATATTGCAATAAGATAGGATGGTGAGGTTAGACATGCGTCCCACACCTTTCCTCATAAAGTACATCATGTACATCTGCATCAATAATAGGCTGATCTGTAACATTTTCCAAAACCCCCATAGGCTGTACATTTGCTTCATTTGAATTTACATTTTGAACTTCCACCACTAAAAAGAGGCAACAAAATATTACAAATGTATAGTGAGTTTACATTATTGTCTCTAGTACATGATAGCAAAGTACAAATGTATAGTGAGTTTACATTATTGTCTCTAGTACATGATAGCAAAGGCTGAACAAAATCTTCCACAAACAAAACATCCCGTGAAACAAAGATACGCTTTGTTTGTGGATGGTACAACCTGTAACCCTTGCTTTCAGTACTATAGCCAACAAAAATACATTTGACAGCCTTATCATCCAATTTTTTGCACTACGTTTGTGGCACCAAAGCATATGCCAAATAGCCAAAAACACGCACGTATTCAATAGAAGTTTTTCTATCATGCCATACTTCATATGGACTCATAGATTGCAAAGATTTCATAGGACACCTGTTAAGTACATAAGTGGCACACATGATGGCCTCACGCCAAAACAAATGCGGCAAAGCTTGACTTTTGACCATATATTGTGCCATTTTTGTAAGTGACCTATTTTTTCTCTCAATAACACCATTTTGTTGAGGTGTATACGGCATTGTACATTGGTGTTTTATCCCACAACTAGCGAGAAATGCATTAAATTCATGAGACATATAATCCCTCCCTCGATCTGAACGGAGGGTGCCCATAGTATATTTGGAGACATTTTCAGTCATAGCCAAAAATTCTTTGAAGCACATAAACACTTTGGACCTAGCTTAAAGCGGATATACCCATGCATGTATGGAGTAATCATCAATGAAATTCATGAAGTATAGGTAATTTCCCAAGGATGAAGTTTGCAGGGCTCCACAAAAATCACTATGCACAAGCTGCAACCTTTATGTAGCCCTAACAAAACCATCCTTTGGAAACTTCAAATGCTGCATCTTTCTCAAAATATAGCCTTCACAAACATGTTTGACAGGTGCTTCAAGAGGCAGCAAAGAAGCAACCATATTGGATTTGTGCAAACGCAGCAAACTGGCAAAAGTTGGATGCCCAAAACGTGCATGCCAATGTTTTGCATCTGAAATAGCCTTAGAACCCACAAGTGCATTTGCAAATTTTTTTCCGCATTCATCATACAAAGTGATATTATAGAGCCCACATCATAAAATACAAGATGCAACAAGTTCATCACCAAAACTAAGATCATGTACTGTACATCTGTCATCCACAAATTTGACTACAAGTACAAGTCTAGCAAGTGACGATACATACAAAAGATTCTTCTTGATCCCATGTACATACAATGCATGCACAAGTGTGAAAGAACTACCATTTGCAGCAATAACCACAACGTTTCGAACTCCTTGAACCGAACAAGAAGCATTGCTGGCACAAGTGACAGTATTCCCTCTCAAGAGAGTTAAACAAATCATGATGTGAGGTAATGTGCTTTGTAGCACCACTATCAAAATATCACACATGCAAATGTGCAGCAACTGGCATGCATGTATCATGGACAACAAGATCATAAGTACACTCTACACTAAAATCCCACCTTGCATCACATCAGCATCACAATTTTGTTTCACAGAAGACTCTAGAATAGCTGCACTTGTATTTGACCCTGTAGTTCTTCCAACCTCCTTCTTCTTAGCCTCTTTTGCCTTCAATTTTGGACACTACTTGATCAAGCGATAATTAGATTTACAATAATGGCAGTGCATCTTCTTTTTGCCCTTATCACGAGAATTCCCAAACAAAGTGCTACCAGCAAAAGCATTAGGAAGAGAAAATTTTCCACTCATAGAAGAACCACGAGAAGTGGCTACATTGCTATTACCACCTTTTCTTTGAGCAACAATAAACGCTTGTTCAACTTCACACTCTTTAGTCCTTTTTTTTTTGGAAATTCACTCTTGCAACAACAATGTGCATAATGCATCAAACTTGACAACTTCAAGATTTCCTTGGTTTCCAAGTACTAGCAAAAGTCTAGTAAGAATTTGGCAAAGCATCAAGAACAGAGTGCACAAGGAACCATCAAAAATGTCTTCACCTATACAAATAAATCACTCATTTATATCCTTGTCACCAGCAAGGAAAGTGTCCATTTCATCTTCCTCATGCATAATCTTTGACTCCAGCTCTTTTCACAGTAATGCAATTTTTGCTGCATATTGCGACTTGCATAAAGACCAGCCAAAATATCCCAAGATTCTTTTATAAATTTTACTAAACACATATGAGGAGTAATAGTGTGCTTCACAGACAATGTGATCAATGCATGAGCCTATGCATCTCTTACATTCAAAAGAGATTGCTCAGCCATAGGCAGACCAATTGTAACAATTTTAGAGATGAATTTTTTCAGGTTTCCTAATTCCAAACTTTTAGGTATCCAAAACCAATTTCCATAGACTAAAGGGTCACAAAGACCTGAGTTTGAGAGACCTGACCAGGGATAAAAAAGGATAAGTTTCACGAAGTAAAGTTGGGCTTGTCAAATACTATCTTGAGAGTATCTAGTGAGCATTAACCATGAAAAATCATTGACTACCAGGGTTTTCTACTCAACTCAAAGATATAAAAAAAAGGAAATGTTGCAACACCTTTGTGGAATTGGGCGAAGACCTTGAGGAGAAGCATCCATTGATCAATAAACCCAATGTAAGATTCATCAAAGCCAATGAAACCATGCAAGTTCTAATGGATTACGCTCATGAGGGCTTCTATAGGTTCATAAAAAGGGATCAACCTAACTTCTACAAGTGTATAGTACCTAATGCTAGAGAGTTGGTAGACCAAGAGTACCTCCCGGGTGTCTACTAGGAAAATATGTAAGATAGCACGTGCGAACAAAATAAGAGATTTATAATTAGGTAAATTTAAAAAACAAAAGTACTTACAAAAAGGGTTTTGTAATTGAGAAAGTGAAAGTTTTCATACATAAGGGCTAGTTGTTATACAAAAAATGCTTACATAAGGGGTACATATAATACTTGAAAATATACAGGTAAGGGATTATTTAAGTACCTCTTGTTCGGATGTGCTATATTCAATTTCTACATAGTGGACTCCCCGAGAAGGACCTCTATGCATTCACATATATAGATGCCCAAGTAGTGCAAGTTTCAATGGTAGATAAGTATGGATGAGAGTATAGACTTGTTAATCCAATTGACCTAGATAGATATACATACAAGGGTACTCCAATCTCCATGTACTTCCAATTGAGTGTCGCACATAGATTTCCAAAGACTATGCCAGAGCATATATCAGAGAGGAGTCCACTAGGATTTTCTCCAAGGAAAGAAGAGAGAGCAAGAGATGTCTTTCCAAGAGACCCCAAATTGATCAGATTGGTGTTTGAACCACAACGATTGAGACCATCTCAAGTGGCCAAATGTGTCAAGACAAAGTACAATGGGTCAAGGGATCTATATGCTTATTTAGTACTCCTTAAACAAGTTTTGAGAGCTGAAAAAGTACAGGAGAGTTGGACTGACATTGGAAGGAGCAACCTTGCTATGGTTTCAATTACTGAACAAAGATGATTTTCCACACATAGAACAACTCTTGCAAAAATTCACAGAGGAGTTCTCCAGAAGGGGGATCAAGCACAGCACGGTGTCACAAATCTATGCTTTCAAACAAAGAGAGGATGAGAAACTGAAGGAAGCTTTGCTTCGCTCCAAATAATAAATAGAGAGATGTCCTATATGAGAGTTACCATAATATGAGAGGCTATCAAGTTTCTTCATGAACGGCTTAAGGAATGAAACTCTCAAGAAGGATTTTCATTTAAAAGCATGCACAACCTTTGAAAAATCACTAAGGAATCCCTATACCTAGTTGACAGTGGCAATGCCTATAGAGAGGTGACAGAAAATACATAAATTACAACTAGTAGTGCCTCTTCTATGACTAGCGAATTCACAACAAAATAGAGCATTCAAACTCCTACCATGCCAAGCATTGATCAATTGGTCAAAGAAGTGGTAAGGAGAATGAACCAAGGCTACAGATAGAACTTGAATGTATGACAACAACAAATGAAGATATGTGACACTTGTGGAGGGGATCATCCCACCCCATGGTGTAACATTTAAACAAGACCACAATGTATGCTAGGGAAACAACACCTCTTCTAAACAATAGTAGAGTGGCAGTCAACTACACTCAATGAGGTGAGTATATGCCACACCCCATGAGAAATCGTTATTCCATGAACAAGAAGACATTAATGTTCATATAAAATCAAGAGTATGGATCAAAGAACATTCTCACCAAGCAACAACAACCATCAACTATGCCACCAGCTACACAACACATAGGACCATGCTACAAGTGTAGAAGCAACGAAGGTGGATTTTCTAGAATGTGGTGTTACACACCTCATTCCTAATTGTGCAAAACACCCAAACAACAAGGGAAAAGAAACTATGAACATTGTAGGAGTGTTACCTTCTTCAAGCGAATCTGAGGTAAAACCCTTGATTCCTATGAGTGGTGACTTGAGCTCAAGCTCAAGAAGCAGCCAAAAACAAACCTGTCGATGATGAACACCAATTGTCTATTCAAATAAAGTGAGAGCTTATCAGTGAGGATGCAAAGAAAATTGTGGAAAGATAAACGAGACAAAATGAAAGCAAAAAGACTAAAAGAGAGAATGGATAGAATTACTACAAAAGTCAAAGAGAAACTGAAACAAGAAAAGGAAAATAGAAGACAAACAGAGAAAGAAAAATAATCTAAAATATCGGCAAGAGATTTAGTCTTGTTAGATAAAAATTTAAACCTTTAAAGGCTCTATTGAAAGCTACAAGACCATACTAAAAACTAATCAAACACTAGAACAGAGATGGTTGACATATCTACCTCCTGAGGTCAATAAAACAAAGACTCAAAGTGTGCAAATGGCTCATAAAGACAACTCATGCTCTAATGGATCCAGAGAAACAAAGGATCTCTAAACAAAAAGAGTTAATCCACAAAAGGGACAAGAAAATTGAGCAGAAAGGAAAGGAAACGAACGACCACATGAAACTAGAGATTGAAACACCATTCTAGAAGTGAAGAAGCCATGTACACAAGCCTTATTGAAAGCAATTAGTAGTGCAAAGGATGGTAGTCCAACTTTTAAGTCTGCACATGGATCATGAGTTCTACCTTAGAGATATACTATATCTATATGGTGATGCGGGAGTCTATAGCTTTTGAGGAGAGAAAACCACACTCTGTACTGATTCTACCATCATATACAAGAGACCATGAAGAAAAATTGGAGGTCAGAGTGGTACCAATGCAGCAGAAATCCACATAAAAAATGATGGATACTAGTAAAAGCTTGCACAAATTGATTTATTCTTCTATACAATACACGATTACTCTCTTAGAGTTGCTGAAAACCCAACCACATCTATGGGTAAAAGTTGGAAAAAATCTAGAGAATATGGGATTGAAAACTCCTCTTTAAGATATTCCTTTAGATGATCAAATGGGTAAAATGACACAAGAGAAACCAAAGGCAAAATCAATACCTCTAAACAAGGTAGAAGATTGTCGTAAAGGAGAAGAGGGAAACACCACCTTGCCACTAGAGCACAAGGGAGTGAGAACCATTGTAACATTTAATACGCTAGTAACTTGTGTGTAGCGGAAATTGATAACATAGTGAGATCTCATTAAGAACAAGTTCCTAATGAGCATAGAGAGAGTACTTAATTTAAGAAAGCAACATAGCAATTTACACCTAGCTAATTTGGCATTGACAATCCTTGAAAAGAGAGAGAAATAGAACAATTGACAATAGTTGAGGACCGGATTTACTTGGAGCCTGTCCCCCCTTCATAAAAGCTTTGTATTATAGCTTCTCCCATCAAAGGAGACTTTTGTACAATACAATTCTTGAGTTCCTTGACAAAACTCGTTGGTGCCATGAAGATGGAAGCTTTATGCACCTAGTTATGCTTGAAAAACACACCTAGTGTCCCTAGCCTCAGTTCCAAGACCTCACACACCTTCAAAATGGTGAGAGCTAGTAGGTAATGTGAGAGGAAAAATATATATCTTATGAGAAATAAGTATTCTTCTCACATAATCACCCTAATAGCATAGCTTAGCTTAGTAATTAGCACGGTAGAGGAGATGAGCATGCCATTGAAGCTTGGATCTTGGTTGCATTTGCATTCCATAGCCAAGAGTTGTTGGTGTAGGACTCTACTTCTCAATGCTTGGAGAAGGAGATGGAGTTCTTCTTGCACACATGAGTTGTGTGTGTGTGTGTGTGTGTGTGTGTGTGTGTGTGTGTGTGTGTGTGTGTGTGTGGCATAAAAGATAGACTAAAATGCCAAACTCCTTCTCTCTCGGTCGACCCCTCTTCCTTTTTTCTCATGCTAACATGCTATTGGCTCCAGCAAAGCTTAGCCAATCACAAATTAGAAGCATAACTGATAGCCTTTTGACATGTGTCCCCCTTTCCCTTTTTGTGACAGATTTAGGTAGTTAAATAACTCAATTAAACTCTCATTGGACCTCTTAGTCTTTGGGCCAATAGGAATCAGGCAAGCCATTGGGCTGTTGGACGCTCATTGGACCCCTTGGTAGGCTGTCCAATAGTCTTCTAGGGAGCTTAGTTTCTATTGGTTCTTTTATCAATAATTTTTAAATTGATTAGACTAACTTTACTCTAGCCTAATTCTCATTGGTCCACCTCTATGACCATCCAATAGGATTTGATGGGAGATTGGGGGCCGCTAGCCTAGGAGCCTCACATGTGTCCAGTATTCGCTTTGTGTAAAGGGGGAGCTTTGGTGTGTGTGTGTGTGTGTGTGTGTGTGTGTGTGTGTGTGTGTGTGTGTGTTTCTCTCTCATCCCCTACTATAAGGGCTTGCCCCCTCCTTCCTAGGGATGTGGGAAGACTTTTTAGTCTTCCCATGACCATCCAATTTTCCCCTACTATAGCCTTTGGACAATTGAATTAAAATTTGGAACCTTAGCCTATGGAAGTCTTAATGGAGCTGAACCTTAGGTCTTTTAAGCCCCATTAAAGAACATTGCTATTTTGCAGACTGTCCCCCTTTGGATCCCTATTTTTCCTCCTTTGGATCCCTGTAGAGACCGGTCTGGCAGCCTTACCAATATTCTAGCTTTTACTCCCCTGGTACTTCTCCATATTAAATGATCAGTTTGACATGAGAAAATCATTTGGGAGAATTAGATATTAGTTTTTATGACATTACCTTTCTCTTGAAATCATAGTCATCCTCGACTATGAGGTAGAGAAGATAAAGCCTAGTCATTAATCCGTTTGCTAGCGGGTAGAGGATCCCTATTTTACCCTACGACACCATTCTAGAATGGATGACTAGTCCATTTGGTGCTTGAGAGCCTAAGCTACCACAAGCATGTCTGCACTTTAGTCCATATCAATCTTCCATAGTAGAGTGACAAACTATACTTGGTGTTTGGGAGATGTTGTCTCCACAAACATGATCCTAAGCATGCATACTTATTAACATTTGTGCACAATAAAGAAAAAGAGAGTCTTATAAGAAAAAAACTTTGTTCATTTATATATATTTACATTTGCTTACTCTAGGGAATCATTGTAAGCATTGACAAGGTTTAGGTTATCCTTTAATTGTATGCCTTGCATCCATCTAGCATCTTCAAAACGAAAATTTTTAAATTTGATAAGGTATGGTCGGATAGTCTTACCGCCTTCTATACCTTGTCTTCATGTTGGAGAATGGACTCGGGCTGCATCATCGCTTCTTGGTCCTTGATCTCCGGTGGTTCTTTAATGATTGCTTCTTGAGGTGGCTCTCCTTTGTAAGGCTTTAGTAGGCTCACGTGGAAAGCATTGTGTATGAGCCAATGGTTGGGCAACTTAAGTTGATAGGGCATCTCATTGATTGGCCTAAGAATCTGAAACGGACCATAGTACTGTTTTGCTAACTTAGCATAGTACTTTTGGTGTCCTGTAGGATTCTTGACTGTTGTGTGCCTTAATCAAGCCTTGGAAAACTTAAGCAAGGCCCAATCATTTTGTTTAAAGTCTAGGGCTCTTCTATGATTATTAGCAGCAACCTTTTGCCTTTGTTGAGAGATGGATATAGCATCCTTAATCTTTTGGAAATATTCTTGCATGTCTCGGCTATATTCATCTGCAACGAAGATCTTCCCATGTACCTTGAGTAGCAGGGGACTTTTTTATCTTCCCTCTATCACCTGAAAAGGTGCTTTTCCCGTGGAAGTATGTACAATATTATTGTAGGCATACTCTACTAAGGGTAAGTACTTCTCCCATTGGGACTTTTGATCTACTTCTATGACATAAGCTTTTAGTAGATCAAGATTGTTAGGTTAGCTATTTCACTTTGGCCATCCATTTGGGGATGATAGGCCAAAGAGAAGTTTAGCCTTGTACCTAAATTCTCGAAGAGACCCTCCCAAAAATTACTGGTCATTCTAGGATCTCTATCCGACACTTAGACATTGGCAAGCCATGGTATTTGTAGATTTGTGATATAAAGAGGGTTTCCATTTGATGGGCCTTGATAGTCTTTTTGACATGTATGAAATGTGCTTGTTTCCTAAACGTGTCTACTATCGTCCATATTCCTATATTCCCATGGATAGACTTGGGTAATCCAAAGATAAAAATCCATGGAAAATGCTCTTCCATGGTGAATTAGGGACTAGCAAAGGTTGAAGTTTCTTCCTTCTATCAAACTTCGTCTTTTGGCATATCACACATTTTGAAATATACTCTTGTATGTTTGCTTTCATGGCAAGCCAATAGAAATATGTTTCTATCTCTTTTAGAGTAGAGTGAATCCCTCTATGCCCACATAAGGAGGAGCATGAGATTCATACGTCACTCTCTCTCTCTCTCTCTCTCTCTCTCTCTCTCTCTCTCTCTCTCTCTCTCTCTCTCTCTCTCTCTCTCTCTCTCTCTCTCTCTCTCCATAGCTTCTGTTGTCTGGCTCGTGCAGCGTCTGCAGGCTTGTGGGTTCAGTTCTCTCTCTCTCTCTCTCTCTCTCTCTCTCTCTCTCTCTCTCTCTCTCTCTCTCTCTCTCTCTCTCTCGCTTTGTGTGTGTGTGTGTGTGTGTGTGTGTCTCTCTCTCTCTCTCTCTCTCTCTCTCTCTCTCTCTCTCTCTCTCTCTCTCTCTCTCTCTCTCTCTCTCTCTCTCTCTCTCTCTCTCTCTCTCTCTCTCTCTCTCTCTCTCTCTCTCTCTCTCTCTCTCTCTCAGTCCTCCATAGCCACTCCAGGTATTTGCGGACATAGCACAAAGCCATATCAACTAGCTCCTCATGGCCAGCCATATTCATCTTCAATGAAACCTCTCCCCCCCCACGCTCTCTCTCTCTCTCTCTCTCTCTCTCTCTCTCTCTCTCTCTCTCTCTCTCTCTCTCTCTCTCTCTCTCTCTCTCTCTCTCTCTCTCTCAGCAACAAGCTAACTCGGATCACATTTTTTGGAGCTTTCATTGTTAAAATATTTATTATTTTGATGAATTCGGAATATTGTGACTCCTACTTTCTGGGTAAACTTTGTAATTGATGCACTGGGGTTACAATCTTCTAGATTGTAACAACATGTCTTTAGTTAGAGCTCCCATTTTATTAGTTTTGACCACCAAAAACCTTGGCTAAGGTATAAAAGCCAATTTTTGTAAAGTTTTGGATAATAGAAACATAGCGTGAGCTAACGGCGCTCACTTTTCTCCTTCTCGTGATTTCTACTCCCTCCCTCGATTGTCACATTGCAGTCGCGTCTGTTGCGTTGCAACCACAGGTAAGAGCTCTACACATTGACGTAAGCATTTCACGATATTTCGTAGCTTTTGGCGTGGCCAGACCTTGGCTAGAGCGTGGCCTAATGTCATCATAAGTAGGAAGTTACACTTCAAAAACAAAAACTAAGTATAGGTAGGGTATTGGGGCACCATTTCTAAGTATTTAGATGCATTCTGGGTCGAAAACAACTAGGTCAAAAACTCACTGCTGTTAATAATCGCGATTTTTGCACTTGACCTAAAGTGAGATTTGAGACCATAAGCAGGTGTGCTTAGATCTTATAAACATGTCCTAGAAGTTTTGTAACATTTGGATGTCGTTTGATGCTGTAACGGATGTGGTTTGTTTGCTGATGAGCAATTAGCTTTTGGTGATTTCAGTCATTTGAGTGTAGCGTGAGTTAGATGCAAGTTGTTTTTTATTTTCCAAGACATTGACAACCTCTTGTAGCCTCTATGCACTAGTCGAGTCAGTTTCGTCCCATGGATTGACAATTTATTCGTGGTTCTCGCTACGTCTACAATAAGATAGGAGTGACGTTAGACACACGTCCCACATTTGGTGTTGTTGTCAGGGATGGAAGAGACCTAAACTATTGAAAAACATGAGCATATTGTGAAGTTATCCTTTAACTTCCTCTAGGTTCACCTAGAGTAAAAACTTTCTTTTAAAAACCGCATAGCTTAAGATTGTCATCTTTTGCTGTGTAGAGGTAGTTTGGAAGTAAGTCGTACCTGCTAGTGCCTTTAGGACTTTAGGATTGTAGAATTAGATTAGATTTTTGAGAATGATTGATGGACAAGACAAGTCTTAAGGTCAAGGCTCAAAAAACCATAAAAAACAAGAAAACGAGTGTTGTGGACACTTTCCACAATCCCATTCCAGTAGAATATAGGAGTAGGGTAAGTAGAATCCGAGGTGGATTTTAGAACACTACTCACTCCAAAAGAATCTATAGTGAGTTTTTATGTGAAGTTGCAGAATTTGAGGTCTACAGCTAGAAATAGCACCAAAAGACTGCCAACCACTCAATCCGACTGGAGAGTATGCTTTAACAGTTGTATGAACCAATGGGTAAGCTCAAGGAAACATTGAGATAAAAATTTCAAGAGTTTGTAAAAACTCAAATTATTTACTTTTTCTTAATATTTTAGGCCAAATTAAGTTTTGACTTGACTAGAGGCTTAAAATAGCTCATGAAAAGACTGTTCAATAAAAAAGTTCAAAAAAGTATTCATTTTAGGCTTAAAGTAAATAATCAAGATTATTTACTTTCAGCTCAAAAGTGACCAAGGTTGATACCAGAGACTCTATGCATGTGTACAAACAACTTTTGTAAAGGCCATAGAATTTGGATCACCAAATTGACCAAAAACTGTGTAAAAACTAAATTCTATACTGACTTTTGAGAACTTGAGTGTAAATTGAGAAAATTTTGTTCAAACTCAATGAAACTTGATTCATAGGCTTATATTGATGTGATAAACAAGTGTACATGCTCAATTGATCAAAAAGATGCAAAAATTTACCAGAAGTAAATAATCGCGATTATTTACATCTACCCCATTTTTCAAAAAAACCTTTTGAAACCAAGTCAGCATACCACTAGTTTTAGCATGTTGTATTAAGTGCACAAACCAAATTTGGTAAGATTTGGATCATTGGATTGAAATTGTGGGCAAATTTGCAAAGTTAGTTTGCGGACACAAAACTATTGACCATTTGAACAAAAATCATCCAAACTTGATGAAACTTGGCTAGGGACCTTAAGTTAAGTTGCTTAACAGATCTGTGTCAAGATTGTGTTTAAAAATTACAAAAATATAGCAGGAGTAAGTAATTACGATTACTTACATTTGCTACAAAATTGGATATTTTTGTACATTTGAGTACATCACAAGGTCAGGCATATCTAGTAGACCACATAAATCAATTTTGGTAAAATTTGGATCACAAAAGTCAGACTTAAGTTTGATTCTTGAAAATTAAGTCTGCAGACACGAAACACTTGATAACTTGAACGAACTTTGTTGAAACTTAGTGAAACTTGTCCAGGGACCTTAACAAGTTGTATACTTGGCAAATCAAGCCAAAAAGTGCAAAAACTGAGAAAAGTAAATAATCACGATTATTTACTACTGCTACACAGAGACACCATTTTTTAATTTTGAACTTGTACAGTGTTAGACCAATATAATACGAGGCCACCATGCAATTTTGGGATCAATCGGATCCAAATTGGTACATGTTCACTCAGTTTTCAGGTTGCAGAATAGTCCTTTGATCTTAGGCAAAAGTGCAATGTGAAAGTCTTAATTGCTGACTCATTTAGCTCAATTTGAAGTGATACACATAGACCAGTCACAATAGTTAGCAAGAATTGTACAGTCGTGAAAGAATAGCCAACTTGATTAAAACTGATACAGGAATCACGTTGTAGACAAGGGATTGAAAGCTTGATAGAAGTTGCAATCAAGTCAAGTGGAAGAAATTGACAACAAGTCAATCAGATGATAATGTTGGAATTAGGGTTGCAGAGAAACACACACAGCTTGGAGAAGATGAAGGAAGCTCAAGGCACACAATAGAGAGTGTGTTACTTAGTGTGCAATGGAAAGAAAGATAGCCCTAGAGAGATGGGCGTATATACAATGCACGGGGGAAAAAACCTCCTAAAGAGGGAAAAAATGCCACGGCGGTCCTAGTGTGTTCACACACATCACTACCACATGTATATGGTAACAAATCCCCCCTGGAGTGATGCGGTGAACAAGAGCTGGCACATGAGTAAAGGGAAGTGCCATGCCCTGAGGACAGAATCAGTCCACAAAGGGGAGTAGGCCCAAAGCTTTGCGGAAAGCTTCAAGCTTCTCACGAGACAATACCTTTGTGAAAAGATCTGCAAGGTTGTCCTGTGTTGGCACATAAGCCAAGCTAATCTCTCCTGCTGAGAGCCTCTCCCTGACATAGTGGTAATGCACCTCAATGTGCTTTGTGCGAGCATGAAAAACTGGGTTCCTCACAATTGCCAATGCGCTCTGACTGTCAGTGTAGATAGTGTTGGCAGTGTCCTGTCCAACACCCAAATCAGCCATAAGGCGTCTGAGCCATACACACTCAACCGTAGCTGTGAAGACTGCGTTGTACTCAACCTCACAACTCAAAGTGGCCACAGTAGGTTGCTTCTTGCTTAACCATGATATACATGAACTGCCAAGTATGAAACAAAAACCACTTGTGAACACTCGCATGTCAAAACAACCAGCCCAATCTGAGTCCGAAAAAGCATGTAAGTCTGGCGGCAATGATCCCCCCTTAGGATAAAACAAGCCAAGATGTAAAGTTCCACTAAGGTAGCGGAAAATTCTCTTGACAGCCTACCAATGCTTAGACCCTGGGCTATGCATAAATCTGCTGACCTGTGAGACTGCGAACTGAATATCCGGCCTCGTGTTGCATACATAAATGAGGCATCCATTAGCATTTTGGTAAAGAGTGACATCAGCAGGATCGCCAGCATCATGTGGACTCAATTTCAAACCTGTTTCCATGGGAGTGGCAATAGGTTTGCAATCCTCAAGTCGAAACTTACATAGCAATGTCTCTATGTAACTTTTCTGACACAAGGCAATACCACCATCACACTGCTTAAATTGTATACCCAAGTAATGATGCAACAGTCCCAAATCTTTCATCTTGAAAGTAGCATTCAAATCAGCATTAAATTCAGCAATATGTCTCTCATTTGGTCCAGTGATCACCAAATCATCGACATAAAGAACCACGATGAGAAATACATCATCCTCACGCTTTACATACAATGTGCTTTCTGTTGGACTGTTACGAAAGCCTCGTTTAACCAAATGAGTGTCAGCTTTCTCATACCAAGCACGAGGATATTGCTTCAACCCATACAAAGCCTTCTTACATCTGCACACTTTGTACTCTTGTCCTTTTATGAAAAAACCGCGAGGCTGCGTTACATAAACTTCCTCAAATATGTCACCATTCAAGAAAGCAGTAACAATGTCTGATTGATGTACATCCCAACCAAAATGAGCTGCCAATGCACATAGAAAACGCCCAATAGTCATACGACAAGTGAGAGAAAAAGTCTCTTCATAATCTATGCCTTTTTGCTGTGCATAACCCTTTGCAACAAGTCGAGCCTTATGGCGATCGATCTCACCTTCTGGCTTGCGTTTCAACTTGTAAACCCACTTCGTACCAATGGCCTTTTTTCCAGGAGGCAAATCACATAAAGTCCATGTGTCATTTTCTATAAGTGCATCATATTCTGATTGCATGGCAGCCATCCAATTTTCTGAATTTTGTGCTTCATCAAAAGTCAGAGGCTCCTCAACATCATGTAAGCTAGACACAGCCAAAGCATAACAATCTGATGCATAAGATGCATGGTGAGAGCCTGAGCGAGTACGACTAGACAAAGGTGCATCCAATTTACCGTCACGCAAAGTGTGAACCAGCCATTTTGGCATACCTCTAGCCTGCTCATTTTCAGCCCTTTCCTCATCAAGTATATCATGTACATCTGCATCAGTAATAGGCTGATCTAAAACATTTTCAGAAACCCCCATAGGCTGTACATTTGCCTCATTGGAACTTACATTCGTATTTCCACCACTAAAAAGAGGCAACAAAGTGTCATAAATGTCTTGTGAGTTTACATTATTGTCTCTAGTACATGACAGCAAGGGCTGAACAGAATCTTCCACAAACACTACATCCGGAGAAACCAGAATACGTTTTGTTAGCGGATGATACAACCTGTAACCTTTGCTTTCAGCACTATAACCAACAAAAATACATTTGACAGCCTTATCATCCAATTTTCTGCGTTGCACTTGTGGCACCAAAGCATATGCCAAACAGCCAAAAACACGCATGTGCTCAATAGAAGGCTGTCTATCATGCCATGCTTCATATGGAGTAATAGACTACAAAGCTTTCGTAGGACACCTGTTAAGTACATAAGTGGCACACATGATGGCCACAAGCCAAAAAGAATGCGGTAAAGCTTGACTTTTGACCATACATCGTGCCATTTTCTTCAGTGACCTGTTTTTCCTCTCAGCAACACCATTTTTTTGAGGTGTATAAGGCACTGTACATTGGTGTTTAATCCCACGACTAGCCAGAAATGCATTAAATTCATGAGACATATACTCCCCCTCTCGATCGGAACGGAGGGTGCCCATAGTACATTTCGAGACATTTTCAGCCATAGCCAAAAATTGTTTGAAGCACATAAAAACTTCGGACTTCGCTTTAAGCGGAAATACCCATGCATGCCTGGAGTAATCATCAATGAAAGTCACGAAGAACAGGTAATTGCCCAAGGACGGAGTTTGCATGGGCCCACAAACATCACTATGCACAAGCTGCAACCGGCATGTGGCCCGAACTGAACCATCCTTTGGAAATTTAGAACGCTGCATCTTACCCAAAATACAGCCTGCACAAACATGTTTGACAGGTGCTTCAAGAGGCGGCAAAGAAGCAACCATATCAGATTTCTACAAATGCAACAAACTGGCAAAATTCAGATGACCAAAACGTGCATGCCAAAGTTTTGCATCTAAAATATCCCTTGAATCTGCAACATCATTTGCAAAGTTTTGTCCACACTTGTCATACAAAGTGAGCTTATACAGCCCACGGCACAAAAGGCCAGATGCAACAATTTCATCACCAAAACTGAGATCATGAACTGTACATCTTTCATTCACAAATTTGACTACAAGTCCAAGTCTAGCAAGTGCGGATACAAACAAGAGATTCTTCTTCATCCCTGGTACGTAAAGTGCATCAACAAGTGTGAAGGAACTGCCATTAGCAGTAGTGAGCACAATCTTTCCAACTCCGTGAGCTGGATAAGAGGCATTGTTGGCACAAGTGACTGAATTCCCATGAGGGACAGACTCGAGAGAGGTAAACAATACACGATGTGAGGTAATGTGCTTTGTAGCACCACTGTCGAAATACCACACATGTGAATCTACAGCAGCTGACAAGCATGCATCATGGACAACAGGATTGTAAGTGCACTCTGTGCTAAAATCCCATTCTGCATCAACATCAGCAACACAGTCTCCTTTCACAGAAGACTCAACAATGGCTGCATTTGTAGTGGAACCACCCTCTTTCTTCTTAGCCTCTTTGTCCTTCAACTTAGGCACGACTTGATCAAGTGATCATTGGCTTTACAATAATGGCAACGCATCTTCTTTTTGCCCTTATCACCAGAATTACCAGACGAAGTACTGCCAGCGGAAGCATTAGGAACAAAATGTTTTCCACTCGCAGCAGAACCGTAAGAAGTGGCTGCATTATTGTTACCACCCTTTCTTTGAGAAGCAATTAAAGCCTGTTCAACTGCACACTGCCTAGTCCTGTTTTTTCTAGAAAGTGACTCTTGCAACAGCAATGTGCATAATGCATCAAACTTGACAACTTCACGATTTCCTTGGGTCATTAGTCTCCAAGTACTAGCAAAAGTCTGGTAGGAATCTGGTAAGGCATCAAGAACAGTCTGCACAAGGGAACTATCTGAAATGACTTCACCTGCAGAAATAAGCTGCTCATTGATATCCTTGACACTAGCAAGGAAAGTTTCCATATGATCTTCCTCATGCATAATCTTTGACTCCAGCTCTTTACGCAGCAAAGCAATTTTAGCCTCATTGCGGCTTGCATAAAGACCTGCTAGAATATCCCAAGCCTATTTTGCAGATTTTGCTGAACGGATGTGAGGAACAATGGTGCGCTTCACAGACAACGCAATCAATGCATGAGCCTGCACATCCTTAACATCCCAACGAGCTTCTTATGTCGTAGGCAAAACAACTCTAACAGCTGCAATCCTTGCAGCAAGACCTGCAACATCCTCAACATCGCCTACATCCTCAGAACCAGGACGTACATCAATGCCCTGCACAATGTTCTAGACACCCTTTGACACAAGAACATGTTGCATCATATAAGCTCACATAGGGTAGTTGTCCCCATCCAACTTGTCCTCAGCAGCAAACATCTTGAACACATCTGTGTTGTTGTTGTCAGCCATGGTAAATGTTGCACCTGATGTGAAAACTTCCCAAAAATAGGAGAAACGGAGCCTAAACAACCTGTGCTATATAGCACAAACCGTAGAAGACTATAAGGCACCTGTTATGCAGAAAACGGCACTGACAGAAATTCTGCACAAAATGACGAAATAGCCTGTGCAGTACTGTCTGTAGTGGAAACGGAGGCCGAAATGAGCCCAAATCAAAATTCTGAGCAGACCAAGCTCCTCTAGCTCTCCCTAAATATTTGTCAACCTGCGAACGCTTGCCAAAGATCACTGAAATCGGAGAAATTGAGCAGGCGTGTGCTGGAGCAGCTGGCGACTAAGCCTGGGAGGACGTGACCTGCTCTGATACCAATTGTTGGAATTAGGGTTGCAGAGAAACACAGACAACTTGGAGAAGACGAAGGAAGCTCAAGGCACACAATAGAGAGTGTGTTACTTAGTGTGCAATGGAAAGATAGATAGCCCTAGAGTGATGGGCGTATAAACAATGCACGGGGGAAAAAACCTCCTAAAGAGGGAAAAAATGCCCCAGCGGTCCTAGTGTGTTCACACACATCACTACCACATGTATATGGTAACAGATAAGTACTATATCCAGGGCTTCACGAGTTTATATGAACCTTAGATCTGGTCGTATACTAGCAAATCAAGGCATATTTGGAGAGATCGCTAATAGAGTATCCACCAAAGAGAGTGTGAATCAAGGCGAGCACTTGCACACTATCTTGGAAGAAGTCTCAGACACTTTTTCAGATTCAACATCTGAAATGTCTTCCTATTTGACTCATTCAAAAATTGGAACGACAGTGCGCTATAAGCATAATACTCTCTTTTTATAAGACTAATTGCCATGGAGGTCAGGTTTACCTTGATCCTAATGAAGAGTATGCTATTCGCATTGATGACCATGGCATAGAGTTTGAAGAGGAAGTCAAGCCAAACAAATAAGGAAAAATGTACATGGATAGAAATTGAACTCAAACTTTACAAGTTGAAAACCTTGACATGATAGACAAATGAGACATAGAAGTAAATACCATAATTCTAGATATGGCAGCAAAAAAAGGACCACCAACTTTAGAATTCAAGGGATACGATCAAGCTGATTTGAAGCCTTTGAAACGGCTTAGTACGGATAATCCTAGGATTGGAGTCTATTATTGGGAGGATAGAAACGTCAAAGATCTTCTTTGGACTTCTCATGCCAAATCAGGACAGCTAACACCCATGAGGATTATTTATATCTTCAAAATCAAAGATAAGGGTTTAATAGATCTACCAACCTACCTGTTTAGGAATTACTACTATAATAACTTTGTTATGATGATTCCTGAGGAGGTGGAACAAACCAAATACTAGGGTACTCCATAAGGGAGTGGATATTGGGCCAAGAACCAAAAATTATTCCAAGAATGACCTCCGCGAGAGATCTTTTGAGAGAGACCTCATCACAAAGAAAATTGGGTGACACTAAAGCCAGTCCAGGCTACATGAGTCACAATCTCCAACAGACTAGTTTGAAGGACTCGGAACCGGACCAACGACCAAGAGACCCCAAATAGACGTGTCAGACCAGCTGATTTTCAAAAATGGGTCAAAAAATACAGTGGATATGGGGATCCATATGACCACTTAGCAAGCTTTAAGCAAGTGCTAAGAGCACAACACATATTTGATTTCCATACTCAATTCGAGGGGTTTGAAATGACACCCCCCACACTTCCCCCCCCCCCCCCCCACCCCCCCAATCTCATTACCCCCCTATCTTGGCCCGCTAATATTCTTTCCCCAACCCCTTCCCCCTCTTCCCCACCCGCTTGCCTCACCCTCCCCTGGGCCTCATCCCCCCCCCTTGGCCCGCTAATATTCTCCCTCACACCCACCCATTGACTTGCTCCCCTCCTCTCGTCCTTAAGCTACCATGCAAGACAGTAGATACTATTCCCTCTCTCTCTCACCCACACATCTCCCTACCCCACCATTGTCAAACCCCCCCCCCCTTCCTTCACTCTCTTTTCCGGCAGCCCACAAGGCACGGACCTCACCCTCTCTCTCCCTCACAATCTCTCTCTCTCTCACGAGCCTGTGGAGGCGCAGGAAATACACACTCTCTCTCTCCATTATCCACACACCCTCTCCCTCCCTCTCCCTCACAATCTCTCTCTCTCAGCCCGGCGCTCTCTCTCTCTCTCCCTCTTGAGCGCTCAGGCCGCGCAGACCAATCTCTCTCTCTCTCTCTCCTTCTCACGGACAGCAGGAGTAGAACCTCCCTCCCTCTCTCTCTCTCTCCACACATACACACACACACCATCATAGACAAGCCCTTTTCCCCTCTGGCGCTGTGCACGAACCCGCAGTAGTAAGCTCTCTCTCTCTCTCCCTCACGGGCGCTCAGGCCACAGTACAATCCCTCTCTCTCTCTCAATCCACACACACCATACACACACACATACGCACACACGCACACACACACACACGCACACACACACCGCTCACACCCACGCTCTCTCTCTCTGACCCCCCCCCCCCCCCCCCCCCCCCCCCCCCCCCCCCCCCCCCAATCCGCTTTGCATAGTTTGGCAGGCAGCCGGCCGTCAACCATCGATGAAAAACAATATATATATATATATATTACTAATAAGCCCCCCCCTTCCCACGCACGTTTACGCGCACACACATACATATACATACACACACATCCGCCCTCATGCACCAATACATACACACACACACACGCATATACGCACCCCACCACAAAAAAAAAGAAAACAACCAAAGGTTTAGGACTATGACATCGACGAATAAAGAAGAAGGATCAAAAGCACCCACCGCCAACAACAAAAGGAGAAAATGCGCCGAAGGCATGCCCCGTCCGACCCCGAAAAGAAGTACGCTCGACATCAACGCACCAGCAGCACACCATTCGCTGGCAACACGCAACCACGACGCCATTCCAGTAATTTATAGGTTATTTTCATCATTATCTTCAGTTTTCCCACGAGCCATTGTAAATTCCCATTATATCCTCTCTCTAGGTGATGGTCACAAAGGCCCACCTAGAGATTCCCATCTTTTAATAACCTCCCAAAACAAAGCAAGGGTCAACCACACAGGGCCCACCACTTTCTTTGTCTCCCCGATTAAGCTTACCCTAACCACACTGGGATTACCATAATCCAAGCAGCCAACACCTATAAATTGGCACTGAGAGGTCACTATCGAGGGGGGGCAATTCATGAGGAGCCAAGCATCTGGTAGAGTGTAGTGGGAAGGATTGACACTATCACCATCACGGGGAGGGGGACTTGTGTGTTGGGTTTGCTTTGGGAATTGCACCATGCGAAGGGAACCACATCCATTTCTCGAGTCCAATGGTCGATGCACACACGTATACACGCTCTTGGTAGTAAGTATTCACAATCATTGAGTCGTCTTAGAGAACGCACCAAGTAGGTTGCACCACCTTCTCTCCCTACCTCTCTACCACCACGGCATGCCATTTTGTAAATATTGCAGAAATAATTCACCCTCACACCCCCCGAGGGTTTTCATCATTTGCAAATCTCTCTCTCTCTCTCTCTCTCTCTCTCTCTCTCTCTCTCTCTCTCTCTCTCTCTCTATGTGTGTGTGTGTGTGTGTGTGTGTGTTCATATCATCGTGGTATGCATCCTAGCCGCAAAAAGCTAGGTGGTGCCCCCTGTTCATTTTACCGTGGTAGGCTCGAGGCGTGCCATTCGGCCCCCGGCAGTTTAGAGGCCGTCGGGGTTTGGGGTCCATTTTGCGTCCGTCATTTGGTGCCCCCACGCAGGAGGGATTTTATAAGACCCTTCAGTTTACAATGCTGAAAGTGATGCCCACTATCAATCATGGACGAATGGCTGTAAGAATTTTCTAACTGGAGGACGAAAGAAGAGGAGACGAAGGAGGCACTAGCCGCCTTCATTGAGGTGCTACTGCCATGCTGCAGTGTCGTCAGCATTCAAGAGGTAAATTCTCCATCTCGTGTCGCTCGTTCTAACTATAAATCGAAAGCATCAGGTGGGAGGTCGTTGAAGTGCCATCACTGTTGTCAACCAAGGCACACTGTCAATGAGTGCCAGCAACGAAGGCAGCGAAAGGGCTGAAGTCATCTACATCGAAATTCATCGCAAAGAAGTCATTCACGTCAAGGAAGGGAAGCAAACGGTGAGAAGTGAGACCTCTTTTCCCTAAAGAAATTGCAGTCAAAATTATAACTCCAAAGTGGCCTAAACGAGCTACTCAAGCCAAAGGCAAGGGGAAGATAAGCCAGTCTGGAAACACATGACCCCGAAGGGAGAAGCATCTGGCCAAGCAAGTGCTTCAAGCTCAGAAAGCCGGGTTGTACCCACTTTGTCAAAGAAGAAGTCATCCAAAGCTAAGCGGCGGAAGGTCGCCTACCGATTTGCACAACGCATGTGAGTGATACCAATCCGCTTCAACAATCTGGAAGAAGAAGTGGTAAGAAGATTCCCATGTCCTAGAGAAGAGTGGTTCGGCTACTGCTCTCGCTGTTTTGGGAAGCGAGTGGAGGATCTTCCTCCTCTCCCTGTACAACTTATTCTGAAGAAGCTCTCTACCACGGGAGAAACCCAGTGGGTTGGGGGGACGAGTTGCAACTGAATGGAGTATAATTCATGCAACACGCCAACTATGGAAATTACCTACAATTGTTGTTAGCCAAGAGACTGGGAGTGGTCAGACACATCGCCATCACCCCGTACGTGCTGAGCAACGAAGGAAAGGTAGAGCCATGAAAGGCTACGACCTCTTGTGGATGTGCCGACTCATCAACACTAGCACGGTAAGAGTATAAGTAAGTATTCCACCCTTTGTGCATGATGGAAAATGGGCCGACGGCATTCCCGTTCCGATCCCTGCAGCATATGCATGTGAATATCTATGTAGATAGGAAAGTCTTCTACCAACAGAAGATCGTACACCTATTCGGTGCGGCGGTACTAGGAGAAATCCTCAATTCCCCTAACCCTATCATTCTCCCCATATTAGATTACCATCATTCCTTTAATGTCTCTATTTATCTTGTTTTAACCTATCCACCCACCCCTGTAAGAAGCCGCTATGAGCCGCTACTGTTAATGTAATGTAAAAAAAAAAAGGGGTTTGTAAATTCCTGAGTCACCACCATGGCAAGTGTTTCTTTCCCCACGTTCAGTGGAAAGAAGGGAGAGGATCTCACCCCACCGACTTTTTGGATAATTTCGACATTGCTTGTATCGTTTCCAACAAAGATGACGATATTTCACGACTTAGAATTTTCCCTCTACTGATGAAAGTAGAGGCCAAGTCCTGCTATAATGCATTGCCCCAGGCTACCAAGAATGCATGGGATGTGTTAAGGACTGCTTTTGTAAAGAGGTTTGGTGGAGGCACAACCTCAGAGAAGCTATGGTAGCTACTGACAGAATTAAAGCAGGGAGGCTTGCTAGAGTATGCCACCTACGAGTCCAAATTTGTGGGCTTATGGGAGATATGGGTTTCGTCACTGGAGGGAGGTGAAGGAGCGCCTAAGTTCCTAAAGAAGGATCGTTTCATTGCTGGTCTATGGTCTCCGCTTAGAGAGAAGGTGAAGGGAAGGTTTCCTACAACATATGAGTTGGTAGTCGAAGTAGCCCGCCTTAAAGACAAGAAGTTTCGCATGCAAGCAAGAGTAAACGAGTCAGAGGAAACAAGCTCAGCCCGACCAACCCCAGTGGCTACAATAGCCAATCATAGAGTCCAACCGCAGGACGCATCAGAAGAGCAGCAAGACCTGCTGAGTCCCATCACCACCCAACTAGAGAGTTTATATGTGCATCTGGTGCAGCAAGGGCATGCATCTGGCAGAAACCCAGAACAAGGAAGGGGACAACGAAGGCAGAACCCAGAGTACCACTGTTACAACTGCGGGGAAGATGGCCATGGAATGTACTACTGCCCACACCCAAGGAGGCAAAATTTCAATAGAGGGGGGAGACAGAATCAGATCTCTCTGCCAAGAGCAAGACCACCACCACCTAGGCAACCAAGACTAGTCCCACCGGTCCAAATCCTTCGACCACACGTACAACAGCAACCACCATCCCAACCTCTCATTCCGCCACTACCCCCACCACCTGTTGTGAACCAACCGGTGAGTGTTATTAGCTTGGAGGCTAAAGGGAAGGCGAAGGTAGAAGAATCAGCTCGAGAGAAGCACAAAGGAAAAGCGAAGGTAGAAGAAGTGGATGCTATGGGAGTGAAGTGTGCGAGGCACGAGGAGGCATCTCAAAGAGAAGAGAAGATGAAAAGAAAGGCCGAGTCTAGCAAGCAAGCAGCTAAACCGCGGCGCAAGATAGACATCGTGGACTTCTTAGTAGGTGAGTTTGCAAAATCCTATGACTTAGTTCACGATGTGTTAATGCAGGGCCCGAAGATAACTTATTCCCAACTACTCCACCTTGCACCCAGAATGAGGAGGCAATGGACGAAAATGGTATGTACCAGGAAATCAAGGCCCAGGATAGCTGAGGCTATCTCTGGGAGGGATCTCGACGACATCCTGCCAACCATGGATGCTCACATCAAGGGGCAACGAATTTCAAATGTCTACATAGATGGTGGCGTGAAAATATGCGTCATGAGTGAAAAGATGATGCACCATCTAGGTCTAGAGGTAAGTAGGCCGGCACCCTACCGAGCCAAGATGGCAAACAATGTAAGAGTGAAATGCGTAGGCATTGTAAATGCGGTCAAAGTGAAAGCATTCAATACAGAAGTAGAGGTAGACATCTTCGTCATGCCACACAAAGGGGAGGGCTACCCCATCATTCTTGGGAGGCCTTGGCTTATGGCTATGGAAGCTAAACAAGACTGTAGCACCAGGATGATCCAGATGAACGATGCTAAAGGGAAGTCCATATTCTACGACATGAGGATTGGAAAGCAGCGCAACATGATCTTGGAGGCTTCAGAAGATGAGTCCACCAGCGACTACTCGTCTACCTTAGGAGAAGAGACGGCCACCACATACGGAAGTGACAGTAGCATCGAAGTGATGGGGGTCATTCTTAAAGACCCAAACAGATTAACACAATGTGAAACAACCTCGACAAACCAAGAGGGATCATCAGGTATGCAGTCCTTGGAGGATGCAAGTAAGCTACAAAAAATGCTCTCAAATGAGTTAACCAATGAAGAAAGAAAGGAGTACGTCTCCATGCTAGGTAACTTCACTACTTTGTTCATTGATGGCTATGATAAGATCACAGAAATTACAGTAGTACAACACCACATAAAGCTCAAGGAAGGCAGTAAACCCGTAGTACAAAATCTCAGAAGACTCGGAGTAATCCAACAAGAGGCATTGCTTAAAGAAGTGAGAAGTTTTCTACAAGCAGGTTTCATCTATCCTGTTGAAGACTCAGAATGGGTCTCCCCAATAGTAGTCACACCAAAAAAAATGGTAAGTGGAGAGTCTGTGTGGATTATAAACCTCTCAATGAAGCCATGAAGAGGGATGCGATGGCTACTCAGGATACTTCCAAATTAGCATTGCAGAGGAGGATCAGAAGAAGAAAACCTTCATTACACCTTGGGGATGTTTTGCCTACAGAGTGATGCCGTTTGGCCTCACTAACGCCCCAGCCACATTTCAACGCTATGTGACTTTTGTTTTCCAACCCTACTTTGGAACATCAATATGGGTTTTCATAGACGATTTTTGCATTTATAGCTCACGAGCCCTTCATTTAAGCAAAGTCTATGATGGCTTAACCAGGCTGCAAACCTTGGGTGGCCAGCTCAATGTGGAGAAGTGTCACATTGGTAGAGGAAAGTCACTCTCCTTGGTCATGTAATTTCAGCAAAAGGAATCGAGGCAGACCCTAGCAAGATTCAGGCCCTGGTATCTTTATCGTCACCCACCACCACCAAGAAGCTGGTTTCTTTCCTTCAGAAGGTAAGATACTTAAGCAGGTTCATTCACCTGCTATCTCAAGTGGTCCTTCCCCTACAACAACTCACCCAGAGGGATGTCTTCTCATGGAGTGAAGAGAATGAGCAGTAGTTTACTGAGGTGAAGCAAATCCTAGCTAAGCTTCCCACTATTTCACCTCCTAAGTGGGACGAGCCATTTTATGTGAACCCTAGTGTGGGAAGTGATACACTCGGAGCAGTGCTAATGCAAAAGGACCCCAAAACTTCTTTCATGTGCCCTATTTACTTCTTTAGTCGTGTCATGACCCCGTCAGAAAAAGGATTTACCGAAGTAGAACACATGGTTCTGGTACTAATGTTTGCTACCACAAAGTTCCGCTCCTATCTCCTGCCTAGACCCTTTGTAATCCTAACAATGGAGGAGGTTTTCCCATATGTAATGCGACACATGGATGTCTCATCTAGGATCTCAAAGTGGTTAATTAGACTACAAGAGTTTGACTACACCATGCAAGTAGACAACTCCACCAGGGCTAGTTTAGCAGGAATTCTCACTCATCACCATTATGAGAAGAGGCTGAAGGTCAACATGGAAGCAAAGGAAGAAACAACAACGATAGAAAGTCCTAGGCTAGAGAGATCTCACTCTCTTTTCTTTGACGGAGCATACAAGAGAACAATGGATCAGTCTGCAGCAGGCATGGTCATTTTCAATGAACGGCAAGAAAGAGTATTCTCCATGGGGCAGTTATTACACTCCCACTCCAACAATGAAGCAGAATATGCAGCCCTAATTCCTGGGTTGGAGCAATGTATTTCACAAAGAGTTCAGCGCCTAAATGTGTTCGGTGAAGCTTTGCTTTTGATAAGGCAGATAAATGGCACCTGGGATTGTAAAAATCAGGTTTTACTTGGTCAACTTCGCCAAGTTAAGGACCTTCTAAAGAAGTTTGAAGCAATGAAATTATTCCATGTCCCCAGAGCAGAAAATCAAGAGGCAGATGCGCTAGCTAAAGAAAGAATACAAGACATTCCTGTAGGGGCGATCAAATTAAAGCTACCCCTCTTCCAAGGTAGTGATGCTATGCCTGATGTCATCAGTTTTCTAGATACAGGAGAATGTCCAGTAGGACATACCAAAGGCCAAAAACAGTGGCTGGTAAGGAAGGCTACCAGGTACCGCATTATAGACGACCACTTGTATTGTAAGGGCAAAGATCAAATTCTCAGACGGGTGCCAACCTCCAGTGAAATCACAGAGGTAATTTCAAGTTGCCATGACGGCGTCTGCGGTGGTCATTTTGTTCTAGATATCACTAGTAGGAAGATTCTACAGGCAGGATACTTTTGGCCTAGTTTTAGTAGGGATGTACACCATTGGTGTAAAACATGCAAGACTTGTCAAGTGGCCAGTGATCGCACGTTAACCTACGATCCACAAACTCCTATCATCTCGTATGGTCCTTTTGAGAAATGGGGAATAGATGGACTCCGTCCTTTACCAAGGGCCCAATCAGGTAAACTATACATCATAGTGGGTGTAGACTGAAGGAGTACGAGCGGAAGTGCGACACGAGAGAAATTGCGAGAAGAAGAGCACGACGATATGGTGAACTCGCTCTACTGTAATGTGTAGAGCATAGTGAGTTCTTATTAGGTTTTTACAAAAGAATATGTGTACATAGCTAGCGGCCCGCCCACTTACCTGGGTGACCACATTGGGCTTTATACCCCAACAACCTCCCACTTAAAGTCCAATGTGGTACTTTAAGTGTGAGAGAAGCTACTATACAAGCTAATATACAAGAGATGTAGAGAAGTGATGTACTACCCTACACCTAACTGCTTGCGAAAATGCGCAAAGCTCTCTGAGGGAAGTCCTTTTGTAAGTAGATCAGCAGGATTTTGTGTGGTGTGAACTTTGACAAGCTGAAGTTGCTTATCCTCGAGCATTTCCCTGATGAAATGATACTTCACATCCACATGCTTTGTCTTTGAGTGATAAACTGGATTGCGAGCCAATTGTATAGCACTTTGACTATCACAATATAACACATGCATCTCTTCTTTGATTCCCAAATCTGTTACTAGTCGATTAAGCCAAATTGATTCTTTGCATGCCTCTGATGCTGCAACATATTCAGCCTCTGTAGTAGATTGAGTAACACAATCTTGTAATCTAGAACGCCATGATATTGCTCCACCAGCCAATGTAAAGACATACCTTGACATAGACCTTCGGTTGTCTAAGTCACCTACATAATCTGAGTCTGTAAAACCCTTTACACTTAGCTCCTGACTCCCATAGCATATACGAATACTCTTTGTAGCTTTCAGGTATCTCAATATTCCTTTCACTGCCTCCCAATGTTTCTTGCCTAGGTTTGACATGTATCGACTTACTAATCCCACTACAAATGCAATGTCTGGGCGAGTAGCAATCATTGCATACATCAAACTACCCACTGCAGACGCATATGGAATCTTATCCATTTCAGCCTGTTCTTCCTCAGACACAGGACAATCTTGTTTGCTAAGTTTCACATATGGTGGCAATGGAACACTCAGTGCCTTTCCCTTCTCCATATTGAAACGTTGCAAAACCTTGTCAATATACTCTGTTTGAGATAACCAAATCAACTTCTTTGATCTCTCTCTCTCAATGCGCATACCAAGTATATGACTTGCCTCACCCATGTCTTTCATGTCAAATGATTTTTCCATCTTTGACTTCAAAGCTGAAATTTCTTCCAAGTTCTTGCCAGCAATCAACATGTCATCCACATACAAAATAAGGATCAACCAACTACCATCCTTAGCCTTCTTTGTATATAGACAGTGATCGAACTCACTACGTTTGTAGCCTTGAGAAAGCATAAACTTGTGGAATTTATGGTACCATGCCCTCGGTGATTGTTTTAAGCCATAAAGACTCTTTAACAACTGGCATACCCAATCTTCCTTGCCTTTCTCAACAAACCCTTCTGGCTGCTACATGTAAATTTCCACATCTAAATCACCATGCAAGAACGCTGTCTTGACATCCATTTGGTGCAACACCAATCTAATATGGCAACCAATGCAAGAAAGCATCTCAATGTAGTCATCTTGACCACCGGAGAGAAGACTTCATCAAAGTCAATGCCTTGTTCTTGCTTAAAGCCCTTGGCAACAAGCCTTGCTTTGTACTTTGGCTGACTATCATGAGCGGTGATCTTATACCTGTAAACCCATTTACAAGGTAGAGCCTTTTTGCCCTGTGGTAATTTAACTAGCTTCCATGTCTTATTTTTATGCAGAGTTGTCATCTCTGACTGCATGGCCAATTGCCAATTCCCGGAGTCCTTCATTTGCACTGCTTCCTTGTAACATGAAGGCTCATTGCAATCAGTCAACATGACATAGTTCATAGATGGAACAAACCTATCAGGAGGTCGCGTGACACGTCCAGATATACGCACAATAGGTGGCTCAGGCTCATCCACAACCTGTGGTTCCAATCTATCCTGTCCTTGCTCCTCTTGAGCCCTGACATTTTGTCTTGCACGTGCAGGTCCATCTTCTTGGAAGACAACTCTTCTAATCTCCTCAACCCTCTCTGGTTTAGAATGATATTTGGATTCATTAAAATGAACATCATTGCTGCGGACAACCTTTTTGGATTCAGGATCCCAAAGTCTATACCCCATCTCACCAGAATTACCATAGCCTAGAAAGATGCACTTTCTACTCTTTGGCTCAAGTTTGTTCCTAAATTCCTTTGGAACGTGAGTATCTGCCTCACAGCCAAAGACTCTGAGATGCTTGTATGAGGGCATTTTGCCTGACCATACCATCTCTGGCACTGAATCCTTCTGCAAAACCTTGCTAGGAGATCTATTTACAAGATGAACAGCTCCCCCTAGAGATAGGTTAGGCATAGGTCCGCACAAATCACTATGAACAAGTGCCAACTGTGTATCTCTTCTACTGCTTCTATGCTTATGTGGCTGCTGTGTTTGCTTACCATACAGACAATGTTCACAGAATTCAAAATCATTAAATGAAAAGCCAGGAAAATAACCAGAACGAGACAAGATTTCCATTCCCTTCTTGGACATATGTCCTAACCGGCTATGCCACAAAGAAACGTTCGGCTGCTCGGTTACATTGATTACATTTTTAGAGACATTTGATACATAAATCATGTAAAGTCCTCCAGACTTTACTCCATGTGCTACTGTCATAGAACCCTTGGATATCTTCCACATGTTCTGTCCAAAAGTGGTGACGTAGCCAGCAACATCAAGTAAACCTATGCTGATCAAGCTCTTTGTAATTGCGGGAACATGTCTCACATTCTTCAGTGTGAAAGAAGAGCCATTCTAAAACTTCAATTGAACATCTCCAACACCTAAGATCTCACATGTCTGCCCATTGCCTAGCCGAACATGATCTTTAGTGGTCACATAAGAGGTAAACCACTCCTTGTTTGGAGACACATGAAGTGATGCCCCTGAGTCTATAATCCAGTCACTCAGTGCATTTCCATCAGATGCTTTAAGAAGAGCTGAGTCCATTGTATTCTTCAAGAAGTAGATGTCTCCTGACACTAGACTGTCATCCTCTGCAACAGTGTTTGTCACATTTATTTCTTGAATCTTCACTGAGGACTTGTTCTTATCACCATGGTCTTCATCTTTCTCTTTGCCTTTTTCTACTTTCCATTCTCTGCAGTCTCTTTTCATGTGACCCTTCTTGCCACAATGGTATCATTCTATGTCACTCTTGCCTTTAGCACTGCGGGACTTGCTACGAGACTGATTCCTCTTTCCACCTTTGTACTTTTCTTTGGTCCTTCCCCTGACAACTAAGGCTGTTCCTTTGCCTTTGTCCATTGTCTTTCTATTGGTTTCTTCAGTAAGCAGACTTCCTTCTACACCTGCTATGTTCAAACCATCTGGAGGTGCAAAATTACTCAAAGCTATGCGAAACGTGTCCCAACTTTCCGGCAATGTGATCAACAGGAACATAGCTCTAACAAGTTCATCAAACTTGACACCTTGAGCTGACAACTAACTATAGATTGTGTTGAATTCATTCAGATGATTGGGCATAGGTGTCCCTTCTTTCATCTTCAAGTCAACAAGCTTCTTAAGCCAGTATACCTGTGAAGCTGCACTCTGCTTCTCATAAAGATCACTCAGCTTTAACCATGCTTGATAAGCCGACATCTCGTCTGCTACATTGAAGTAAACGCTTTCTGCCTAAGTCAGCATAATGGTAGAAAGTGCCAATTCATCCATTTCGCTCCATTCATCTTCGTCCATATCTTCTGGTTTTATCCCCTTGAGCTTTATAGGTTTTATCTGCTTCTTTTGTACCAACACGTGCCAAATCTGCTTCTTCCACAATGGGAAATTGGTTCCATCCAGCTTCTTGATATTGTAAAGAGCAGTGTCCTGTGATCCAGCCATAGCTAAGCTTCACAGTAGTTTACTTTCTTGGGAAAAATTCGACAGAGTTTTCCCTGTAAACTGACCTCTGAACCAATATCAACCTGTCAAATGAACCAAGAAAGCTTCAAATTCTGCAGAAATTTTGGCAGAGTCTCCTTTGTAGAATGGCTCTGGTGTACTAAAAACAGACCAAAAAACAGCTCAAAAAACCACTGTCTCTCTAACACTGTAAGCTGTGGGTAAACCTGTCCTGCACCTGTACTGTCTCTGACTGTCCTATCACTGTCCTGTAAGCATAGACTGCGACAATGCCTCAACGGCAGTAAAGCAAAGATGCAATCCCAACTGTCTAACTCACAGTCAATACATCCTAGCTGCCTATCTAAGGGTGCTTGAGGGATCTCTCCAAGACCTGTATCACCGAAAGGATCTCAACATTAGAGAATCCCCCAGCTCAATAAAACCTCACTCAACCCTCAACAAAGGCTGCAGTAAATCTGACAGTACATAGACTTCCCACAAAGTCATACATCCACAAATTTCCCACTATATGTTGTAACCGCTGCGGCGGTTGTTTGCTGCGTGACTCACAGCCAGCAAACCCTCAACAAACATACATCATCTCTGAAAATACATCCCATGTGGAAGTACCTCCAATGTCAGGATGAAATCTGGAATATCAAGCAGCAAACACAAGCTACCTGATGAACTAGTGGATGTCGCCTACAGTCTGTGTGTAGATGCGCCTGTGTCGTATGTGACACGCCTCCAAGAACTGTGAGCCGTCCTTCGATGTGTAGACAGCCACAAATCAACACTCTAGGAGTGTCGATATCCTCAACACCTGCAGTCGTAGGCCGAAAACCCCAAATTTGCAGAGTCGAATCTGCACCCGCCGAGACCACGTAGTTGAAAATGGCCTGCGCAGACCTTTGTCGAAGCCGAACGGTGGCCGAGATGACCCATAGGATTTGGGGCCGTGTCTTCGCCTATCGAATTTCACTCCAATCTGAGCTGGTGACTCTAGCCTCCTACAGTGCTGCCCTGAGCCTCGATCTGAGCTATGATACCAGTTGAAGGAGTACCAGTAGAAGTGCGACGTGAGAGAGAGTGCGAGAAGAAGAGCACGACGATATGGTGAACTCGCTCTACTGTAATGTGTAGAGCATAGTGAGTTCTTATTAGGTTTTTACAAAAGAATATGTGTACATACCAGGCGGCCCATCCACTTACCTGGGCGACCACATTGGGCTTTATACCCCAACATAGACTACATGACTCGATGGGCAGAAGCAACGGCCACCACCCGCATTACAGCCCAAGAGGTGGCAAAGTTCATTTTTGAGCATATCGTTTGCCGTTTTGGAACTCCCCTTGAGATAATATCAGATAGAGGACCAGGATTCAGAGGTGATTTGGTGGGAGAACTGATGAAGAAGTTAGGCATCACAGGTTGGCATTCCACACCATACTATCCATAATGCAATGGTCTGGTAGAGAAGGTAAATGGAATGATTTGCAAAATCATCACAAAACAGGTGAACAACCACACAGGGGACTGGGATAAACATCTCATAGCAGCTATTTGGGCCTATAGAACAACGTTCCGAACATCACTAGGTTTCACTCCTTTCCATCTAGTTTATGGGAAGAAGGCAATTCTACCCATTGAGGTACAAATAGCCAACTTACGAGTTTTGGCTAGCCAAACACATCGTCCGATTGTAAACCTCCGAAACCACATCTTGGATCTGGAGAGACTCCAACTGGATAGGGAAGATGCAATCAATCACTATGCAGCACAGGTAGAACGACTCCGGGTCACTTTCAATCAAGGGCTTAAAGAAAAGGGACTGGAAAGAGGCATGTTAGTAATGTGATACGACAACACATTTGACACTAGGAAGGATAAGAAATTCCAACCCAGATGGGAAGGGTCATTCATCGTCAAGAAACGCTATGACAACGACAGCTATAAGCTGATGAAAGCAGATGGGAGAATTCACAAGACTAGGGGCAATGGATGGAGACTGAAAAGGTATTTTCTTTGGTTTGACCCATAATTTGTACTATAAATTCCAGAGGAGGAAGAACCCTCCAACTCTACAGCTGAGGAAGCAGAAGAAGGGCTAGAAGCATGAATGCCTCTAGCCAAAGGGAGAGGGCTAATGATAGCCGACTTTCGAAAATCAAAGAAAAAAAGAAAAAAAACTTATTCCCCCCCACCCCCCCCCCCCCCCCCCCCACCCACCCTCATAAAGCCCCCCCCCGGCCAGGCGCAAGCTTTGAGCACTCACCCCCGACCCCTCTCTCGTGCTCCCTCTGTGTGAGCTGCATGGAAACCCCCCCCCCCCCCCCCCCTCCCAAACACTTTTCCCCCCCCACACTCTCATTACCCCCCTACCTTGGCCCGCTAATATTCTTTCCCCAACCCCTCCCCCCTCTTCCCCACCCGCTCGCCTCACCCTCCCCCTCGCCCTCATCCCCCCCCTTGGCCTGCTAATATTCTCCCTCACTCCCATCCATTGACTTTCTCCCCTCCTCTCCTCCTTAAGCTACCATGCAAGACAGTAGATACTATTCCCTCTCTCTCTCACCCACACATCTCCCCTACCCCACTCCATTGCCAACCCCCCCCCCCCTTCCTTCACTCTCTTGTCCGGCCGCCCACAAGGCGCGGACCTCACCCTCTCTCTCCCTCACAATCTCTCTCTCTCACGAGCCTGTGGAGGCGCAAGAAATACACACACTCTCTCTCTATTATCCACACACCCTATCCCTCCCTCTCCCTCACAATCTCTCTCTCTCTGCCCGACGCTCTCTCTCTCTCTCTCTCCCTCTCGGGCGCTCAGGTCACGCAGACCAATCTCTCCCTCTCTCTCCTTCTCACGGACAGCAGGAGTAGAACCTCCCTCTCTCTCTCTCTCTCTCTCTCTCTCTCTCTCTCTCTCTCTCTCTCTCTCTCTCTCTCCACACATACACACACACACCATCACACACAAGCACTTTTCCCCTCTGGCGCTGTGCACGAACCCGCAGCAGTAATCTCTCTCTCTCTCCTTCATGGGCGCTCAGGCCACAGTACAATCCCTCTCTCTCTCTCAATCCACACACACCATACACACACACACACACACACACACACACTCTCTCTCTGACGCCATCTCCCCCCCCCCCCCCGCCATCCGCCTCGCATAGTTTGGCAGGTAGCCGTGGCAGGTAGCCGGCCATCAAATCGATGAAAAACAATATATATATATATATATATATATATATATATATATATATATATATATATATATATATATATATATATATATTACTAATAAGCCCCCCCTTCCCAGACACATTTACGCGCACACACATACATATACATACACACACATCCGCCCTCATGCACCAATACATACACACAGACGCATATACGCACCACACCACAAAAAAAGAGAAAAAAACCAAAGGTTTACGACTACGACATCGACGAATAAAGAAGAAGGATCAAAAGCACCCACCGCCAACAACAAAAGGAGAAAATGCGCCGAAGGCATGCCCCGTCCGACCCCGAAAAGAAGTACGCTCGACATCAACGCACCGGCAGCACACCATTCGTCGGCAACACACAACCACGATGCCATTCCAGTAATTTATAGGTTATTTTCATCATTATCTTCAGTTTTCCCACGAGCCATTGTAAATTCCCTTTTTTTTTGTAAATATCCTCTCTCTAGGTGATGGTCACAAAGGCCCACCTAGAGATTCCTATCTTTTAATAACCTCCCAAAACAAAGCAAGGGTCAACCACACCGGGCCCACCACTTGCTTTGTCTCCCCGATTAAGCTTACCCTAACCACACTGGGATTACCATAATCCAAGCAGCCAACACCTATAAATTGGCATTGAGAGGTCACTATCGAGGGGGGGAAATTCATGAGGAGCCAAGCATCTGGCAGAGTGTAGTGGGAAGGATTGACACCATCACCATCACGGGGAGAGGGCTTGTGTGTTGGGTTTGCCTTGGGAATTGCACCATGCGAAGGAAACCACATCCATCTCTCCACTCCAATGATCGATGCACACACGTATACACGCTCTTGGTAGTAAGTATTCACAATCATTGAGTCGTCTTTTAGAACGCACCAAGTAGGTTGCACCACCTCCTCTCCCTACCTCTCTACCACCACGGCATGCCATTTTGTAAATATTGCAGAAATAATTCACCCTCACACCTCCCGAGGGTTTTCATCATTTGCAAATCTCTCTCTCTCTCTCTCTCTCTCTCTCTCTCTCTCTCTCTCTCTCTCTCTCTCTCTCTCTCTCTCTCTCTCTCTCTCTCTCGGTGTGTAATTTTGCGGTGTTTATATCATCGTGGTTTGTGTCCTAGCCGCAAAAAGGTAGGTGGTGCCCCCTGTTCATTTTACCATTGCAAGATCGAGGCGCGCCATTCGGCCCTCGGCGTTTTAGAGGCCGTCGGGATTCGGGGTCCGCTTTGCGTCCATCACCATCTACATACCCTGTACATCATGTATATGAATTCTGGGGACAAATGGACAATGATAGCTCATTGATAGTCATGTTTTTGATGCAAGTTCCTAACTTGGGAAATTAATTGGGGTTTGTCGGCTTTAATTAAGTCATATATCAGTAGAAGCAGTATAATGATTTACAAAACATAGAAAGCTAACAATGGAAAATGCGGCTTTGATTACCTTGATGCAAGAACAAAGAAGTCCCCAATGAAGAAAAGCAGACACAGAAGTAATTAAAGGATCTCAAAAGATTGTCCTTGATGAGGCGAATCGAATGCTAGACATTGGTCTTGAACCTCGAATCAAAAAAATTTATCCCTCAGATTTGGCTTGATAGACAAAATTTGTATTGGAGTGCAACTTGGCCTAAAGAAGTTGAAGGTTTAGCAAGACAATTTCTACATAATTCTTACAAAGCTACCAATGGTTCACAAGATTTGAAAGCCAATCACTCAATTCTACAGATTGTAGAAGTTGTTCTGAGAATCACAAATACTCAGAATTGACAGATTTGTTGGAGCAAGTAATGGATGGAGCTTTCTCTATCCATGATGATAAGAGTCAAGCTGAACGAGCCTGGGCTTTTTCTGAATTTCAATCTGGAAAGAGCCCTATAAAGACAGCAGATGATATTGTAGCTCAAAGCTTGGCAGTGAAGGACATAAAGTTCGTCATCAATTATGATTTTCCTGAATCATGTGAAGACTATGTACGTCGGATTGGACGAACAAGACAAGCTTGTGCAAAGGCTACAGCCTATACTTTCTTCACGACAGCAAAGCGACAACAAAGACCGCATCGACATCGACAACCAGGTATGTCAGGGACGACATGAACGTGGAGGGGGAGAGTGTTGATAGCTAGGTCAACAACACGCCATAACTCAACAAAGCCTTATTCTCTGAGAGTTATGGAATGCTAAGGATTATGGTTATAAACATCATTTGTAATAAGTAGATAGTCGAGTGGAAGAAGCTAGGGTGCAATGGCACTTCCAGATTGTAAATACAAAGCCATTTTACCCCTCAAACTCTATTTTATGTTTAACTTAAGGTGAGCTTAGTATAGAAGGTACCTAGGTCATTTTGTAAGAAGACCTTTTATCATAATCGTAAGTTTTGAGCTGTCGTCGGTTGTGTGTGAGGGAGGAAGAGAGAGAGAGCGTGAGCTTCATCTTGGCGTTACTCCCCGCTCGCTCATCACATTGGAGATCCGATTGCACCATCGCGTTAGCCTCAGCAAGAGCTACGCGACAACGCCAAACATTCTTCGTGGAACGGAGCATACACGTTCGCGCATCTACGAGATACTCGTGGTCGTAAGTATATCAAACGATATCCGTTTTTGCCTGCAACTAGTCGTTAGAATCGTAGCAACATAAGCTACGCACATGTATTCATAGACTTCAGTTTTGGGCATTTCAGAATTCTGCTCTGTCTTTATACGCATTTTTTGCAGATGGGTTTAGAGCTAGGATTTTGAGTGTAGAGGCTTAAGGACAGGTGTATCCTAGTGAGAGGATGGTGTTCCTTAAGTTTTGTACGGTTCTGGTATGATTTGATGGGTTTTCTTCCGTTTGTGTGTACGTGGGTAGATGGTATAGTTGAGAGCAGTGAGACTCTAGATTGTGGTTTAGTTGGCCTTCCAAAGTGTTGTATGTGTAGGATGGTCTCAATCTGACAAGCTAAAGAGATTTCCTTCGTGTGTCTATCGTGTCATCTGTGTCCTCGATTAAGATTATGTTGATCTAAGCTGTGTTACATGCACTTTATGGGTGGTGTGATTCGCTCCCGCAACATAGGGATTAACATCTACAAAAGGGATTTTTTTATTGCATTATGAGAAAAAAATTGTAAAGAAAAAGGAGTGAGTAAATTTTTACCTCGTAGCTTGTATGTATAGGGTTTTTAAAAATACGCATGTGATTTAGATGATCTCTTAGAGAGTAACAAATGTCCCTCGTGAATTTTTTGAAGCTCAAGGCGGTGAAGGCAGAGCTTACTGTAGACGAGTCTAGCATGGCTGACGAATATGTACTGCAGACGATATTTCAAACAAGGTGGGAGAAGTAGATACACCCAACACGGGGAAGACGCTAGCTTGCTGCAGGCAATGCGCTTCCTAAACTTCTGGCTTTTGTTTATGGCTTCCGCTGGGATCTGGGCTTACAGTTATCAACAACATGAGCCAGATGGGGTCATCATTAGGCTACACCACAAGTGAAATCAGTACTCTTGGCTCCTTCACAGGAAGTTTTGGACAAATTCTCACAATATTTCCCACATTGTGACTTACCTCAACATCATGAGCTTCTGGGAGGGAGGCGCTGCATACCTAGCTAGGTACGATTGGGGGCAGGGGACCGCCGGCCCAGTGGGGGGGCCGGGGGTCCCCTGCCCCCAATCGTACCTAGCTAGGTATGCGGTGCCTCTTGAGCAGAAGCTCATGATGTTATGCATTGTATCAAAAACACTCTGTTTTCCTACATGAGAAAATTTCTAAATCTTCTTGTGCTTATGGAATTTATTGGGCCAATTTGGTGCAGGACATATATCGGACCGGTTTCCTCATTCCAAGGGATTGCCAAGGACCCTTTTTATAGTGATCACTCTTGGAGCTATGGTAGTCGGGAATCTTGGCATAGCTCTTGCATTCTCAAATGTTCTTTACATTGGGCCAGTGCTCGTTGGAAGTTGTTTTGGAGCTCAATGGTCCCTGATGCCCACTACCGCATCTGAGCTTTTCGGATTGAAGCACTTAGGTGCAATTCACAACACCAGAACAATTGTGAGTCCCATAACTTATAAGCTTTTATATCTTGTCCGTCAAGGTAACGGGATACCTTTATGATATGGAAGCAGAGAAAGAGGCCCAAGGCTGGGTTTTTGCATCCTCATCTTGCAGTGGCGCATATTGCTTCCTATTGAGCCTTTTTATAATGGCTCAAACAAAAACCTTGAATGCTTTTGAATCATCATCAGCTGCTCAGCAGATGTACCTTAGAAAGCTGGTGATCAATGGTGCCCTCCCTTCGCCCCTGAGAAAGTTTTGAAGGCTCTGAAACCTGTGGAGAAAGATGATACAACAAGCACCATTCAAACGTTGATAAGGAACTCGTATTTGATGCTCTCCAATATGGTGATAGCCGACTTTCGGAAATCAACGAAAAAAGAGAAAAAAAACTCATTTCACCCCCCCACTCTCAGTAACCCCCACCGTAGCTTATTCCCCCCCCCCCCCCCCCCACCCTACGTGCATTGGATAAAAACTCTCTCTCTCTCTCTCTCTCTCTCTCTCTCTCTCTCTCTCTCTCTCTCTCTCTCTCTCTCTCTCTCTCTCTCTCTCTCATTTTCCCTACATACCCTTTCCCTAATATCTCTCTCTCTCAATTTACCCTCCCCGTCCAGGCAGAAGCCCTAAAAAAAAAAAACTCCCGACCCCTCTCTCGTGCTCCCTCTGTGTGAGCCGCATGGAAACCCCCCCCCCCCCCCCCCCCCCCCCCCCCCCCACTCTGCCACCCCCCTTTGGCCCGCTAATATTCTCTCCCCGACCCCTCTTCCCCACCCACTCGCCTCACCCTCCATCGGCCTCATTCCCCTCTCCTCGGCCTCATCCCCCCCCCCCCCCTCTTGGCCCGCGGATATATTCCCTCACTTCACCATTCACTTATCCCCCCTCGTCCTCAAGCTCCCATGCAAGACAATGAACCCCCCCCCCCCCCTCTCCCTCTCACCCACACATCTCCCATACCCCACTCCCCAACTCATCCCTCTCCCTCACTCTCTCTCTCTCTCTCTCTCTCTCTCTCTCTCTCTCTCTCTCTCTCTCTCTTCTCTCTCTCTCTCTCTCTCTCTCTCTTATCCCAAAACCTCACCCCCCCCCTCTCCCTCACACACTCTCTCTCAAGGCTCAGCGCGGATACTCCAGCTCTCTCTCACCCGGGCGCTCAGGCCACGCAAGCAAGAATATCCTCTCTCTCTCTCTCTCTCTCTCTCTCTCTCTCTCTCTCTCTCTCTCTCTCTCTCTCTCTCTCTCACGGTCAGCGTCGCATAGGACCACCCACACACACAACACACACACACACACACACACACACAATCACCCCCCCTCCCCTCTCTCCCATCGGTGCTGTGCGCAGCAGTCCGCCACACACCCACCCATTCACCTCGCGCAGGCGCAGTCCGTAAAGCACGCACACACACACCCTTTCGGGCCTCACGCAGTCCGCAATACACACACACACACCACACACTCTCTACCCCTATTACCCCCCCCCCCCCCCCCCCCCATCTACCTTGCCCAGAAAAGAGGCCGTCGGCCATCCGCCAGAAGAAAAAAAAAAGAAATAACTATATATACATTATATATATATAGCCCCCCCTTCCCACGCACGTTTTCGCACACACATACCTATACAAAACACACACACACACACACACGTCCTCATGCACGAATACATACACACACACACATATACGCACCGCTGTCGTGCTGTGACACGTACATAGTAGGAACGCATGCTACAAGATCTATCTTGTATTTTTTTAGATACATAATTATATTTCCTATAGTGTACATATGCATATTTAAGTATAATAATAAGCCTTCTATCTCATCCTATTATTTTTCTCAAGGGTAACATATCCTTACTTTACCATCAAAAAATACTATGGGAAAAGTGTCAATAGCTCCACCTCTTTAACTTGGGGCAAAAAGCATTGATTCTTTCTTTCTACCATCTCATTGTTATCTCACACCCTATCTAAATCCTATATCTAGGGTAATTTCCAATCTATATATATTCTATGTATTTTTCATATTTTTCTTATATTTCTTTTTAAATAGCTACTAGGAGGGAATCAAATCCTAGTGGGACACTAGGTGGCATGATTTCAAAGATACACTTATTTTAATGCATTATTGCAAGCATGGTTACAAAACTTTGTCAAGGAGAAATGTCATGCTTTCATATGGCATGAGGTGTCCTTGGGAATTAAATGAAAGTCAAGGCTAAGGAGACCACATGAAGACTTTTGCTGCCATAAATGGACCCTATTTTGATGAATTTTTTACACAAGGTTCCAATCCGAATTGGAGAATGATTTTAAAATGAAAATCGTAGCTAATGAGCTGAAGTTTTTGCTCATATTTTTATTTTTTTATTTGGAGCTACGGTTGAGGAGATATGATCAAAATACTGGACCCCAGTCTGCCCACATCATGCAGGGACAGCTCATTTCCAACTTTTCCAATTCCTGTTCACACTGGCTCCTCTCTTCTTGTGTAAACCCTTGTGGGTTCCCTTCACCTATAAAAGGGGACCTCTTCTTCCTTGGAAGGAACTCAAGCATTCAAGCCATTGATGAGAGGAATTCTCGAGGGAGTGAGTAGTAATGCCTAATTGTACTTAGCCATTAACATAAGCCCAAGCCTACACTTTCTCCTAGAGGGAGACTAGTCATTCTTGCAACAAGCTAAACTTGGAAGATCAACTCTAATCAAAGAAGGTCTTGCACTTGGTGTATCAATCAAAGTGGAATTATCCACTCTTCTTCTCTCTCCCATCACTAATGGTGCCGAAGGGTTTCAAGTAAGATGTGTTCTACATTGATGTTTTCTTGATTTCTTGTTGTTTTCATTTTCATCTCTAATCCAACATATATATATATATATATATATATGTATCTAATCTCATCTCCTTAACCAAACCTATCTCTCTCATTCTTAGTAATTCATCCTCTCTAGGTTCTCTTTGCTACAGGTACATCTCTCCCCGCAGTATCCTTATTGCCTACGGGCAAGAATAGGGCTTGGGAGGGAAACTTCTCATCTCTTCACTTCTCTCATATCTACATTTCTCACATACTATCCTAGATGAATAACCCACATGATGATCATTTCTATCGCTTTCACTTTGTATGATCTATTAGAATTAACGTATGGATTAGCCGTAAAATACACTTTCAACAACGTATAGTGTTTCTGTTCGGCCCTGAAAGGCTCAATGAAATACTTCTATCACCGGATCCCATCATACTACCTCTCATAGACTATAATTTTTCTTTTGATGTAAGCGTAGTTATCTTGCTATGAACCAAGAGGATTTGTACACACAATTAATCCCAATCACTAGACAAAATATATATATTATGGTAAGCACAAAACTACAATTCCAAAGAACAATTCGTAGCCTATTTGGTCAGCCAAGATTGAATGCCATTAACTCATCCATTAACCCTTTCATATTACCCATGATACGATATGACCATAGCCTTGATGTTTTCATCTTCGTATTGTTTTGACATTCTCTTTTGCGTTCTTTCTTTGTGTGTGTGAGTGCAAGAGAGAAAGAGTGAGTCTTCTTTGATTGCACTTCTTTCCAAACCCTAGTCTTCATGGCATCTATGGTTTAACTCCTTCATATAGTTTTTGTTGAGTTCTCTCACAAACTCTCACAGCCATAAGCCCGGTGCTTTCCTGGCAAGACCGCAAATTTCCGGACATATTTTTGGTGAACCCGACGCGAAACTGCCAGGGTGAGAGTTTGTGGGTAACCATGGGTGATCATGTTGAGAAATAGGGTATGCATTTTGACCCAACAACAATGCAAATGTTTCAAGCATTTGCAATGTTCATGCAACAACAACATGCTACTGAAAGAAGGGAGATTTCAGCAAGAAAGGCCATACAAGCGGTCGTCAACAGAATGGATCAGTTCAATGGGAGAGATGTAACCAAGTACTTACGTGATTATGTGAAGGAGATGGAGCTGCATCGTATGTCAGAAGGTGAGATGATTCAAAGCTTTGAGCTAGTTGTTGCTCCAGAAATTAGGGAGCATGTTAGGGCAATTAAAGATGGGCATGGGAGAAATTGGGAAGAACTCAAAGTAGCTTTAAAGGAGGAATATTTCATGGAGGACTCGGAGAGAGTGACCAAAAGGACATTCTTAGAATGGGTAGTCAAGCCAAAGCAAGGACTATGAATAACAGAGTTACTTAGGGAATTTGAGCGGCGCTATGCACAACTCACTAGGACAGAAAGGGCCACACTAGATGCAGAGAAGACAGATCTTTTCTTACAAGCTGCAGGTAAAGAGTTTCAAGAAAATTTGGAGCTTCTTCTTGAAGATAAAGATGATGAGCAAGGACTAAAGACCGACTGGAATGAGGTTGAAGGTGCTGTCTCACTGCTTGCCAAACGACAAAGAAGAAGGGACAAGATGGTAGTAAACACTACAAGTCCTTCCACCTCAACTTCTGACAAAATGGTAAAGCCTACTTTTATCGCTCCTAAGTTTGATGAGTCCATGCTAGATGAGCTTGTGAAGGGAATGCGTGACTTGAAGGTGAAGTTTGCAAAGCTTGAAGAAAAAGGCCAACCATCAGGGCCACTTCCTAGGCAAAGACAAACAGCCCAAAGAAGGGTTTGTTTATAGATGTATTTGGTGTGGATAGTAAACAGACCATGTAAGAAGGGATTGTGATGATTTTAGTGATGCTTTGTCAAAAGATGTTGTCTTTTTTAAGGATGGTAAAATCCACTTAAGAGAGACAGGTCTACCCTTGAGAACTAACTTTGGGAAGGGGGGAATGCAAACCTTAGTTGAAGATATGGCAACCAAGCATGCCACCTCTTCAGTTGAGGCAGCTACTTATGGAGTAAAAATTGAACATTTTTGTGATGAAGAGTGAGTGACCATCATGGTCAAAATTTGGCCAAATGTCATGCAATTAGCTAAAAAGGAAAGCTTACAAAAGAGATTCTACATGAAGCAGGTGATTGCATACGTCTAGAAACAGGATGGAATGATCCAGTGGACTCATTGTCAGTGCATGCCTACATTACAAAATGCCAACAAAATGAGGCAATTGTAGAAGAGAAGCGCAGACGTGAGAATGCTGATGAAGGACCATCAAAAAGAGCTTCTAGAAGTGGGGAAGAAGCGACTCAATGCCTTCTCAAACACCCTCAACACAAGGAGCATCTCCACCTGAAGTACTCATGGAGGAGTCTACAACAGGAAAGAAGAAAGAGCCAACAAAAGGTAAGACAAAAGGCCCAACTTATAAACTACAATCTGATATTGAGGTTGCTACAGATTTAAAGAAAGTCTTGGAGGAAAGGATCTTGAATAGCAAGATTGAGTTTACTCTGGGAGAAGTTCTTGGCATTGCAAAGCGTGAATTCCATGAGGAGATCATTGACATCATCAAGAGAAAGGCAAACCCTTGCTGAAGTTTCTCGTCCACAGGTTGAAGGGGAAACCTCAAAGACACAAGGGATGCAACTGCAAAATAAGGAGAATGATGGAGCTGTGTAGGATGCTACCAATCTAGTGGGAGAGTGAAGCAAGTGCATTTCTCAAATGATGATGAAGAAGTTGAAGATATTCCTAGGAGTTACTATTCACGAAGTCATTGGGCAAGGGCTACTACACAGAAACTTTGGTCAAGGTAGGTGATCTTGAAGAGCCATTTGTTGCCTTGATTGACCATGGTTCAGAAATAAACATAATGTCAAAGAGTCTCTACAACAAGTGCAAATGGCCGATGGACACAGATCATGGCTGGATGGTAAAAGTGGCAAACAATTCATCCGGTGAATTGTATGCAGCATGTCCAGGTGTGAAGGTAACAATAGGTGATGTAAAGATTGACCAAAACTTCTTTGTACAGGATACATCTTCATATCATCTCATCCTTGGACAACCCTACATTGTGGGAGTTCGAATGGAAACAAAGGTAATGGACGATGGTTCAGCATATGCTAGAATACGTAGCAAAGATGGTAAACGAGCTGTCCAATTTCTCACAGTCTGTGTAAACCATGAAAGAAATCGTGACAACCTCAGAGAACATCCTCTACCAAAGGTAAGCAAAGAGTTTCATGATCATAGAGAAATGATGGGTTTTGGCCAAGTACCATTGTAAAGCGGGATTGCAGTGGTACAGAAAGAAAAAGGTCTCGCTTGATCCAAAAATAGGTGAAACTTTCTCGATGAGCTCCTTGGTAACAAGGAATGGATCAGTATGTTTTACAAAACTTGAAGATTTGAAGAGATATGAGAGGCAATATGTGCATAATGTACAAATAGGCATGAAAAAGAGTGGGTTGCTAAAGCCTACTGAAAATGTTTTGGGTTTGTGTGAACAAGTTTCTTTTGTAGATACTATGGGTGAGCTTGATGCTATAATGAGGTCTAGTTTGCATCTTGAAAATGAAGTTGTGGAAGTTTGCTCTATGGAAATGTATCAAGTAATAGAAGCCTTTAAAGAAAGCCAAACAGTTGGCCCAGAAGTCCATGTTGAAACTAAATACAAGAGTGTAGCAAAGAAGGTGAAACCAGTAGCTTCACCCTTACCACCCAACAACAGGGAAAAGATTGAACAGGCTTCTTTACAACCAAGTTTGCGGAATCCTAAAAAGATCGGGCATACCTTCACAAAGGAGTCTTTTCAAGAGTTGCAGATTGGTTGCGAGGAGTTTCTAACACAGGAGGAGACAAAGTGCTTCAAAGAAATGCTTTCAAGCATGGTAAGGCTTTTGCATTTGAGCCACATGAGATAGGATGTGTTGATCCTTATATTGTAGCTCCTATGGTAATTTTCACAATACCTCATGTGCCTTGGAATCTGCGGCCTATTCCGGTTCCAAAGGCTCATTTGCCAAAGTTAGTAGAGCTACTGAATGAGAAAATCAAAATGGGAATCTTGGAGCCTTCTTGTGCTCCATACTCAAACAGGTGGTTCACAGTTCCAAAGAAGAATGGTTCTCTACGCTTCATCCAAGATATGCAACCAGTGAACAAGGTGACAATTAGAAATGTAGGTACAGGTCCAATTGTGGATGAATTTGCAGAGGCGTTTGCAGGGAGGGCAATCTACTCAATGGGGGATCTCTACTCAGGGTATGATCAATTTCAGCTTGCAATCGAAAGCAGAGACTTGACAACCATGAGGACACCTTTGGGTTTGGTAAGGATGTGTACCTTGCCACAGGGAGCAACCAACTCGGTTGCACATATGATGAATGGGATGAATAAGGTCTTACGTGACTTTATTCCTCAAATCACAATGCCTTTCATTGATGATTTGCCTATCAAAGGATGTGAAGAAAGTGACAAAGATGAAGCTTTGGATCTCAAGGGATGTCGCAGGTTTGTGGTAAATCACATAAATGATTGTGATAAAATTTTGTCTAGGTTGGAAGAAGTGAATCTTACATTGTCAGGGAAAAAGTCTATGTTTGGTGTCAAAGAAGTGCTCATTGTGGGGCACATGTGCGGGCCATATGGTAGGAAACCTTGTCCATCAAAGGTAGATGCCATCCAAAGAATGAAAGAAACATGCACTAGCATCACTGAGGTTAGAAGGTTTCTGGAGCATGTGTCTTCTATGTTATTTGGATTCCACATTATGCACATGTAGCTGATCCTCTTTATCAGCTGCTTAGAAAGAATCAAAAGTTTAAATGGACAGAAGCACATGTAAAATCCATGAAAAAGCTAAAGGAGTTACTCCAGTCAGCAACGACTTTGAGAAAGGTAGACTATGAGTGTCAAAGGCCAGTGATTGTGACAGTAGATACCAGTCCTATGTGGATTGGATGGGCAATAGGGCAAGATGACAAAGAAGGACATAGGTATGTGGTAAGATTTGGAGCAAAGGTACTAAGTGCTCGCCAAAGAAACTATCCACAGATAAAGAGAGAGTTATGGGGTATAGTTACAGCCTTGAAAAGTGGGAAAGAGTACCTAATTGGTGCATGTGTGGTTGTAGAAACAGATTGTCTACCACTTCTTGGGATGATTACAAGCTGCTCAACACCAGACATTGCTATGTTGCGGTGGATTGCCTACATTAAGTCCTTAAATCCCGAGTTTAAGCACATTGCAGGTAAAGACAATACAGTGGCAGATATGCTATCAAGGGAAAGGTATGAAGATGAGTCACAAATGATTGATGAGGGAGATGATGTAGGCACAAAATTCTATTCTATCTCTCATGTCAAAGGTAACAATGTCTGCATGACTAATTCACTTGAATTGTTCTTGAAAGATCTTTATGAAGGTGATTGGATTTCTATTGGAAGGTACTTGAGTACTCTAACAAAACAGGATGATTGGTCTGAACAAGAATTCAAGAGGATACGCAGGAAAGCATATGGGTACTTTTTAAGGGATGGTTACTTGTGGAAGCATCCTAAACAAAAGGGTGCTACACCACAACGGGTTATATGTAAAAAAGAGACTCAAGTAAAGCTCATGCAAGAGTTTCATGAGAGTCTATGGGCTGGACAAAGGGGTGTGTGGGCAACCTTCTCCAAGTTGAAAGAAAAATAATGGTGGAAGGGTATGTATAAAGATGTATCTCAATTTGTAGAGTCATGTGTAACTTGTCAAATGTATTCAAATGTTCGACATCGTGATGGATTGCACCCTACATATCCACTAGCCATGCACTATAAATGGGTTGTGGATCTAGTCACGATGCCTTTAGGACTCTGGCAGATGAGATACTTGGTTCTTGCACGAGAGGACCTAACTAACCAGGTTGAAGGAAGAGCATTAAGAGCTAAGACCACAGAAGCTGTGTGCAAATTCCTTCTTGATGAGGTGATTTGCCGTTATGGTTGTGTGGGAAAAATCACTGCAGATCGAGGTGAACTGGATGCCGAAGAAGCAAGGGAGTTCTTTTCTAGATTAGGGATCAAGCTTTCTCTTACTACAGCTTACAACCCTGAAGGCAATGGAAAGAGTGAAAGAGGGCATTCTCCTATCATCAAAGCTTTGGCCAAGGCTTGCAAAGGAAGAGTTGGTGAGTGGCCAAAATTGTTACCATATGCTTTATGGGTTGATCGTACAACACATAGCTCAGTAACTGGCTACATGCCTACGGAGCTAATGCATGGTCAAAAGCCAGTGATGCCGATTGAGGATACAATTCCAACATGGAATGTACTACCTTGGCAAGAGGGGCTTAGTAGGGAAGATCTCCTTGCACTGCGTATAAGGCAGCTAGAGAGAAGACCTGGAGACATTGAGGCTGCAAAAGAACGACTCAAAAATTCAAGGTTGAAAAACAAGGACTATTTTGATAAGCGACATCGACTCAGGAGCAAAGCAATTGACAAAGGTGACTGGGTTTTAGTGTATGATAGTAGCCTTGATAACCAGCACACAGTCATGCGTAAGTTCTCAAAAAGATGGTTTGGACCGTATGTTGTAAAGCATGTGCATGAAAATGCTACTTACAGCTTGTCTGAACTAGATGGTACAGAAGTAAAGATTCCCATTGCAGGAAAAAGGATTAAAATGTTTAAGAGAAGAGGAGACAATGATCTAGAAGATATGGATGAGGAAGAAGTGAAAAACACAGGTGAAGATCAAAGTGAACATGAAGCTCTGGAATCATCCAGTGAAGAAGGAGACAAGGAAGATGTACAAGAGGTCTAATCTTACAAAGAGACAATGTGGCACATACCGGAGGATGTGCAGGTTTAGAGGGGGTGGATGTCGTGCTGTGACACGTACATAGTGGGAACGCATGCTACAAGATCTATCTTGTATTTTTTTAGATACATAATTATATTTCCTATAGTGTACATATGCATATTTAAGTATAATAATAATCCTTCTATCTCATCCTATTATTTTTCTCAAGGGTAACATATCCTTACTTTACCATCAAAAAATACTATGGGAAAAGTGTCAATAGCTCCACCTCTTTAACTTGGGGCAAAAAGCATTGATTCTTTCTTTCTACCATCTCATTATTATCTCACACCCTAGCTAGATCCTATATCTAGGGTAAACTCCAATCTATATATATTCTATGTATTTTTCATATTTTTCTTATATTTCTTTTTAAATAGCTACTAGGAGGGAATCAAATCCTAGTGGGACACTATGTGGCATGATTTCAAAGATGCACTTATTTTAATGCATTATTGCAGGCATGGTTACAAAACTTTGTCAAGGAGAAATGTCATGCTTTCATATGGCATGAGGTGTCCTTGGGAATTAAATGAAAGTCAAGGCTAAGGAGACCACATGAAGACTTTTGCTGCCATAAATGGACCCTATTTTGATGAATTTTTTACACAAGGTTCCAATCTGAATTGGAGAATGATTTTAAAATGAAAATCGTAGCTAATGAGTTGAAGTTTTTGCCCATATTTTTATTTTTTTATTTGGAGCTACGGTTGAGGAGATATGATCAAAATACTGGACCCCAGTCTGCCCACATCATGCAGGGACAGCTCATTTCCAACTTTTCCAATTCCTGTTCACACTGGCTCCTCTCTTCTTGTGTAAACCCTTGTGGGATCCCTTCACCTATAAAAGGGGACCTCTTCTTCCTTGGAAGGAACTCAAGCATTCAAGCCATTGATGAGAGGAATTCTCGAGGGAGTGAGTAGTAATACCTAATTGTACTTAGCCATTAACATAAGCCCAAGCCTACACTTTCTCCTAGAGGGAGACTAGTCATTCTTGCAACAAGCTAAACTTGGAAGATCAACTCTAATCAAAGAAGGTCTTGCACTTGGTGTATCAATCAAAGTGGAATTATCCACTCTTCTTCTCTCTCCCATCACTAATGGTGCCGAAGGGTTTCAAGTAAGATGTGTTCTACATTGATGTTTTCTTGATTTCTTGTTGTTTTCATTTTCATCTCTAATCCAATACATATATATATATATATGTATCTAATCTCATCTCCTTAACCAAACCTATCTCTCTCATTCTTAGTAATTCATCCTCTCTAGGTTCTCTTTGCTACAGGTACATCTCTCCCCGCAGTATCCTTATTGCCTACGGGCAAGAATAGGGCTTGGGAGGGAAACTTCTCATCTCTTCACTTCTCTCATATCTACATTTCTCACATACTATCCTAGATGAATAACCCACATGATGATCATTTCTATCGCTTTCACTCTGTACGATCTATTAGAATTAACGTATGGATTAGCCGTAAAATACACTTTCAACAACGTATAGTGTTTCTGTTCGGCCCTGAAAGGCTCAATGAAATACTTCTATCACCGGATCCCATCATACTACCTCTCATAGACTATAATTTTTCTTTTGATGTAAGCGTAGTTATCTTGCTATGAACCAAGAGGATTTGTACACACAATTAATCTCAATCACTAGACAAAATATATATATTATGGTAAGCACAAAACTACAATTCCAAAGAACAATTCGTAGCCTATTTGGTCAGCCAAGATTGAATGCCATTAACTCATCCATTAACCCTTTCATATTACCCATGATACGATATGACCATAGCCTTGATGTTTTCATCTTCGTATTGTTTTGACATTCTCTTTTGCGTTCTTTCTTTGTGTGTGTGAGTGCAAGAGAGAAAGAGTGAGTCTTCTTTGATTGCACTTCTTTCCAAACCCTAGTCTTCATGGCATCTATGGTTTAACTCCTTCATATAGTTTTTGTTGAGTTCTCTCACAAACTCTCACAGCCATAAGCCCGGTGCTTTCCTGGCAAGACCGCAAATTTCTTGACACCGCACCACAGATACAACGAAGAAAACGACTACGACATCAACAAACAAAAGAAGAAGGATCCAAAGCATGCGCCGCCAACAACAAAAAGATAAAATGCGCCGAAGGCATGCCCCGGTCGACTCCGAAAAGAAGTACGCACGACACCGTTACACCAGCGGCACGCCATTCGCCGGCAACAAGCAACCATGATGCCATCCAAGTAATTTAAAGGTTATTTCCATCATTATCTTCAGTTTTCACCTCAGTCATTGTAAATTTTCATTCTTTTGTAAATATCCTCTCTCTAAGTGATGGTCACAAAGGCCCACCTAGAGATTCCCATCTTTTAATAACCTCCCAAAACAAAGCAAGGGTCAACCACACCGGGCCCACCACTTGCTTTATCTCCCCGATTAAGCTTACCCTAACCACACTGGGATTACCATAATCCAAGCAGCCAACACCTATAAATTGTCACTAAGAGGTCACTATCTGAGGGGGGGGGCAATTCATGAGGAACCAAGCATTTGGTAGAGTGTAGTAGGAAGGATTGACACTATCACCATCACGGGGAGGGGGCTTGTGTGTTGGGTTTGCCTTGGGAATTGCACCATGCGAAGGGAACCACATCCATCTCTTGACTCCAATGGTCGATGCACACACGTATGCATGCTCTTGGTGGTAAGTATTCACAATCATTGAGCCTCCTTAGAGAACGCACCAAGTAGGTTGCACCACCTCCTCCCCCTACCTCTCTACCACCATGGCATGCCACCTTGTAAATATTGCAGAAATAATTCACCCTCACACCCCCGAGGGTTTTCATCATTTGCAGATATTCTCTCTCTCTCTCTCTCTCTCTCTCTCTCTCTCTCTCTCTCAATGTGTAGGCTTGCGGTGTTCATATCATCGTGGTTTTGCGTCCTAGCCGCTCAAAGCTAGGTGGTGCCCCCTGTTCACTTTATCGTGGCAGGCTTGAGGCACGCCATTTGGCCCCCGGCATTTTAGAGGCCATAGCAAGGCTGGAAATTGCAGGGCACTGTTGCTCTTCCTAGGGAAGGGGAACTTGTATGGTTGCCACTCCCATGGGAAAGGTAATATTGTGGTCCAACCTTCACGATGAAGCGTTAAAAAGTTTCCACCCTTCCAATCTAAACACAATAAAGTTGTGATTGCAAATCTTGGCATTATAGAATGTCAAGTTACGATTAGCTTAGCCTTAAGCACAAATGTGTTGTCCTAGTACAATCAAACATATAAAATAAGATGTAGACGGTGGGTTGATGTTGCTGCATTGGGAGGTCGGGACCAATCAATTTAAATGCAGGCAAACCATTCTTGAAACAAAAAACGCAATGCCAATTCATATGCCTGGCATCAAAGAGGTAAAACTTGTGCGAAGATTTAAATGGGCTATTTAGCAATAGTGGTTGTCCGCTAAGGACAAAAACGCACCATCCGTTGATTGCATGCAGAGAAGGAAGATTGGCTATCACCCTTTATACTAAATAATGATTCCCAATGAGTATCTCCAATGGCTTCGAGTTGAGCGCACAACAATGCATTAGTGAAAAATCTCAGGTTTGCAAAAGCACAGTAGACTCGAGAGAAAATGAAATTTTAGGCAATTATCATAAACCTCCTAAGACCAAGCTCAGACGTAGTGATGTGTAGCCTCGTTATCAGTCCAAGTAATATATGATAGAAATGTAATATTCTGAATAACAAAAAAATAAAGTCTCAATAAGGGACTCTTCACTCTCGACTCTAGAGTCGACACCCAATTTCCAAAGTGGGCACCTAGTTGTACATGTTGGATAGTGGCTAGCATGAAGTAACCCCTGCAGGGCAATTTGGGAGCTTGCCCTTCCTAGGGAAGGTTTACTATGCAAGGACCCTTCATTGAGGAAGGGATACTTGACCAACATGCTCTTCTGAGTGAAGGGCTTACAAATTTTTTCCATGCATGTGTAGGGCAAAACGCATTGGGAGGGGCGGACAGGGTTGCAATTTTCAGCCCTAGCCATCGGGGTTCGGGGTTCGCTTTGCGTCCGTCATTTGGTGCCCCCACGAAGGAGGGCTTTTCTAAGACCCTTCAGTTTACAATGTTGAAAGTGAGGCCCACTATCAATCATGGACGAGTGGATGAAGGAGTTTTCTAACTGGAGGACGGAAGAAGAGGAGACGAAGGAGGCACTAGCCGCCTTCATTGAGGTGCTACTGCCAGGCTGCAGTGTCATCAACGTTCAAGAGGTAAATTCTCCATCTCGTTTCGCTCGTTCTAACTATAAATCGAAAGCATCAGGTGGGAGATTGGTGAAGTGCCATCACTGTTGTCAACCAAGGCACACGGTCGATGAGTGCCTACATCGACATTCATCGCAAAGAAATCATTCACGTCAAGGAAGGGAAGCAAACGGTGAGGCCTCTTTTCCCTAAAGAAACTGCAGTCAAAGATATAACTCCAAAGTGGCCTAAAGGGGCTGCTCGAGGCAAGGAGAAGATAGGCTAGCCTGGAAACACATGACCCCGAAGGGAAAGGCATTTGGCTAAGCAAGTGCTTCAAGCTCAGAAAGCCGGGTTGTACCCACTTTTGTTCAGATGTCGAGCTCTACATCTTGAGCTGGCATCCACTACGGGTCTTGGCCGCTTACGGCATTTACTCACTTGCGCGTTAGGTGACCGACACGGAGGATCTCTACCAGTGATTCTACAGCTGGACTACACTTATAGTGCCAGTCTAGTACGCTTCTAGCGAGTTCACACTTAGTGATAGCATGTACATATGTGCTACTTTTCAGTTTTAGGACTTACTCATTTTGTACTCTCTTTTCTGTGTGAAGAAGAAGAAGATTTCCATCTCTGTGTGCTTTGTGCTTATCTTGTGTAGCTCTCTTGCATACTCTTTCTTTACATGGTATCAGAGCCTGGTGCAGGCAAGAGAGGCTAGGAGAGCAAGAGCATCACAATCCCTTCGTTCGTACAAGTTTCTGAACAGGTCTCCAAAGTGCAGTACACAGAGATTTACTGTACAAGTACAGTGGTTGTATGTACGCTTGATTGTGGACACTCGTTGAGTGTAGAAAGCGTTACAATTACCACGATAGCAGGTTCAGCAGATTTGCAGGTTTTTGCAGATTGCAGCTATTTTGTCTTAGTGCTTCAAGATGTCTGACGGTTTCAGTCAGATTGTCACTGAGAAGCTTGAGAAAAATAACTACCCTGCATGGAAGTTCAGAATAACAAATTTCCTAAAAGGAAAAGGTTATTGGGACTATGTAGAAGGAGACAATGAAAAGGAACCAGAGATTCCCGAGGCAAATGCTACAGCAAAACAAAGGAAAACTTTGAGGGACTGGCAACAAGGCCAGAGAAAAGTGATGTATTGGCTTTCTATGAGCATCACAGATGGCATGATGGGCAATCTACAGGATGCTGAAACCCCCGCCATTGCATGGAAAAACTTAGGCAGAGTGTTCGAGGTGAACACCAAGGCCAGGAAGCTTCAACTAAAGTCGGAGCTAAATCAGGTTAAGAGGAACAACCTCTCCATCAATGATTATGCTTTGAAGATCAAGAGTATCATCGAAGCTCTTGGATCTATTAAAGTCTCAGTGAAAGACGATGACATTTTCCGTGCATGCTTGGATGGTCTAGGAGATGAGTATGTATATTTCAGGTCTTCCATGAATACAAGAGACGACATCCCCGTGTTCCAAGATTTGATTTCTATGCTTATTCTTGAGGAGAAGAACCTTGACACATCTTCTTCTCATGGAAGAAATAATTCTGAACATGCCTTCTATTCTAACTCCAACAGAGGTAGAGGTAGAGGTCGTGGTCGAGGCCCAAGGGGTTGCAGGGGCCAATTTCAAGAAGGTCAATCAAATCAAAACAATACAGGTGGCAGGGGAAACCAGTCTCAAGGCCGGGGGAGTCAAAGAGGTCGTGGTGCAGGATCAAGCAGGCAGCAACATACTGCAGATAGCATAGAATTTTGGACTTGTGGTGAAAGAGGTCACATGTCACGTGACTGTCCAAAGGGAAAAGCAAGTGGAAAGAGAGAACAAGGCAACTATGCATCTACTAGCAGAGATGCAGATGACAGCAAAAACGAGCGCATGTTTGTTATGTAGCATGTAATGAATACAATGATTGCAAAGAACCCAAGATGATGTTTGGTATGTGGATTCAGGTGCCTCTAATCACATGATGTCTCGTAGAGAGTGGTTTAGAGATATGCGCAAACCAGATGTGTCAGGCTATGTGCAGACAGGAGATGACACAGCTCACCCCATTGCTCATGTAGTGTTAGGAAATAAGACGTAGCTAAATAGATAATTGAGTAGATTACTTAATGGAGAGAGACAAATTTATATACACGAGATTATAGAGTAGAGAGAGAGAGAGAGAGAGAGTACACACGATATACGTGGTTCACCCAATGTGGGCTACGTCCACGGGAAAGCAGCCACTCAATGGCTTTAGTACTTCAAAACAAGAAGTAGTTTACAAAGGGATTATACCCTTAATGGAGCTCCCGCCTTGCTTCACTCTCACCACCTCACACTCACCTTGTTGTATCAACTTCACACTATGAAATGTGTGTAGAAATGGCCTCCTTTTATAGGCCAAAAGGGCTGCCCTCTCTTATGAGAGACAGCCATGTGTAGCCGCCCTTGTGCGAATAAGTCCAAATCGGACCCTCCAATCCGCCCATGTGTGGCCGTCCTTGAGAAGACAAGTCCACTTTTGAATTCGGCCACCGGCCATTGAATTCGGCCACCAGCCAACGGCCATTGACTTCCGACCACCGGCCACCGGCCATTGAGTTCCGACCACCGGCCATCGGCCATTGACTACCGGCCACCGGCCAACCGACCGGTTGTTTTCCGATCACTTTCCGGCCGCCGTCCGGCCATAATATTCCGGCAAAAAAGAATATTCCGGCCCAAAAAAAGAATAGTGATTCTTCTCCGTGAAAATTTTGGTTTCCGGTGAGTGATTTTCCTTCACGCACAATGGCTTCTCCTCATAATGGGGGCCTTACAAATGTGCGCTTTTACCACAAAAAATTAGTACGCTTCTAGTGAGTTCACACTTAGTGACCGCATGTACATATGTGCTACTTTTCAGTTTTAGCACTTACTCATTTTGTACTCTCTTTTCTGTGTGAAGAAGAAGAAGCTTTCCATCTCTGTGTGCTTTGTGCTTGTCTTGTGTAGCTCTCTTGCATCCTCTTTCTTTACAACTTTGTCAAAGAAGAATTCATCCAAAGCTAAGCGGCGGAACGTCGCCTACTGATTTGCACGACGCATGCGAGTGCTACCAATCCACTTCGACAATCCAGAAGAAGAAGTGGTGAGAAGATTCCCATGTCCTAGAGAAGAGTGGTTCGGCTACTGTTTTCGCTGTTTTGGGAAGCGAGTGGAGGATCTTCCTCCTCTCCCTGTACAACTTATCCTGAAGAAGCTCTCTACCACGAGAGAGACCCAGTGGGCTGGAGACAAGCTGCAGCTGAATGGAGTAGAATTCATGCAACACGCCGCTTACGAAAATTACCTACAATTGCTCTTAGCCAAAAGGCTGAGAGTGGTCAGACGCGTCGCCATCACCCCGTACGTGCTGAGCAACGAAGGAAAGGTAGAGCCCATGAAAGGCGACGACCTCTTGTGGATGTGCCGACTCATCAACATTGGCACGGTAAGGGTATAAGTAAGTATTCCACCCTCTGTGCATAATGGAAAACGGGCCGACGGCATTCCTGTTCAGATTCCTGCAGCACATGCATGTGAATATCTATGTGGTAAGTCTTCTACCATTAGAAGATGTTTACATCGGGTTACCTTTCGGTTCGGCGGTAGGAGAATCCTCAATTCCCAAACCCTATCACCCAATTCTCCCCATATTAGATTACCATATTCCTTTAATGTCTCTATTTTTATCATGTTTTAACCTATCCATCCACCCCTATAAAAAGCCGCTATGAGCCGCTACGGTTGATGTATTAAAAAAAAAAAGAGAGAGAAAAAGAAAAAGGTTTGTAATTTCCCGAGTCACCACCATGGCAAGTGTTTCTTTCTCCACGTTCAGTGGAAAGAAGGGAGAGGATATCACCACCGACTTCTTGGATGATTACAACATTTCTTGTGTCATCTCCAACAAAGATGACGACGCTTCACGACTTAGAATTTTTCCTCTACTGATGAAAGTAGAGGCCAAGTCCTGGTATAATGCATTGCCCCATGCTACCAAGAATGCATGGGATGTGTTAAGGGCTGCTTTTGTAAAGAGGTTTGGTGGAGGCACAACCTCGGAGAAGCTATGGCAGCTACTGAGAGAATTAAAACAGGGAGGCCTGCTGGAGTACGCCACCTACGAGTCAAAGTTTGTGGACTTATGGGAGAGATGGGTTGCCACACTGGAGGAAGGCGAAGGAGCGCCTAATTTCCTAAACGCTATGTGACTTTTGTTTTCCAACCCTACTTTGGAACATCAATATGGGTTTTCATAGATGATTTTTGCATCTATAGCTCACGAGCCCTTCATTTAAGCAAAGTCTATGATGGCTTAACCAGACTGCAAACCATGGGTGGCCAACTCAACGTGGACAAGTGTCACATTGGTGAGAGAAAAGTCACTCTCCTTGGTCATGTAATTTCAGCTAAGGGAATCGAGGCTCACCCTAGCAAGATACAGGCTCTGGTATCTTTATCATCACCCACCACCGCCAAGAAGCTGGTTTCTTTCCTTCAGAAGGTAAGATACTTAAGCAGGTTCATTCACCTGCTATCTCAAGTGGTCCTTCCCGTACAACAACTCACCCAGAGGAATGTGTTCTCATGGAGTGAAGAGAATGAGCAGCAGTTTACTGAGGTGAAGCAAATCCTAGCTAAGCTTCCCACTATTTCACCTCCTAAGTGGGACGAGCCATTTTATGTGAACCCTAGTGTGGGAAATGATACACTGGGAGCAGTGCTAATGCAAAAGGATCCCAAAAATTCTTTCATGTGCCCTATTTACTTCTCTAGTCGAGTCATGACCCCATCAGAAAAAGGATTCACCGGAGTAGAACACATGGTTCTAGCACTAATGTTTGCTACCACAAAGTTCCGCTCCTATCTCCTGCCTAGACCATTTGTAATCTTGACAATGGAAGAGGTTTTCCCATATGTAATGCGACACATGGATGTCTCATCTAGGATCTCAAAGTGGTTAATTAGACTACAAGAGTTTGACTACACCATGCAAGTAGAAAACTCCACCAGGGCTAGTTTAGCGGGAATTCTCACTCATCGCCATTATGAGAAGAAGCTGAAGGTCAACACGGAAGCAAAGGAAGGAACACCAGCGAGAGAAAATCCTAAGCTAGAGAGGGCTCACTCTCTTTTCTTTGACGGAGCATACAAGAGAAAAATGGAGCAGTCTGCAGCAGCAGGCATGGTCATTTTCAATGAACAGCAAGAAAGAGTATTTTCCATGGGGCAGTTATTACACTCCCACTCCAACAATGAAGCAGAATATGCAGCCCTAATCCTTGGGTTGGAACAATGTATTTCACAAAAAATTCAGCGCCTAAATGTGTTCGGCGACGCTTTGCTTTTGATAAGGCAGATAAATGGCACCTGGGAGTGCAAAAATCAGGTTTTACTTGGTCAACTTCGCCAAGTTAAGGACCTTCTGAAGAAGTTTGAAGCGGTGAAGCTCTTCCATGTCCCCAGAGCAGAAAATCAAGAGGCACATGCACTAGCTAAAGAAAGAATACAACATGTTCCCGTAGGAGCAATCAAATTAAAACTACCCCTCTTCCAAGGTAGTGATGCTATGCCTGATATCATCAGCTTTCTAGATACAAGAGAATGTCCAGCAGGAGACACCAAAGGCCAAAAACAATGGCTGATAAGGAAGGCTACTGGGAACCGCCTTATAGACATTCACTTGTATTGTAAGGGCAAAGATCAAATTCTCAGGTGGGTGCCGGGTGCCAACCTCCAGTGAAATCACAGAGATAATTTCAAGTTTCCATGACGGCGTCTGTGGCGGTCATTTTGCTCTAGATATCACTAGTAGGAAGATTCTACAAGCAGGATACTTTTGGCCTAGTTTGAACAGAAATGTACACCATTGGTGTAAAACATGTAAGGCTTGTCAAGTGGCCAGTGATCGCATGTTAACCTACGAGCCACAAATCCCTATCACTTCATATGGTCCTTTTGAGAAATGGGGAATAGATGCAATCGGTCCCCTACCAAGGGCCCAATTAGGTAAACTGTACATCATAGTGGGTGTAGACTACATGACGCGATGGGCAGAAGCAACGGCCACCACCCGCATTATAGCCCAAGAGGTGGAATAGTTCATTTTTGAACATATCGTTTTCCGTTTTCGCACTCCTCTTGAGATAATATCAAATAGAGGACCAGGATTCAAAGGTGAATTGGTGGGAGAACTAATGAAGAAGTTAGGCATCACACGTCGGCATTCCACACCATACTACCCACCATGCAATGGTCTCGTAGAGAAGGTAAATGGAATGATTTGCAAAATCATCACAAAACAGGTGAACAACCACACAACAGACTGGGATAAATGTAACATTTAATGGCCTAATAACTTATGTGTAGCGGAAATTAGCATGAACATAGTGGGCATTTCATTAGAATAGATTCCTAATGAGAATTACAAGAGTGCTTGGGTGGAGAGAGCAACTAAAAGCATAACACCTAGTTAGATAGCATCAACAATACTTTCAAAAGAGAGAGAAATTAAGCTATTGACAACAGTTGAGGACCGGATTTGCATGGAGCCGGTCCCCCCTCCAAAAGGCTTTGTATTATGGTTTCTCCCATCAAGAGAGACATTGTACAATACAATTCTTTGTGTTCCTTCAAGACTAGCTAGTGCAATGAAGATGGAAGCTTCATGCACTAAGCAAAACACTTAATCAAACACAACTTGAATTATCCCCGTTCTCAGACCCAAGACCTCACACACCTTCGAAGATGGTGAGAGCTAGCAGGGTATGAGAGTAGATTGAGAGGAAGAAGAGTATCTTACGAGAAAGATGTACATCTCCTCACATAATCACTCATATTAGCATAGCTTAGCTTAGTAATTAGCTTGGTAGAGAAGATGAGCATGCATTGAAGCTTGGCTCTTGGTTGGATTTGCATCCACATGCCAAGAGAGTGTTGATGTAGGCTTCTATCTCACAAGCTTGGAGTAGGTGATGAGCTCTCCATTAAAGCTTGGGAGGAGATAGAGTATTCTTTCTTCACACATGGTCAAGTGTGAGTGTGTGTGTGTCAATGCCAAGCAAAAATCAGCCCCCCCTCTCTCTTGGGCGAGCCCTTCTACTAAATTGGTCTGGCTTTTGCCTCATTGGACCTCCCCAAGTCAAGCCAATGGGTGTTAAGCAGCATAAGTGATAGCCTTCTGACATGTGTCCCCCTTTCCCCTTTTGTGAGAGCTTTAGGTAATTAAATAATTAAACTAAACTCTCATTGGACCCCTTTGCCTCCTGGCCAATAGGAATCAGGCAAGCCATTGGGCTCCTGAATGCTCATTGGACCCCTTGGGAGACTGCCCAATAGTCTTCTAGGAGACTTAATTCTCATTGGTTTCTTTTATTAAATGTTTTTAAATTAATTAAACTAGATTTACTCTAGCTTAATTCTCATTGGTCCACTTCAAGGGTCTTCCAATAGGAATTGGGCACCCTTGTGGGCATCTGGCCTAGGGAGCTGACATGTGTCCCTCATTCCCTTTGTGTAAAGGGAGCCTGTGTGTGTGTGTGTGGCTTTCTCTCTCATCCCCTACTAAATGGGCTCTCCCCCTCCTTTGTAGGCTTTGAAGAAGACTTTTGTACACACACTAAGCATCCAATTTTCCCTAGGATTGACCTTTTGGACACAACCTTTGAATTTTGGAACATTAGCATTTTGAAAGTCTTAATGGGCTGAACCTTAGGGTCTTTTTAGCCCATTGTTGCACATGGCTCTTTTGCAGATGGCCCCCCCTTTGGATCCCTATTTTCCCTCCTTTGGATCCCTACTGTGGCCGGTCTGCTAGCTTAACCAATATTCTAGCTTTTTCTCCCCTGGCCTTCCCCACATTAAATGATCAGTTTAATATGAGAAAATCATTTAGGAGAATTAGATATTGATTATTATGACATTACCTCTCTCTTGAAATCATAGTCCTCCTCGACTATGGTGTAGAGAAGATAAAGCATGTTCATGATTCCTTTTCTTAGCGGGTAGAGGATCCCTATGTTACCCTACGACATCATTCCATAATGGATGACTAGTCCATTTGGCGCTTGAGAGCCTGAGGCTGCCACAAGCATGTCTGCACATCAGTCCTATCAGTCTTCCATAGTAGAGTGACAAGCTCTACTTGGTGTTTGGGAGACGTCGTCTCCACAAACTTGATCTAAGCATGCATACTACTTCATTTTTGTGCACAAATAAAGAAAAGAGAGTCTTATAAGAACAAAAATTTGTTCATTTTTAACATTTTGTACATTTGCTTACTCTTGGGAAGCATTGTAAGCATTGACAAGGTTTAGGTTATCCTTTAATTGTATGCCTTGCATCCATCTAGCATCTTCAAAAGGATAATTCTTAAACTTAATAAGATATCGTCGGATAGTCTTACCGCCTCTTAATACCTTGTCTTCATGTCGGAGAATGGACTCGGGCTGCAGCACCTCCTCTTGGTCCTCGATCTCCGGTGGGTCTTCAATAGTTGGTTCTTGAGGTGGCTCTCCTTTGTAAGGCTTTAATAGGCTCACATGAAAGCATTGTGTATGAGCCAATGATTGGGCAACTTAAGTTGATAGGCCATCTCATTGATTGGCCTAAGAATCTGGAAGGGACCATAGTACCTTTTTGCTAGTTTAGCATAGTACTTTTGGTGGCCCGTAGGATTCTTGCCCGTCGTGTGCCTTAATCGAGCCTTGGGAAACTTTAACAAGACCCAATCGTTTTCTTTAAAGGCTTGGGCTCTTCTGTGCTTGTCAGCAGCAGCCTTTTGCCTTTGCTGTGAGATAGAGATAGCATCTTTAATCTTTTGAAAATATCTTGTAGGTCTCGGCTATACTCATCTGCAGCGAAGATCTTCCCATGTACCTTAAGTAGCAAGGGACTTTTTGATCTTCCCTCAATTACCTCGAAAGGTTCTTTTCCTGTGGAAGTATGTACAGTGTTATTGTAAGCATACTCCACTAAGGGTAAGTACTTCTCCCATTGGGATCTTTGATCTACTTCCGTTACATAGGCTTTTAGTAGATCGAGAATGTTAGGTTAGCTATTTCACTTTGGCCATCCGTTTGTGGATGATAGGCCGAAGAGAAGTTTAGCCTTGTCCCTAAATTCTCAAAGAGACCCTTCCAGAAATTACTGGTCATTCTAGGATCTCTATCCGACACTATGGACATTGGCAAGCCATGGTACTTGAAAATTTGTGAAATGAAGAGGGTTGCCATTTGATGGGCTTTGATAGTCTTTTTGACAGGTATAAAATGAGCTTGTTTACTGAACCTGTCTACTATCGTCCATATTCCCATATTCCCATGGATAGACTTAGGCAATCCAAAGATAAAATCCATGGATATGCTCTCCCATGGTGAATTAGGGATTGGCAAGGGTTGAAGCAATCCAGGTTGCTTCCCTCTATCAAATTTTGTCTTTTGACATACCACACATTTGGAAACATACTCTTGTATGTTCACTTTCATGGTAGGCCAATAGAAATATGTTTCAATTCCCTTTAAGGTAGACTGAATCCCTCTATGCCCCGCATATGGGGAGCATGAGATTCATACATTACTTTCTCACGTAGTGAGTTAGTAACGCATAGTCTATTGCCATAGAGAAGATAACCATCTTGTAAAGTAAATGGTTCTTCTTTCTTCCCTAATGCAAGGGCTGAAATCACATCTCTAAAATCGGGATCAATAGCATACTCATCTATCATTGAAGATAGATCATTGTGAGTTGCTATGGAAACCGCATTCACTCTCGGCCGTCTTGAGAGTGCATCGGCTACTTGATTATGCTTGCCAGCAATGTGAGCAATATGAAAATGAAATTGCGAAAGGAAATTTGCCCACCTCATTTGTTTGTCGGAGAGCTTGGTCTGCGTCATGAAGTACTTAAGACTTTGGTGATCCGTTCGCAGAATGAAAGGAGTCCCCAATAAATAGTGCTTCCATGAGTCTAAGGCATGTAGAACTGCAAGGAGTTCCTTTTCGTATATGCCTAGAGCTTGCTCAACAGGGTCGAGCCTTCGACTCTCATAGCCTATGGCGTGCCCTTCTTGGAGCAAAACAGCTCCAAGGCAATCACCACAAGCATCACATTGGACCTCAAATGGTTTTGAGAGATCCGGTAGTGTAAGCACAGGTTGAGAGATAAGCTTTTCAAAGCATTGTTCTCCTTAGCAGACCATGTATACCTAACGCTTTTCTTTGTTAGGTCATGTAATGGTCCCGCAATTTGTGAGAACTTTTCTATGAAGCGTCTATAGTATGATCACATACCTATAAAGCTTCTTAGTTCATGAAGATTCCTTGGTTTAGGCCATCCTTTTATTACCTCTAACTTGGATGGATCCATTTGGATGCCATCTTGAGAGATAATGTGACCTAAATACTGAATCTCTTGCAAGAAAAATTCACTTTTCTTTTCGATTAACATAAAGTTTATTCTCTCTTAAAACTTGAAATATTACCTGGAGGTGTTGCTTGTGTTCCTCCAATGAATTAGAGTAGATGATAATATCATCAAAGAACACTCCAGTGAAGGTTCGATGAGGCCTGAACAGCTTCTCCATCAAGCGGTTGAATGTGGCTGGTGCATTGGTCAAGCCAAAAGGCATGAAAATGTATTCGTAAAGACCAAATGTAGTGCGAAATGCGGTCTTTACAATGTCTTGATCAACTATCCTTATTTGATGATAGCCACTCTTTAGGTCAACCCTACTGAAGTAGGTCGATCCTTGTAGCTTATCAAATAGGTCTTCTACCCGTGGAACGGGAAACCTATTCTTGATAGTGATCCTATTTAGTGCTCTATAGTCGACACACATACGATATGTGCCGTCTTTCTTTTGCACTAATAGCACAGGTGAGCAAAATGGAGATGAGCTAGGCCTAACCATGCCCTTCTCAATAACTCATGCACTTGCCGCATAATCTCCTCTTGTTGAGCTTGAGAAACTCTATAAGGAGGTTTATTAGGCGGTGAACTTCCTGGAAGAAGTTCAATTGCATGGTCATCATTACCTCGTTTAGGAGGTAGCTCACAAGGGATGTCGTCAATAAAACATCTTGAAACCCCTTGAGAAAATTGGATAACTCTAATTCCTTTTGGTTGCTTTTATTTTCTTTTTCAAGCATTAGGTTCATTTTGAGAATCTTTAACAAAAATCATGTACACGAAATAGAGCTCTTTATTGACTTGTTGAAAGCTGGTGTATGTACAATGGGGATGGTGTTACCCATTTCCTTAGCATCTATATACATGTCTTTTTCCCTGAACTTAAAGGAGATTATCCTTTCAGGAAATTTAACATCGGCAGCCAGGCGGTCAAACCATGGTGCCCCTAGGATTACATCCTCATGCTTGAGAGGAGAGATAAAGAAGTCCTCTTTGTCCACATAGCCTTGGACATGAAGCCTCAATTTCCCAATTAAGGGAGTGACTGAAGCTTCTTTCCCCTTGAAGGCACTGTCTACGGGTAGGACATCTCCCATCTCGTAGGATTGTATGCCTAGCTTGGTGGCTAACTCCATAGATATAAAATTGTGAGTAGAACCAGGGTCAAAGAGAATAAAAGCATCATGTTCTCTTACCTTTCCCCAAGCATGGCATAGAGGAGATCTCTTTTGGTAGTCTCACAAGGAGGCTTCCTAGGTGTTCTCTCGTCACGGTGATTAGCTTGGAGAATCCCGTGAGCACGGAGCTGCCGTTGCACTTCACTTTGGAGAGATGGATTGCCCATGGCTTGTTGAGGCCTAGAAACAAGATAGTTAACAAGCATTGAAGCATCATTAGTAGCTTGCTCATGAGCAAAATCAAAGTTATCAACATTAATTTCACTCTCTTTACTATTGTCAGCCATTCTAACAACTTTTAGGTGTAAAGTTTTTAGGTGTACTTTGGCACTTCAAGCCCTAGTTGCTACTCCTCTTTACCCCTTTAGAAAAATCACTCAAGCTACTGTACCCGCGGCTCGAATACCATTAATTGCAAGGAATAGAAGAGAGGGTCTTTCAACACCAAAACAACACCGGCTCCTATCAAGCTTCTAATAGCTCAATAGTGGTTAAGCCGTAGGCAAGCCCCGTAGGACTCCACTATTAAGACCATAGCTCTCGACGATCATGCCCCGTTAACTTCACGAAGGCAGGCGCACTGCAAGGGTGAAAAATCCCTATTCTACTTACTCACAGGCACTTAATAATACCAACCATTTGTAGCTAGCTTGAGGACCTCCCTTCTTGAGCAAGAAAAGAGAAACCTCGAGCTCTGATACCAATGTAACATTTAATGGCCTAATAACTTATGTGTAGCGGAAATTAGCATGAACATAGTGGGCATTTCATTAGAATAGATTCCTAATGAGAATTACAAGAGTGCTTGGGTGGAGAGAGCAACAAAAAGCATAACACCTAGTTAGATAGCATCAACAATACTTTCAAAAGAGAGAGAAATTAAGCTATTGACAACAGTTGAGGACCGGATTTGCATGGAGCCAGTCCCCCCTCCAAAAGGCTTTGTATTATGGTTTCTCCCATACAAGAGAGACATTGTACAATACAATTCTTTGTGTTCCTTCAAGACTAGCTAGTGCAATGAAGATGGAAGCTTCATGCACTAAGCAAAACACTTAATCAAAACAACTTGAATTATCCCCGTTCTCAGACCCAAGACCTCACACACCTTCGAAGATGGTGAGAGCTAGCAGGGTATGAGAGTAGATTGAGAGGAAGAAGGAGTATCTTACGAGAAAGATGTACATCTCCTCACATAATCACTCATATTAGCATAGCTAGCTTACTAGTAATTAGCTTGGTAGAGAAGATGAGCATGCATTGAAGCTTGGCTCTTGGTTGGATTTGCATCCACATGCCAAGAGAGTGTTGATGTAGGCTTCTATCTCACAAGCTTGGAGTAGGTGATGAGCTCTCCATTAAAGCTTGGGAGGAGATAGAGTATTCTTTCTTCACACATGGTCAAGTGTGAGTGTGTGTGTGTCAATACCAAGCAAAAATCAACCCCCCCTCTCTCTTGGGCGAGCCCTTCCTGCTAAATTGGTCTGGTTTTTGCCTCATTGGACCTCCCCAAGTCAAGCCAATGGGTGTTAAGCAGCATAAGTGATAGCCTTCTGACATGTGTCCCCCTTTCCCCTTTTGTGAGAGCTTTAGGTAATTAAATAATTAAACTAAACTCTCATTGGACCCCTTTGCCTCCTGGACAATAGGAATCAGGCAAGCCATTGGGCTTTTGAATGCTCATTGGACCCCTTGGGAGACTGCCCAATAGTCTTCTAGGAGACTTAATTCTCATTGGTTTCTTTTATTAAATGTTTTTAAATTAATTAAACTAGATTTACTCTAGCTTACTTCTCATTGGTCCACTTCAAGGGTCTTCCAATAGGAATTGGGCACCCCTTGTGGGCATCTGGCTTAGGGAGCTGACATGTGTCCCTAATTCACTTTGTGTAAAGGGAGTCTGTGTGTGTGTGTGTGGCTTTCTCTCTCATCCCCTACTAAATGGGCTCGCCCCCTCCTTTGTAGGCTTTGAAGAAGACTTTTGTACACACACTAAGCATCCAATTTTCCCTAGGGTTGAGCTTTTGGACATAACCTTTGAAATTTTGGAACCTTAGCATTTTGGAAGTCTTAATGGGCTGAACCTTAGGGTCTTTTGTGCCCATTGTTGCACATGGCTCTTGTGCAGATGGCCCCCCCTTTGGATCCCTATTTTCCGTCCTTTGGATCCCTACTGTGGCCGGTCTCCTAGCTTAACCAATATTCTAGCTTTTTCTCCCCTGGCCTTCCCCACATTAAATGATCAGTTTAATATGAGAAAATCATTTAGGAGAATTAGATATTGATTATTATGACAATAAACATCTCATGGCAGCTCTTTGGGCCTACAGAACAACGTTCCGAACATCACTAGGTTTCACTCCTCTCCATCTAGTTTATGGGAAGGAGGCAATTCTACCCATTGAGGTACAAATAGCTAGCTTATGAGTCTTGGCTAGCCAGACACACCGTCCAATTGTAAACCTCCAAAACCACATCTTGGATCTAGAGAGACTCCAACTGGATAGGGAAGAAGCAATCAATCACTATATAGCACAGGTAGAACGACGCCGACTCACTTTCAATCAAGGGCTTAAAGAGAAAGGACTGAAAAAAGGCATGCTAGTACTGCGATACGACAACAGATTTGATAGTAGGAAGGATAAGAAATTTCAACCGAGATGGGAAGGGCCATTCATCATCAAGAAGCGCTATGACAACGGCAGCTATAAGCTGATGGAAGCAGATGGGAGAATTCACAAGACTAGAGTCAATGGATGGAGACTGAAAAGGTATTTTCTTAGGTTTGACCCAGAATTCGTGCTAGACATTCCAGAACAGGGATAACCCTCTAACTCTACAGCTGAAGAAGCAGGAGAAGGGCTAGAAGCATGAATTGCCTCTAGCAAAAAAGGGAGAGGGCTAATGATAGCCGACCTTTCAGAAATCAACGAAAAAAGAGAAAAAAACTCATTTGACCCCCCCCCACACTCAGTAACCCCCCCACCATAGCTTATTTCCCCCCCTCCCCCCCCCCCCCGCCCTACGGGATTGGATAAAAACTCTCTCTCTCTCTCTCTCTCCGATCCTCTCTCTCTCTCTCTCTCTCTCTCTCTCTCTCTCAATTTCCCTACATACCCTTTCCCTAATATCTCTCTCTCTCAATTTACCCTCCCCAGCCAGGCAGAAGCCCTTTAAAAAAAACAACTCCCGACCCCTCTCTCGTGCTCCTCTGTGTGAGCCGCATGGAAATCCCCCCCCCCCCCCCTCCGCTCTCTGCATTCTTACACTCACCCTTACATTCCCCCTCACATTACCACCACCCCCCCCCCCCCCCTTTGGCTCGCTAATATTCTCTCCCCGACCCCTCCTCCCTCTTCCCCACCCGCTCGGCCTCACCCTCCATCGGCCTCATTCCCCTCTCCTCGGCCTCATTCCCCCCCCCTCTTGGCCCACGGATATATTCCCTCACTCCACCATTGACTTATCCCCCCCCCCCCCCCCCTCTCTCCTCTCACCCACACATCTCCCATACCCCACTCCCACCTCATCCCTCTCCCTCACACACTCTCTCTCTCTCTCTTATCCCAAAACCTCACCCCTCCCTCTCCCTCACACACTCTCTCTCAAGGCTCAACGCGGATACTCTCGCTCTCTCTCACCCGGGCGCTCAGGCCACGCAAGCAAGAATATCCTCTCTCTCTCTCTCTCCCTCTCACGGGCAGCGTCGCATAGGACCACCCACACACACAACACACACACACACACAATCACCCCCCCTCTCCCCTCTCTCCCATCCACGCTGTGCGCAGCAGTCCGCATATCACCCACACATCCACCCATTCACCTCGCGCAGGCGCAGTCCGCAAAGCACACACACACACACAATACACACCCTTCTGGGTGTCCGCAAAGCACGCGCACACACACACACCCTTCCGGGCCTCGCGTTGTCGTGCTGTGACACGTACATAGTGGGAACGCATGCTACAAAATCTATCTTGTATTTTTTTTAGATACATAATTATATTTCCTATAATGTACATATGCATATGTAAGTATAAAAATAAGCTTTCTATCTCATCTTATTATTTATCTCAAGGGTAATGTATTCTTACTTTACCATCAAAAAAATACTATGGGAAAAGTGTCAATAGCTCCGCCTCTTTAACTTGGGGCAAAAAAGCATTGATTCTTTATTTCTACTATTTCATTATCATCTCACACCCTAGCTAGATCCTATATCTAGGGTAAACTCCAATATATATATATTCTATGTATTTTTTATACTTTTCTTATATTTCTTTTTAAATAGCTACTAGGAGAGAATCAAATCCTAGTGGGACACTAGGTGGCATGATTTCAAAGATACACTTATTTTAATGCATTATTGCAAGCATGATTACAAAACTTTGTCAAGGAGCAATGTCATGATTTCATATGGCATGAGGTGTCCTTTGGAATCAAATGAAAGTCTAGGCTAAGGGGACCACATGAAGACTTTTGCTGCCAGAAATGGACCCTATTTTGATGATTTTTTACACAAGGTTCCAATCCGAATTGGAGAATGATTTTAAAATGAAAATCGTAGCTAATGAGCTGAAGTTTCTGCCCATATTTTTACTTTTTTATTTGGAGCTACGGTTGAGGAGATATGATCAAAATACTGGACCCCAGTCTGCCCACATCATGCAGGGACAGCTCATTTCCAACTTTTCCAATTCCTGTTCACACTGGCTCCTCTCTTCTTGTGTAAACCCTTGTGGGTTCCCTTCACCTATAAAAGGGACCTCTTCTTCCTTGGAAGGAACTCAAGCATTCAAGCCATTGATGAGAGTAATTCTTGAGGGAGTGAGTAGTAATGCCTAATTGTACTTAGCCCCATTAACATAAGCCCAAGCCTACACTTTCTCCTAGAGGAAAACTAGCCATTCTTGTACGCCATCCTTGAGGATCAACTCTAATCAAAGAAGGTGTTGTACTTGGCGTATCAATCAACGTTGAATCTCCCCTCCTTCTTCTCTCTCCCATCAATAATGGTGCCGAAGGGTTTCAAGTAAGATGTGTTCTACATTGATGTTTTCTTGATTTCTTGTTGTTTTTCATTTTCATCTCTAATCCAACATATATATATGTATCTAATCTCATCTCCTTAACCAAACCTATCTCTCTCATTCTTAGTAATTCATCCCTCTCTAGGTTCTCTTTGCTACAGGTACATCTCTCCCCCGCAGTATCCTTATTGCCTACGGGCAAGAATAGGGCTTGGGAGGGAAACTCTCATCTCTTCACTTCTCTCTATCTACATTTCTCACAGTACTATCCTAGATGAATAACCCACATGATGATCATTTCTATCGCTTTCACTCTGTACGATCTATTAGAAATAACGTATGGATTAGCCGTAAAATACACTTTCAACAACGTATAGTGTTTCTCTTCGGCCCTGAAAGGCTCAATGAAATACTTCTATCACCGGATCCCATCATACTACCTCTCATAGACTATAATTTTTCTTTTGATGTAAGCGTAGTTATCTTGCTATGAACCAAGAGGATTTGTACACACAATTAATCCCAATCACTAGGCAAAATATATATATTATGGTAAGCACAAAACTACAATTCCAAAGAACAATTCGTAGCCTATTTGGTCAGCCAAGATTGAATGCCAATAACTCATCCATTAACCCTTTCATATTACCCATGATACGATATGACCATAGCCTTGATGTTTTCATCTTCGTATTGTTTTGACATTCTCTTTTGCGTTCTTTCTTTGTGTGTGTGTGAGTGCAAGAGAGAAAGAGTGAGTCTTCTTTGATTGCACTTCTTTCCAAACCCTAGTCTTCATGGCATCCATGGTTTAACTCCTTCATATAGTTTTTGTTGAGTTCTCTCACAAACTCTCACAGCCATAAGCCCGTGCTTTCCTGGCAAGACCGCAAATTTCTCGACATATTTTTGGTGAACCCGACGCGAAACTGCTAGGGTGAGAGTTTGTGGGTAACCATGGGGTGATCATGTTGAGCAACAGGGTATGCATTTTGACCCAGCAACAATGCAAATGTTTTGAGCATTTGCAATGTTCATGCAACAACAACATGCTACTGAAAGAAAGGAGATTTCAGCAACAAAGGCCATACAAGCGGTCGTCAAAAGAATGGATCAGTTCAATGGCAAAGATGTAACCAAGTACTTACGCGAGTATGTGAAGGAGATGGAGCTGCATCGCGTGTCAGAAGGTGAGATGATTCAAAGCTTTGAGCTAGTTGTTGCTCCAGAAATTAGGGAGCATGTTAGAGCAATAAAAAATGGCATGGGAGAAATTGGGAAGAACTCAAAGTAGCTTTAAAGGAGGAATATTTCATGGAGGACTCGGAGAGAGTGACCAAAAGGACATTCTTAGAATGGGTAGTCAAGCCAAAGCAAGGACTATCAATAACAGAGCTACTTAGGGAATTTGAGCGGCGCTATGCACAACTCACTAGGACAGAAAGGGCCACACTAGATGCAGAGAAGACAGATCTTTTCTTACAAGCTGCAGGTAAAGAGTTTCAAGAAAATTTGGAGCTTCTTCTTGAAGATAAAGATGCTGAGCAAGGACTAAAGACCGACTGGAATGAGGTTGAAGGTGCTGTCTCACTGCTTGCCAAACGACAAAGAAGAAGGGACAAGATGGTAGTAAACACTACAAGTCCTTCCACCTCAACTTCTGACAAAATGGTAAAGCCTACTTTTATCGCTCCTAAGTTTGATGAGTCCATGCTAGATGAGCTTGTGAAGGGAATGCGTGACTTGAAGGTGAAGTTTGCAAAGCTGAAGAAAAAGGCCAACCATCAGGGCCACTTCCAAGGCAAAGACAACAACCCAAAGAGGGTTTGTTAATAGATGTATTTGGTGTGATAGTACAAACCATGTAAGAAGGGATTGTGATGATTTTAGTGATGCTTTGTCAAAAGATGTTGTCTTTTTTAAGGATGGTAAAATCCACTTAAGAGAGACAGGTCTACCCTTGAGAACTAACTTTGGGAAGGGGGGAATGCAAACCTTAGTTGAAGATATGGCAACCAAGCATGCCACCTCTTCAGTTGAGGCAGCTACTTATGGAGTAAAAATTGAACATTTTTGTGATGAAGAGGTGAGTGACCATCATGGTCAAATTTGGCCAAATGTCATGCAATTAGCTAAAAAGGGAAAGCTTACAAAAGAGATTCTACATGAAGCAGGTGATTGCATACGTCTAGAAACGGGATGGAATGATCCAGTGGACTCATTGTCAGTGCATGCCTACATTACACAAATGCCAACAAAATGAGGCAATTGTAGAAGAGAAGCGCAGACGTGAGAATGCTGATGAAGGACCATCAAAAAGAGCTTCTAGAAGTGAGGGAAGAAGCGACTCAATGCCTTCTCAAACACCCTCAACACAAGGAGCATCTCCACCTGAAGTACTCATGGAGGAGTCTACAACAGGAAAGAAGAAAGAGCCAACGAAAGGTAAGACAAAAGGCCCAACTTATAAACTACAATCTGATATTGAGGTTGCTACAGATTTAAAGAAAGTCTTGGAGGAAAGGATCTTGAATAGCAAGATTGAGTTTACTTTGGGAGAAGTTCTTGGCATTGCAAAGCGTGAATTCCATGAGGAGATCATTGACATCATCAAGAGAAAGAGGCAAACCCTTGCTGAAGTTTCTCGTCCACACAGGTTGAAGGGGAAACCTCAAAGACACAAGGGATGCAACTGCAAAATAAGGAGAATGATGGAGCTGTGGTAGGATGCTACCAATCTAGTGGGAGAGTGAAGCAAGTGCATTTCTCAAATGATGATGAAGAAGTTGAAGATATTCCTAGGAGTTACTATTCACGAAGTCATTGGGCAAGGGCTACTACAAAACTTTGGTCAAGGTAGGTGATCTTGAAGCGCCATTTGTTGCCTTGATTGACCATGGTTCAGAAATAAACATAATGTCAAAGAGTCTCTACAACAAGTGCAAATGGCCAATGGACACAGATCATGGTTGGATGGTAAAAGTGGCAAACAATTCATCCGGTGAATTGTATGCAGCATGTCCAGGTGTGAAGGTGACAATAGGTGATGTAAAGATTGACCAAAACTTCTTTGTACAGGATACATCTTCATATCATCTCATCCTTGGACAGCCCCTACATTGTGGGAGTTCGAATGGAAACAAAGGTAATGGACGATGGTTCAGCATATGCTAGGATACGTAGCAAAGATGGTAAACGTGCTGTCCAATTTCTCACAGTTTGTGTAAACCATGAAGAAATCGTGACAACCTCAGAGAACATCCCTCTACCAAAGGTGAGCAAAGAGTTTCATGATCATAGAGAAATGATGGGTTTTGGCCAAGTACCATTGTAAAGCGGGATTGCAGTGGTACAGAAAGAAAAAGGTCTCGCCTGATCCAAAAATAGGTGAAGCATTTTCAAAGAGCTCCTTGGTAACAAAGAATGGATCAGTATGTTTTACAAAACTTGAAGATTTGAAGAGATGTGATAAGCAATAATGCATAATGTACAAATGTGCATGAAAAAGAGTGGGTTGCTAGAGCCTACTGAAAATGTTTTGGGTTTGTGTGAACAAGTTTCTTTTGTAGATACTATGGGTGAGCTTGATGCTATAATGAGGTCTAGTTTGCATCTTGAAAATGAAGTTGTGGAAGTTTGCTCTATGGAAATGTATCAAGTAATAGAAGCCTTTAAAGAAAGCCAAACAGTAGGCCCAGAAGTCCATGTTGAAACTAAATACAAGAGTGTAGCAAAGAAGGTGAAACCAGTAGCTTCACCCCTTACCACCCAACACAGGGAAAAGATTGAACAGGCTTCTTTACAACCAAGTTTGCGGAATCCTAAAAAGATCGGGCATACCTTCACAAAGGAGTCTTTTCAAGAGTTGCAGATTGGTTGCGAGGAGTTTCTAACACAGGAGGAGGCAAAGTGCTTCAAAGAAATGCTTTCAAAGCATGGTAAGGCTTTTGCATTTGAGCCACATGAGATAGGATGTGTTGATCCTTATATTGTAGCTCCTATGGTAATTTTCACAATACCTCATGTGCCTTGGAATCTGCGGCCTATTCCGGTTCCAAAGGGTCATTTGCCAAAGTTGGTAGAGCTACTGAATGAGAAAATCAAAATGGGAATCTTGGAGCCTTCTTGTGCTCCATACTCAAACAGGTGGTTCACAGTTCCAAAGAAGAATGGTTCTCTACGCTTCATCCAAGATATGCAACCAGTGAACAAGGTTACAATTAGAAATGTAGGAACAGGTCCAATTGTGGATGAATTTGCAGAGGCGTTTGCAGGGAGGCAATCTACTCAATGGGGGATCTCTACTCAGGGTATGATCAATTTCAGCTTGCAATCGAAAGCAGAGACTTGACAACCATGAGGACACCTTTGGGTTTGGTAAGGATGTGTACCTTGCCACAGGGAGCAACCAACTCGGTTGCACATATGATGAATGGGATGAATAAGGTCTTACGTGACTTTATTCCTCAAATCACAATGCCTTTCATTGATGATTTGCCTATCAAAGGATGTGAAGAAAATGACAAAGATGAAGCTTTGGATCTCAAGGGATGTCGCAGGTTTGTGGTAAATCACATAAATGATTGTGATAAAATTTTGTCTAGGTTGGAAGAAGTGAATCTTACATTGTCAGGAAAAGTCTATGTTTGGTGTCAAAGAAGTGCTCATTGTGGGGCACATGTGCGGGCCATATGGTAGGAAACCTTGTCCATCAAAGGTAGATGCCATCCAAAGAATGAAAGAAACATGCACTAGCATCACTGAGGTTAGAAGGTTTCTGGGAGCATGTGTCTTCTATGTTATTTGGATTCCACATTATGCACATGTAGCTGATCCTCTTTATCAGCTGCTTAGAAAGAATCAAAAGTTTAAATGGACAGAAGCACATGTAAAATCCATTAAAAAGCTAAAGGAGTTACTCCAGTCAGCAACGACTTTAAGAAAGGTAGACTATGAGTGTCAAAGGCCAGTGATTGTGACAGTAGATACCAGTCCTACAGGGATTGGATGGGGCAATAGGGCAAGATGACAAAGAAGGACACAGGTATGTGGTAAGATTTGGAGCAAAGGTACTAAGTGCTCGCCAAAGAAACTATCCACAGATAAAGAGAGAGTTATGGGGTATGGTTACAGCCTTGAAAAGTGGGAAAGAGTACCTAATTGGTGCATGTGTGGTTGTAGAAAACAGATTGTCTACCACTTCTTGGGATGATTACAAGCTGCCACACCAGACATTGCTATGTTGCGGTGGATTGCCTACATTAAGTCCTTAAATCCCGAGTTTAAGCACATTGCAGGTAAAGACAATACAGTGGCAGATATGCTATCAAGGGCAAGGTATGAAGATGAGTCACAAATGATTGATGAGGGAGATGATGTAGGCACAAAATTCTATTCTATCTCTCATGTCAAAGGTAACAATGTCTGCATGACTAATTCACTTGAATTGTTCTTGAAAGATCTTTATGAAGGTGATTGGCTTTCTATTGGAAGGTACTTGAGTACTCTAACAAAACAGGATGATTGGTCTGAACAAGAATTCAAGAGAATACGCAGGAAAGCATATGGGTACTTTTTAAGGATGGTTACTTGTGGAAGCATCCTAAACAAAAGGGTGCTACACCACAACGGGTTATATGTAAAAAAGAGACTCAAGTAAAGCTCATGCAAGAGTTTCATGAGAGTCTATGGGCTGGACACAGGGGTGTGTGGGCAACCTTCTCCAAGTTGAAAGAAAAATACTGGTGGAAGGGTATGTATAAAGATGTATCTCAGTTTGTAGAGTCATGTGTAACTTGTCAAATGTATTCAAATGTTCGACATCGTGATGGATTGCACCCTACATATCCACTAGCCATGCACTATAAATGGGTTGTGGATCTAGTCACGATGCCTTTAGGACTCTGGCAGATGAGATACTTGGTTCTTGCACGAGAGGACCTAACTAACCAGGTTGAAGGAAGAGCATTAAGAGCTAAGACCACAGAAGCTGTGTGCAAATTCCTTCTTGATGAGGTGATTTGCCGTTATGGTTGTGTGGGAAAAATCACTGCAGAGTCGAGGTGAACTGGATGCCGAAGAAGCAAGGGAGTTCTTTTCTAGATTAGGGATCAAGCTTTCTCTTACTACAGCTTACAACCCTGAAGGCAATGGAAAGAGTGAAGAGGGCATCCTCTTATCATCAAAGCTTTGGCCAAGGCTTGCGAAGGAAGAATTGGTGAGTGGCCAAAACTGTTACCATATGCTTTAGGGCTGATCGTACAACACATAGCTCAGTAACTGGCTACATGCCTGCGGAGCTAATGTATGGTCAAAAGCCAGTGATGCCGATTGAAGATACAATTCCTACATGGAATGTACTACCTTGGCAAGAGGGGCTTAGTAGGGAAGATCTCCTTGCACTGCGTATAAGGCAGCTAGAGAGAAGACCTGGAGACATTGAAGCTGCAAAAGAACGACTCAAAAATGCAAGGTTGAAAAACAAGGACTATTTTGATAAGCGACATCGACTCAGGAGCAAAGCAATTGACAAAGGTGACTGGGTTTTAGTGTATGATAGTAGCCTTGATAACCAGCATACAGTCATGCGTAAGTTCTCAAAAAGATGGTTTGGACCGTATGTTGTAAAGCATGTGCATGAAAATGCTACTTACAGCTTGTCTGAACTAGATGGTACAGAAGTAAAGATTCCCATTGCAGGAAAAAGGATTAAAATGTTTAGGAGAAGAGGAGACAATGATCTCGAAGATATGGATGAGGAAGAAGAAGAAACACAGGTGAAGATCAAAGTGAACATGAAGCCCTGGAATCATCCACTGAAGAAAAGACAAGGAAGATGTACAATCTTACAAAGAGACAATGTGGCACATACCGGAGGATGTGCAGGTTTAGAGGGGGTGGATGTCGTGCTGTGACACGTACATAGTGGGAACGATGCTACAAAATCTATCTTGTATTTTTTTAGATACATAATTATATTTCCTATAATGTACATATGCATATGTAAGTATAAAAATAAGCTTTCTATCTCATCTTATTATTTATCTCAAGGGTAATGTATTCTTACTTTACCATCAAAAAAATACTATGGGAAAAGTGTCAATAGCTCCGCCTCTTTAACTTGGGGCAAAAAAGCATTGATTCTTTATTTCTACTATTTCATTATCATCTCACACCCTAGCTAGATCCTATATCTAGGGTAAACTCCAATATATATATATTCTATGTATTTTTTATACTTTTCTTATATTTCTTTTTAAATAGCTACTAGGAGAGAATCAAATCCTAGTGGGACACTAGGTGGCATGATTTCAAAGATACACTTATTTTAATGCATTATTGCAAGCATGATTACAAAACTTTGTCAAGGAGCAATGTCATGATTTCATATGGCATGAGGTGTCCTTTGGAATCAAATGAAAGTTTAGGCTAAGGGGACCACATGAAGACTTTTGCTGCCAGAAATGGACCCTATTTTGATGAATTTTTTACCACAAGGTTCCAATCCGAATTGGAGAATGATTTTAAAATGAAAATCGTAGCTAATGAGCTGAAGTTTCTGCCATATTTTTACTTTTTTATTTGGAGCTACGGTTGAGGAGATATGATCAAAATACTGGACCCCAGTCTGCCCACATCATGCAGGGACAGCTCATTTCCAACTTTTCCAATTCCTGTTCACACACGGCTCCTCTCTTCTTGTGTAAACCCTTGTGGGTTCCCTTCACCTATAAAGGGGACCTTTCTCCTTGGAAGGAACTCAAGCATTCAAGCCATTGATGAGAGGAATTCTTGAGGGAGTGAGTAGTAATGTCTAATTGTACTTAGCCCCATTAACATAAGCCCAAGCCTACACTTTCTCCTAGAGGAAAACTAGCCATTCTTGTACGCCATCCTTGGAGGATCAACTCTAATCAAAGAAGGTGTTGTACTTGGCGTATCAATCAAACGTTGAATTCTCCCCTCTTCTTCTCTCCCCATCAATAATGGTGCCGAAGGGTTTCAAGTAAGATGTGTTTCTACATTGATGTTTTCTTGATTTCTTGTTGTTTTCATTTTCATCTCTAATCCAACATATATATATGTATCTAATCTCATCTCTTAAACCAAACCTATCTCTCTCATTCTTAGTAATTCATCCTCTCTAGGTTCTCTTTGCTACAGGTACATCTCTCCCCCGCAGTATCCTTATTGCCTACGGGCAAGAATAGGGCTTGGGAGGGAAACTTCTCATCTCTTCACTTCTCTCGTATCTACATTTCTCACATACTATCCTAGATGAATAACCCACATGATGATCATTTCTATCGCTTTCACTCTGTACGATCTATTAGAATTAACGTATGGATTAACCGTAAAATACACTTTCAACAACGTATAGTGTTTCTCTTCGGCCCTGAAAGGCTCAATGAAATACTTCTATCACCGGATCCCTCATACTACCTCTCATAGACTATAATTTTTCTTTTGATGTAAGCGTAGTTATCTTGCTATGAACCAAGAGGATTTGTACACACAATTAATCCCAATCACTAGGCAAAATATATATATTATGGTAAGCACAAAACTACAATTCCAAAGAACAATTCGTAGCCTATTTGGTCAGCCAAGATTGAATGCCATTAACTCATCCATTAACCCTTTCATATTACCCATGATACGATATGACCATAGCCTTGATGTTTTCATCTTCGTATTTTTTTGACATTCTCTTTTGCGTTCTTTCTTTGTGTGTGTGAGTGCAAGAGAGAAAGAGTGAGTCTTCTTTGATTGCACTTCTTTCCAAACCCTAGTCTTCATGGCATCCATGGTTTAACTCCTTCATATAGTTTTTGTTGAGTTCTCTCACAAACTCTCACAGCCATAAGCCCGGTGCTTTCCTGGCAAGACCACAAATTTCTCGACAGCGCAGTCTGCAAAGCACGCGCACACACACACACAATACACACACACACACCCTACCTACACACACACACACACACACACACACACACACACACACACAAAACTCTCTACCCCCCCCCCCCCCGCACTACCCTTGCGCAAAAACACGGCCGTCGCCGCCAAAAATGCAACCAGCCATAGAAAAAATAAATAATAAATATAATATATATATAGCCCCCCCTTCCCACGCACGTTTTCGCACACACATACCTATACAAAACACACACAGCCCCCCTCATGCATGAATACATACACACACACGCATATACGCACCGCATCACAGATACAACGAAGAAAACGACTACGACATCAAAAACCAAAAGAAGAAGGATCCAAAGCACGCGCCGCCAACAACAAAAAGAGAAAATGCGCCGAAGGCATGCCCCGGCCAACTCCGAAAAGAAGTACGCTCGACACCGACGCACCAGCAGCACGCCATTCGCCGGCAACACGCAACCACGATGCCATCCCCGTAATTTATAGGTTATTTCCATCATTATCTTCAGTTTTCACCCGAGCCATTGTAAATTTTCATTTTTTTGTAAATATCCTCTCTCTAAGTGATGGTCACAAAGGCCCACCTAGAGATTCCCATCTTTTAATAACCTCCCAAAACAAAGCAAGGGTCAACCACACCGGGCCCACCACTTGCTTTATCTCCCCGATTAAGCTTACCCTAACCACACTGGGATTACCATAATCCAAGCAGCCAACACCTATAAATTGGCACTGAGAGGTCACTATCTGGGGGGGGGGCAATTCATGAGGAACCAAGAATTTGGTAGAGTGTAGTAGGAAGGATTGACACTATCACCATCACGGGGGGGGGGGGGGGGGGTGTTGTGTGTGGGGTTTGCCTTGGGAATTGCACCATGCAAAGGGAAACCACATCCATCTCTCGACTCCAATGGTCGATGCACACACGTATGCACGCTCTTGGTGGTAAGTATTCACAATCATTGAGCCGCCTTAGAGAACGCACCAAGTAGGTTGCACCACCTCCTCCCCCTACCTCTCTACCACCACGGCATGCCACCTTGTAAATATTGCAGAAATAATTCACCCTCACACCTTCGAGGGTTTTCATCATTTGCATATATTCTCTTCTCTCTCTCTCTCTCTCTCTCTCCTCTCTCTCTCTCTCTTCTCTCCTCTCTCTCTCTCTCTGTGTGTGTGTGTGTGTGTGTGTGTGTGTGTCGGTGTGTAGTCTTGCGGTGTTCATATAATCGTGGTTTTGCGTCCGAGCCGCTCAAAGCTAGGTGGTGCCCCCTATTCACTTTACTATGGCAGGCTCGAGACGCGTCATTCGGCCCCCGGCGTTTTAGAGGCCGTCGGGTTCGGGGTCCGCTTTGCGTCCGTCAACGGCGTCTTGTACTGGTAGGCAAATTGTCATTCTGTGACATTGAAGTTACTCTACATAAAACTTTGTAACCAGATACTCATGACTAGGTTCGAAAGAAGTTCAAAAGCTGATGATGTACTAATGGATTGGCCAGTTCTTTGTTCATAGAGCTGGCCTTTCACCTAGTACTCATTATGGTGACGTGCCATGGATATTGAGATGGGAGCTGAATGCCAGCACCAAGCGGAAAGCAGAAAAGATGTTCTTTGCCTCCGGCTCATAAAAACCTTGAAGTAACCAACACAGCACCCTAGACCTGCTTTGAACATGTAGAAAGCAGCAAGAAATTCCTAAGGGAAATTTCCCTAGTTGCCCTTTTCTAAGGAAAGGTCATTATGCATGTTGCCTTTCATCATGCAAGGCAAAATTTCTTGGCCCTACACTCATCCTTACCATGTAGTATGCTATTTGAGGGCTTGGGAGAAATTCACAAGAAGATTTAGAAATTTTCTCATGTAGGAAAACGGAGTTTTTTTCAGTGTTTTTCATACGATGCATAACATCATGAGCTTCTGCTCGAGAGGCACCGCATACCTAGCTAGGTACGATTGCAGGGGACCCCTGGCCCCCTACCGGGCCATTGGTCCCCTGCCCCCAATCGTACCTAGCTAGGTATGCAGTGCCTCCCTCACAGAAGCTCATGATGTTGAGGTAAGTCACACTGTGAGAATTATTGTGAGAATTTGTCCAAAACTTCTTGTGAAACCATTCATTGATTTAAAATACACAAATTTATGTACGCTTCTTTAGAAGCGCCCATTCCATTTCTCTACAAATGATGAAGCAAGAAACTGGCCTCATTCATGTATGTTGGCCCATTTGCTAGCAAGCCTCTACTCAAAGGAAGGCTTAGCTTCGAGCTCACAGCCACGTCTTGTAAGACAAGATTGGAATATAAAGTAGTGCTTGTGTTCATTCTATAGAATGCTAAAGATTGTAGCAAAACATATATAATGAAGGATATTAGGACTAACCATACCTTCAGAAAATGGCGTGGTTTTATCGAAGTGAATATCTCAATGATTGCTTTAATTTTACCTACTAAAGCAACTCATTTGTCATGGGTTGCCATTTTCTCATGGTAGGAAACCAAATTTCAATGGTAATTCTTGCAACCAACCTTAAGTAGACTTTAGGACTGTCTTCAAGACAAACAAATATTTTTTCAAGTTTTGATACAAAATCTAAGTAACTAATAATAGTGCCCCTTTTCTCATTGGTTGAAAAACATTACGCTAGCGAAAACCCTCTCGAATCTCATCATACATTTGTTTTCATCCAAAATATGGCATGTGAATATTACGGGGCATTTGGCCACTCAAGGGCATCTACATGGTCACCATGGCCTCCCTATGGCTATATGGCTATAGGATCTCTCATTACATTAGAGGTGGTCGTATGGCCATAGGATCTCTCACTATATTAAAGGGCATCTTGTCGCTCTAGGGCCATTAGGGTACCAATGTAGAAGTTTTGAAGGGGCATTTAGGCGATTCAAGGGCACCTACATAGGCATCAGGGCAGCCTTATAGCCCTAAGACCATAGGGGCTCTCATCAGATTTGAGGACACTTTGTGTAATGGGAATGGCCTATGAAATTTGAGAATAGCGGAATAAGAGAATTAGAGTAAGCATTTTTGTGAGATCACTTTGAGAACATAGAGGGTGAACTTAATTGATGGTAGCAACATGAACATAGTACTTGATTAACTTGGCATGAACAATGCTTTTGCAAGAGAGAAAGTATTAGAGAACATGACAATAGTTAAGGACCGGATTTACTTGGAGCCGGTCCCCTCCTCCAAAGGCGTTTGTATTATAGATTATCCCATCAAGAGGGACTTGGTACAATACAATCTTTATGTTCTTTGTGACCTTGGTGATGCTATGAAAATGAAAAGCTTCATACATCATGAGCATAACATAAACTTTGCAAAAAGCATTAACTATCCCAAGTTTCAGTCTCAAGGCCTCAAACACCTTCGAAGGTGGAGAGAGCTAGCGGGGAATAAGGATAGGAAAGAGGAAGAAGAATCATTCATAGGAGAAATAAATAGCTCCTCACTTATCATCACTCTTCTCGCTTAGCATAGCATAATAGCATAGTAATGAAGATGAAGAAGATGGCAAGCTTAAGCATTGAAGCATGGCTCTTGGTTGGATTTGCATTCCATAGCCAAGAGTGTTGGTGTAGGCTCTCTACTTCTCAACAAGCTTGGAGAAGGAGATGGAGCTCTTGCACTTTGCACTCCACACAATGAGAGATGTGTGTGTGTGTGTGTGTGTGTGTGTGTGTGTGTGTGTGTGTGTGTGTAGGAGAGAATACCCCCCTCTCATGCTTGGTCCACACCTCTCTCTCTCTCTCTCTCTCTCTCTCTCTCTCTCTCTCTCTCTCTCTTATTATTTTATTATTTCATTTGGACGTGTCCTCTTTTTCCTCTTTGAAAGAAAAAACTTAATTATTTATTTTTATGTATCTAGATTCTCATTGGACCCCTTTAAAACCTATCCAATAGCATTCAAGTACATCATGAGGGTCACGTGCGGAGGAACATTTGAACATGTGTTTTTTATGTTTATTAAGTCATTTGGTTGAATTGAATATTTCAAGGACTTAGTCAATCAAGCAAGCATGTGTCTTTTATGCTTCTTAAGTCATTTGTTTTGAATTGAATACTTCAAGCCTTAGTCAATCAAGCCTGGAATCATTCATGCCTCTTGAGAATTTATCTTAATATTTCAAAAACCTTAGTCATTTAGGCATAAAAATCACCTCAAGCTTTGGGCAAGGTTCCCACAACCACTTTAAGCATCTTACCACCTCATGCTTGGGTAGGATTCCCACCTCGAGGTTAGCCCTAGCTTGCGTAAGGTCAAAAGACTTTTTAACACTAACTTTTGGAGGTCTTTAATTAAGCTAAACCTAAGGTCTTTTAAGCTTCATTACATGCATGTTGCTCTTTGATAAACTACATCCGTTTGGACCCCTTTTGAGATGTAATCATCTCTCCTCTTGGTCCCTTGCGAGATAAATCTAGAAGCACTTATTGCACATTGCTATTTGGTAAACCGTCTCCTTTTGGACCCCTATTGAGAAGCAACCATTTCTCATTTTAGTCTACTGTTGAGATAGGTCTAGAAGCACATAAATATATCATAACTCTTGTTCCCCTTTTATCTTCCCATATTAAGTGATCAGTTTAATATGAGAAAATCGTTTGGTAAAGTTAGATATTACATTTTATGACACTTTGTAACCCTAAGGCCATAGGGTGCCAATGTAGAAGCTCTAGAGGGGTATGTTGGTCACTCAAGGGCACTTACATGGGCACCATGACTGCCCAATGGTCCTAGGGCCAGGATCGCTCATTAGATAAGTGGGCACCATGTGGCCCGGGGACATAGGATGCCAATGTAGAAGCTCTATAGGGACACTTAGACCACCCAATAGCCTTGGGACTATTGGGTTCTCTTTGCAAAGGTTCATACATAAACGTCCTAGAAGGAACCTTGGTTGCCCTATGGCCATAGGATTCCTCAACACAATAGAGGGCACGGTATAGCCCTAGGTCCATAGGGAACCAACATAAAGGTTCTACAAGGGCACATAGGCCACACAATATCCTTGGGACTATTAGATTCTCTTTGCACCCTATGACACTAGGGCCATACAAAAATCCAATAACAGAGGGAACCCTGTGGTCCTAGGGTCATAGGGTGTTGACATAGAGGCTCTATAAGGCCATATAGGCCACCTAATAGCCTTGGGGCTACTAGGTTCCGTTTATACATGTTCTTACTTAAAGGTCTTAGAGGGAATTATGGCCATTGTATGGCCCTAAGGCCATATGGTGACTCACTTATAGATAGACAACTCGTGGCCCTCGGGCTATAGGATTTCAACATAGAGGCTCTACAAGGGCAACTAGGCCACCCAATGGCCTTGAAGCTCTCAGAAAGAGACCTATTTATAAATGTTTCTATCTAAAGTCCTAGAGGGCACCTTGGTTACCCTATGGCCTAAGGGCTATAAGGTTCCTCACTAACATAGAGGGCACCCTATGCCCCTAGGTCCATAGGGGTGCTAATGTAAAGGCTCTACAAGGGTGAATATGTGCTTTGATGTAGATGTTACTACTTAAAGGTCCTAGCATGCACTTTGGTCACCCAATGGCATTGAAGCTATTATGTTTTATTTGCAAATATTTCTATCTAAGGACCCTAGAGGGAACCTTTGTTACCCAATGGCCCAAGGTGTCAAAGTCGACGATGCGAAGCGTAGAGACCAAGGGGGAGAGAGAGAGAGAGAGAGATGAGAGAGAGAGAGTTTCTTGAACCAATTAACCTTGGCAAATAATAACTGATACAATGTACAATGGGACCATGGAGTCACAAATATACAACCTCAATAAATTGCCCTACCTAGACTTTCACAAATAAGTAATATAAATACTGAAAGCCAAAATAAATAATGGGATTACTTTGGGCAGTTCACTTGAGATGCCTAAACTCTAACACCCCTTTTTCAGCTCATAGTGGACATAAATAGTGAGACCAATTCAATGAGGAAGCTACCATGGACACCCCAGTAGCCGTACACTCACTGGATACACCTCGGATTTACTACCCTTCAACTTTTTTCTTAGAAGAATGCCATCTTGAGCAGCAAATGCCATTTTGAAAATTGAAACTATAGACCACACTACGTCCAAGAATTCCATTTGTGAATTGTGAACACATCACATCCCAATTACTCCAAGATAATGAACTTTGAAACACATCATGTCCATAATTTGACCAACAACAATGGATTGGTGCACTCATCCATAGTGTTTTAGATAAGTCTAATTGGTTCCCTGCCACATGCATGTGCCTTGAACTCCAACCCACAGGTTCAAACACCGATAACTTGAAATCCAATACAAGGGTCCAAATTAATTATACGAAGCATTTTGTTCCCTTCTCTGCCATTCACAAGCCTCTCTCTCGCTGAAGCTAGTGGCAGCCAACTGCCCTTTGACTAGAAATCTGGTGCCGTGGCCACTATGGTCGCCACCACGTGTGCCTGCTGAACTCCTTTGTCAAATCTTTATCACCGTTATCTTTGTTTAGCTTGCCTTTATCTTTGCCTCTTTGTGAGTTCCTGCTTTTGTCTTTGGCTTCAAACTCCCCAGCCAAAGAAAGCATCGTGTCACATTTATAACATTGGTTTTCATACGTCATGGGTACCGAGGTAGATATTTGAGTACTGGTAATGCCGTCCTTGTCAAGATTTTCTTTGCCATTGTCCTCTAGCGAACTCATACATTTTCTTTTGGCTTCATAATCCCAAGCCAAAAAAAATTTGTCAATTTTTTCTAGAACTTTGTCCGTGCATAGGCCGCTAAATGTATGGTGGTTGATTTCATATCCATAGCCTTTTGGTGGTTTTGGTCGATGTTGTTGCGGGTGCTCAAGCAAGGGGCAGCCATACTTAAGTTGCAAGATCTTGAAATATTTGGGTTCCTTCTTGCACTCTGAGTGGTGGCTACAACAATTCCACCAAGCCACTTTGCCTTAAGCTGATCCACTTTCAGACCTCTCCTTCCAAGCTAGTCCAAAAGTTATAAGATTTGCAGCAAAAAAATCCCAAAACTCCTTTATTGTGTTTGCAAGCCGTTTTCCACATTCCCTCCTTCTGAGCCGTTGATTTGTCCTTTCTCTCTTTCGCAGGCATCAACTTCTAATGCAAAACTACTGAACGCTACAGCAGACCAGGGGAGGAGGTCACATGGGGAGAGGACAAAGGAGGCATTCTGAAAGCCCATTGGCAAGGATGGGGAAAGAGAAGATGGCACCGCCAAGGTCAAGGGCCACTAGAATTTTTAAAACGTTGGTCGGGAGGGTTCACCAGCGCTGCAAAGGAGCTCAACGGTGTGACATTTCAAAACACAGAAGGGGGAGATCGTTCCCCACCTAGACCCTCTTCCGACAACGTTTCAAATTATTGTGATGGCAAGGCAAGGGGTTACACACATGTCAGTTGTTTTTGGCAAGGCTAGCATTTTAGAACGCAAGGGGTTGAGATAGTCCAACTCGAAAGGGCATCGTTTCCAAAATGCAAGTTGCAGAGGGTGATGATGCTAGCCAATGGGTGAGGACTCTCTGCGGTTCTTCTCCTCAACAAAACGCCTTGCTCACCAAGGTCATAGAGCACAAAGCTTTGGTACCATGTCAAAGTCGACGATTGCGTCTAGGAGTCCACTGTGTAAAAATTTCATATATCACGTACAAACAGAGGTATTTAATTATCCCTTACCAGGATATTTTCAAGTATTATGTACCCTAGCCTTACCATATGAATTTTTCACTTTTTGAATTAAAAACCCCTTCACCTAAGTACTTTTTTTTTTTATATGTATAATTATAAATTCCTTATTTTTGTTCGCACGTGCATCTTACATATTTCCTAGTGGACTCATAGGACGATGTGGAAGCATACATAACAAGGGAAGAAAGCAGAGAGAGAGAGAGAGAGAGAGAGAGAGAAGGAGAGAGAGCTTGAGAGAGAGAGAGAGAGAGAGAGAGAGATACCATACAAGGGACGAAAAGAAAAGACGAGAGAGAGAGAGAGAGGAGCTCTTGAACCAATCAACCTTGGCAATGAATATTTGATACAATACCATGGGGCATGGGGTCATATATATACCCACTCAGGTAAATTTCCCTACCCACTTTTTCACAGTAAAATAATACTAAGCCAAAAAATAATGGAATCCAATTAGTGCACGTTCATTTGAGCTTCTAAACTTTAACACAAGGTCCATAGGGTTCCTCACTAGACATAGAGGGCATGATGTGGCCCTAGGCCATAGGGTGCTAACATAAAGGGCTCTCCAATGGGGGATTAGGTGCTTTGGTGTAGATGTCACTGATATCTAATTTAGGTCTTACAGGATACCTTGGTCATAGGGGGCCAACATAGAGGCCCTAAAGGGCACCTTAGCCACCCTATGGCCCTATGGCTATAGGGTTTCTCACTATGATATAGGGCACCATGTGGCCCTAGGGCTATAGGGTACTAACATATAGGCCCTACAAGCGCACCTATGCCACCAAAGGACACCTACATGAGCACCTTGGTCATCATGTGACCTTTGGGCCATAGGAATCCTTCATAGCATAGAGGTTTCACTCTGGCCCTAGGGCCATAGGCTGCCAACATAGAGGCTTTACAATGGCACTTATGCCACCTAATGTCCTTCGGTCCACTAGGTTCTTACTGTAGATATTTTTATTCAAAGGTCATAGAGGGTACCTTGGCTACCCTATGGCTATCCTCAACCATAGGGTTCAACACTATCCTAGAGGGCATCATGTGGCCCTAGGGCCATAGGGTGCCAACATGGAGGCTCTACAAGGGTACATACTCAAGGGTACATACCCAAGGGCACCTATAAAGGCTCCTTAGGGACCATAATAGAGTAGACATCATCCTATGTCCCTAGGGCCATAGGGTGCCAACATACTTCATAGGGGCACCTAAATGACCCAAAGGCCTTGAAGCCATTAGGTGTTGTATTTAGAGGTACCACATAATACCCTTAAAGGGAACCTTTACCACCTTATGGCCTTAAGTCCATAGGGTTCCTCTCTAGCAAAGAGGGTGCACTATGGATTTGAATCATAGGGTCTTAGCAAAAATTCTCTACAAGGCCACCTAGGGTGTTCACAAAAATGCTCTACATGGTCACTACGTGCTTTTTTTGCAAAGGTACGACATAATATACTTAGAGGGCTCCTTGGCCACCTTATGGACCTAGAGTAGAGGTAGTATGTGGCCCATAGGATTCCAACATAGAGGCTCTATATAAGCTCACTCATTGTCAAGCCTCGCTAGCTTATTATAGAGACAGTGATAATCACGTACATAACTGTCATACCATGAAACGGAGTCGACTCAACTGGTGCATGATGGAGGCTACAAGAGGTTTTCAAGCATTTGGGAAACACACACAATCCTAATCTACCCAAAGCTACACTCAACTGTATGTAAGGCAATAAAGACTAATCAAAACATCCATAAGCAAATCTCATTGATTCACGAAGCATATGAAATCCAAACTGAACCAAACTTGAAGGAAGGATATGCAATAATGAAAGACACATGTATATGGCCTCAAATCCCTCTTTTGACCACTTTTCAAAATCATGCTTATTATCTATAGGGTACATTTGACCTAACTATTTTTGGTCCCAAATGCACTCTATAGCTTAGCAATGTTTTCCTAATACCCCTCCTATACATAAAATGGAATTTGGATGTATAAAACTTGAGTTATGAGCAAAATTAGAAGAGTATTAGCTACAAAAAAATCAGAAATATATCATGAGAAACTTACAATGTTGCATACAGCTTTTTCATGTGAACATAATGGAACAAACAGTGCTCCAAACAGACCATTCATACGAGATTTACGATCTTGAGAAGGAAGGAGAATAGATAGTACTCAATAAGGACATTGTATGCTTATTATCCAAAGAACCTTTTTACAAAAATTGACTTTTATACCTTAACCATAAGATTTTAGGGCAAAAATGAGTAACTTGCTAACTCTTTTACAGCCGAGGGATTTATTGATACAATTTGAAAGCATTTAATCCCACTCAATCTGACTCATAATTATATAATCACTTACATGCTTGGCTCAATAATTAATGAATTAAAAAAGCGTGTAGCTATAGACATCCAAATTGCTCAAAAAAATAAAAAATTACAATATATGATGTTATAAAGGCTCATAGGTTAGTTGTATAGCTAACATTCTCCCCCTTGAATTATGGGTCGTATGTGGCATAGCTAGCCAATGGCTTGGCTATTGCCCTTGATGTTCTTTGTGGAGGTCCTCCACACTTTGAAGTATTTGATGCGAATATCTTTTTTTTCATGGTGATTTTGTTCTTTTCTTCAATAGCTGAGTAGGCCACAAACCTTGCATGGGGTTTTATACAACCAGGCTAAAGATTCTGGATCAAAAGGTAAAGAAGCCCATGCAAAATGCCTCCGTGAATGTTTGCATATAGTATGAAGGCAAAAACATGAGTTTGGCATAAAACCCATAAATCACTTCATCTAAGGTTTGGTTGGATAAGTCATAACAAAAGCCCTTGTTGCCCTCAAGGAATGACATCCAAGCTTTGTCACTCTTCTCTGCCTTTGGAAAGTCTCTATATAGGTTAGCAAAATTCTTGCTATCTTAATCAGCATGATGCAGGACAAATCCGAAATTCTCTTGAACATCTACATTGCCTCTATGAGAGTAAAAACCATATATTCTTTAGTTGGTTTACCATCTTTGAATGGTGTTAGACTTGAGTAATTCTGCCATGGCAGATGCTTCTTTTTTATGACCTTGTGGCTCTCCCAATAGTACATGCATGCTACAAGGAAATGTGTAGGATATTCCCTCATATCTTCAAGAGCATTTCTATGAAATATGAGATACATCGGATACTTTGGCAGCCAAATTCTTTGCCATTAGGATGTTTTAATGTGAATTGGTCTTTTGATCCTTCACTAGACTTTCTTTTATGGGGAGAAGCTCAAAATTTATCAGCAGGTATACGAGAGATTGCTCATGCCAGTCATTAATCATCTTGGCAGTGATTAGGGTGACATTGAGAGAATGCAAAACTCTCTCTTCCCATTGCATGGATTCCTTCCAAATTTGCTCGGTCTCTCTTGATACCATAGTCTTGAGCTCTAATTCTACCAAACATCTTAAGCTAGACATTGATGAGGTCCCCTCCTCAACTTTTGTAGGTGTGATTTTAGGTAGCTGTGTTGACACACCACTTGGATCTATCAAACACTATACAAATTGGAATGCCTATGAATATCCCATGGGTAACTCTAGTGCATCTTCATCTTTCTCTACTTGCTTTTTGTTGTTTGCCAATGCCACTTTAAGTAAATTCTTCAAACTTTCTAACTCTGCTTGTAGGCTTGCTTTTTTTGCATAAAGCTAATTGCTAACTCCCTCTGTTGCATTTTCTCAATCTTTAACTCCATCTAAAAGTCTTGGTTCCCTTTCCACTGCCTAGTAGGACAGGTTTGAGCCATGTAGTGATAGGATTGTGGGATTTTCTTTTAAGTTGGCAAGAAGTTCACTTTGGTCCTTTACTTTGGCTTTTGCTTGAGCTATCTGTAGATTAGCCATTAGCACTTCCATTTGTGTCTATAGCCATTATACATGTGCATTTGAATCTAGAAGAGCTTTATTTGCCTCTTGTCACTTCCTTTCTTGCTTTTTCATAGTATAAAATAGGATTGTGGCCATTGTTTGTACTTCTTATATGTGTTTTGGTCCTTATCTTCTTGTAGGTCCTTGAACAATGCTTGGGATTTGTTGTGTTTATAGGTGTACTCGTCGAGAAATGCATCGATCATCTCAATCCTTGTGGCCCAATAGTGCTCTCTATCCCTTAAGCTTTTAATGCTTTCTTGGTGAGTATTTACTTTTGTGTTTAGTAGCTCCACCATGGATCGGATATGCTCTGCATAATCTTTTGTATCTCACAAAGGAGCCACCTGCCTGGCAATTGATGTAATAGCCTCCCCTCGAGCTTCCACACGCTCAGTTTTGATATCCATCCTTTCTTTTCTTTGTTTGGAATCACCTTTTTTGGACTCTATAACTTTGGTAATTTTCCCTCCTGTTATTGACTTTGTTCTAGAGGTGTATCAGCAGGCATGTCATCTTTTGGGGGTCTTCTTGTATAGGTGACAAGGTTGACTATTTGGTTTCCTCCATAGTGGTAGATATAGGTGTATCTTCTTTGAAAAGTAGTTTCTTGTCCCTTTGAGGTGTCTAGGGTAGTGGGCTTCTCTGTCGCTAATTTTTCTTCTTCCTGAAAGGTCTTATGGCCCTTGTTCATTCTTCAAGACCATAGAGATATTCCAACCCAGCCAATGGGTCATCGGCATTTCGAAACATCGAGTTTTTTGTTTGGAGCTTTTTGAGGATCATGTTGTCAATATTATTCAAAGTCCTCTTTCTAGTTTGAAAGCTTCTCTTTCCCTTTGTAGTCAAGTTGTCCTTTTGAGAGGATTCTTCAATGCACACTGGTGGGGCCCTCTTGCCCGTTTGCATTTTCTCTCATCCAATTTTTCTTACCCCTTATAGCTTTTTTCTTCTCTTCTTCTATCTCTGAGGAGACGTGTTCTTCTTCCTTCTCATCTTAGTCTCCCCCTTCAAACTCCTGCTCTTCATCTTCTTTGTCTTCTTCTTCCTTGAAACTCTCTATCAATTTTCTCTTTGATCAGTCGCCAATGGATTAGGCCCCTTTCATTTCCTCCTCCTCTTCCTCTTCATTGTTTACACCGGCTATCAGCTAGACATTTTGATCTGGACCAGGTAGCACGTTTTTGGTCATCCCCACTGCATGACAGCTATCTTGGTAAGTATTTTCCATGGACCCTATGTCGGACACGCCATGAATTTTCTTTGTTCTCTACAAAGTGTTGAGCACATTCTAGGCATGATCAATTGGCATGGGCTGCTTTGGACTTTAAGACTATTGTGAAGGTCAAAGCCACATCATGGTTGGGTGTAGTGTATCTTGGGGGCCTCTTTGCCGTGAAATGAAGGTGTTGGAGATATAATCTGGTAGGTTCTTCAACGTGTTTTTGTATCATATCAGCAAATGTGGTTGCAAGTTGAATTCCTAGTAAAGACTCTTGTGCACCTATTTTCTTCTTTTTTTTCTACATTTTGGATATACACACTTGTTTTCCTTCATAAGATGAAGCTCTAAATGTGGTTTAGTTGAAATTTGATTTCTCTAAGTGTGCATTAGCCAAATTTGTAAATCAGTAAGTCTAGTGCATTTTTTGACCAAGTGTAAATATGAAAATGATTTTTTCTAACTTCAATGGATATATGGGCTCAATTATGACATGTGGAAGCAAGGTGCAAAGAAATTTTTTAAAATTGGGTCATTTTGGGATGTTAGATAATAATTGCACGTATTATTTACCCATGCAAGTTTTTAACAAAACATTGTACCATTGAAATGGGACAGCAACCCTGTTCAACCATGTCAGGGGCTGAGCAACACTTGCATATATGAAAACGAGTTTGCAATGATAACCTATATGTCCTACAAAGCTCTAAACACCCTTGGGGTTTGATTAGGGGAGGAAAACTCAAAATGGCCACTATCTTATAAGGGCCATGAGCTAAAACTTTAGCAGACACTACATGACGTAAAGTCATACCTTAAGTGACCAAAATTTGGCATCTTTAGAGATGAAGATGAGATTATTATCAATATCCAGAGGACAAAAGATGATGTAAATTGTACAATTGAAAGCAGGTTGGCATTTTCAATCCAAAGGCCATATTTATTGTAGATGAATAAGCCTAATGTAAGTAACAAAAGCAGTCTTGATTTGGTCATCAGGATGGATCCCCAAATGATTCTAGCCACTTAAAACCATCCATGAAACTATAGACTACATGCTAGCACATTTTCTAGGACCTTTTTGTGTCAACATGGACTTCTGGGCCTACTGTTTGGCTTTCTTTAAAGGCTTCTATTACTTGATACATTTCCATAGAGCAAACTTCCACAACTTCATTTTCAAGATGCAAACTAGACCTCATTATAGCATCAAGCTCACCCATAGTATCTACAAAAGAAACTTGTTCACACAAACCCAAAACATTTTCAGTAGGCTCTAGCAACCCACTCTTTTTCATGCACATTTGTACATTATGCATATATTGCCTTATCACATCTCTTCAAATCTTCAAGTTTTGTAAAACATACTGATCCATTCTTTGTTACCAAGGAGCTCTTTGAAAATGCTTCACCTATTTTTGGATCAGGCGAGACCCTTTTTCTTTCTGTACCACTGCAATCCCGCTTTACAATGGTACTTGGCCAAAACCCATCATTTCTCTATGATCATGAAACTCTTTGCTCACCTTTGGTAGAGGGTGTTCTCTGAGGTTGTCACGATTTCTTTCATGGTTTACACAAACTGTGAGAAATTGGACAGCACGTTTACCATCTTTGCTACGTATCCTAGCATATGCTGAACCATCGTCCATTACCTTTGTTTCCATTCGAACTCCCACAATGTAGGGCTGTCCAAGGATGAGATGATATGAAGATGTATCCTGTACAAAGAAGTTTTGGTCAATCTTTACATCACCTATTGTCACCTTCACACCTGGACATGCTGCATACAATTCACCGGATGAATTGTTTGCCACTTTTACCATCCAACCATGATCTGTGTCCATTGGCCATTTGCACTTGTTGTAGAGACTCTTTGACATTATGTTTATTTCTGAACCATGGTCAATCAAGGCAACAAATGGCGCTTCAAGATCACCTACCTTGACCAAAAGTTTCTGTAGTAGCCCTTGCCCAATGACTTCGTGAATAGTAACTCCTAGGAATATCTTCAACTTCTTCATCATCATTTGAGAAATGCACTTGCTTCACTCTCCCACTAGATTGGTAGCATCCTACCACAGCTCCATCATTCTCCTTATTTTGCAGTTGCATCCCTTGTGTCTTTGAGGTTTCCCCTTCAACCTGTGGACGAGAAACTTCAGCAAGGGTTTGCCTCTTTCTCTTGATGATGTCAATGATCTCCTCATGGAATTCACGCTTTGCAATGCCAAGAACTTCTCCCAAGTAAACTCAATCTTGCTATTCAAGATCCTTTCCTCCAAGACTTTCTTTAAATCTGTAGCAACCTCAATATCAGATTGTAGTTTATAGTTGGGCCTTTTGTCTTACCTTTCGTTGGCTCTTTCTTCTTTCCTGTTGTAGACTCCTCCATGAGTACTTCAGGTGGAGATGCTCCTTGTGTTGAGGGTGTTTGAGAAGGCATTGAGTCGCTTCTTCCCTCACTTCTAGAAGCTCTTTTTGATGGTCCTTCATCAGCATTCTCACGTCTGCGCTTCTCTTCTACAATTGCCTCATTTTGTTGGCATTTTGTAATGTAGGCATGCACTGACAATGAGTCCACTGGATCATTCCATCCCGTTTCTAGACGTATGCAATCACCTGCTTCATGTAGAATCTCTTTTGTAAGCTTTCCCTTTTAGCTAATTGCATGACATTTGGCCAAATTTGACCATGATGGTCACTCACCTCTTCATCACAAAAATGTTCAATTTTTACTCCATAAGTAGCTGCCTCAACTGAAGAGGTGGCATGCTTGGTTGCCATATCTTCAACTAAGGTTTGCATTCCCCCCTTCCCAAAGTTAGTTCTCAAGGGTAGACCTGTCTCTCTTAAGTGGATTTTACCATCCTTAAAAAAGACAACATCTTTTGACAAAGCATCACTAAAATCATCACAATCCCTTCTTACATGGTTTGTACTATCACACCAAATACATCTATTAACAAACCCTTCTTTGGGTTGTTGTCTTTGCCTAGGAAGTGGGCCTGATGGTTGGCCTTTTTCTTCAAGCTTTGCAAACTTCACCTTCAAGTCACGCATTCCTTCACAAGCTCATCTAGCATGGACTCATCAAACTTAGGAGCGATAAAAGTAGGCTTTACCATTTGTCAGAAGTTGAGGTGGAAGGACTTGTAGTGTTTACTACCATCTTGTCCCTTCTTCTTTGTCGTTTGGCAAGCAGTGAGACAGCACCTTCAACCTCATTCCAGTCGGTCTTTAGTCCTTGCTCAGCATCTTTATCTTCAAGAAGAAGCTCCAAATTTTCTTGAAACTCTTTACCTGCAGCTTGTAAGAAAAGATCTGTCTTCTCTGCATCTAGTGTGGCCCTTTCTGTCCTAGTGAGTTGTGCATAGCGCCGCTCAAATTCCCTAAGTAGCTCTGTTATTGATAGTCCTTGCTTTGGCTTGACTACCCATTCTAAGAATGTCCTTTTGGTCACTCTCTCCGAGTCCTCCATGAAATATTCCTCCTTTAAAGCTACTTTGAGCTTTCCCAATTTCTCCCATGCCCATTTTTAATTGCTCTAACATGCTCCCTATTTCTGGAGCAACAACTAGCTCAAAGCTTTGAATCATCTCACCTTCTGACACGCGATGCAGCTCCATCTCCTTCACATACTCGCGTAAGTACTTGGTTACATCTTTGCCATTGAACTGATCCATTCTTTTTGACGACCGCTTGTATGGCCTTTGTTGCTGAAATCTCCTTTCTTTCAGTAGCATGTTGTTGTTGCATGAACATTGCAAATGCTCAAAACATTTGCATTGTTGCTGGGTCAAAATGCATACCCTGTTGCTCAACATGATCACCATGGTTACCCCCAACTCTCACCCTAGCAGTTTCGCGTCGGGTTCACAAAAATATGTCGAGAAATTTGCGGTCTTGCCAGGAAAGCACCGGGCTTATGGCTGGTGTGAGAGTTTGTGAGAGAACTCAACAAAAACTATATGAAGGAGTTAAACCATGGATGCCATGAAGACTAGGGTTTGGAAAGAAGTGCAATCAAAGAAGACTCACTCTTTCTCTCTTGCACTCACACACACACAAAGAAAGAACGCAAAAGAGAATGTCAAAACAATACGAAGATGAAAACATCAAGGCTATGGTCATATCGTATCATGGGTAATATGAAAGGGTTAATGGATGAGTTAATGGCATTCAATCTTGGCTGACCAAATAGGCTACGAATTGTTCTTTGGAATTGTAGTTTTGTGCTTACCATAATATATATATTTTGCTAGTGATTGGGATTAATTGTGGTGTACAAATCCTCTTGGTTCATAGCAAGATAACTACGCTTACATCAAAAGAAAAATTATAGTCTATGAGAGGTAGTATGATGGGATCCGGTGATAGAAGTATTTCATTGAGCCTTTCAGGGCCGAAGAGAAACACTATACGTTGTTGAAAGTGTATTTTACGGCTAATCCATACGTTAATTCTAATAGATCGTACAGAGTGAAAGCGATAGAAATGATCATCATGTGGGTTATATTCATCTAGGATAGTACGTGAGAAATGTAGATACGAGAGAAGTGAAGAGATGAGAAGTTTCCCTCCCAAGCCCTATTCTTGCCCGTAGGCAATAAGGATACTGCGGGGAGAGATGTACCTGTAGCAAGAGAACCTAGAGAGGATGAATTACTAAGAATGAGAGAGATAGGTTGGTTAAGGAGATGAGATTAGATACATATATATATGTTGGATTAGAGATGAAAATGAAACAACAAGAAATCAAGAAAACATCAATGTAGAACACATCTTACTTGAAACCCTTCGGCACCATTATTGATGGGAGGAGAAGAAGAGAGGGGAGAATTCAACGTTGATTGATACGCCAAGTACAACACCTTCTTTGATTAGAGTTGATCCTCCAAGGATGGCGTACAAGAATGGCTAGTTTTCCTCTAGGAGAAAGTGTAGGCTTGGGCTTATGTTAATGGGGCTAAGTACAATTAGGCATTACTACTCACTCCCTCAAGAATTACTCTCATCAATGGCTTGAATGCTTGAGTTCCTTCCAAGGAAGAAGAGGTCCCCTTTTATAGGTGAAGGGAACCACAAGGGTTTACACAAGAAGAGAGGAGCCAGTGTGAACAGGAATTGGAAAAGTTGGAAATGAGCTGTCCCTGCATGATGTGGGCAGACTGGGGTCCAGTATTTTGATCATATCTCCTCAACCGTAGCTCCAAATAAAAAAGTAAAAATATGGGCAGAAACTTCAGCTCATTAGCTACGATTTTCATTTTAAAATCATTCTCCAATTCGGATTGGAACCTTGTGTAAAAAATTCATCAAAATAGGGTCCATTTCTGGCAGCAAAAGTCTTCATGTGTCCCCTTAGCCTAGACTTTCATTTGATTCCAAAGGACAACCTCATGCCATATGAAATCATGACATTGCTCCTTGACAAAGTTTTGTAATCATGCTTGCAATAATGCATTAAAATAAGTGTATCTTGAAATCATGCCACCTAGTGTCCCACTAGGATTTGATTCTCTCCTAGTAGCTATTTAAAAAGAAATATAAGAAAAGTATAAAAAATACATAGAATATATATATATTGGAGTTTACCCTAGATATAGGATCTAGCTAGGGTGTGAGATGATAATGAAATAGTAGAAATAAAGAATCAATGCTTTTTGCCCCCAAGTTAAAGAGGCGGAGCTATTGACACTTTTCCCATAGTATTTTTTGATGGTAAAGTAAGAATACATTACCCTTGAGATAAATAATAAGATGAGATAGAAAGCTTATTTTTATACTTACATATGCATATGTACATTATAGGAAATATAATTATGTATCTAAAAAAATACAAGATAGATTTTGTAGCATGCGTTCCCACTATGTACGTGTCACAGCACGACAACGCGAGGCCGGAAGGGTGTGTGTGTGTGCGCGTGCTTTGCGGACACCCAGAAGGGTGTGTATTGTGTGTGTGTGTGTGCTTTGCGGACTGCGCCTGCGCGAGGTGAATGGGTGGATGTGTGGGTGATATGCGGACTGCTGCGCACAGCGTGGATGGGAGAGAGGGAGAGGGGGGTGTGATTGTGTGTGTGTGTGTGTTGTGTGTGTGGGTGGTCCTAATGCGACGCTGCCCGTGAGAGGGAGAGAGAGAGAGAGAGGATATTCTTGCTTGCGTGGCCTGAGGCCGGGTGAGAGAGAGCGAGAGTATTCCGCGTTGAGCTTGGGAGAGATGTGTGTGAGGGAGAGGGAGGGTGAGGTTTTGGGATAAGAGAGAGAGAGAGAGTGTGTGAGGAGAGAGGGATGAGGTGGGGAGTGGGGTATGGGAGATGTGTGGGTGAGAGGGAGAGGGGGGGGGGGGGGGGGATAAGTCAATGGTGGAGTGAGGGAATAATATTTGCCGTGGGCAAGAGAGAGGGGGGGGAATGAGGCCGAGGAGAGGGGAATGAGGCCGATGGGGGTGAGGCGAGCGGGTGGGGAAGAGGGAGGAGGGGTCGGGGAGAGAATATTAGCGAGCCAAAAGGGGGGGGGGGGGGTGGTGGTAATTGTGAGGGGAATGTAAGGGTGAGTGTAAGAATGCAGAGAGCGGAAGGGGGGGGGGGGGGATTTCCATGCGGCTCACACAGAGGGAGCACGAGAGAGGGTGGGAGTTGTTTTTTTTAAAGGGCTTCTGCATGGCTGGGGAGGGTGGGGGGGTAAATTGAGAGAGAGAGATATTAGGGAAAGGGTATGTAGGAAAATGAGAGAGAGAGAGAGAGGAGAGAGAGAGAGAGAGAGAGAGAGAGAGAGAGAGAGAGTTTTTATCCAATGCCCGTAGGGGGGGGGGGGGGGGGAGGGGGGGGAAATAAGCTATGGTGGGGGGTTAGTTACTGAGAGGGGGGGGGGTCAAATGAGTTTTTTTTCTCTTTTTCGTTGATTTCTTGAAAGTCGGCTTTTTTTTTTTTCCCTATCATTAGCCCTTCCCTTTTTGCTAGAGGCATTCATGCTTTAGCCTTCTCTGCTTTCTTCAGCTGTAGAGTTAGAGGGTTATCCCTGTTCTGGAATGTCTAGCACGAATTCTGGGTCAAACCTAAGAAAATACCTTTTCAGTCTCCATCCATTGACTCTAGTCTTTGTGAATTCTCCCATCTGCTTCCATCAGCTTATAGCTTGCCGTTGTCATAGCGCTTCTTGATGATGAATGGCCCTTCCCATCTCGGTTGAAATTTCTTATCTTCCTACTATCAAATCTGTTGTCGTATCGCAGTACTAGCATGCCTTTTTTTTCAGTCCTTTCTCTTTAAGCCCTTGATTGAAAGTGAGTCGGCGTCGTTCTAACCTGTGCTATATAGTGATTGATTGCTTCTTCCCTATCAGTTGGAGTCTCTCTAGATCCAAGATGTGTTTTGGAGGTTTACAATTGGACGGTGTGTCTGGCTAGCCAAGACTCATAAGCTAGCTATTTGTACCTCAATGGGTATAGAATTGCCTCCTTCCCATAAACTAGATGGAGAGGAGTGAAACCTAGTGATGTTCGGAACGTTGTTCTGTAGGCCCAAAGAGCTGCCATGAGATGTTTATTGTCATAATAATCAATATCTAATTCTCCTAAATGATTTTCTCATATTAAACTGATCATTTAATGTGGGGAAGGCCAGGGGAGAAAAAGCTAGAATATTGGTTAAGCTAGGAGACCGGCCACAGTAGGGATCCAAAGGACGGAAAATAGGGATCCAAAGGGGGGGCCATCTGCACAAGAGCCATGTGCAACAATGGGCACAAAAGACCCTAAGGTTCAGCCCATTAAGACTTCCAAAATGCTAAGGTTCCAAAATTTCAAAGGTTATGTCCAAAAGCTCAACCCTAGGGAAAATTGGATGCTTAGTGTGTGTACAAAAGTCTTCTTCAAAGCCTACAAAGGAGGGGCGAGCCCATTTAGTAGGGGATGAGAGAGAAAGCCACACACAACACACACAGACTCCCTTTACACGTGATTCATGTATGTTGGCCCATTTGCTAGCAAGCCTCTACTCAAAGGAAGGCTTAGCTTCGAGCTCACAGCCACGTCTTGTAAGACAAGATTGGAATATAAAGTAGTGCTTGTGTTCATTCTATAGAATGCTAAAGATTGTAGCAAAACATATATAATGAAGGATATTAGGACTAACCATACCTTCAGAAAATGGCGTGGTTTTATCGAAGTGAATATCTCAATGATTGCTTTAATTTTACCTACTAAAGCAACTCATTTGTCATGGGTTGCCATTTTCTCATGGTAGGAAACCAAATTTCAATGGTAATTCTTGCAACCAACCTTAAGTAGACTTTAGGACTGTCTTCAAGACAAACAAATATTTTTTCAAGTTTTGATACAAAATCTAAGTAACTAATAATAGTGCCCCTTTTCTCATTGGTTGAAAAACATTACGCTAGCGAAAACCCTCTCGAATCTCATCATACATTTGTTTTCATCCAAAATATGGCATGTGAATATTACGGGGCATTTGGCCACTCAAGGGCATCTACATGGTCACCATGGCCTCCCTATGGCTATATGGCTATAGGATCTCTCATTACATTAGAGGTGGTCGTATGGCCATAGGATCTCTCACTATATTAAAGGGCATCTTGTCGCTCTAGGGCCATAGGGTACCAATGTAGAAGTTTTGAAGGGGCATTTAGGCGATTCAAGGGCACCTACATAGGCATCAGGGCAGCCTTATAGCCCTAAGACCATAGGGGCTCTCATCAGATTTGAGGACACTTTGTGTAATGGGAATGGCCTATGAAATTTGAGAATAGCGGAATAAGAGAATTAGAGTAAGCATTTTTGTGAGATCACTTTGAGAACATAGAGGGTGAACTTAATTGATGGTAGCAACATGAACATAGTACTTGATTAACTTGGCATGAACAATGCTTTTGCAAGAGAGAAAGTATTAGAGAACATGACAATAGTTAAGGACCGGATTTACTTGGAGCCGGTCCCTCCTCCAAAAGGCGTTTGTATTATAGATTATCCCATCAAGAGGGACTTGGTACAATACAATCTTTATGTTCTTTGTGACCTTGGTGATGCTATGAAAATGAAAAGCTTCATACATCATGAGCATAACATAAACTTTGCAAAAAGCATTAACTATCCCAAGTTTCAGTCTCAAGGCCTCAAACACCTTCGAAGGTGGAGAGAGCTAGCGGGGAATAAGGATAGGAAAGAGGAAGAAGAATCATTCATAGGAGAAATAAATAGCTCCTCACTTATCATCACTCTTCTCGCTTAGCATAGCATAATAGCATAGTAATGAAGATGAAGAAGATGGCAAGCTTAAGCATTGAAGCATGGCTCTTGGTTGGATTTGCATTCCATAGCCAAGAGTGTTGGTGTAGGCTCTCTACTTCTCAACAAGCTTGGAGAAGGAGATGGAGCTCTTGCACTTTGCACTCCACACAATGAGAGAATGTGTGTGTGTGTGTGTGTGTGTGTGTGTGTGTGTGTGTGTGTGTGTGTGTAGGAGAGAATACCCCCCTCTCATGCTTGGTCCACACCTCTCTCTCTCTCTCTCTCTCTCTCTCTCTCTCTCTCTCTCTCTCTCTTATTATTTTATTATTTCATTTGGACGTGTCCTCTTTTTCCTCTTTGAAAGAAAAAACTTAATTATTTATTTTTATGTATCTAGATTCTCATTGGACCCCTTTAAAACCTATCCAATAGCATTCAAGTACATCATGAGGGTCACGTGCGGAGGAACATTTGAACATGTGTTTTTTATGTTTATTAAGTCATTTGGTTGAATTGAATATTTCAAGGACTTAGTCAATCAAGCAAGCATGTGTCTTTTATGCTTCTTAAGTCATTTGTTTTGAATTGAATACTTCAAGCCTTAGTCAATCAAGCCTGGAATCATTCATGCCTCTTGAGAATTTATCTTAATATTTCAAAAACCTTAGTCATTTAGGCATAAAAATCACCTCAAGCTTTGGGCAAGGTTCCCACAACCACTTTAAGCATCTTACCACCTCATGCTTGGGTAGGATTCCCACCTCGAGGTTAGCCCTAGCTTGCGTAAGGTCAAAAGACTTTTTAACACTAACTTTTGGAGGTCTTTAATTAAGCTAAACCTAAGGTCTTTTAAGCTTCATTACATGCATGTTGCTCTTTGATAAACTACATCCGTTTGGACCCCTTTTGAGATGTAATCATCTCTCCTCTTGGTCCCTTGCGAGATAAATCTAGAAGCACTTATTGCACATTGCTATTTGGTAAACCGTCTCCTTTTGGACCCCTATTGAGAAGCAACCATTTCTCATTTTAGTCTACTGTTGAGATAGGTCTAGAAGCACATAAATATATCATAACTCTTGTTCCCCTTTTATCTTCCCATATTAAGTGATCAGTTTAATATGAGAAAATCGTTTGGTAAAGTTAGATATTACATTTTATGACACTTTGTAACCCTAAGGCCATAGGGTGCCAATGTAGAAGCTCTAGAGGGGTATGTTGGTCACTCAAGGGCACTTACATGGGCACCATGACTGCCCAATGGTCCTAGGGCCATAGGATCGCTCATTAGATAAGTGGGCACCATGTGGCCCGGGGACATAGGATGCCAATGTAGAAGCTCTATAGGGACACTTAGACCACCCAATAGCCTTGGGACTATTGGGTTCTCTTTGCAAAGGTTCATACATAAACGTCCTAGAAGGAACCTTGGTTGCCCTATGGCCATAGGATTCCTCAACACAATAGAGGGCACGGTATAGCCCTAGGTCCATAGGGAACCAACATAAAGGTTCTACAAGGGCACATAGGCCACACAATATCCTTGGGACTATTAGATTCTCTTTGCACCCTATGACACTAGGGCCATACAAAAATCCAATAACAGAGGGAACCCTGTGGTCCTAGGGTCATAGGGTGTTGACATAGAGGCTCTATAAGGCCATATAGGCCACCTAATAGCCTTGGGGCTACTAGGTTCCGTTTATACATGTTCTTACTTAAAGGTCTTAGAGGGAATTATGGCCATTGTATGGCCCTAAGGCCATATGGTGACTCACTTATAGATAAGACAACTCGTGGCCCTCGGGCTATAGGATTTCAACATAGAGGCTCTACAAGGGCAACTAGGCCACCCAATGGCCTTGAAGCTCTCAGAAAGAGACCTATTTATAAATGTTTCTATCTAAAGGTCCTAGAGGGCACCTTGGTTACCCTATGGCCTAAGGGCTATAAGGTTCCTCACTAACATAGAGGGCACCCTATGCCCCTAGGTCCATAGGGGTGCTAATGTAAAGGCTCTACAAGGGTGAATATGTGCTTTGATGTAGATGTTACTACTTAAAGGTCCTAGCATGCACTTTGGTCACCCAATGGCATTGAAGCTATTATGTTTTATTTGCAAATATTTCTATCTAAGGACCCTAGAGGGAACCTTTGTTACCCAATGGCCCAAGGTGTCAAAGTCGACGATGCGAAAGCGTAGAGACCAAGGGGGGAGAGAGAGAGAGAGAGAGAGAGAGAGAGAGAGTTTCTTGAACCAATTAACCTTGGCAAATAATAACTGATACAATGTACAATGGGACCATGGAGTCACAAATATACCAACCTCAATAAATTGCCCTACCTAGACTTTCACAAATAAGTAATATAAATACCTGAAAGCCAAAATAAATAATGGGATTACTTTGGGCAGTTCACTTGAGATGCCTAAACTCTAACACCCCCTTTTTCAGCTCATAGTGGACATAAATAGTGAGACCAATTCAATGAGGAAGCTACCATGGACACCCCAGTAGCCGTACACTCCACTGGATACACCTCGGATTTACTACCCTTCAACTTTTTTCCTTAGAAGAATGCCATCTTGAGCAGCAAATGCCATTTTGAAAATTGAACTATAGACCACACTACGTCCAAGAATTCCCATTTGTGAATTGTGAACACATCACATCCAAATTACTCCAAGATAATGAACTTTGAAACACATCATGTCCATAATTTGACCAACAACAATGGATTGGTGCACTCATCCATAGTGTTTTAGATAAGTCTAATTGGTTCCCTGCCACATGCATGTGCCTTGAACTCCAACCCACAGGTTCAAACACCGATAACTTGAAATCCAATACAAGGGTCCAAATTAATTATACGAAGCATTTTGTTCCCTTCTCTGCCATTCACAAGCCTCTCTCTCGCTGAAGCTAGTGGCAGCCAACTGCCCTTTGACTAGAAATCTGGTGCCGTGGCCACTATGGTCGCCACCACGTGTGCCATGCTGAACTCCTTTGTCAAATCTTTATCACCGTTATCTTTGTTTAGCTTGCCTTTATCTTTGCCTCTTTGTGAGTTCCTGCTTTTGTCTTTGGCTTCAAACTCCCCAGCCAAAGAAAGCATCGTGTCACATTTATAACATTGGTTTTCATACGTCATGGGTACCGAGGTAGATAATTGAGTACTGGTAATGCCGTCCTTGTCAAGATTTTCTTTGCCATTGTCCTCTAGCGAACTCATACATTTTCTTTTGGCTTCATAATCCCAAGCCAAAAAATTTGTCAATTTTTTCTAGAACTTTGTCCGTGCATAGGCCGCTAAATGTATGGTGGTTGATTTCATATCCATAGCCTTTTGGTGGTTTTGGTCGATGTTGTTGCGGGTGCTCAAGCAAGGGGCAGCCATACTTAAGTTGCAAGATCTTGAAATATTTGGGTTCCTTCTTGCACTCTGAGTGGTGGCTACAACAATTCCACCAAGCCACTTTGCCTTAAGCTGATCCACTTTCAGACCTCTCCTTCCAAGCTAGTCCAAAAGTTATAAGATTTGCAGCAAAAAAAATCCCAAAACTCCTTTATTGTGTTTGCAAGCCGTTTTCCACATTCCCTCCTTCTGAGCCACGTTGAGTTTCTCCCTTTCTGCAGGCATCAACCTTCTAATGCAAAACTACTTGAAACGCTACAGCAGACCAGGGGAGGAGGTCACATGGGGAGAGGACAAAGGAGGCATTCTGAAAGCCCATTGGCAAGGATGGGGGAAAGAGAAGATGGCACCGCCAAGGTCAAGGGCCACTAGAATTTTAAAACGTTGGTCGGGAGGGTTCACCAGCGCTGCAAAGGAGCTGCACGGTGTGACATTTCAAAACACAGAAGGGGGAGATCGTTCCCCAGCCTAGACCCTCTTCCGACAACGTTTCAAATTATTGTGATGGCAAGGCAAGGGGTTACACACATGTCAGTTGTTTTTGGCAAGGCTAGCATTTTAGAACGCAAGGGGTTGAGATAGTCCAACTCGAAAGGGCATCGTTTCCAAAATGCAAGTTGCAGAGGGTGATGATGCTAGCCAATGGGTGAGGACTCTCTGCGGTTCTTCTCCTCAACAAAACGCCTTGCTCCACCAAGGTCATAGAGCACAAAGCTTTGGTACCATGTCAAAGTCGACGATGCGTCTAGGGAGTCCACTGTGTAAAAATTTCATATATCACGTACAAACAAGAGGTATTTAAATAATCCCTTACCAGGATATTTTCAAGTATTATGTACCCCTAGCCCTTACATATGAAAATTTTCACTTTTTGAATTAAAAACCCCTTCACCTAAGTACTTTTTTTTTTAATGTACCTAATTATAAATTCCTTATTTTGTTCGCACGTGCTATCTTACATATTTCCTAGTGGACTCATAGGACGATGTGGAAGCATACATAACAAGGGAAGAAAGCACGAGAGAGAGAGAGAGAGAGAGAGAGAGAGAGAGAGAGAGAGAGAGAGAGAGAGAGAGAGAGAGCATACATAACAAGGGAAGAAAGCACGAGAGAGAGAGAGAGAGAGACTCTTGAACCAATCAACCTTGGCAATGAATATTTGATACAATGTACAATGGGGGCATGGGGTCATATATATACCCACCTCAGTAAATTGCCCTACCCAAACTTTTACAAACAAGTAAAATAAATACCTAAAAGCCAAAAAAAATAATGGAATCACTTTGGGCAGTTCATTTGAGATTCCTTAACTTTAACACAAGGTCCATAGGGTTCCTCACTAACATAGAGGGCATGATGTGGCCCTAGGCCATAGGGTGCTAACATAAAGGCTCTCCAATGGGGGATTAGGTGCTTTGGTGTAGATGTCACTGATATCTAATTTAGGTCTTACAGGATACCTTGGTCATAGGGGGCCAACATAGAGGCCCTAAAGGGCACCTTAGCCACCCTATGGCCCTATGGCTATAGGGTTTCTCACTATGATATAGGGCACCATGTGGCCCTAGGGCTATAGGGTACTAACATATAGGCCCTACAAGCGCACCTATGCCACCAAAGGACACCTACATGAGCACCTTGGTCATCATGTGACCTTTGGGCCATAGGAATCCTTCATAGCATAGAGGTTTCACTCTGGCCCTAGGGCCATAGGCTGCCAACATAGAGGCTTTACAATGGCACTTATGCCACCTAATGTCCTTCGGTCCACTAGGTTCTTACTGTAGATATTTTTATTCAAAGGTCATAGAGGGTACCTTGGCTACCCTATGGCTATCCTCAACCATAGGGTTCAACACTATCCTAGAGGGCATCATGTGGCCCTAGGGCCATAGGGTGCCAACATGGAGGCTCTACAAGGGTACATACTCAAGGGTACATACCCAAGGGCACCTATAAAGGCTCCTTAGGGACCATAATAGAGTAGACATCATCCTATGTCCCTAGGGCCATAGGGTGCCAACATACTTCATAGGGGCACCTAAATGACCCAAAGGCCTTGAAGCCATTAGGTGTTGTATTTAGAGGTACCACATAATACCCTTAAAGGGAACCTTTACCACCTTATGGCCTTAAGTCCATAGGGTTCCTCTCTAGCAAAGAGGGTGCACTATGGATTTGAATCATAGGGTCTTAGCAAAAATTCTCTACAAGGCCACCTAGGGTGTTCACAAAAATGCTCTACATGGTCACTACGTGCTTTTTTTGCAAAGGTACGACATAATATACTTAGAGGGCTCCTTGGCCACCTTATGGACCTAGAGTAGAGGGTAGTATGTGGCCCATAGGATTCCAACATAGAGGCTCTATATAAGCTCACTCATTGTCAAGCCTCGCTAGCTTATTATAGAGACAGTGATAATCACGTACATAACTGTCATACCATGAAACGGAGTCGACTCAACTGGTGCATGATGGAGGCTACAAGAGGTTTTCAAGCATTTGGGAAACACACACAATCCTAATCTACCCAAAGCTACACTCAACTGTATGTAAGGCAATAAAGACTAATCAAAACATCCATAAGCAAATCTCATTGATTCACGAAGCATATGAAATCCAAACTGAACCAAACTTGAAGGAAGGATATGCAATAATGAAAGACACATGTATATGGCCTCAAATCCCTCTTTTGACCACTTTTCAAAATCATGCTTATTATCTATAGGGTACATTTGACCTAACTATTTTTGGTCCCAAATGCACTCTATAGCTTAGCAATGTTTTCCTAATACCCCTCCTATACATAAAATGGAATTTGGATGTATAAAACTTGAGTTATGAGCAAAATTAGAAGAGTATTAGCTACAAAAAAATCAGAAATATATCATGAGAAACTTACAATGTTGCATACAGCTTTTTCATGTGAACATAATGGAACAAACAGTGCTCCAAACAGACCATTCATACGAGATTTACGATCTTGAGAAGGAAGGAGAATAGATAGTACTCAATAAGGACATTGTATGCTTATTATCCAAAGAACCTTTTTACAAAAATTGACTTTTATACCTTAACCATAAGATTTTAGGGCAAAAATGAGTAACTTGCTAACTCTTTTACAGCCGAGGGATTTATTGATACAATTTGAAAGCATTTAATCCCACTCAATCTGACTCATAATTATATAATCACTTACATGCTTGGCTCAATAATTAATGAATTAAAAAAGCGTGTAGCTATAGACATCCAAATTGCTCAAAAAAATAAAAAATTACAATATATGATGTTATAAAGGCTCATAGGTTAGTTGTATAGCTAACATTCTCCCCCTTGAATTATGGGTCGTATGTGGCATAGCTAGCCAATGGCTTGGCTATTGCCCTTGATGTTCTTTGTGGAGGTCCTCCACACTTTGAAGTATTTGATGCGAATATCTTTTTTTTCATGGTGATTTTGTTCTTTTCTTCAATAGCTGAGTAGGCCACAAACCTTGCATGGGGTTTTATACAACCAGGCTAAAGATTCTGGATCAAAAGGTAAAGAAGCCCATGCAAAATGCCTCCGTGAATGTTTGCATATAGTATGAAGGCAAAAACATGAGTTTGGCATAAAACCCATAAATCACTTCATCTAAGGTTTGGTTGGATAAGTCATAACAAAAGCCCTTGTTGCCCTCAAGGAATGACATCCAAGCTTTGTCACTCTTCTCTGCCTTTGGAAAGTCTCTATATAGGTTAGCAAAATTCTTGCTATCTTAATCAGCATGATGCAGGACAAATCCGAAATTCTCTTGAACATCTACATTGCCTCTATGAGAGTAAAAACCATATATTCTTTAGTTGGTTTACCATCTTTGAATGGTGTTAGACTTGAGTAATTCTGCCATGGCAGATGCTTCTTTTTTATGACCTTGTGGCTCTCCCAATAGTACATGCATGCTACAAGGAAATGTGTAGGATATTCCCTCATATCTTCAAGAGCATTTCTATGAAATATGAGATACATCGGATACTTTGGCAGCCAAATTCTTTGCCATTAGGATGTTTTAATGTGAATTGGTCTTTTGATCCTTCACTAGACTTTCTTTTATGGGGAGAAGCTCAAAATTTATCAGCAGGTATACGAGAGATTGCTCATGCCAGTCATTAATCATCTTGGCAGTGATTAGGGTGACATTGAGAGAATGCAAAACTCTCTCTTCCCATTGCATGGATTCCTTCCAAATTTGCTCGGTCTCTCTTGATACCATAGTCTTGAGCTCTAATTCTACCAAACATCTTAAGCTAGACATTGATGAGGTCCCCTCCTCAACTTTTGTAGGTGTGATTTTAGGTAGCTGTGTTGACACACCACTTGGATCTATCAAACACTATACAAATTGGAATGCCTATGAATATCCCATGGGTAACTCTAGTGCATCTTCATCTTTCTCTACTTGCTTTTTGTTGTTTGCCAATGCCACTTTAAGTAAATTCTTCAAACTTTCTAACTCTGCTTGGTAGGCTTGCTTTTTTTGCATAAAGCTAATTGCTAACTCCCTCTGTTGCATTTTCTCAATCTTTAACTCCATCTAAAAGTCTTGGTTTCCCTTTCCACTGCCTAGTAGGACAGGTTTGAGCCATGTAGTGATAGGATTGTGGGATTTTCTTTTAAGTTGGCAAGAAGTTCACTTTGGTCCTTTACTTTGGCTTTTGCTTGAGCTATCTGTAGATTAGCCACTTCCATTTGTGTCTATAGCCATTATACATGTGCATTTGAATCTAGAAGAGCTTTATTTGCCTCTTGTCACTTCCTTTCTTGCTTTTTCATAGTATAAAATAGGATTGTGGCCATTGTTTGTACTTCTTATATGTGTTTTTGGTCCTTATCTTCTTGTAGGTCCTTGAACAATGCTTGGGATTTGTTGTGTTTATAGGTGTACTCGTCGAGAAATGCATCGATCATCTCAATCCTTGTGGCCCAATAGTGCTCTCTATCCCTTAAGCTTTTAATGCTTTCTTGGTGAGTATTTACTTTTGTGTTTAGTAGCTCCACCATGGATCGGATATGCTCTGCATAATCTTTTGTATCTCACAAAGGAGCCACCTGCCTGGCAATTGATGTAATAGCCTCCCCTCGAGCTTCCACACGCTCAGTTTTGATATCCATCCTTTCTTTTCTTTGTTTGGAATCACCTTTTTTGGACTCTATAACTTTGGTAATTTTCCCTCCTGTTATTGACTTTGTTCTAGAGGTGTATCAGCAGGCATGTCATCTTTTGGGGGTCTTCTTGTATAGGTGACAAGGTTGACTATTTGGTTTCCTCCATAGTGGTAGATATAGGTGTATCTTTCTTTGAAAAGTAGTTTCTTGTCCCTTTGAGGTGTCTAGGGTAGTGGGCTTCTCTGTCGCTAATTTTTCTTCTTCCTGAAAGGTCTTATGGGCCCTTGTTCATTCTTCAAGACCATAGAGATATTCCAACCCAGCCAATGGGTCATCGGCATTTCGAAACATCGAGTTTTTTGTTTGGAGCTTTTTGAGGATCATGTTGTCAATATTATTCAAAGTCCTCTTTCTAGTTTGAAAGCTTCTCTTTCCCTTTGTAGTCAAGTTGTCCTTTGAGAGGATTCTTCAATGCACACTGGTGGGGGCCCTCTTGCCCGTTTGCATTTTCTCTCATCCAATTTTTCTTACCCCTTATAGCTTTTTTCTTCTCTTCTTCTATCTCTGAGGAGACGTGTTCTTCTTCCTTCTCATCTTAGTCTCCCCCTTCAAACTCCTGCTCTTCATCTTCTTTGTCTTCTTCTTCCTTGAAACTCTCTATCAATTTTCTCTTTGATCAGTCGCCAATGGATTAGGCCCCTTTCATTTCCTCCTCCTCTTCCTCTTCATTGTTTACACCGGCTATCAGCTAGACATTTTGATCTGGACCAGGTAGCACGTTTTTGGTCATCCCCACTGCATGACAGCTATCTTGGTAAGTATTTCCATGGACCCTATGTCGGACACGCCATGAATTTTCTTTGTTCTCTACAAAGTGTTGAGCACATTCTAGGCATGATCAATTGGCATGGGCTGCTTGGACTTTAAGACTATTGTGAAGGTCAAAGCCACATCATGGTTGGGTGTAGTGTATCTTGGGGGCCTCTTTGCCGTGAAATGAAGGTGTTGGAGATATAATCTGGTAGGTTCTTCAACGTGTTTTTGTATCATATCAGCAAATGTGGTTGCAAGTTGAATTCCTAGTAAAGACTCTTGTGCACCTATTTTCTTCTTTTTTTCTACATTTTGGATATACACACTTGTTTTCCTTCATAAGATGAAGCTCTAAATGTGGTTTAGTTGAAATTTGATTTCTCTAAGTGTGCATTAGGCCAAATTTTGTAAATCAGTAAGTCTAGTGCATTTTTTGACCAAGTGTAAATATGAAAATGATTTTTTCTAACTTCAATGGATATATGGGCTCATTATGACATGTGGAAGCAAGGTGCAAAGAAATTTTTTAAAAATTGGGTCATTTTGGGATGTTAGATAATAATTGCACGTATTATTTACCCATGCAAGTTTTTAACAAAACATTGTACCATTGAAATGGGACAGCAACCCTGTTCAACCATGTCAGGGGCTGAGCAACACTTGCATATATGAAAACGAGTTTGCAATGATAACCTATATGTCCTACAAAGCTCTAAACACCCTTGGGGTTGATTAGGGGAGGAAACCTCAAAATGGCCACTATCTTATAAGGGCCATGAGCTAAACCTTTAGCAGACACTACATGACGTAAAGTCATACCTTAAGTGACCAAAATTTGGCATCTATTAGATGAAGATGAGGAGATTATCAATATCCAGAGGACAAAAGATGATGTAAATTGTACAATTGAAAGCAGGTTGGGCATTTTCAATCCAAAGGCCATTTTATTGTAGATGAATAAGCCTTAATGTAAGTAACAAAAGCAGTCTTGATTTGGTCATCAGGATGGATCCCCAAATGATTCTAGCCACTTAAACCATCCATGAAACTATAGACTACATGCCTAGCCACATTTTCTAGGACCTTTTTTACGAAAGGCTTCAAAAAGCCATCAGGAATTGTCACCTTGTTGCAAGTGCATTAGTTTGACACAGATGTAGATTTTGTTGGACTGCTTCTTTGGAGCTATGAATATTGGTGGTGATAGCCATTTTTCGGCTCTCTGTAATTGCCATAGTGAGTTATCTCACCCTATCAAATCACTCAAACACTGTGGTTACCCTCACCCTTTCACTGTATATAGGTGCGTGTGAGTTAGGGGACTTTTCCCATCTCTCCTTACTGAAATAAAAAACCCTCAATTAGCTAGTCATTCTGCTAGTTGAGCCAAAAAAATAAAAAATATAAAAAATATAAGTATATTATGGTCCATGCGTATGTAAATATTTCTTTGTATATAGGGCTTAAATAAAAGATTTTTTCATAATTATTTTGGTATTTCTTTAAATATTTCTACCTAGGTGTGTGTTATTTATGCTCTGTACATTGCCTCACCATTACCACAATTTTTCTTACCATTTTTCTTACTCTTTATTCCATATAGAAATATTTTCATGTAAGCTTCTCTTATATTTGGTGTAACTCCACCCCAACAAAAATCCAAAAAATCTAGTTTTATTTATGTGTATATTTTTTCACTATTGTGATTTTTTCCTTCCTACATCTATTTTGTTTTTTTTTCTAAAACATTAGAACACCAAAAATATTTATCTTTTTATGGTAGCCTCATAATGAGAGAGATTTCTTTTGACCCCTTTATATTTTTTCTACTTATATTATTTATATTTGACATGTACATATTTTTTTAGACCCCTCAATATTTGATTTTCTTAGTTGTACTATTCACTTATATCATGATCTCAATAATATCTTCAATTATAGACCTACCAAATAAGGTCAAGGGTAGGTGGCATGCATACATGCACTATGGAGGGCTCACTCTTGGAGGTATTCAAAAGAATCATCCAAAGAAGGACCCCACAAGGACCTTGTGCAGTGGAAAAAAACGGTCGGTTTTGCTGAATTTTTAAAGTTCACTTACTCTCCGAATTTGAAAAGGTGATACAAACAAAAGTTGTAGCTCGTGGGCTGAACTTTTGTCTCAAATTTTTTCATATTTTTTTCAGCTACGAGCTGTGAGCTATGATTTTATTAGTGGAGCCCAATTTTCCCATGCTATGCAGCCACACTCTCTCTTCCAATTTATCATTTTCCTCTTTCACACACACTTCTCCACTCATCGTCCCCACCTCTCTCACCACTCCTCTCTGCACCCTACTCACCTTCTCCTCAACCTTGAAGAATAAGAGAAACCATGGTGAACTCATACCTCCCACACACAATTCCATTCCAAAATTGACCACCTAGTCTCATTTTTCCTCCTCCAAATTACCCATATCTATCAAAAAAACCACAAAATTCAGTCTCTTCTCTTAAAAGACAGCATCATGGTGGTTGATTACTTAGCTTCAATTACTTTGTCTCTCAACGAAGGGCAAGAGTGGAGAAAAAATATACCGTCAAAGCTAGGGGACCGTCAACAAGCGTCAAAATTGGCCCTACTCAAGACACTTGGAGCATCAACCTTGTAAGAAATCCACCTTTTCTTACCTCTTAAGAGTTTTTCTTCCTTATTTGTATCCTACATGGATACTCCCATTGTAAATATCCAATTCCATTTGTAAAATAATACTAACTCTACTAACACTAACCCACTATGAAAAGTCCTATCACCTCCATTTCTCTCCTCTCTCTTTCCCCACCAACTTCTTGATAATTCCAAGCAAAAGAAATTAGATAAATTGCTGAAAATCTAACCCAACCATGGTTAGAGGAGTAACCCTAGCCTTCAAAATTGCTATAAAAGGAGGGTGTAGCTCGCACAAAAGGGGGGAGCCATAAGCAAGAGCACTATGCTATAGCTTGAGAAGCCAAGCTCAACCTCTCTAGAAGGAGCTCTTGAGTGGAAGCTCATTGTCTTATGTATGTGCATGTGTTGTAATAGGGGATTAGCAAGGAAACTCTATGCCATTGTAATAGAGAGAGTGATCATTCAATTGAGAGTAGGAAATCTATCATTTCTCCTACTAGTGTAAGCCCAACATTTGCTGAATCAAGGAGGGTGGATTTGGACTAAGCTTGGATACTTTGTCTCCCTTCCAATGTGAAGTAATGGACAACAATGATGCGTAAGTGTCTTGGTGTTTTTTGTTAAGTTCTTGATAGCTTGTCTCTGGTGTTGTCATCAATCTAGCCATAAATCCCACATACTGTAAGAGCGCGACAGGGTGGAGAGGACTCCCCTGGCCTTAAGACAGTGATTGGGGTGGCTTTTCTTGTGATGTATTGTGGTGAAATTTACGCAAGCTATGTTGAACAAATACTAATCTCACTTTGATTTGTCATGACAGATTTGTAAGAAGGTATTAATGCAACAAGCACCCCCTCCCCCTTTCTCTCTCTTTCTTAAATATATAGTTGTGTTTGCTTGATCATTGCCGATACGTTTCAAAGCAGCCCGAGCACTCTCTCTCTCTCTCTCTCTCTCTCTCTCTCTCTCTCTCTCTCTCTCTCTCTCTCTCTCTCTCTCTCTCTCTCTCTCTCTCTCTCTTTCTCTCTCTCTCTCTACGCGTCCTAGTTCGCATCCAAAACTAGGTGGTGCCCCAAATTTGTGTAGGGTTAGGTTGCGGGTTTGTGTGTGTGTTTGTTGTTTTTTCCAACCCCAACCCAATTGAGCAGCATGGGAGCCTAGAAGAGTGCTTGGAGGCCACTCTTCTTGTTGCTCGCCCCAGACCGCCTCAAATTGGTGCCCCCACTGAGGACAGGCTTGTGTATGTTTTGTGAAGGCTCAACCTTTAGCATAATCAAGTAGCTTGCATGAATCACGAGAATTTGTATGATCCCTTCATTCCCATTGCAAGGCAAAAGGTACACATAATTGTTAGTACTAATTTGCAATTTCAGCGAGTAATTCGTAGAATTTTAGGTCCTCTTAGGTTGGTAGAGATAAACGCATCAGTAAATCCTTTTATTTTGCCTCTCATTAGGTACGACCTTAGTTTGGACATCTATATTTTTGTTTTGTTTTAAGAATTAGGTCATGCATAGACCATGGATAATGGCCCAGGAATACAGGTTTTTCCCTTTCATTTCACTCCACACATTAGAGTAAACATTGCAATTAGTAGAAAAATCCATTTTCAACAACGTATGGTATTCATGTTTGGTGCCCAAAGAGTAGGAGAAATTCTCGCGTCACCAAACCCTGTCATTCTACCTCTTATTGATTATCATAGGTCATTTGATGTGAATATTTTTATTTTGTTGTAGAATAGATTGCAATTTAGAAAATATTATTGTGTAAATCTTTTAAAGAAAGAAAAAACAAAAACGCGTCACTTTGAAATCAATTCAATGGAGAGCCAACGCCAAATGTCTGGATATCCTCTTTTCTTTGGAGAGCCTGGAGAGGATGCAGAATTATTTTTAGCGAATTTCAAGATGTCTTGCCGTATCAAGAGGATAGTAACTGATCAAGAACGTGTAGAAATGTTTGAGGTGGTCCTTAGGAAAGATGCTAGAACTTGGTTTGACTCTTTGCCTGAGGAAGTTAAAGGGAATTACACGAAAGTTTTGAATCGTTTCAAGAAATACTTCTTTGATCCCCAAAACACTCAGAAATTATGGCAAGACATTGTTTCTCATAAGCAAAAAGACTTAGATGACTACTACTTGTACAAGCAAGAGTTCCTACGTCTTTGGGCTCTATGGATACGAAATGTTGCTAACCCTGGTGATGGTGCAGAATTTCTAAAGAAGGAGAGGTTCATAGCCGGACTCTTTCCTGACCTTAAGGTAAAAGTTGAGGCGGGTGCACCTGCTACCTTTGATGCAGCTGAAACTAGGGCTGCTGAGAAATATAGGAAACTCAAGTGCTTAAGGGGGGAGGTTCCAATAGAAGGTCTTAGACCCAAAGGTAAGTCACAAGCATCAACATGTAAGGAGCTTCCAGAGGTAACGGCGGAAGTGATTGAGAAGTTAAATGAATCTTTAAGCAGCTTGTCAATTCACCTTGCACAAGTTGTAGGTCCAAAGGGACAAGCAAAGAAGTCTAAAGAGCGAGACCCACGACCTAGGAGAGTCTTGCAATGTTGGAATTGCGGTCAATCTGGACATGGGATGTATAATTGTCCTTAGCCCCGTGGGGAGCCAGGGAGACCTAACTTGAATTACCTAGTGATGAATGCAGGTGAAGGAACTAGTCAGCAACCACGGCTTATACAAAGGCCAAATGGAGCAAGACCACCTCCACAAGGAGTGGAAGGAGTTCCACCTTTGCCAGACCCAAACGTGCATGTGGTAGAGGTGACAAATTCAAGAGAGGTTGACATGGAAGCAAATGGCATTAAGCGTGGCCGAGGGAAAGGTAAGGAGAAAGAAGGAGTTACATCACAAAGTGACCATGCACGAGAAAAGAAGGCAAAGGAGACCAAGGAAGCTAAGAGGACTCGACGTCGTATCAACCTCCAAGACTTTCCTCTTGGACATGGAATGGATCCATACAGCCTGTTGGAAGACATGAGAGGTAAGGGTCTTGATATCTCATGGCCTCAATTTCTTGCATTATGTCCACAAGTTAGGAGGGATTTAACAAGGGCAGTTAGCACTAGGAGAAAGGTAAAAGAGAGTGTGCCTTTTGTAAAAATTGCACAAGCTGAAATGAATGAGGACATTACACATGTGCTAGATTGTTACATAAAAGGGAGATTGTTTAGGAAAGGTCTAGTGGATGGGGGTGCACAAATTTGCATCATGACAGAGAGACTCATGCAAAATGTAGGCATGCACATTTATGAGACACCTGAAATTAAGGTCAAGATGGCAAACAATAGCAAGGCTAGGTGCGTAGGGATTTGTAAAAATGTTTTTGTGGAGGCCTTTGGCATTAAGAAGGCAGTGGATTTCTATGTCATGTCTACCAAAGGAAATGGTTACCCATTTATCCTAGGGAGACCATGGCTAATGAAAATGCGAGCTTTGCAGGATTGGGAGAGTGGAAAGCTAATTTGTAGGAACGACAATCATAAGAAGGTTGTCTTTGACATGAAGGAGCAACGCCAAGAGGAGCTCCATGAAGAATCATCTCAAAGTGAGACGGAAGAAGGTTGGACCGATAACACTTCAGAAGAAGAAAGTAGCGGCAGCATTACTGAAGAGGAGTCTTCCATCGAAGTCATGGGGGTAAGGTTTAAGCCAACCAACCAAGAGACCTCTTGTCAAGGTTTGGAGGAGGTAGGTTCCCAAGAGAACCAAAAAGTGGAAGATGAAAGAATGCTAGAAGGTATGCTATCTACAACACTTACAAAGGATGAAAGAGAGGAGTTCAAATGTGTGCTAAGGAAATTTCCTAGGCTTTTTGCTAAAGACTCCACAGATGTGCGTGGAGTAGATGCTGTTCAACACAAAATTGAGTTCAAGCCAGAGGCCACACCTAATGCTCAGAAGCTACGAAGTCTAGGAGTCATCAAGGAGCAGGCTTTACTCAAGGAGGTAAGAAATCTTCTAGCAGCAGGTTTCATTTATCCAGTGGAGAATTCAGAGTGGGTCTCTCCCGTTGTTGTCACTCCTAAGAAAAACGGAAAGTGGAGGGTGTGTGTGGATTACCTTCCACTCAATGAGGCAACAAAAAGAGATCACTTTCCCCTCCCATTTCAGGATGAGATACTAAATGAGGTAGCTGGTCATGAGAAGTACACTGTGTGTGATGGCTACTCAGGCTACTTTCAAATAGGTATCGCATTGGAAGATCAATTGAAAACAACCTTTATCACTCCTTGGGGTTGTTATGCTTTTAGAGTCATGCCATTTGGTCTGACAAATGCTCTTGCAACATTCCAACGTTTCATGAACATGGTGTTTCAAGCATTCTTTGGAAAGTCAATTAGGGTGTTCATTGATGATTTCTGCATTTATAGCTCAAAATCATTGCATCTACAAAGGGTAGAAGAAGGTTTAAAGAAGCTCTACGACATGGGAGGTCAACTCAACCCCGACAAGTGCCACATAGGTGAGGATGAAGTGATCTTGCTCGGTCACAAGGTTTCCTATAAAGGCATTGAGGTGGATCCTTCAAAGGCAAAGGCTCTTATTGAGCTCCCATCACCGAAGAGTCTTAAGGAGGTCATCTCTTTCATTCAGAAGGTGAAGTATATGTCACGCTTCATTCACTTAGCCTCGGAGTTGCTTCATCCTTTGCAAAAGTTGACACAACAAGTAGAATTTGCATGGTCTGATGAGCTTGAACAGTATTTTTGTAACATTAAAGTCATTTTGTCAGAGCTACCAACACTCATGCCTCCTTGTTGGGAGTACACATTCTTTGTTAGCTCTAGTGTTGGAAGGGAAACAATTGGTGCTGTGTTGCTACAACAAGATCCCCACAGTACAAGGATGCGACCCATCTACTTTGCTAGTAGGGTCATGAATGCTTTGGAGAGAGTATACACAGAAGCAGAACTCATGATGCTTTCTCTCATGTTTGCGGTAAGAATGTTTAGATCCTACCTGCTACCAAAACCTTTTGTAATTCTCACTGCAGAAAATTTGTTCCCTTGGGTGTCATCTCAAATGAATCTTAGTACTAGGATCTCAAAGTGGATTATGGAGTTGAAAGAGTTCCAATACTCTTTCAAGGTAGAAGATAGTGTGCGTACACAATTGGCAGGGATTCTCACTTATAGGGTACATGAGAAGGAAATTAAGGTGCCTCAAGTAAAGACCCTACCATTGCCACCACCAAAAAGTATTCCCAATGCTTTTACCTTGTTCTTTGATGGAGCTTTTCGACGAGCCACAGGGAAAGCAGGGGGAGGGCTAGTGTTGCTCAACCCAAGTGGAGAGGTGGTCATGAAAGAGAAGGTCAATCTACCAGGTTCAACTAGCAACAATGAAGCAGAATACGACACACTACTTCATGGTTTGAAGATGTGCATTGGCCAAGGGATAAAACGTCTCATGGTAAAGGGAGATTCACTTCTCATTGTTAAACAGATTTTAGGCATTTGGGCATGCAAGAATGAAAGCTTAAGGACAAAAGTTCATGCCATTCGTAAGATGTTTAATCAGTTTGAAGAAGTGCAACTATATCATATTCCGAGGAAACAAAATGAAGATGCCGATTTACTTGCACAACAAGCAGTTACATGTGTTGAGAGAGAAGTGCAGGTCATCATGGTGGCAGCAGCTGTCAAGCAATCGAGATACCAGGGATTGGAGTCATTGGCTCCCATTATTGGCTACATTTTGGAGGGTGAGTTTCCACAAGACTTCACGAAGGCTCAGAAGAGGAGACTCATGAAGAAGGCAAGTTTCTATCTCTTCCTAGAAGGCTCCCTCTATCAAAAAGGGAAGGATCAAGTGTGCAGAAGAGTACCAACTATCGAGGAAATTCCAGCCATTCTAAAAGGTTTGCATGAAGAGGCATGTGGTGGTCATTTTGCCCAAGAATCAACTGTGAAGAAGATTTTGCTTGCGGGGTATGTTTGGCCAAGCTTGCATGTGGACGTTCAACATTGGTGTAAAAGCTGTCACAATTGTCAGATAAATGGAAATAGAAGGTTGGTGCATGGCCCGAGGCAAATAGTTCTTGCAAATGGACCCTTTGAAAAGTGGGGCATTGATGCTATGGGTCCTCTGCCTAGGACAAAAAAATGGTAAACTCTACATTCTAGTGGTTGTAGACTATATGACTAGGTGGGTGGAAGCTCAAAGTGTGGCAAGAGTGAATGAGAGGACAATTAGCAAGTTTGTATACAATCACATTTGTTGCAGATTTGGCACACCTTTGGAGATTGTTTGTGATAATGGTCTAGGGTTTAGGAAGGGCTTGCTCACAGAAGTTTGTGAAGAGCTTCACATTCTACATCGTCATAGCACACCATACTACCCACAATCAAATGGTTTGGTGGAGAAGGCTAATGGTGTCATTGCAGGAATCATTAGAAAGATGGTGCAAAACAAAACAAAATTATGGGATGACTTCTTGGATGGTGCCTTGTGGGCATATCGAACCACATATAGGGAAGCCACGGAGTTCACACCATTTCACTTGGTCTATGGTCAAGAGTCTTTGCAGCCTATCGAGCTCAACATTCCAACAATGCGACTTCATGGCAAAGGAGCACAAGATGATCAAGAGGTATGGATGGATCGACTTCTTACGTTAGTGGAGCTTGAGTGGAAAAGAGAAGCAGCATATGAGTGCTACAAGAGGAAAGCCACACAAGCGAAAGAAACGCACGACAAGAAACTGAAGGACAAAGGCATCAAGGAAGGAGAGCTTGTGCTAAGGTATGACAATCGACTTGACAATCGTTTTGATGCCAAATTTGAAACAAGATGGCAGGGGCCATACATAGTCAAGAAGGCTTTCAATTCAAGTTACTATCAACTTATGGACTTGAATGGGAAAGAGCACTCCAGGAAGGTAAACGGCTATCGCTTGAAGCCTTACTTGAGTCGCCTTCTACCAAAGGATCTACCAGAGCAAAAGGCAACTATCTCATGTAACTATTGTTCCATGAATCATGAGTGTAACACAAACCAAAATTCCAAGGGGCCAAACAATGAAGATCTTGTCAAGGACTCTGAAGCACTCTCTTTGGAAAAGATTCTTTATGATGGTACATGAATATACCATCATCCTGGGGGAGGGCTAATGATAGCCGTTTTTCGGCTCTCTGTAATTGCCATAGTGAGTTATCTTACCCTATCAAATCACTCAAACACTGTGGTTACCCTCACCCTTTCACTGTATATAGGTGCGTGTGAGTTAGGGGACTTTTTCCATATCTCCTTACTGAAATAAAAAACCCTCAATTAGCTAGTCATTGGGCTAGCTGAGCCAAAAAATATATATATATATAAAATATAAGTATATTATGGCCCATGCGTATGTAAATATTTCTTTGTATATAGGGCCTAAATAAAAGAATTTTTCATAATTATTTTGGTATTTCTTTAAATATTTCTACCTAGGTGTGTGTTATTTATGCTCTGTACATTGCCTCACCATTACCACAATTTTTCTTACCATTTTTCATACTCTTTATTCCATATAGAAATATTTTCATGTAAGCTTCTCTTATATTTGGTGTAACTCCACCCCAACAAAAATCCAAAAAAACTAGTTTTATTTATGTGTATTTTTTCACTATTGTGATTTTTCCCTTTCTACATCTATTTTGTTTTTTTTTCTAAAAAATTAGAACACCAAAAATATTTATCCTTTTATGGTAGCCTCATAATGAGAGAGATTTCTTTTGACCCCTTTATATTTTTTCCACTTATATTATTTATATTTGAGATGTACATATTTTTTTAGACCCCTCAATATTTGATTTTCTTAGTTGTACTATTCACTTATATCATGATCTCAATAATATCTTCAATTATAGACCTACCAAATAAGGTCAAGGGTAGGTAGCATGCATACATGCACTATGGAGGGCTCACTCTTGGAGGTATTCAAAAGAATCATCCAAAGAAGGACCCCACAAGGACCTTGTGCAGTGGAAAAAAACGGTCGGTTTTGCTGAATTTTTAAAGTTCACTTGCTCTCCGAATTTGAAAAGGTGATACAAACAAAAGTTGTAGCTCGTGGGCTGAACTTTTGTCTCAATTTCTTTCATATTTTTTTGAGCTACGAGCTGTGAGCTATGATTTTATTAGTGGACCCCAGTTTTCCCATGCTATGCAGCCACACTCTCTCTTCCACTTTATCATTTTCCTCTTTCACACACACTTCTCCACTCATCGTCCCCACCTCTCTCACCACTCCTCTCTGCACCCTACTCACCTTCTCCTCAACCTTGAAGAATAAGAGAAACCATGGTGAACTCATACCTCCCACACACAATTCCATTCCAAAATTGACCACCTAGTCTCATTTTTCCTCCAAATTACCCATATCTATCCAAAAAACCACAAAATTTAGCCTCTTCTCTTAAAAGACAGCATCATGGTGGTTGATTACTCAGCTTCAATTACCTTGTCTCTCAAGGAAGGTCAAGAGTGGAGAAAAAATGTACCGTCAAAGCTAGTGGACAGTCAACAAGCGTCAAAATCGACCCTACTCAAGACACTTGGAGCAACCTTGTAAGAAATCCACCTTTTCTTACCTCTTAAGAGTTTTTCTTCCTTATTTGTATCCTACATGGATACTCCCATTGTAAATATCCAATTCCATTTGTAAATTAATACTAACTCTACTAACACTAACCCACTGTGAAAAGTCCTATCACCTCCATTTCTCTCCTCTCTCTTTCCCCACAAACTTCTTGATAATTCCAAGCAAAAGAAATTAGATAAATTGCTGAAAATCTAACCCAACTATGGTTAGAGGAGTAACCCTAGCCTTCAAAATTGCTATAAAAGGAGGGTGTAGCTAGCACAAAAGGGGGGAGCCATAAGCAAGAGCACTATGCTATAGCTTGAGAAGCCAAGCTCAACCTCTCTAGAAGGAGCTCTTGAGTGGAAGCTCATTGTCTTATGCATGTGCATGTGTTGTAATAGGGGATTAGCAAGGAAACTCTATGCCATTGTAAGAGAGAGAGTGATCATTCAATTGAGAGTAGGAAATCTATCATTTCTCCTACTAGTGTAAGCCCAACATTTGTTGAATCAAGGAGGGTGGATTTGGACTAAGCTTGGATACGTTGTCTCCCTTCCAACGTGAAGTAATGGACAACAATGATGCGTAAGTGTCTTGGTGTTTTTTGTTAAGTTCTTGATAGCTTGTCTCTGGTGTTGTCATCAATCTAGCCATAAATCCCACATACTGTAAGAGGGCGACAGGGTGGAGAGGACTCCCCTGGCCTTAAGACAGTTATTGGGGTGGCTTTTCTTGTGATGTGTTGTGGTGAAATTTACGCAAGCTATGTTGAACAAATACTAATCTCACTTTGATTTGTCATGACAGATTTGTAAGAAGGTATTAATGCAACAAGCACCCCCTCCCCCTTTCTCTCTCTTTCTTAAATATATAGTTGTGTTTGCTTGATCATTGCCAATACGTTTCAAAGCAGCCCGAACACTATCTCTCTCTCTCTCTCTCTCTCTCTCTCTCTCTCTCTCTCTCTCTCTCTCTCTCTCTCTCTCTCTCTCTCTCTCTCTCTCTCTCTCTCTCTCTCTATGCATCCTAGTTCGCATCCAAAACTAGGTGGTGCCCCAAATTTGTGTAGGGTTAGGTTGCGGGTTTGTGTGTGTGTTTGTTGTTTTTTCCAACCCCAACCCAATTGAGCAACATGGGAGCCTAGAAGAGTGCTTGGAGGCCACTCTTCTTGTTGCCCGCCCCAGACCGCCTTAGTGGTAGCCACTCTAAGTGCCCCACTGACATGAAAATACCTACTTCTTGCATCTTCTCTAACTCTAGTTTGACAACTTCTACCTACTTTGGATTGAGCATGTTGGTTGGGCCTCTAGTTGGTTTAGCCGCTCACTAGAGGGATAATGTGAACTCTTAGCTCTAGTGGTATCCTTTTTAAATTTTGGTAAGATTAGGCAAAAGCATCCTTGAAAGAGTGCATAAAATAAATTACATGGTCTAGTAGCACGGGGTGACCCCATAGCCATGTGGACAAAAGAATGGGCTGAGGGTTGTTAGGGTCAACCGAGTTGGCTTCTTTTATTGGGTCAAGAAGGGGTATTGGTCAGGTTGTTTCCGTATAGATGAAGATGACACTACTTCTCGAATCATAGAGACATCATGAGTGGATGTCAATCTATATTGAAATCAGCATATCTTCTTGTAGCCAACCTAGGGAAATCTTATCAAAGGTTAATTTATCAAACATAGAGGTGTGTCTTGCCTTGGTTGGAGAGTTAGACATAGAGCATATTGGTATTTGGGAAAACTTTTGTAGAGGATATCTCTTTTCTCTTACGGGGTCCTTCATCGGCTCACCAAGTCCAAGGGTTTCCACTGTAGAAGCATCTGAGTCATTAGCCTCTATGACCTTGAAACTTTTTTTTTGGGTTAGAGGGCACACTTGGGCCAAATATTGTATGGACACTGGAAGATGGGGTATCCTCAAACAATGATTGAATAGAGACTACATAACAAGGCATTGACTTTGTAGCTTTAAAACACTCAAGCAGGTCTTCCTTTGTGCCATCAAGGGAAAGAGGTTGTTTCAATTCAAAGCTAGAATCTACTAAAAAAAGAACTATGATGCACCACTAGATCCATTCCCTCCCTATAAGGTGAATGGGTTTCATTGGGGATATAGGAGTATGATATCACATCAGATTATTCCCCAAATCATGTAGCACTTTAGTGTGCCATAGCCAGGTGTTCCCATGAGCAAGGGGAAGCCGCCCTTGACTAGGGCAAGGTGAACCACACAAAAAATCCAAGATAAAGCTAAAGTGTTGTACCTTGTCCACTATGCCCAAGGGGTCAATTGTCCTTTGGTTAGCCAAAGTAACTATGAATGCAGCAAGCCTGGAGACTTAATGCATACATAGTGAACTTGGGCATTAGGTTCCACCATCAACTATCACACCAAAGAATTGCCACCTTAGGATAGACATAGTGAGATGAGGGCTCCTGTAATTAGTAAGTGGAGTAGCAACATAGGAGATCATGTAAGACTCGAATGGTTTCCCTGGGAGGTGTCCACCACTAGGACTTGCACTTGGGTACAAAGGTTGGATAAGTGCAAAGGTGTCACCTCAAAAAGCCACATCTATCCAAAGCATGTCATAGAGTGATACTTGTTGAAAGGTGTTCTTTAGGATATCCTCTATTGTAGGTTTCTCTCTTTATATCAGGTTCTTCTCTTGTATCTTGTTCTATTGTAGGCTAGCTATTGTTTTTAAGAAGGCCCCATGAATATCAAGGAGCTGAGAAGTTTGTCTAATCTTGGCACTAGTGAATGGCTTGCTAGTAGTTAAAAGAAATATATTCACTAGCGAGGCAAGTGATGGAAGAGTTGAACTTGTTGGAAGACTAAAGTCAAGGGTTGCCCTCTATGCGCAAGTGAGGATATCCGCAAGCTCATCTACCTATTGTGACTTGTCTTAAGGGACAACCACATGAGCAAAAGGTGATAGTTGAGGGATGGTGCTAACTGTGATGAGATTAATCTTTAGAGGTGTGAATTACAGTGGGCTCAGACTTGGGTTCAAAGTCCTTATTTGGACAGTCCTTATTGTAGTAATCCCATTGTAATTTTAGTTCTCTAGTTCCCTATGTAAAGAAATCAAGGGGTCAATTGCATTTTCCATTGAGTACTAAGGTGGTCTCTACCTAAAGGGGTTCCTTGAATAGCCTCCTTGTCCCTTTTATCCTAGTATCAGCAACAAAAAACTCTTCCAGATTTGATTGCGGTTGAAGATTCTCTTGTAGTTTTTATTGAAAACTCTTGTGGAGAGCCTTCTTCACCCACATCTTAACCATGCATTCTCTTGGTTGCTAGGGAATCTTGGCAACCAAAGACTTCTTTCTTGTCATAAATTCTACAAAAGTCCCATCGGGTTGGAGCACTATGTTTCTCAACTCATCCAAGACCTTCTCTTGAAAATCATGTATATCCAATAGCACATGGTTGCATGTTTACCCAAGCACCTTTGGTGAACTCTTGTGGCACCCACACTCACCATCTACACCTCTTGTGTTGTGGCATGCAAGTCTAGTGACCTCATCCTTTGGCCGCGTTTGTGGAGTAGAGCTTGCCATGGGTCAGTAAAGGAAATGAGGAGAAGGAGGAGGACCTTGCTTTTGGCTACAATGCAAATGGGAGAAAAGAAATGAGTTTGCTTAGTATGTCAATGGGAGGTGGGAGTGGCAAAGAGAGGGAGGAGCATAGTTGGTGCCACAATGGAGATAGGAGAAGGTGGATGACCCTTGCTTGGTATGGCAATGGGAGGTGCGGGAGGAGCTTCCTTGCTGCTACAATGGAGGTGGCAGTAGAGAGATAGTGTTGGAATAGAGGGTGAGTGTGATGGTTGCAACCAAGGAGGACTTGAAAAATAGGTTCTAGAGAGAGAAAAACACTTTTCAAATATGGGATAGTTTTGGGGGAACTTTAGAGAGTAGAAAAATTTTCAAAAGTTTTTGGAAATTGTTAAATTTTAGTAGGGTTTTTTGGTGCACATTTTGACTTTTGGAGGTTAAAAAATGTTCTTTTGACCATAAAATAGATTTAGGGGGCTTTTAAGGAGATAAGATTTGAATTTTTTAAAATTTTCAAATATTTGGCGTTTTTTTAAAATCGGGTTTAAAAAAAGGGAAAGAGGTTAGAAGCCCCCCCCGCCCCCCCATCCCCCACCTTCACACTAGGTAACAGGCCATTAAGAAGTATGAAACTACTTTGTCTCCTTACTATTTTGAAGGCATAGAGTGTGTCCAACACCCTCTTCCTATTGGCTCGCCTCTAATTAATCCCAAAAGGTCCATAGAGGGTTCATATTTTTCCTAATGCACTTAAATAGCTCCGCATTACCATATCTGAAGAACTATGTGTGAGCAACGCAAAGAATTGATGATGGTCCCAGGTGGCTCAAGTAGTGCCACAAGAAGCTATCCCTACTTGTGGGCACATTGCAAGAACCTCCACCAATTTGCTTTGTGAACTTATCAACATGGTATGCGGCTTGCAAAACATTTGGAAGGACTTAAATACTTTAAAAAAAACATAGACAATTGTTTAGGTTTAAAAATGTTTACCTCAGTTTCCTCGTCCATTTCTTCAAGAGTTTCTCATAAGGTCAATGCTAGTGCCATAAACTCAACCCAAAGGAATCAACAGTTTGTGTGGATGGAAAGTTCTCCTCAAGACGTTTTTATAAAAGGGGGCACGTGATTTAATCTCCACAAGGGTACTTGCCACCACTTGGATCATTCATGCTCGCATAGATAGCAAGCAATGAGATTCTCTAAGTCCTAGTGTTTTAGCAATGTCTTCGAGGACAAAAAAAATTTGGAATTAGGGTTGCAGAGAAACGCACATAGCTTAGAAAAGACGAAGGAAGCTCAAGGCACACAATAGAGAGTATGTTACTTAGTGTGCAATGGAAAGATTGATAGCCCTAGAGTGATGGGCGTAATGACAATGATCGGGGGGGAAAACCTCCTAAAGAGGGAAAAAAATGCCTTGGCGGTCCTAGTGTGTTCACACACATCACTACCACATGTATATGGTAACAAATCCCCCCTGGAGTGATGCGGTGAACGAGAGCTGACACATGAGTAAAGGGAAGTTCCATGCCCTGAGGGCATGATCAGTCCACAAAGGGGAGTAAGCCCAAAGCTTTGCGGAAAGCTTCAAGCTTCTCACGAGACAATGCCTTTGTGAAAAGATCTGCAAGGTTGTCCAGTGTTGGCACATAAGCCAAGCTGATCTTTCCTGATAAGAGCCTCTCCCTGACATTGTGGTAATGCACCTCAATGTGCTTTGTGCGAGCATGAAAAATTGGGTTCCTCGCAACTACCAATGCGCTCTAACTGTCAGTGTAGATAGTGTTGGCAGTGTCCTATCCAACACCCAAATCAGCCATAAGGCGTTTGAGCCATACACACTCAGCCGTAGCTGTGAAGAGTGCCCTATACTAAGCCTCACAACTCGAAGTGGCCATAGTAGGTTGCTTCTTTCTCAACCATGATATACATGAACTGCCAAGCATGAAACAAAAACCACTTGTGGACACTCGCGTGTCAAAGCAACCATCCCAATCTGAGTCCGAAAAATCATGCATGTCTGGCGGCAATGATCCCCCCTTGGGATAAAACAAGACAAGATGTAAAGTGCCACTAAGGTAGTGAAAAATTCTCTTGACATCCTGCCGATGCTTAGACCCTGGGCTATGCATGAATTTGTTGACCTGTGAGACTGCAAACAGAATATCCGGCCTCGTGGTACATACATAAATGAGGCAGCCAATAGCAGTTTGATAAAGAGTGACATCAGCAGGATTGCCAGCATCATGTAGACTCAACTTCAAACCTGTTTCCATGGGAGTGGCAATAGGTTTGGAATCCTCAAGTCCAAATTTACATAGCAATGTCTCTATGTAATTTTTTTAACACAAGGCAATACCACCATCACACTGCTTAAACTGTATACCAAAGTAATGATGCAGCAGCTCCAAATCTTTCATCTTGAAAGTAGCATGCAAACTAGCCTTGAATTCAGAAATATGTTTCTCATGTTGGTCCAGTGATCAGCAACTCATCGACATAAAGAACCACAATGAGAATTACATCACCCTCACGATTTACATACAATGTGCTTTCTGTTGGACTGTTACAAAATCCTTGTTTGACCAAATGAGTGTCAACTTTCTCATACCAACCACGAGGAGATTGCTTCAACCCATACAAAGTCTTCTTACATCTGCACACTTTGTCCTCTTGTCCTTTTATGACAAAACCGCGAGGCTGCATTACATAAACTTCCTCAAATATATTCAAGAAAGCACTAACCATGTCTGATTGATGTACATCCCAACCAAAATGAGCTGCCAATGCACATAGAAAACACACAGTACTCATACGACAAGTGGGAGCAAAATGTCTCTTCATAATCTATGCCTTTTTGCTGTGCATAACCCTTTGCAACAAGTCGAGCCTTATGGCGATCGATCTCACCATTCAGCTTGCGTTTCAACTTGTAAACCCACTTCGTACCAATGGCCTTTTTGCCAGGAGGCAAATCACATAAAGTCCATGTGTCATTTTCTATAAGTGCATCATATTTTGATTGCATGGCAGCCATCCAATTTTCTGAATTATGTGCTGCATCAAAAGACAGAGGCTCCTCAACATCATGTAAGGTAGACACAGCCAAAGCATAACAATCTGATGCATAAGATGCATGGCGAGAGCCTGAACAAGTATGACTAGACAAAGGTGCATCCAATTTACTGTCACGCAATGCATGCACCACCCATTTTGGCATACCTCTAGCCTGCTCATTTTCAGCCCTTTCCTCATCAAGTACACAAGGTACATATGCATCAGTAATAGGCTGATCGGTAACATTTTCAAAAACGCCCATAGGCTGTACATTTGCCTCATTGGAACTTACATTCGTATTTCCACCACTGAAAAGAGGCAACAAAATGTCATAAATGTCCTGTGAGCTTACATTACTGTCTCTAGTTCATGACATCAAGGGCTGAACAGAATCTTCAACAAACACTACACCCCGTGAAACCAGAATACGTTTTGTTTGCGGATGATACAACTTGTAACCTTTGCTTTCAGCACTATAACCAACAAAAATACATTTGACAACCTTATCATCCAATTTTCTGCGTTGTGTTTGTGGCACCAAAGCATATGCCAAACAGCCAAAAACACGCATGTGCTCAATACAAGGCTTTCTATCATGCCATCCCTTATATGGAGTAATAGACTGCAAAGCTTTTGTAGGACACCTGTTTAGTACATAAGTGGCGCACATGATGGCCTCAAGCCAAAAAGAATGTGGCAAAGCTTGACTTTTGACCATACATCGTGCCATTTCCATAAGTGACCTATTTTTCCCCTCAGCAACACCATTTTGTTGATGTGTATAAGGCACTGTACATTGGTGTTTTATCCCACGACTAGCCAGAAATACATTGTATTCATGAGACATATACTCCCCCCCCTTGATCGTAACGGAGGGTGTCCATAGTACATTTTGAGACATTTTCAGCCATAGCCAAAAATTGTTTGAAGCACATAAAACCTTCGGACTTTGCTTTAAGGAGAAATACCCATGCATGCCTGGAGTAATCATCAATGAAAGTCACAAAGTAAAGGTAATTGCCCAAGGACGGAGTTTGCATGGGCCCACAAACATCACTATGCACAAGCTGCAACCTGCATGTGGCCCGAACTGAACCATCCTTTGGAAACTTAGAACGCCGCCTCTTGAAGCACCTGTCAAACATGTTTGTGAAGGACCAAAACATGCATACCAAAGTTTTGCATCTGAAATAGCCCTTGAATCTGCAACTGCATTTGCAAAATTTTGTCCATAGTTGTCATACAAAGTGAGCTTATACAGCCCAAGGCACAAAAGCCTAGATGCAACAATTTCATGCAAAACTCAGATCATGAACTGTACATTTGTCATCCATAAATTTGACTACAAGTCCAAGTCTAGCAAGTGCAGATACAGACAAAAGATTCTTCTTGATCCCAGGTACATAAAATGCATCAACAAGTGTGAAAGAATTGCCATTTGCAGCAGTAAGCACAATCTTTCCAACTCCCTGAACCAAATAAGAGTCATTGTTGACACAAGTGACTAAATTCTCATGAGGGACAGACTCGAGAGAGGTGAACAATTCACAATGTGAGGTAATGTGATTTCTAGCACCATTATCAAAATACCACACATGTGAATCTGCAACAACTGACAAGCATGCATCATGGACAGCAGGATTGTAAGTGCACTCTGCGCTTAAAGCCCATTCTGTATCAACATCAGCATTATAGTCTCCTTTTACAAAAGACTCAACAATGGCTGCATTTGTAGTGGAACCAGCATTTGCAGTGGAACCACCCTCTTTCTTCTTAGCCTCGTTGGCCTTCAACTTAGGGTACTGCTTGATTAAGTGATCATTAGCTTTACAATCTTGGCAACGCATCTTCTTTTTGCCCTTATCACCAGAATTTCCAGACGAATTGCTGCCAGCAGAAATATTAGGAACAGAATTTTTGCCACTCGTAGCAGAACCATAAGAAGTGGCTGCATTGATGTTACCAACCTTTCTTTAAGAAGCAATAAAAGCCTGTTCAATTGCATGCTACCTAGTCCTATTTTTTCTGGAAAGTGACACTTGCAATAGCAATGTGCATAATGCATCAAACTTGACAACTTCAAGGTTTCCTTAGGTCATCAGTCTCCAAGTACTAGCAAAATTCTGGTAGGAATCTAGTAAAGCATCAAGAAAAATCTGCACAAGGGAACTGTCTGAAATGAATTCACCTACAGAAATAATTTGCTCATTGATATCCTTGACACCTGCAAGGAAAGTGTCCATATCATCTTCCTTATGCATAGTCTTTGACTCCAGCTCTTTACGTAGCAAAACAATTTTAGCCTCATTGCGACTTGCATAAAGACCAACCAAACTATCCCAAGCCTGTTTTGCAGATTTTGCTGAACGAATGTGAAGAACAATGGTGCACTTCATAGACAACACAATCAATGCATGAGCCTGTGCATCCTTGACATCCCAACGAGATTTTTCTCCCGTAGGCAAAACAACTCTAATAGCAGCAATCCTTGTAGCAAGACCTGCAACATCCTCAACATCGCCTGCATCCTCAAAACCAGGACGTACATCAATGTCCTGCACAATATTCTAGACGCCCTTTGACACAAGAACATTTTGCATCATGTAAGCCCACATAGGGTAATTGTCCTCATCCAATCTGCCCTCAGCTTGTTGTCAGCCATGGTAAATGATGCACCTGATGTGAAAACTGCCTAAAAAGAGGAGAAACGAAGCGGGAACAACACGTCCTATATAGCACAAACCGTAGAAAAAAATGGAACTGACAGAAATTCTGCACAAAATGACGAAATTGCCTGTGCAGTACTGCCTGTAGTGGAAACGGAGGCCGAAATGAGCCCGAATCAGAAATCAGAAATCCGAAATCCGAAATGAGCCTGTAGTGGAAACGGAGGCCGAAATGAACCCTAAACGCTAAACCCTAAACCCAAAATAATTGTTGACCTACGAATGCTCGCCAAACGTCACTGAAATCGGAGAAAGTGCGCAGACGTCTGCTGGAGCAGCTGGCGTCTAAGCCCGGGAGGACGTAACCTGCTTTGATACTAATTGTTTATATTAGGATTGTAGAGAAACGCACACAGCTTGAAGAAGATGAAGGAAGCTCAAGGCACGCAATAGAGAGTGTGTTACTTAGTGTGCAACGGAAAGATTGATAGCCCTAGAGTGATGGGCGTATATACAATGCTCGGGGGGAAAAACCTCCTAAAGAGGGAAAAAATGCCATGGCGGTCCTAGTGTGTTCACACACATCACTACCACATGTATATGGTAACAAAATTGACGACCCTCCACAAAATTGCATGCAAAGTGAGAATTTGGAGGTCAAGGACTTCCTCCAACACCTCATCTTCCTCTATCATCCGATCTTCCTCCTCGATGAAGTTGGGCTCTTGCAAGAGAAAGAGTACCATAGATGCTTTAGTTTTCTCATCAAATTCTTTGACAACTTCATTTGACTCCTTCACAATGGTCATAGGGGGTTGTTTGTTGGTCTTTTCTTTTGATTTTCCCTTCTCCGTGCCCTCAAGCACAAGTAAAACTAGAACCATGTCCCAAGAGATGAATTGGGTGTCTATGCATCCCATGCCCAAGTCTATGAGGTCATCCTCATTCTCTATCATGTAGTCCTGTTCGGTGAGCTCTTTGACAAACATCGACAAGTGAAAGTCTTTGTCAGTCGTGTAGACGTGTTTCAAAAATCCACTAGCGACCACACCATGTCGGATCCCTCGAACACTATGGCATATTCTTTCATGTGGTGCTCCATGTAATCAAGAAATCTTTGAAACACATCTGCATGTAGTTTGGCAGTGGCATGCATTTTGATCGCCCCTCAAACACACTAACTAGTTCATGTGCTTGATCTGCAAGGCCAACCTTTTTCAATTATGCAAGGTGTGCATCATAGAACGTTGTCATGGGTTTGTTCGTGAAGAAGATGGAAAAGAGAGCTTAGAGCTAGAGTTTTGTGACTGTCAAAAATGAAGTTTAAAACCCTAAAAAGTGACTTCCATTCCCAAGGTCACTTTTTTTAAGAAACACTTAAAGTTAACCTTAAATTACTTAAAATTATAGTTTTAAAAAAATCACGTGACAAAGCATCAAAAGACACCAAGGTTGAAGGCATTGGCGTTCCAAATCAATGAAGTTCAACATTTTGATCAAAATCTTGACAAAAAATTGCTCCAAACAACTTAAAAATGAACAAATATGTTGAGAGACGAGATTCAAAACACCCTATTCATTAATGGGAGTGTAATTCGCATCAGTTACAAGCTTTTACAAAAATACATCGTGGAAACGCAATGTCCTCACAAAGAAAGCTCTTCTCTTTTCGAACTTGTCATTGATTATAAAGAGGTATTGCTTGGGCAATGTATATCTCAAAGTGAGATACTCGTGAAGATGACTGAGGTGCGAGTTGTTATTCATAGATATGTCATGCACTGGATCGTCATGGAGGCATATTTGCAGGTCAACAATTTCTCTAGCAACAACATTAGAGTCTAATGTCTCCCATTCTCTCATTGTTGGCTTCCACCTACTATAGGGAAAGACCATTGATAGTCTTTGCTTTGCAATATGGTATTACAACACCCCCCTCTTGAAATCATAGTCGTCCTCGACTATGGGGTAGAGAAGATAAAGCCTATTCATTAGTCCTTTTTCTAGCTTGCGGCTAGAGGATCCCTATGTTACCCTACGACATCGTTCCAGAATGGATGACTAGTCCATTTGGCGCTTGAGAGCCTAAGCTGCCGCAAGCATGTTTGCTCATTAGTCCTATCAATCTTCCATAGTAGAGTGACAAGCTCTACTTGGCGTTTGGGAGACGTCCTCTCCGCAAACTTGATCTAAGCATGCATACTACTTTACATTTGTGCACAATAAAGAAAAAGAGAGTCGTATAAGATAAAAACTTTGTTGATTTTAAACATTTTTACATTTGCTTACTCTAGGGAAGCATTGTAAGCATTGACAAGGTTTAGGTTATCCTTTAATTGTATGCCTTGCATCCATCTAGCATCTTCAAAAGGATAATTCTTAAACTTAATTAGATATCGTCAAATAATCTTACTGCCTCTTAGTACCTTATATTCATGTCGAAGAATGAACTCGGGCTGCAGCACCTCTTCTTGGTCCTCGAACCCCGGTGGGTCTTCAATAGTTGGTTCTTGAGGTGGATCTCATTTGTAAGGCTTTAGTAGGCTCACATGGAAAGCATTGTGTATGAGAAAATGATAGGCAACTTGAGTTGATAGGTCATCTCATTGATTGGCCTAAGAATCTGGAAGGGACCATAGTACCTTTTTGCTAACTTAGCATAGTACTTTTGGTGTCACGTAGGATTCTTGCCCATCGTGTGCCTTAATTGAGCCTTGGGAAATTTGAGTAAGACCCAATCATTTTCTCTAAAGGCTTGGGCTCTTCTGTGCTTGTCAGTAGTAGCCTTTTGCCTTGGCTGTGAGATAGAGATAGCATCCTTAATCTTTTGGAAAGATTCTTGTAGGTCTCGGCTATACTCATCTGCAGCAAAGATCTTCTCGTGTACATTAAGTAGAAAGGGACTTTTTTATCTTCCCTCAATTACCTCGAAAGGTGCTTTTCCCGTGGAAGTATGTACAATGTTATTGTAGGCATACTCCACTAAGGGTAAGTACTTCTCACATTGGGACCTTTGATCTACTTGTTGGGAATGGGATCGTGCTAGTTATGGTGGATGAAAGAGAAACATAGCATCAATGTGTGAGTGTGTGTGTAAGCAAGGTTATCACTAAAGTGAATTAGGTTCCAAGATAGAATTAGCTTGGACTCATAAACACAATCTTGAGTATTGATTTAGCTTAGCACAAGCTCACCATAGACAAGCATGCAGTGCAAAATAGAGTTGTGTTTATTCATTCATGAAATGAGCTTTAAGTAGCTCTACAGCCTTGCTCCACAACATGTGGGATAATTCCACTCTTCTCTCCTTGACTCACACTTACTATGACAAAATACTGAAGACGCATTATCCACACAGGATGATAAGCTGGTATCCACACAGGATGGTAAAATCCACACAGGCTAACAAAATCCCCACAGGATGATAATATCCACACAGGAAAAGAAAAGTCCTCCCCTACAAGTAGAGAGGCTGCATCTTCAAAGTACATCTTCATAAAAGACAAGGTTGGTGTCTCCTTTGTCTTCTTCGTCTTCTACTATGTGAGCTGATCCTTTGTTAGGTCTCTTGCCTTCATTGCTTTTGCTGTTGCTACTTTCTCCACTGCTACTTCCTCCATTTGAGTAGCATCGAGAAGGTGGGTGTCCCTTCTTACCACATTTGTTGCAAGGATTGTTTGTGTAGCAGTCTTTTGCTACGTGTCCCATTCTTCCACATTCATAACACTTTCTTCCGGTTGATGATGTCGATGGCAAATATCTTCCCCTTGAGGATGTTGTGACAAAGGCCCCTCCTGATGGAGTTAATGAACCTCTTTGCTTTCTTTTTTCTGCTTAGACTGAGTTGATGACATCTTGAAAAGTTGGAGCCGGTTCTTTTTCTTCAAGAATTGTGACTAAATGGTCATAAGAAGGTGGAAGGGCACTTAATAGTATGGCCACTTTGTCGTCTTCTGATACTTCGACCTGGATGTAAGTGAGCTGCATGACAATGCTCTTAAGCCTATTTACTAGGCTAGCAATGTCCTCCCCTTCAATCATGGTGATCTTGTAAAGTTGTCTTTTGAGACTAACTTTACTTCTTTTGGCCCTGGCTCCAAAATTGCTTTCTAAAACATGCTAGGAATCATGTGCATGTGTACATTCGTCTATGAAATGCACATAATTGTCATGCAAGAAGGTGATGATGATTCCTAACGCTTGTTCGTCTTTGGCCAAATTTTGTGCACTTGCTATGAGTGTAGATGCCCTAGTGTGCACTCCATCGGGTTCGGCTTGTTGCTCTAAGGCAGTGCTGATGACAGACCATAAACATTTTTTCATAAGATATCCTTTTGATTTCATTTTCCAGGTGTGAAACCCTTCCCCATTGAATTTTTCTATTCCCTTGTCACCCATTTGTGCTAATAGAGGGGTCTTAGCTTAGGAGACTCTCCTAGCCAGTGTCTACCTCTTTACACGAGCACAATTGATGAAAAAAAAATATTTGCAAATTTATAGCTGGCAATTGATAGGGTTCATTAAGAGAGAGAGAGAGAGAGAGATTTCTTCCTTTGTGAAGCTCCTCTTCACAATTGGTTGCACGGGAGTGTACTTTGTAAATATCTCCTTTGCTGATGCTTAAAGGAGTCAAATCAATTCTTGAGAAAGTTCTTGATGTTCGATGCCCTTCTTTTGAAGCTTTGAAATATTTCATGTACCATCGTGAAACTCTCTCAGAGCTTCACTGAAAAACCTTAAGGTTTGACCCTTATAAAGTTCTCCTTTGCTGCATGTAGCTCTTTCTACTTTGCTGCATGTGTTGAAGCTTGCCAAACACCGCTCACTTAGCAATGCATGGTACCTCCCCTTGAGAGGATCAAGACACGTGACAGGGTGCTTGTCATCCAGCGAGTAGCGCAGTCAATTTGGTCAAGCCAGGCAGTATTCAGGCACACGTAAGCAAGCAGGGGCACACCGGGCAGTCTGGGTAGCGTTCCGGCACACGCGGGCAAGCGGGGGCAGATCGAGCAGGCCAGGCAACGTTCGGGCACACGCAGGCAGGTGGGGGCAATCCGGGCACCGCCCGTGTTTTCAAGTGTGAGCGCCCCTTTTAGGGGTTGACCTTATTTAAAACAAAGAGACTGTTCCCACCTTGGTAGGGCCCACTTGAACAGCTTTTGGGGCTTATTTTCTACAAGGTTTTGGTGGGCATTAAAGGCCTTTTAGGCACACACACAATTTGGGCCTTGAATCTGCATGGGAAAACCAGAGAATGAGGGTGTGCATGAGAGCAAGATTGAGCAAGCTTTAGAATAGGCAAAAGAAATGCGATTTTAGCATGGGTGGGCATGACGGAAAGCACTTGAATGGGGCTATGCACACACACCAAATTGAAAATGCCAAATTGCTAAATAATGAGCAGATATTGAATGCAAGATGCAAGTTCTTAATGGCTAAATTAATGTACTCTAATGCTAATTAGGCTTCCAATTGGCCAGTGAGTAGTGCCCCAAGAGTCTTTAGCTCAAGAACATGCTCATGCTAGCCAATGGAATACTAATTTGGCATGCGTGATGTAACAGAAGAGCAAACCTAATGGATCTAGCTAATGATGATTAATGAATGCTAATTGTACAAACACTCAAATGAATAATAGCAAACCTAGCTAGCATAACCATTGCTCTCATACCAATTGTTGGGAATGGGATCGTGCTAGCTATGGTGGATGAAAGAGAAACATAGCGTCAATGTGTGAGTGTGTGTGTGTAAGCAAGGTTATCACTCAAGTGAATTAGGTTCCAAGATAGAATTAGCTTGGACTCATAAACACAACCTTGAGTATTGACTTAGCTTAGCACAAGCTCACCATAGACAAGCATGTAGTGCAAAATAGAGTTGTGTTTATTCATGAAATGAAATGAGCTTTAAGTAGCTCTATAGCCTTGCTCCACAGCATGTGGGATAATTCCACTCTTCTCTCCTTGACTCACACTTTAGGACAAAGCTCACACTTTACACTACTTCCGTTACATGGCTTTTAATAGATCAAGAATTCTTAGGTTAGCTATTTCACTTTGGCCATCCGTTTGCGGGTGATAGGCCGAAGAGAAATTTAGCCTTGTCCCTAAATTCTCAAAGAAACCCTTCCATACATTACTAGTCATTCTAGGATCTCTATCCGACACTATGGACATTGGCAAGCCATGGTACTTGAAGATTTGTGATATGAAGAGGGTTGCCATCTGATGGGCTTTAATAGTCTTTTTGACAAGCATAAAATGAGCTTGTTTGTTGAACCTGTCTACTATCCTCCATATTCCCGTATTCCCATGGATAGACTTAGGCAATCCAAAGATAAAATCCATTTCTATGCTCTCCCATGGTGAATTAGGGATTGGCAAAGGTTGAAGCAATCCAGGTTGTTTCCCTCTATCAAACTTTGTCTTTTGGCATACCACACATTTAGAAACATACTCTTGTATGTTTGCTTTCATGGTAGGCCAATAGAAATATGTTTCAATCCCTTTTAGGGTAGACTGAATCCCTCTATACCCCGCATAAGGAGGAGCATGAGATTCATACATTACTTTCTCACGTAGTGAGTTAGTAACGCGCATAGTCTATTGCCATAGAGAAGATAACCATCTTGTAAAGTAAATGGTTCCTCTTTCTTCCATGGTGCAAGGGCTGAAATCGCATCTCTAAAATTGGGATCAATAGCATACTCATCTATCATAGAAGATAGATCATTGTGAGTTGCTATGGAAACCGCATTCACTCTCGGCCATCTTGAGAGTGCATCGGCTACTTGATTATGCTTGCCAGCAATGTGAGCAATATGAAAATGAAATTGCAAAAGGAAATTTGCCCACCTCATTTGTTTGTCAGAGAGCTTGGTCTGTGTCATGAAGTACTTAAGACTTTGGTGATCCGTCCGCAGAATGAAAGGAGTCCCCAGTAAATAGTGCTTCCAAGAGTCTAAGGCATGTAGAACTAAGAGGAATTTCTTTTCATATATGCCTAGAGCTTGCTCAACAGGGTTGAGCCTTCGACTTTCATAGGCTATGGCATGACCTTCTTGGAGAAAAATAGCTCCAAAGCAATCACCACAAGCGTCACATTGGACCTCAAATGGCTTTGAGAGATCCGAAAGTGTAAGCACAGGTTGAGAGATAAGCTTTTCTTTAAGCTTTTTGAAAGCATTGTTCTCCTTGGCAGACCATGTATACCTAACATTTTTCTTGTTAGGTCATGTAACGGTCTTGCTATTAGTGAGAACTTTTCTATGAAGCGCGTATAGTATGCACAGATACCTATAGATCTTCTTAGTTCATGAAGATTCCTTCGTTTAGGCCATCCTTTTATTACCTGTAACTTTGATGGATCCATTTGGATGCCATCTTGAGAGATAACGTGACCTAAATATAGATTCTCTTGCAAGAAAAATTCACTTTTCTTTCGATTAACATAAAGTTTATTCTCTCTTAGAACTTGAAATATTACCTGGAGGTGTTGCTTGTGTTCATCTAGTAAATTAGAGTAGATGATAATATCATGAACGAACACTCTAGTAAAGGTTTGGTGAGGCCTAAATAGCTTCTCCATCAAGCGGTTAAATGTGGGTGGTGCATTGGTCAAGCCAAAAGGCATGACAATGTATTCGTAAAGACCAAATGTAGTGAGAAGTGCGGTCTTTACAGTGTCTTGATCAACTATCCTTATTTGATGATAGCCACTTTCTAGGTCAATCCTACTGAAGTAGGTGGACCCTTGTAGCTTATCAAATAGGTCTTCTACCCATGGAACGGGAAATCTATTTTTGATAGTGATCCTATTTAGTGCTCTATAGTCGACACACATATGATATGTGCCGTCTTTCTTTTGCACTAATAACACGGGTGAGCAAAATGGAGATGAGCTAGGCCTAACCATGCCCTTCTCTACTAACTCATGCACTTGCCGCATAATCTCCTCTTGTTGAGCTTGAGAAACTCTATAAGGAGGTTTATTAGGCGGTGTGAACTTCCTCGAAGAACTTCAATTGCATGGTCATTATTGGCTCGTTTAGGAGGTAGTTCACAAGGGATGTCGTTGTCAGGAGTTTTTTGGAGCAAGGGATTGCGCATATGTACATATACATGCATGGTGCATCAAATAAAGAATTGCCCATTTTTCAGAGCCAGATGGTTACGTGGGGCCCACATGTGTACAGGTAGGACAGGGTGTACATAGTGCATCGATTTTCACTATTACCAGTACCATTGTGTTTTTTCTACAATAAGGAGGAGTGGTAGCGCGTAAAAATTTTCGAGGAAGCTATCCGCGGGCCGACAACATGAGGTAAGCAGGTGCGTCAGATGGCATCGAGTGGCGTCAGGAGGTCGAACGGGGTCAATTCTTGCACGCGGAGAAGTACGGACACAACGTGGGTGTTTCCTTGTGATAATTATGCAGAAAGGTCATCATGAGGACCACTTTTTAGGACCACTTCACGTAGTGGCGGGATGCATTATTGAAAAGAAATGAGTGCCAGGTGTGCGGATGATGCAAAAAGGTGACAACTATGCACTGCGAGGTCAGTTTTTGGCCTGTTCGGGGTCCGTTTGAGGTCATCTAAAAGACCAAGGGTGCCCAACTAATAAAGCTAAGTGTGGGAATTGAAAAAATAGAGAGAGGACCAGAAAAAACGTGGAGAAGAGAGGAGGAACAGTCGCAGGTGTGTTTTTGCTCATTTTGGAGCCTGTTTTGGCCGTAAACTGCTCATCTGAGGTCGGATTTGAGCACTTTGACATTGTAGACTGGGGTTTTGGGCCGTTCCAGACGCGATGGCGCTATCCATTTTGCCAAATTACTCACTCTTTTTCTGCTGTTTTTCTGTGTAATCTTCTTCGGTGAGTGAAGCCTCTGCTTAACTTTGTGGTTGTATCTGGTGTATTTCTTTAATATTGTGTGAGCTATTTGCCCCATTGGTGTTGGCCCAAGCTCAATTGTATCTAAACATCAGAAATTTTCCTCTTTTGAGCTGAGTTTTTTGGGTGTGTGTGTGTGTGTGTCTGTGTGGAGTGGGCAAGTAGATAGTCTCTCTCCTCTCACTCCAGAGGTATGTTCCCTGTTTCGGCCAGGTGTGTTGTGTAAGCCGAGTGGTGCCCCATAGTGTGTGTGTGTGTGTGTATCTTTCCAAGAGTGTGTGTCGGGTCGTTATAGAGGCGCTATATGTGTTTTCATCCTGCTCACATTCTTTTGGCGCCCCCACGGAGGATCTTCTTCGACTACCTTCTGCTTTGAGCTTCGAGATTCGAGATTCGGGATTACAGGTTGCAGATTACAGGTTATAGGGACAGGTATAGGTACAGGTGATTCACACAGGTACAGGTAGCTGGAGTACAGTGATATAGTAACAGTGATGTCACTTACAGTTGTTGTGGGTATGCATCACTTGGCGCCTATTTGAGCGCATTGTCTGCTGGATTATACGTTACTTGTGGAAACTGCCATTGTACGCATTTGTGGAGCCATACTTGGTTGTATTTTGCAGTCCCAGCCATTTCTGAGACTTGGTCTGGAAGATAGTCATTTCTGAGACTTGACTATACGCGATTTGCATTAGCCTTCGTGTGAGGGTCGATAGCGTGAGGTTTTTATTGAGCTGGGGGATCTCAAATGTGGAGATCCTTTCGGTGATACAGGTAGCTGGAACACCCTTTTTGTAACCTCGCCATAGGCTATGTACTAGTGAGTCCTACTGGATGCTCGGGTTCTATTGTTGACAGTTTATGCATACATATATAGTCTATATTTTGGGTTCCTACTGCTCTATTTCTGGGGAAACTCTGCCAAAATTTTTCCAAGTTATGATGGTTGGTTTTTTGGTCTTTTGAGCCATTTATGCTGTTATGCTGCTGAAATTTTGGCAAAATCAGAGGTTAAGTCACGTGTGCCTTCTTGGGAGCTTCATGGTTGGCTTTAATGGATGATCAAAATGGCCCTCAATTCACTCCATTTCATTTAACTCAAAGAATCCAGATAAATGTTCATGTGTCCAAGAAGATTTTTTTCCAGCAGCGCATAGTCTTTATGTTCGGGCCAAGAAGATTACGAGAGATCTTGGAATGTCCTTTGCCTGTTGTAATTCCGATGATCAACTATGAAAACTCATTTGATGTGCATGTGTTTGTCCTTATCTAAAGTTGAGCTCCATTGAAGTTTCTGGGGATTGGGTAGTCAAAAGTTTTGGGTTCTTGCACGTGTGTTCAAAGGGGTTCTCAAAGCATTGAAACTTGGGTAGCCATGGCTCTCTTATCCAGAGTTTCATGGAAGAAGTGATGAAGATGTGGAAGAATTTTTGGAAAAGATGGAGGTTGCCTGCATTAGCAACCAGATTCATGACCCTGCGCAGATGTTACGCCTTCTCCAAATTTGTTTGAAGAGTGATGCACGAGTTTGGTCTAAAGTATTTGAAGAGGAGTTGCGTGTGGCTGATCCACCTGTAAGGTTGAGTTGGGACAATCTACGACATGGGTTGGAAGTGGAGTTTGTGAAGATAGAAGATCCTGACAAAGTGTGGCAAGAAGTACAGGCTTTGGTGCAAAAGGAAGGTGAGCCAGTAGATGCGTACATACGTAAGTTTTCATTGGCATGGGAGCGAATGTGCAAGGCCTTAGCACCACAGGTACCCTTGCCTGACATGATGAAGAAGGACAGGTTCTTAGCTGGTCTTTGGGAGAATATACGTTGGAGAGTAGAGCTAAAGAAGCCTAGGACATATGAAGATGCACTAGAGGTATCAAGGAACAAAGAGTGGAAGCTGAGGAAAATGAGCCAGCTAGGGGTGGAGTCTTTGCCAATGAGGTCTGAATTTCAGCCTATAGAGCCTTTACAAGGTCGCATGTCAGGGGTTCATCATGAACCAGTGGTTCCTGTTACTACTCAGGTTATGCCAGCAGTGGTCACTACATCGGTGCAAGATGATGGGCTAAGGCAAGACATGAGGCAAGTGGTAGATTTGATGAAGAATCTCAGCCTAAACATGCTAGGTCAAGTGGGAAATAATCGAGGTCGAGGGAGGTTTGCAAATCAGCCAGGAGGTGAAGAAAGGCCTAGGAATGGTGTTGGACAAAGCAATGGTAGGTTTTGGAGGCAGACGCCCACATGTTATAATTGTGGACAATTGGGTCACATCAGCCCACAATGTGATAAGCCACCAAGGATGGGGGGAGACATGTATCCATTGCCAAGACAGGTGCTAACTAGGTCAAATGATTATGGCATCGAAATTAAGGGAGATGAAGGAACCAGTGGACTGACCCAGGAGGAAAAGGGAAAGACAAAAGTGCTAAGTGTAGTCACCTTGGAGAAGGCATCAAAGCTAGAGGATACATTAGTGATGCCTATTGGGAAGAGGACCACAGAGGATAAGGAAGGAGAAGTGCCCCAGGTCCTAGTAAGAAGAAAGGAAAGAGCCATGAAGGCGAGGATATCAAGGCCAAGAGGAAAAGAAGAGCTTGTCGAAAGTTTCATGTTTCAGATTTTCCACTAGGGGATGGGCAATTAAGCTATGACTTGAAGGAGGATCTGACGAGCAGGAAGGCAAATGTTACCTTTGGGCAGCTTATAGAGATGGTGCCTAAGCTAAAGCGACAGTGGAAGAGGATGGTTAACCCAATGGAGAAAGAGCCAGAGAGAGGTTCAGTAAAGGTGTTGGCAATGGATGAGCTACCAGACATTTGTCCAATAGTAGATGTGTGGCATAAAAGGAAAAATTTGGGACAAGGTTATGTGGATGGCGAAGCCCAAATATGCGTCATAACACACTCATGCATTGAGAAGATGGGTCTCACAGTGGCTGGGGTGTCAGGTTTCCAGATTAGATTGGCAAACCATCAAAAAGTAAAATGCTTGGGTGTTGTAAAGAGCTTAGAAGTGGGGGCATATGATGCCAAGGCAGTGGTTGATTTTCATGTGATGCCAGCAGGGTTGGGAGCATATCCTATTATACTGAGCAGACCATGGTTACGTGCAGTGGGAGCTATTCAAGATTGGCGACATGGTACGATTAGCCTCTATGGAAATACAGGTACCAAGAAGCTTTATAATATGGACACAAGGAAACGATTAGAGGAGCTTTATGAAGATGAGGATGAGTCTAGTGATGAAGACTCTTCCACAGTGATAGATGAGGACAGTGATAGCACTACCAGCAGTGATGAGGATGCTGATGTTGCATTTCTTTTGATGGACAAAGAAATCCAGGAGTTTGGTTTAGTTGCATTTGCAAATGAGGTTGAAGATGAAAGTGAAGGGCCTTATGAAGTGATTGAAGGGCTGATGCAATCAAAGGTTGAATTGTCAAAGAAGCAGGAATTGATGACACAAATGATCAGTGGAGACCTCTCAGCTATGGAGAAGGAGATATATTTGCACATGCAGGTCTATGCCAAAGTAATTGATGGTTTTCTTGATGCAAGGTTGATATATGGCATCTCTACAGGTTTTCCTTGGGAACCAGGTGGAAGTTTGATTAAGCTTTTGATGCAAGGAATGCAAAGTGTTTTTGTGTGGGATCCAGGTGGCATGAATATCTCTTTTTGCTGCTACTGAGCATGAATGCTCTAGCAGGCTAGGGGATGGGCAAATTATGTCAGGAGTTTTTTGGAGCAAGGGATTGCGCATATGTACATATACATGCATGGTGCATCAAATAAAGAATTGCCCATTTTTCAGAGCCAGGTGGTTACGTGGGGCCCACATGTGTACAGGTAGGACAGGGTGTACATAGTGCATCGATTTTCACTATTACCAGTACCATTGTGTTTTTTCTACAATAAGGAGGAGTGGTAGCACGTAAAAAATCTCGAGGAAGCTATCCGCGGGCCGACGACATGAGGTAAGCAGGTGCGTCAGATGGCATCGAGTGGCGTCAGGAGGTCGAACGGGGTCAATTCTTGCACGCGGAGAAGTACGGACACAACGTGGGTGTTTCCTTGTGATAATTATGTAGAAAGGTCATCATGAGGACCACTTTTTAGGACCACTTCACGTGGTGGCGGGATGCATTATTGAAAAGAAATGAGTGTCAGGTGACAGGATGATGCAAAAAGGTGACAACTATGCACTGCGAGGTCAGTTTTAGGCCTGTTCGGGGTCCGTTTGAGGTCATCTAAAAGGCCAAGGGTGCCCAAATAATAAAGCTAAGTGTGAGAACTGAAAAAACAGAGAGAAGACCAGAAAAAACGTGGAGAAGAGAGGAGGAACAGCCGCAGGTGTGTTTTTGCTCATTTTGGAGCCTGTTTTGGCCGTAAACTGCTCATCCGAGGTCAGATTTGAGCACTTTGACATTGTAGACTGAGGTTTTAGGCCGTTCCGGACGCGATGGCACTGTCCATTTTGCCAAATTACTCACTCTTTTTCTGCTGTTTTTCTGTGTAATCTTCTTTGGTGAGTGAAGCCTCTGCTTAACTTTGTGGTTGTATCTGGTGTATTTCTTCAATATTGTGTGAGCTATTTGCCCCATTGGTGTTGGCCCAAGCTCAATTGTATCTAAACATCCGAAATTCTCCTCTTTTGAGCTGAGTTTTTTGGGTGTGTGTGTGTGTGTGTGTGTCTGTGTGGAGTGGGCAAGTGGATAGTCTCTCTCCTCTCACTCCAGAGGTGTGTTCCCTATCTCGGCCAGGTGTGTTGTGTAAGCTGAGTGGTGCCCCATAGTGTGTGTGTGTATCTTTCCAAGAGTGTGTGTCGGGTCGTTATAGAGGCGCTATGTGTGTTTTCATCCCGCTCACATCGTCAATAAAAACATCTTGAAACCCCTTGAGAAAATTGGATAACTCTATTTCCTTGTGATTGTTTATATTTTCTTTTGCTAAAGCATTAGGTTCATTTTGAGAATCTTTAACAAAAATCATGTACATGGAAATACAGCCCTTTATTGACTTATTGAAAGCTTGTGTATGTACAATGGGTATGGTGTCACCCAGCTCCTTAGCATCTATGTACATATCTTTTTTCCTGAATCCAAAGTAGATTTTTCTTTCAAGGAATTTAACATTAGCAGTCATGCGATCAAACCATGGTGCCCCTATGATTACATCCTTGTGCTTGAGAGGAGAGATAAAGAAGTCCTCTTTGTCCACATAGCTTTGGATATGGATCCTCAATTTCCCGATTAAGGGAGTGATTGAAGCTTCTTGCCCCTTGTAAGCACCATCTGCGGGTAGGACATCTCCCATCTCGTAAGCTTGTATGCCTAGCTTGGTGGACAACTCTTTGGATATGAAATTGTGAGTAGAACTAGGGTCAAAGAGAATAGAAGCATCATGTTCTCTTACCGTTCCCCAAGCATGGCATAGAGGAGATCCTTTGTGGTGAGTTTCCTCCTCTTGAATTTCGACCAAGGTAGCTCTAGGAGGCTCATGGTGGGTATTCATTTGGGGACAAGCGTGGTATGCATGCCCTTGCTCGCCGCACTTGAAACAGCGGTTATCCTTGCGATAACACTGATCCGAGCCTATCACAAATTTTTGTTTATTATATTTTGTTGGTTTTCCTTGCTTCTAGAGGTTTACAATAAAAGAAAGAGTGAGAACAACCTCTTGGAAAAATTAAAAAAAAATGATTTGATAGGAATTTTTTCTTGACTAGTTCACCGGAGGTGAAAGGTAGAGGGAGAACCTAGTGGTAAAGGGAAGGGAAAATGTGTAAATGTGAAAAGAAAAGATATGATGTGGTTGTGGAGCCATGCACCCATCATTCAAGGGTCATGAGTGGCTCATATCATCATGGCTTTAGAGCCATATGATGATTCAAACAAATGGGACCCAAGTGGAAGACTTGGTAAAGGAAGGAACCAGACACATGATTTTGCTGAATTTTTAAAAAATACTTCCACTCCGATCCAAGAAAAGTTGTCTTCATCAAAGTTGTAGCTGATGAGCTGGAAATTCTGGCCATATTTTTTTTATAATTTTTGCATCTACGGTCTAGGAGATATGGCCAAAATGGCGGACGCCAATTTTTTCAATTGTGGTGGAGACCACCCCCTCTACCTTTACACACACACACCCTTCCTTTTCCACATTGAGACCTTCTCTAAAAATCAGCCATTAGTCTTCTCACCCTCCTCTCCTTCCTCCTCTCTCTCAAGCTCAAAAACCCATCAAAATTCCTCTTCTAATCACCTCTCAAGTCATGCTTAATCTTGTTGTAATTCATAAGTTCTCATTCAACCCCTTTCTATTATTACTAGATATGTATTGATTTTATGTAGATTCTTTACATTTTAAAATAAGGAAGCTCTTGGACTCAAGCTATGGAGGAAGGAGTGAAGACAACACAAGTGATGATGGAGCTAATTGGTCAACAAATCACTTGGAAGGAGCTTCTTCATTGGTTGAATGTCCCTAATCAAGCTTCATTTGTACAAATTACACTTGGATCTTAACCTCACTCCTAATCACTCTCTTTCCTATATAAAGAGGCCTTCCCCTTTGTAATTTCAAGCCTCGCTCAGCCCCATTGAGTCTTTGTATCACTCACCATGAGCCCATAAGCTCATTCATTCACTCTATTCTTGCACATTCTAGAGTGCAAATTGTTTCATGCTAGTAACTTCTCCTTCTCTTACTTATGTTAATTAAGAGAAATCTTTTATATATGTGTGAGAGTGCTTGATGTCATCTTGGCTAATCCTTGAGTGGTTGTTTGGTAATCTACATGCTATTTGTGTTGGGAGTGTTTGAAGTCATCCATTTCTTGTACACACACTAAGGTTAATGCTTCATTCACAGTTATCTCTCTCTCTCTCTCTCTCTCTCTCTCTCTCTCTCTCTCTCTCTCTCTCTCTCTCTCTCTCTCTCTTTGTGTAGCGGTCCTAGCCCACGCTTCCAAGACTAGGTGGTGCCCTTATCTCATTTCCCTTGTGGCGCAATGGAGTTTGTTTTGGTGTAGAGGCCGCCATTCCAAATTTCCTTCGTCATAAATTGGTGCCCCCACTGAGGAGTTCTCAAGCAGCGCTCTGTCAATCCTATGAAGGAAGATCCATCAAATTCTTCGAGACTTCCACTATGGTCTCCCCAAGAAGCTCGAGAAAAGAAGCGTCTTTATCGACAAACGGCACGTATGCGGGTAAAGAGAGTTAACTACACACACCCTTCTTTGCTTCAAGGAAAATCTTGTAGTCATCAAGTCCCTAGGTCAAAAAATTGTGTTGAGTGCTTTGTGGCTAGTGTGAAGACACTTCCTTTGAAGCCTCGACTTGAGGTGGTGAAAGCACTCTCAAACTCGGGTATTAAAAGGTTTTTGGAGGGGGAGCTACACATCAATGGGGTGCGGTATCGGCAAGAGGCTACATATGGTGATGCACTCCAACTACTACTAGCAAGAAGGCTCAAGGTGGTTGAGAGGGTAGCCATCGAACCCTATGAACTCTACAAAGCTGAAGATGGTCACACCAAAGCTAGGCTAATCACTGGTGAGCAAATTCTTCGCATCTCTCAAATGGTGGGATCCAAGAGAGCTCAACTTCAATGAAGTGCTTCATGGAAGTTTGTATTTAATGCACCAATGAATAATCCCATTTTTTACAACTTTCAATCAGTTCAGAATGTTAGGGTGAATGTGCGCATTGATAGAAAGATTTTTTTCCAACAAAGATTGGTCTTCTATTTTGGAGCTGAGAGGTTGAGAGAGATATTGTTGTCCCCTGACCCTATAATATTTCCTATTTTGGAGTATAATGTATCTTTTGATGTTCACATCTTCATCTTGCTTTAAGCATACTCCATGAATCATAGGGATTTATATGGACCTTTCCAACCTCTTGCTAGACAAACTGTGCATATAATAGCTAGCACAAAGCTTGGTTCCAAAACATCATAAGGAACTTACTAGGCCCTCGTCGTCTAGCTGAGATTAATGCATCTATCAATCCATTTATTCTACCCTTAATAAGATATGATTTGGGCCTAGACGTTTTCATCTTTGTGTTGTATTGAGAGGAAGGCAACCCACTTTTATGATGGCTTTCCCAAATTTTTTTGGGCGTAGTGGGGAAAATGCTGGGGATTTTTTGGATAACTTGGAGATGGCTTTCCTTGTCTCTGGGAGGGATGACGAAGCATTGAAATTGAGAGCTTTTCCTTTGGTGCTCAAAGAAGAAGCTAGGGTATGGTTCCAGGCTCTAGATCCAACCCAAAGAATTGATTGGGAGGGATTGAAGGCGGCTTTCCTACGAAGATTTCAACGAGCCAATTCGGCAGAAGAACTATGGCAACGGCTTCTGGCCCTTCATCAAGTTGACCCTCATGGTTATGCAACCTATGAGGAAGGTTTTTTGAAACTTTGGGGGCAATGGTCAGACTCACTAAACCCTGGTGAGCGAGCTCCCAATTGCCTCCAAAAGGATCGATTTATCTCAGGTTTGTACCCCTTGCTAAGGGAGAAGGTAAAGAGCAAATTTCCAAATGCTTTTGAAGATGCCTTAAGAATTGCTAGGGAAAAGAATAGAAAGATTCCCTATCAAGCCCAAGATGGCCAGCTAGCTTTGGGAGGCAATATCACAACTATGGAAGCTTCTCACATACCTCCAAATGTGCCTAATGCACCAGACCTCAATAGAGGTCAACAAGAAGATATGCTCCAACAAATAAACAATCTCACAAACCAGCTAGAGGGGTTGAGAGTAAATCTTGTGCAGGGTGCAAGAAGGCCTATTGAGGGAAATGGTGGGAATCGGCCACCAATGCGACGTCAAGCAAGGGAAATGTTGTGTTACAATTGTGGGGAAAATGGCCATGGCATGTATAATTGCCCTCATCCCAGAAGATATGACTACCCTGTCAGAGGCCCTCGACAACAAGTAAGTCCTCCCCGTGCTAGAGCTCAAGCACAAGAGCAACCGCAACCTCAAATTTTGCAGCCACCTCGTGCTCAAGCTCAAGTCCCTGCTACTCAACCAAATGTGAGCATCATAAGGATGGAGGAGGTCCTCAAGGGCAGAAGCAACCAGGAAGAAATAGCTAAAGGGAAGATGAAGATAGATGAAGTGGCTACAATGCCTATCAAACGTGTGCGTGTCCAAGATGAAGTAGGTAAAGAAACAAGCAAGGATGCAAGCAATGAAGCAAGTACATCTCGGGCAACTAAAGATGAAGCCAAGAAGAGAAAGACCCGTACTAGGTCTCAAATTGACATCTCTGATTTCCCTATGGGATCTCGGACACAACCTTATGACTTGACAGCTGATGTGAGTTCTCAAGGACCAAAGATTACTTGGCCACAACTACTTCATATCTCCCCAAAGCTTCGACGACAATGGTCAAAAATGGTGAGCACGAGGGCAAAGCGAAGTAAGCTAGTAAGTGTAATCAAAGCATATGGTCTCAAGGATATAGTGCCTTTGGTGGAGGCTCAAATCAAGGGACAACGGATTCCAAAAGCTTACATTGACAGTGGAGCAGAGGTTTGTGTCATGACAGAAAAGCTAATGCATCAATTGGGTTTAGAGGTAATGGAATCATCAAACTTTAGGGCAAAAATGACCAATAATGTCTCTGTCACTTGTGTGGGTGTAGTGAAAGCTTTGAGAGTTTCTGTTTTTGGAATCACTACAGAGGTTGATGCTTATGTGATGCCAGTAAAGGGAGAAGGATACCCCCTTATTTTAGGACGACCTTGGCTCATGGGTATAGGAGCTAGGCAAGATTGGGCAACAGGAGACTTGTAGTTGAGGCCTCGCATGGGTGGCCATAGTCGGAAGGTGGTTTATAACCAAAAGAATGGGCGACAAGAGAACCTTGAACTAGAGACGTCAGCTGATGAGTGGAGCTCAAGTGGATGCTCCTCATCTATGGACGAGGAAGAGAGTTCAAGTGAAGAGAGTGATAGCACTCTCGAAGTCATGGGCGTCACCATAAAGGAAACTACCTCATCAGAAGACAACCCAAGGATCCAAATGGAGAATGTGTGGGATGCCAGCCTAGAGGAGATGTTATCCAAGGATATAAAGGAAGAAGAAAAGGAGGGTTATGTAAATGTTCTCAAGAAGCATGCATCATTGTTTATTTCTGATTACACTCACATTACAGGTGTCACTGCAGTGAAGCATCATATCCATCTAAAAGAAGGGAGCAAGCCAGTAGTACAAAAACTAAGAAGATTAGGAGTTGTGCAACAAAATGCACTGTTGTCTGAGGTGAAGAGACTCTTAGAAGCAGGATTCATATACCCAGTAGAAGATTCAGAATGGGTCTCCCCAGTAGTGGTGAGGCCAAAGAAGAATTCTAAATGGCGAGTGTGTGTGGATTACAAGCCACTAAATGCTGCAACAAAGAGGGACCACTTCCCTCTCCCATTTCAAGATGAGATTCTAAATGAAGTAGCAGGCCATGAGAGATACACAGTGTGTGATGGCTACTCTGGCTACTTTCAAATACGCATTGCAGAGGAGGACCAAAAAAAGACTACTTTCATCACACCATGGGGATGTTTTGCATTTCGAGTCATGCCTTTTGGTCTCACCAACGCTCCAGCCACCTTTCAACGATTCATGAACATGGTCTTCCAACCTTACTTTGGTAAGTCCATAAGGGTTTTCATAGATGAATTTTGTATTTACAGCTCCAAAAGTATGCATCTCGGCAAGATTGATGAAGGATTTACTCGTTTAGCTAAGCTGGGTGGACAACTAAACAAAGACAAATGTCACATTGGGGAAAGCAAGGTTACACTATTAGGGCATGTAGTGTCCATTGATGGAATCGAGGTAGATCCTGAAAAGATAGAAACATTGCTAAATCTACCTTCCCCAACTTCCATCAAACAATTAATCTCTTTCTTGCAAAAGCTAAGATATTTGAGTAGGTTCATACACTTACTCTCCCAAGTGATATTTCCTCTACAACAGCTGACTCGTCAAGAGACGCTTGTTTGGAGTGAAGAAAGTGATGGGCATTTTAGAGAGATTAAAAAAATGTTAGGGTCACTCCCTGTAATCCTCCAACCTTGTTGGGAAGAAACATTCTTTGTAAACCCTAGTGTGGGAGAAGAGGCCATTGGTGCTGCCCTCCTACAAAAAGATCCAAAAACATCCTTTATGAGGCCTGTGTATTTTGCTAGCCGCCTCATGGAAAACACAGAGAAGGCCTACACCCTGATGGAACAGCTAGTGTTAGCTCTCATGTTTGCGGTAACCAAATTTCGGCCATACTTGCTGCCGAAGAGGTTTGTAATTATCACTGTGGAGGATATGTTTCCCTATGCACTACAACATATGGAAATCTCTGACAAAATAGCAAAGTGGGTGGTGCGACTTCAAGAGTTTGATTATACAATACAGGTTGAAAGAACAACTCGAGCATACTTAGCCAACATTTTAACAAACAAGTGCTATGAAAAAGTTTTCCATTTGAAGAGAAAGGAACTTCCACCACCTCCAGCTCCAGAGGCTTTGGTCAATGCTTATAGCCTCTACTTTGATGGAGCATACAAGAGAACCAAGGATAAGGCAGCTGTAGACATCGTGGTCTTATCTCCATTGGGAGAGAGGATCCATGGTGAAGGGATCACTCTAGAAGATGTCCACTCCAACAATGAAGCAGAATATCATGCTCTAATTCATGGCCTTTGTTGGTGCCTTGATAATTCAATTAAGAGATTAAACGGTTTTGGTGACTCCATGCTTTTGGTAAGGCAAATGCAAGGTACATGGGCTTGCAAAAATGCCCGTCTCTCTACTAAAATGAGAGAAGCCAAAGCTCTTATGAGGAGATTTAGGGAGGCACAAGTACATCATGTGCCGAGAGACCAGAACAAGGATGCAGACCACCTAGCATCATCAAAGTTAAATGAGTCAATAGTGGGAGCAGTGGCCATCAAACTTCCACTTCAGCAAGGCAAGGAGGACTTGGAAGATATTATGCACATTCTGGAGCAAGGAGAGGCTCCTAAACACTTGAATGCAAGGGAAAGGCGATGGTTATCTAGGAAGGCTACCAGGTATCGCATAGTAAATGATGACTTGTATTGTCTTGGTAAGGATGGTGTGCTTAGGAGAGTGCCTTTGAAGAGTGAAATTGAAGAGATTTTAAAATCTTGTCACGATGATATGTGCGGAGGACACTTTGCACACGACGTCACTAGTAGAAAGGTTCTACAAGCTGGGTTTACTTGGCCAAGTCTTCATCGTGATGTCAAATACTGGTGTCAAACATGTGATGAATGTCAGAAAGCAGGACCACGACGGCTCATAGCTGAACCTCAGAACCCAATAAAGGTATATGGGCCCTTTGAGAAGTGGGGAATTGATGCCATAGGGCCTCTACCATGCACTCAGTCAGGTAAAGAGTACATCATCATGGGAGTAGACTACATGACTAGATGGGCTGAGGCTATGCCGACCAATAGAATTACTGCTAAGGATGTGAGTTAGTTCATCTTTGACCACATCTGTTGCCGGTTTGGCACCCCTCTTGAAATACTATATGATAGAGGACCAGGGTTTAGAGCAGACTTGGTAGGAGAACTCATGAAGAAGCTAAATATTCAGCATCAACACTCTACTCCTTACTACCCTCAGTGCAATGGTTTGGTGGAAAACGTAAATGGAATCATTTGCAAAATTCTCACCAAACAGGTACATGCCAGGCGCCAAGATTGGGACAAACACCTGAATGGAGCTCTATGGGCCTATAGAACCTCCTTCAAAACCACATTAGGGTACACACCCTTTCATTTGGTTTATGGAAAGGAGGCGCTTTTGCCCATTGAAGTGAAGTTAACAAGTCTTCGAATATTGGGTAGCCAGGTAGGCTCTCAAAAGGAGAAAGTACATCAAAGGATCATGGATCTAGAGAGGCTACAATTGGATCGTGAAGAAGCCATCAACCACTATTCTCAAGAAGCAGAGAAGCACAGAGAAAAGTTCAACAAAAAGCTAGCATCCAAAGACATCAAAAAGGGATCTCTGGTGCTTCGATATGACAATCGCTTCGACACTCGTAAGGATGGAAAGTTTCTTTTCCGATGGGAAGGCCCGTTCTTGGTCACCAAAAAAGTTCAAAAATGGCTCTTACAGACTTCAAGACATTGATGGTAAAGTGCACAAGACCAGGACAAATAAATGGCATCTAAAGCCTTATCACATCAGGATAAGGTCAGCTCAAGATCAAAGAAAGTAGGCTAGAGGCATAAATACCCCTAGCCAGGTTTGGGGGGGCTATGATCCGAGCCTATCACAAATTTTTGTTTATTATATTTTGTTGGTTTTCCTTGCTTCTAGAGGTTTACAATAAAAGAAAGAGTGAGAACAACCTCTTGGAAAAATTTAAAAAAAATGATTTGATAGGAATTTTTTCTTGACTAGTTCACTGGAGGTGAAAGGTAGAGGGAGAACCTAGTGGTAAAGGGAAGGGAAAATATGTAAATGTGAAAAGAAAAGATATGATGTGGTTGTGGAGCCATGCACCCATGATTCAAGGGTCATGAGTGGCTCATATCATCATGGCTTTGGAGCCATATGATGATTCAAACAAATGGGACCCAAGTGGAAGACTTGGTAAAGGAAGGAACCAGACACATGATTTTGCTGAATTTTTAAAAACTACTTCCACTCCGATCCAAGAAAAGTTGTCTTCATCAAAGTTGTAGCTGATGAGCTGGAAATTCTGGCCATATTTTTTTTATAATTTTTGCATCTACGGTCTAGGAGATATGGCCAAAATGGCGGACGCCAATTTTTTCAACTGTGGTGGAGACCACCCCCTCTACCTTTACACACACACACCCTTCCTTTTCCACATTGAGACCTTCTCTAAAAATCAGCCATTAGTCTTCTCACCCTCCTCTCCTTCCTCCTCTCTCTCAAGCTCAAAAACCCATCAAAATTCCTCTTCTAATCACCTCTCAAGTCATGCTTAATCTTGTTGTAATTCATAAGTTCTCATTCAACCCCTTTCTATTATTACTAGATATGTATTGATTTTATGTAGATTCTTTACATTTTAAAATAAGGAAGCTCTTGGACTCAAGCTATGGAGGAAGGAGTGAAGACAACACAAGTGATGATGGAGCTAATTGGTCAACAAATCACTTGAAAGGAGCTTCTTCATTGGTTGAATGTCCCTAATCAAGCTTCATTTGTACAAATTACACTTGGATCTTAACCTCACTCCTAATCACTCTCTTTCCTATATAAAAAGGCCTTCCCCTTTGTAATTTCAAGCCTCCCTCAGCCCCATTGAGTCTTTGTATCACTCACCATGAGCCCATAAGCTCATTCATTCACTCTATTCTTGCACATTCTAGAGTGCAAATTGTTTCATGCTAGTAACCTCTCCTTCTCTTACTTATGTTAATTAAGAGAAATCTTTTATATATGTGTGAGAGTGCTTGATGTGATCTTGGCTAATCCTTGAGTGGTTGTTTGGTAATCTACATGCTATTTGTGTTGGGAGTGTTTGAAGTCATCCATTCCTTGTACACACACTAAGGTTAATGCTTCATTCACAGTGATCTCTCTCTCTCTCTCTCTCTCTCTCTCTCTCTCTCTCTCTCTCTCTTTGTGTAGCGGTCCTAGCCCACGCTTCCAAGACTAGGTGGTGCCTTTATCTCATTTCCCTTGTGGCGCAATGGAGTTTGTTTTGGTGTAGAGGCCGCCATTCCAAATTTCCTTCGTCAACACTCAACCTCTTCAGGAGAGAGTTTGTTTTTTCCTTTGTAAACTCCCTTCTCCTTAGCTTTGTTGGAATTTCCCTTAAGAGACTTTTGGACATTGTCCTTCCCCTTAGGCTCATTGGAACCCTTGTTTTCTGTGGGCTTAGAATTTCTCTTAGCCCCTATTTGGAGATTGATTTGAGAAGCCACCATACTATGGTGTATAACCGCGGATATGGTGCATGGCCTTTGGTAGTTGACATACTCCGCCATTCAATCCCGCACAAAATTGTTGCTTTTGCTCTCCAAAATCCATCTTTTGACAGTGGATTTGAGTTGTAAGTCCCAAAACTTGTCTACGTATTTGTGAATGGATTCGTAGGGAGAGAGCTTTAAGCTTCGCCATTCGGTGAGTACTTTGTCTTTGGCATCGGTGGCCAAAACCTTCTTCATAATGGAAGCTCTTAAAGCTTTCCATGTTCGTGGAGCTTCACCATTTGCCCGTAGGCTAGACCACCATTGCCTAGTGGACTTTTGAAAGTGCATAGCTACATGGTGTAACTTAGAGGACTTCGTGAAGCCCTCATCTCCAAACGCCGCATCGAATTGTTAGATAAAGCCAAGACTTTGTCCGTAGCACCAAAGGCACCATCTTAGGTAAGGAAAGATATGCTCTTTCCTCCCTCTTTGAACTTCTTGAGCTTGGACGACCTCTTCCATGGAGCATAGGATTTCCTATGGCCTCTTCTTTTTGATGGTTCAAAAGTTGCACCATCACTTTCTTCAAAAGATGAAGAATTCAAGGAAGATGGAGAAGAGCGTGACCTCTTTCTCGCCTTTTTCTTGCCTTGATCTTCTTTGTCTGCACCATCACTTTCATAAGAGGAAGAGGATGAAGAAGATGGAGAAGAGGGTGTCCTATTTCTTGCTTTTTTCTTCTCTTGCTTTTTGTCGTCCCTCTTTGAGTTATGGTGTGGAGAAGTGTGCGATGGTCTTCTCCGTTTAGGAGGTGATGGAGAGTGTTTAACCCGCCATCTTCGTGGAGCCATCTCCACCAAGGTGGCAGGAGACTCACTTCTTTCTCGTTCCTTCGGTGGAGGCTCTTGAGTTCTCCTTTGGGAAGGAGATGCATCATCAAGAATAAATTCTTGAGCCTTTCGTATGGATTCTCTTCTTCTTCCCGAATTGGAGAGAGGCGTCTTTTGGAAGTCTCACAAGGAGGCTTCCTAGGTGCTCTCTCATCATGGTGGGGAGCTTGAAGAATTCAATGAGCTCAAAGCTATTGTTGCACTTCACTTTGGAGGGACGGATTGCCCATGGCTTGTTGAAGCCTAGAAACAAGGTAGTTAACAAGCATAGGGGCATCATTAGTATCCTGCTCATTAGCAAAATCAAAGTTATCAACATTAATTTCACTCTCTTTACTATTGTCAGCCATTCTAACAAATTTTAGGTGTAAACTTTTTAGGTGTACTTTGGCACTTCAAGCCCTAGTTCCTACTCCTCTTTACCCTTTTAGAAAAAGCACTCAAGCTACTGTACCCGTGGCTCAAATACCATTAATTGCAAGGAATAGAAGAGAGGGTTTTTCAACACCAAAATAGCACCGCAAGCTTCTAATAGCTCAAAAGTGGTTAAGCCGTAGGCAAGCCCCGTAGGACTCCACTATTAAGACCATAGCTCTCGACAGTGATGCCCCGTTATCTAGACGAAGGCAGGCGCACTACAAGGCTGAAAAATCCCTATTCTACTGTTAACCCTCATGGCTCACAGACACCATATCACCTACGATGGATGTTGTATTATTTACTTGGTAGAGTTAGGTATCGGGCTTATCGGTCCAATAGGAAAAGGGTAAGAGTGATCACCGATGAGAGGCACACTCTAACTGGAACATTCAAGGGATTAGTTTGGCTAAGCATGGGCGCCCAAGTGAGAATGGGGTGAGCTCATATAAAAGTCAACTAAATCTAAAATTCACTTATTCTCTCATTTGTGCAATTGAAGAGTGCTCTTGCTCCATCTCCTTCTTCTTCTTCTTCATCTCTTTGTGTGTGTGTGAGAAAGAGAGAGTGAGAGAGGGAGAGAGAGGGAGTGTGTGGACGATCGAGCATTACGAAGGCACGACAGCGGTGAAGCGGTTGAGCACGGCGTAGCGGCGACTCCCTTTTCTTCGCGGCGAGGAATCCTCCACGAAGCAAGCGTAGAGCGATGAGTGACACACCATCGTCATCTTTGAGCTTACTAGTTTAGGCTCGTTGTGTACTTGGAGCCATTTGTGGCTCGCATGCGGTGTATCGGCAAGTTCCTTGCATTGACACGTGCGACATACACGCACATTTTTGGCACCGTTGCCGGGGAATGCCATACACTAAGCTTGAATGGCACTTTGTGCTTCTTTTGTGGTGCAATTTCTATTGTAGGAAAGGTAAGGAAGGAGTGTGTGTGTGTGTTGAGAAGAGGGATTTGGTGTTATACTGTGTGTTTTTTTTGTTAATGGAGTTTTCAAAGGTACTGTGTTTATTCTCTGTGTATTAAGGTTGTTAGTTTTCTTTGTTAATGGAGTTTTCAAAGGTACTGTGTTTATTCTCTGTGTACTAAGGCTGTTAGTTTTCTGTGTACAGTAAGTAGGAAGTAGATTTGTGAGAGTTAATAGAGTGTGTTAGTGTGTAACAGTAGGTATATTAGTTAGAAGTAGGTAGATAAAGTGTGTGTGTGCTCTCGCGCAGACCGCGGTGACCTTATCCTTTTTTGAAAAATATTTAAAAAATTAAAAAAATTAAAAAAAATTAAAATAATTATAAAAATTTTAAAATTTTCAAAGGTACGACCGGGATCGGGAATATCTCCCAGACCCAAGCCCAAGCTCACGCTCAGGCCTAGGCCTCAGTCGCCTTTTTAAAAAACGAATATTAGCTTCACACGTAGCTAAAAATCGATTTTTTGAGGACCAACGGAACTTCAGATGGTGAAAATTGTGTTGTAAAGCACACAGCGACCCTCTAAGTGATACGCTCATTTTGAGCTATCACACACTTTAATCAAAAAAATCAAACATTAAAAACGTAAAAAACACGAGTGAAAACGGACGCTTAAAAAAGGTAAGCGGTTAACCTTCGAGGTTATTCACCGACGTTTGTAGGGTGCCAAAGGCACATGCATCTACGCTCTGGTCATGTGCTAGAGACGGAGCAACTAGAGAGAAATTCGACTTACGCGAGTTCTCAATACCCACCTACTTTAGGTTCTGGACCCTCGGCGGGGACCCAAGGTAGTACAAACCAAGACCCGAACATAGGGGCTAGTGACTCTTCCTCTGACTACGACGTCATGGAGGGTTTCCCAATGCCTAATCCCGATAGCTCGAGCCAAGACATGCATGCCATGGGTCCTCGGTCCAGGCCAAACGTGCTTAGCCACCTGAAGGAAACCTTTAGTAGAGCCACTTGCTCAGAACATGTAGCTAATGATGTAAATGAGGGGGGTGGGGAAGTAAATTCTCCATTCGTGACAAATGTAGACCCTATACCGTTAGAGAATGTGCACGTGAATACTTCATTCACTGCACGTCCTGACTCTTCAGAGTTATTTCCCTCCGAGGTCATATTACCCGATGGTAGAAGCCTTGCCGAAGTGCAAGAGGTTGAGCGATATATCCTTGCAGCAAGGGAAAATGAAGTCGAGAGCTTACACAAGGCGGAGCAATGAAGAGAGTTAAAAGCAAAAGCTCCTATGTCAATATCCTTGCTAAGAGAGCAATCAAGTGCTCATGATTTAGCAACCGCTAAGAGCCAACCCCTAGAAAGCAACATTGCATATAGCTCAAAGGACACCCCTAGCACCTCAATCCTAGATGGAGTGTTCTTAAATGATAACTGGGAGTACGAATTACATCACACCTATCATATGGGTTGGTTAGATGTCCTACAATCCACAATGGGTGCTACTAGTGTGGAGGATCAACAAAAAAGAGTTTGTGAGGTCATCCATAGGGTCATTGAGTTAGAGACACAGAACAAGGGGATCAACATGCCTTCAATGGGTCTCATGAGATTCTTGGATACAGGGAAGGCTAAACAACCGACCTTATCGCAAATGGAGACTCCCTCGGTAAGTCCGATGGATCCTCCATATGTTGTTTCTCTAGGGGTCTCATTGCAATCTAGGCCCACAAGTGATAGCTTCACCTTTCCAAGTCTAGCTCATCTTTCCCTTGATGACACCACGGCTACCATGCCTACCCCAATGATGGGCATGCCGAGAAACACGCCATGGACCTCATTTGCTAGTAAAGCACCACTACATGGTAGCTCAATGCCTGCAAAACAACAGTACCTACAAGTGTGTACCAATCGTATGCACCTATGGGTCATCACACTCATGTAGTCCCTACCCCTCCCATTGTTTAAACTACCTATGCTCCACAACCACAATACACAAGTTCTTATTTCCATGGGACTATACCGGCTAGCATTAGCATGTCACATTCGACATCTGTTATGCCTAGGGCCACCTATATGAACTATGGACCACCACATGGCACAACTTCGTACCCAATGTGGAACCCAAGGGCTTCCTATGCGCCAAGCCCAATGCCAATACCTAATCCACATGTAGTCTCTGGAGCGCCTTCACCCACGGTGCCTGCTCATTTAGGTGACTTGGCAACATTTGCTCAAGCTATTGGTCGATCTATTGCTGAGAATATGCGTAACACGCCTGATAGAGAACCTAGAAGTAAGGCAGTACAAATAGCCAAGCTCACACAAAAATTTAGTGGAGACGGAGATGTGAGAAAGCATATCGAAGTGTTTGAACAAATATGCGATTCTCTAGGAGAACACAATGACCTACATAAGAGCAATGCTTTAAGCCTAACCTTAAGTGGAAAGGTTGGGGATTGGTATAGAACCCTAAGGGTGGAAGAAAAAACGATTTACCCTACTCTTAGGAGACTGTTCTTAAAAGAATACATACGAGAGGGAGTGCTTTGGGGTGTAGCCTCTCAGCTCCAGAAAGCCCAACGAGAGGAAGGAGAGTCGGTGAGAGACTTTATAAGTCGCTTGAAGCATTTGAATTCTCGTTGTAATCCAAATGAGCGCTTCAACAATAACCAATTGCTTGATAGATTCATTAGAGGATTACGACATGAGGATATCTACAATGGCCTAGTCATTAGAGGTATCACCACTTGGGAAGCAGTCACCACCAATGCGATCCAATTGGAGGATAATTTAATGATTCAAGGAGAAAGAGTGTCTGTTGAGACTAAATCTATTAGCTCGCAAGCATCAAGGCATCAGCCAATGACCCTAAAGCCTATTGCTAAGGAGCCAAAGATATCTGAAATGACTTTAGCAGATCTCACCAAGGCTATTCAAGAGAGTCTTAGAGATAATCGTGCTCCTCAAAACAATCATATGTATCCAAGAAGGGAGCAGCAATGGTGCTCAGTATGCTATGGACCGCATAGTACCATTGAATGCCCTACTTTTAGAGTAAAATTCAATGGGAACTACAATGCATGTGGAAGGTATGGTCATCAAGCTAAGGATTGCATAGTATTTAAACGTGCGATGGCCAATAGACCAACCTTAGCATGGACAGACACACCTCGAGTGCCTGCATTGATGCCGGCCCCACCTCTTGAACAAACAGCACAACACATGGTCCCTAGGGCCCAAAATGTTGTTCAAACAACACCCTTACCACCTCCAGTGCTAGGACCGCAACCACCACATTCTGTGAATCAAGTGGGTTGTGAGTCATCTATTTCTTGTTTGGAAGGCTGTGAGGAAGATATAGATCCTAATATCGCCTATGGGATGGTTGTGCTTGAAGAAAGTCCACAATACTACATGGAGGACTATTGGGGACAAGTCAAACCTATATATCAAGTAGCTGCTCTTGCGGCAAAGAAGCCAAAATATCAATTACACTGCTAAGAGACCACCTCTTCAATGCTATGGGTGTGGAGGTCCACATCGTGTAGCCGAATGTCCTATTAGGCTACAAAAGAACGCCACACTAATGAAAACCAATCAAGCGAGCACGTCTACAATGCCGATACTCATGTGTAATCGATGTGGCATAGATCATTTGATTGCCCAATGTCCAAATAATCCAAATGCACCAAAGATCGCGCCATTAAACTTGATTTAAGTTACCGAGGAGCCATCACCAAGTACACCCGTGGTACCAGTAAACGTACTCACATGATCGATGCTCCAAAAACAAAATTATATTCTTGAGGAAAGAGACACGGCATCAATTGCCCAATCTCAGAAAAAGAAGAAAACACGAAGAAAGAGATCGCAAAAAGCAGCGAAGTCGGATCCCAGTTCAAAGACCAACATAGGGACTGCCCCGTATATATGAACAACGCTGAAGAAGATTCTGATTCAGGTGAAACCATGGAGACCAAAACGACCACTAACATAGAAACCAACAAGGAAGATCTTCATGAGCCACAATGTCCAAGATCCAAAAAGAAGATAGGACTTACCCAAACCCTACAGAGGAGATTGAGCGAGTCAAGCAATTAAGGAGTTTGGTAGAAGATACCCAAAGGGATCTAGAACTAGCACCTAGGAAGATCCAGATTACAGACACCGTGTTCCCTACGCAACAACAACCTCACCAAGTCCATAGACCCTTGGACATACCTAGTGTCATCCAAGAAGAAAGTGACTTAAAGTCGTGGGAAAGTGGGCGTACTCACTTCTTGATGGAAAGAATGTTTACAGGGGGACTACCTGATCCTATCAAAGAAATGGAGATCCCATCTTCCCCACGTCAAGGGAATCAAGGCCAAAAGGTGCCGTTAAACATTGCCAAATTGATGGATTTCATGTCTTCAGAAGTTAGAACCACCATCATGTCCAAACTATATAAAGACCCTGAGCTAGTCTCAGCTCTTCGAGCCTTCCTCAATGGAGAACTGAAGTTTGGGCTACCACAATTTTCACAGATGGATGGAGCTGGGGAGATGCCAATAGAGGAGGAATACATAGATCCACAACCCAACCTAGATGAGAACCTTGTTATAGAAATACATGTTAACAAGTTGGGACAATACTTTGAGGGTGATGAATCCAATGCGACTATGCCAATCACTACTAAGGGATTAACTGTGAAGGGAATCCTTGATGGTGGCGCTGGGGTTAGCATTGTGACTAAAAATTGCTGGGAAACTATGGAAAGACCTCACCTTGCGACGACAACCATAGTAGTGAAGATGGCCAATGGGTCTATTGTTAAACCTATTGGGATGCTAGAAGATCTCAAGATCAAGGTCTTTGGACATAAAATAAGGATTACCTTCATTGTTATGGATTTCTCCAAACACACTATGGCATCGGAGATGATCTTAGGACATCCTTTCATGAGGGAGGCAAAATGGTGCATGACTAGTCTAAAAACCATGTCTACCTGCAGTTCCAAGATTCTGTCATTCGAGTGGATCTTGTAACAGGTCGAGCACATCCTCTAGGAAACAGGTTTATAATTGATCATAGATCTGACACCACAGTTCACTCGGCCCCATTGCAATATTGTTACACGTGTAAAGCGGACACTGATGTTGGGAAAGATTCTCCTTATATGGATGTACTACCTGGGATGATTGAGTCGGACAATGTGGATTGGGTCCACCTAGCAGTAACCATAGACACTTGGGGAAATAGGGGGACGACCTGGGTAACACCTGAGGGGGATGAAATACCACCACTCGTACCTTTAAATATGCTACAAGCAATGCATATAGCTTCTGACAAGACTCATCCTCATATAACAAAAAGAACATACAAGTGGGTCCCTAAAGCTTCTTTAGCGACCATGGCTGATGCTGAAAAACAGAAGCCTCGTAAGAAACGCCCCAAGAAATGTAAAGAAACGTTGCGTTGGATTCCTAAAAAACTATTGGAAGCCCAAGGCTACTATGAAGGAAATGATCAAATCTGGGTGCCAAAACGTAAATTGTGCTCTTACTTGTCATCGGGCCCATGTGAGCTCAATCATGTGGCTCCAAAACGAATTGAAGATCGCGAAAAGGAAAAAATCACGGAATGTTACACACCTGCTCTAGAGCTAGTTTGGGTACCGAAGAAAGAACAATTTGTTCCACCTAGCTCAGGAAGGAGGGAGTCCCATGAAGCTTCTAGATCCTCATGTAATGCATCCATAGAGGTAAAAGCTTCTCCAAAACCTCCACCTATAGTAGTGGACCTCCATAAAGCTACAAAGGATTCCACACCTCCCAGTGTTCAAGAATCACCTGATGAACCACTTCAAGTTCGATCCTGGGAGAGTACCTTACCACCCTTGCAACTCGACGAGGCACCTAAGGTAATCGAAAACTATTGGTTAAAGCCTTCACCCGTAACAACTTGGAACAATTGGTTTCAAAAGGTGATGACAGCATTCCAAAAGGTACGATCTACCCAAGGAAGGGGGGAGTGTTTGCTGACATCCATCATTCACTTGCTTCCCCCTCAACCTTCCTCCCTGACCTCTTAATCTCCAATCTTAGGGAATGTATATATAAAGACTTATACTCACAAAAACAAGACAAAAATAATAAAGAGCAAGAGCAATTAGCAAACGAGTATGCACAATAAAAGTCAAAACATTGACCTAGACCTACACATTCGCATCCGGTACACTGAAACAGAAACCTATGCCATAAAACACCTTTGATCCTCATCACTCGAGTGATGGAGGGTAGGTAGGATTAGTGCGATAGGAGTGTTTCTGTTTTAGAGCTTGGTGATTAGCAAAGTTCTTTCTTCCCACTGATGTGCCTCCTAGAGGTATTCTTGTGTTTCATAGTGTGTACAGGCACATGTTGATGTGGTTAGGATTTGGACCTTCATGGAATCTTTCTCTTGTTCACACTTCAGATCAAGTGCGACCATCAACACAAATAGGTGTTTCTTGTCCATTAGCATTGCCCCTTATCTTTTTCGCATCCATGTTTGTCTGCTTTAATTGTGATTGGTAGCATAATATTCATCGCATGTGTTTAGCACCAAACATTAAATTCAATGTAATTTTTTGTCATAATCACTTGTCTAGGTTTAAAAATCAAGCAGTCTGACTAAGCTAGTTTGACCAAGTTAGGTGTTAGAGATCTTCTCTTAATACCATGGGGAATTCCTTCCTAATTATCAATGGTTACTTAGGTTCTTAATCCGATTTAGGCAACATTGTGTGAAATGTACTAGGGCTTTCTAGTGGGCTTAGTCCCTATTGACCTTTAACTTAAGTATTATAAAGGGAGTTTACTAGTGTGATGAGCCTGGGGAGGTGTAATAGTGATATATGACCCCCCAAAGTTACAAAATTAAAATGTTGAAAACGAACAAACAAAAAATCAAAGTGCCACAATGTAAAATCTTAAGCTGGAAGAGAAATCATCGCTTGATTTGGTACTTCACTCACATGTATTGCCTATGGTATTAGAGCCCTAGAGGTTCCCAGTGTGGGCGCTTTTCCTTGAAAAGCAAAAAACCCAAGGCATACAAAATATGCACACACATCAAAATTGAATCACTGTGAAAAGACTTTTGGGGGGTCAACGAAAAGGTAATCAGTTAGACAATGATTTCATGAGAAATTCCTTCTATTGTAGTTTAACTACAAGGTCTTCTAGGTATAGCCTCTAGTCAGCCCTCGAATATGAAATACTTGGCTCTCACGATTAAACAACTTAATTGACCAGAGAAAATTAAGAAGCTTGCCCATGGTATTAATAGTCGATCTTTAGTGCCTTTCGACCACTAAATTAGCTACCCCAGACTTGTTAAATTTTTTACCTTTACAGCTGTTTATGCGTTTGATTATATTGCAATTTAATGTTTATTGCTGACAAATGGTTTAAAATTCTGTTACAATCACATTGTTTGCCTACAACTGCATATGCTTTTTAATTCTATATGAGAATGCAATTACTGTGCCAATGTTATTTGATTTTGCAGTGACTGGGACATTCATCTCAAATGCTCTTCCACTTCAACAAACGAGTTTCAACTCAATAGCTTCCGAGGATGGAATCTACATCAGGAAGGGGGGCATGTTAACCTTCACGGCTCACGGACACCATATCACCTACGATGGACGTTGTATTATTTACTTGGTAGAGCAGGTACCGGACTTGTCGGTCCAATAGGAAAAGGGTAAGAGTGATCGCCAATGAGAGGCGCACTCTAACTGGAACATTCAAGGGATTAGTTTGGCTAAGCATGGGCGCCCAAGTGTGAATGGGGTGAGCTCATATAAAAGTCAACTAAACCTAAAATTCACTTATTCTCTCATTTGTGCAATTGAAGAGTGCTCTTGCTCCATCTCCTTCTTCTTCTTCTTCATCTCTTTGTGTGTGTGTGAGAAAGAGAGCGTGAGAGAGGAAGAGAGAGGGAGTGTGTGGGCGATCGAGCATTACGAAGGCACGACGGCGGTGAAGCGGTTGAGCGCGGTGTAGAGGCGTCTCCCTTTTCTTCGCGGCGAGGAATCCTCCACGAAGCAAGAGTAGAGCGGTGAGTGACACACCATCGTCATCTTTGAGCTTACTAGTTTAGGCTCGTTGTGTGCTTGGAGCCATTTGTGGCTCGCACGCGGTGTATCGGCAAGTTCCTTGCATTGACATGTGCGACATACGCGCACATCTACTTAATCAATTTCAATTAATAATACCAACCATTTATAGATAGCTTGAGGATCTCCGTTCTTGAGCAAGAAAAGAGAAACCTTGTGCTCTGATACCAATGTAACATTTAATGGCCTAGTAACTTGTGTGTAGCGGAAAATACCATGAACATAGTGAGCATTTCATTAGAATAAATTCCTAATGAGAATAACAAGAGTGCTTGGGTGGAGAGAGTGTTACCATATACATGTGGTAGTGATGTGTGTGAACACACTAGGACCGCTGGGACATTTTTTCCCTCTTTAGGAGGTTTTTTCCCCCGAGCATTGTATATACGCCCATCACTCTATGGCTATCTATCTTTCCATTGCACACTAAGTAACACACTCTCTATTGTGTGCCTTGAGCTTCACTCGTCTTCTCCAATATGTGTGTGTTTCTCTGCAAACCCTAATTCCAAGAGCAGGTTACGTCCTCCCAGGCTTAGTCACTAGCTGCTCCAGCACACACATGCTCACTTTCTCCGATTACAGTGAGGTTTGGCTCATCTCGATCTCCGTTTCCACTACAGGCAGGTCTGCACATGCAATTTTGTCATTTTGTGCAGAATTTATGTCAGTGTGAATTTCTGCATAACAGGTGTCTTACAGTCTTCTACAGTTTGTGCTATATAGCACGTGCTATTCCCTCTCCGATTCTCCTATTTTTGGGCAGTTTTCACATCAGGTGCAGCATTTACCATGGCTGACAACAACACAGATGTCTTCAAGATGTTTGCTGTTGAGGACAGGTTGGATGGGGACAACTACCCTTTGTGGGCCTATATGATGCAACATGTTCTTCTGTCAAAGGGCGTCTGGAACATTGTGCAGGGCATTGATGTACATCCTGGTTCTGAGGATGTAGGCGATGTTGAGGATGTTGCAGGTCTTGCTGCAAGGATTACTGCTATTAGAGTTGTTTTACCTACGGCAGAACAAGCTCGTTGGGATATAAAGGATGCGCAGGCTCATGCATTAATTGCGTTGTCTGTGAAGCGCACCATTGTTCCTCACATCCGTTCAGCAAAATCTGCAAAACAAGCTTGGGATATATTGGCTGGTCTTTATGCAAGTCGCAATGAGGCTAAAATTGCTTTGTTGCGTAAAGAGCTGGAGTCAAAGATGATGCATGAGGAAGATGATATGGACACTTTCCTTGCTAGTGTCAAGGATATCAATGAGCAACTTATTTTTGCAGGTGAAGTTATTTCAGACAGTTCCCTTGTGCAGACTGTTCTTGATGCCTTACCAGATTCTTACCAGACTTATGACCCAAGGAAATCTAAAAGTTGTCAAGTTTGATGCAATATGCGCATTGCTATTGCAAGAGTTACTATCCAGAAAAAACAGGACTAGACAGCGTGCAGTTGAACATGCTTTTATTGCTTCTCAAAGAAAGGGTGGTAATAGCAATGCAGCCACTTCTTATGGTTCTGCTGGGAGTGGCAAAACTTCTGTTCCTAATGCTTCTGCTGGCAGCACTTCGTCTGGCAATTCTGGTGAAAAGAGCAAAAAGAAGATGCGTTGCCATTATTGTAAAGCTAATAATCACTTGATCAAGCAGTGTCCTAAGTTGAAGGCCAAAGAGGCTAAGAAGAAAGACGGTGGTTCCACTACAAATGCTAGTTCCACTACAAATGCAGCCATTGTTGAGTCTTCTGTGAAAGGAGACTGTGATGCTGATGTCGATGCAGAATGGGCTTTTAGTGCAGAGTGCACTTACAATCCTGTTGTCCATGATGCATGCTTGTCAGTTGCTGCAGATTCACATGTGTGGTATTTCGACAGTGGTGCGACAAAGCACATCACCTCACATCGTGAATTGTTTACCTCTCTCGAGTCTGTCCCTCATGGGAATTCTATCACTTGTGCCAACAATGCCTCTTATCCGGTTCAGGGAGTTGGAAAGATTGTGCTTACTACTGCAAATGGCAGTTCCTTCATACTTGTTGATGCACTTTATGTATCTGGGATCAAGAAGAATATCTTGTCTGTATCCGCACTTGCTAGACTTGGACTTGTAGTCAAATTTGTGGATGACAGATGTACAGTTCATGATCTCAGTTTTGGTGATGAAATTGTTGCATCTGGCCTTTTGTGCCGTGGGCTGTATAAGCTCACTTTGTATGACAAGTGTGGACAAAATTTTGCAAATGTTGTTGCAGATTCAAGGGCTATTTCAGATGCAAAACTTTGACATGCACGTTTTGGTCATCTGAATTTTGCCAGTTTGCTGCGTTTGCGGAAATCTGATATGGTTGCTTCTTTGCCGCCTCTTGAAGCACCTGTCAAACATGTTTGTGAAGGATGTATTTTGGGTAAGATGCAGCGTTTTAAGTTTCCAAAGGATGGTTCAGTTCGGGGCACATGCAGGTTGCAGCTTGTGCATAGTGATGTTTGTGGGCCCATGCAAACTCTGTCCTTGGTCAATTACCTTTACTTCGTGACTTTTTTTGATGATTATTCCAGGCATGCATGGGTATTTCCGCTTAAAGCGAAGTCCGAAGTATTTATGTGCTTCAAACAATTTCTGGCTATGGCTTAATGCATTTCTGGCTAGTCGTGGGATAAAACACCAATGTACAATGCCTTATACACCTCAACAAAATGGTGTTGCTGAGAGGAAAAACAAGTCACTTATGAAAATGGCACGACGTATGGTCAAAAGACAAGCTTTGCCGCATTCTTTTTGGCTTGAGGCCATCATGTGTGCTACTTATGTACTTAACAGGTGTCCTACGAAATCTTTGCAGTCTATTACTCCATATGAAGCATGGCATGATAGAAAGCCTTCTATTGAGCACATGCGTGTTTTTGGCTGTTTGGCATATGCTTTGGTGCCACAAACTCAACGCAAAAAATTGGATGATAAGACTATCAAATGTATTATGGTTTCATGTTGTATCATCCGCAAACAAAGCGTATTCTGGTTTCATGGGATGTAGTGTTTGTGGAAGATTCTGTTCAGCCCGTTGTTGTCATGTACTAGAGACAGTAATGTAAGCTCACAGGACATTTATAACACTTTGTTGCCTCTTTTCGTGGTGGAAATATGAATGTAAGTTCCAATGAGGCAAATGTACAGCCTATGGGGGTTTCTGAAAATGTTACAGATCAGCCTATTACTGATGCAGATGTACATGATGTATTTGATGAGGAAAGGGCTGAAAATGAGCAAGCTAGAGGTATGCCAAAATGGTCGGTGCACACTTTGCGTGACAGTAAATTGGATGCACCTTTGTCTAGTCGTACTCGTTCAGGCTCTCGCCATGCATCTTATGCATCAAATTGTTACGCTTTGGCTGTGTCTAGCTTACATGATGTTGAGGAGCCTCTGTCTTTTGATGAAGCACAGAATTCAAAAAATTGGATGGTTGCCATGCAATCAGAATATAATGCACTTATAGAAAATGACACATGGACTTTACGTAATTTTCCTCCTAGAAAAAAGGCCATTGGTACGATCTGGGTTTACAAGTTGAAACGCAAGCCGGATGGTGAGATTGATCGCCATAAGGCTCAACTTTTGCTCCCACTTGTCGTATGGCTACTGTGCATTTTCTATGTGCATTGGAAACTCATTTTGGTTGGGATGTACATCAATCAGACATTGTTACTGCTTTCTTGAATGGTGACATATTTGAGGAAGTTTATGTAACGCAGCCTCGCGGTTTTGTCATAAAAGGACAAGAGAACAAAGTGTGTAGATGTAAGAAGGCTTTGTATGGGTTGAAGCAATCTCCTCGTGCTTGGTATGAGAAAGCTGACACTCATTTGGTTAAACAAGGCTTTCGTAACAGTCCAACAGAAAGCACATTGTATGTAAAGCGTGAGGGTGATGTACTTCTCATTGTGGTTCTTTATGTTGATGATTTGTTGATCACTAGACCAAATGAGAGACATATTGCTAAATTTAAGGCTGATTTGAAGGCTACTTTCAAGATGAAAGATTTGGGGTTGTTGCATCATTACTTGGGTGTACAGTTTAAGCAGTGTGATGGTGGTATTGCCTTGTTTAAGAAAAGTTACATAGAGACATTGCTATGTAAGTTTGGACTTGAGGATTGCAAACCTATTTTCACTTCCATGGAAACAGGTTTGAAGTTGAGTCTACATGATGCTGGCGATCCTGCTGATCTCACTCTTTACCAAACTGCTATTGGCTGCCTCATTTATGTATGCAACACAAGGCCAGATATTCAGTTTGTTGTCTCACAGGTCTACAGATTTATGCATGGCCCAGGGTCTAAGCATTGGCAGGCTGTCAAGAGGATTTTCCGCAACCTTAGTGGCACTTTACATCTTGGCTTGTTTTATCCCAAGGGGGGATCATTGCCGCCAGACTTACATGCTTTTTCGGACTCGGATTAGGCTGGTTGTTTTGACACGCGAGTGTCCACAAGTGGTTTTTGTTTCATGCTTGGCAGTCCATGTATATCATGGTTGATCAAGAAGCAACATACTGTGGCCACTTGGAGTTGTGAGGTTGAGTACAGGGCAGTCTTCACAGCTATGGTTGAGTGTGTATGGCTCAGACGCCTTATGGCTGATTCGGGTGTTGGACAGCACACTGCCAACACTATCTACACTGACAGTCAGAGCGCATTGGTAGTTGCGAGGAACCCAGTTTTTCATGCTCGGCACAAAGCACATTGAGGTGAATTACCACTATGTCAGGGAGAGGCTCTCAGCAGGAGAGATCAGCTTGGCTTATGTGCCAACAAAGGACAACCTTGCAGATCTTTTCACAAAGGCATTGTCTCGTGAGAAGCTTGAAGCTTTCCGAAAAGCTTTGGGCTTACTCCCCTTTGTGGAATGATCATGTCCTCAGGGCATGGCACTTCCCTTTACTCATGTGCCAGCTCTTGTTCACCGCATCACTCCAGGGGGGATTTCCTACCATATACATGTGGTAGTGATGTGTGTGAACACACTAGGACCGCCGGGGCATTTTTTCCCTCTTTAGGAGGTTTTTTTCCCCGAGCATTGTATATACGCCCATCACTCTAGGGTTATCTATCTTTCCATTGCACACTTAGTAACACACTCGCTATTGTGTGCCTTGAGCTTCATTTTTCTTCTCCAAGCTGTGTGCGTTTCTCTGCAACCCTAATTCCAACAGAGAGAAACAAAAAGCATAACACCTAGTTAGATAGCACGAACAATACTTCAAAAGAGAGAGAAATTAAGCTATTGAAAACAGTTGAGGACGGGATTTTCATGGAGCCGATCCCCCCTCCAAAATGCTTTGTATTATAGGTTTCTCCCATCAAGAGAGACGTTTTATAATACAACTCTTTGTGTTCCTTCCATACTAGCTAGTGCAATGAAGATGGGAGCTTCATGCACTAATCAAAACACTTATTAAACACAACATCAATTCCCTCATGGTCTCAGACCCAAGACCTCACACACCTTTGAAGATGGTGAGAGCTAGCGGGGTATGAGAGTAGATTGAGAGGAAGAAGGAGTAGTCTTATGAGAAAGATGTACATCTCCTCACATAATCACTCATATTAGCATAGCGTAGCTTAGTAATTAGCTTGGTAGAGGAGATGAGCATGCATTGAAGATTGGCTCTTAGTTGGATTTGCATCACAAAGCCAAGAGTTGTTGGTGTAGGCCTCCCTTCTCACAAGCTTGGAGTAGGTGATAAGCTTTCCATTAAATCTTGAGAAGGAGAGAGAGAGAGAGAGAGAGAGTCTTCTTGATTCACACATGAGCTAGTGTGGTGTGTGTGGATAATGACTTGCGAAAATCAGCCCCCCTCTCTCTCTTGGTCGACCCCTCTTGCTATTTGCTCATGCTACTAACCCATTGGACCTCTCCAGGACCTCTCCAGGCTTAGCAAATAGGATTTCAGGAGCATAAGTGATAGCCTTCTGACACATGTCCCCCCTTCCCCTTTTGTGAGAGATTTAGGTAATTAATTAATGCAACTAAACTCTCATTGGACCCCTTTGTCTCCTGGCCAATAGGAATCAGGCAAGCCATTGGGCTGCTGAATTCTCATTGGACCCCTTGGGAGACTGTCCAATAGTCTTCTAGAGAGCTTCTTATTGATTCTTTTATTTTTAAATTAATTAAACTAGATTTACTCTAGCCTAAGTCTCATTGGTCCACCTCCATGGCCATCCAATAGGATTTGAGTACACCTTGTGGGCATCTGGGCTAGGGAGCTGACATGTGTCCCTCTTTCCCTTTGTGTAAAGGAGTCTTGTGAGTGTGTGTGTGTGTGTGTGTGTGTGTGTGTGTTTCTCTCTCTCATCCCCTACTTGCAAGGCTCGCCCCCTCCTTTGTAGGATTTGTGAAGACCTTTTTTACACACACACAAAGCATCCAATTTTCCTAAGCTTAGCCATTGGACACAACCTTTGATTTTTGGTACGTTAGCATTTTGGAAGTCTTAATGGGCTGAACCTTAGGGTCTTTAAAGCCCATTGTTGCGCCTTGCTCTTCTGAAGATGGCCCATCCCTTTGGATCCTTATTTTCCCTGCTTTGGATCCCTATTGTGGCCGGTTTGCCAGCTTAACCAATATTCTAACTTTTTCTCCCCTAGCACTTTCCCATATTAAATGATGAGTTTAACATAAGAAAATCATTCAGGAGAATTAGATATTAGTTATTATGACAGGCCTCTCCATTGGGTGTGTGAGACAAGTGATCCGTCGTGACATGTCTTTTACCGGGTCTCACCAGAACGGTAAAATCAAACTCAAGAAGAATTAACAACCGTCATGTAATTCTTCCCGTGGAACAAGGTTTATTTACTAAATACAACAATGCTTGATGATGCACATAGAAAACAAACTTGTTGGCAAGAAGGTAGTAGCAAAGTTTTTTCACTGCGCAAATCATAGCTAAATCTTCTCGCAAGAAGGTAGTAGCAAAAATTTTTCACTGTCTTCACGCTCTATAGTAGTGTAGTTTCTCTCAACATCATTTAATTGACAACTTGCAAAGCTAATGGGGTAGTCCAATTTATGTTCTCCTAGTTGAGCTAGAACACACCCAATAGCAAAGTTTGATGCATGAATATGCACATGGAAAATTACATTCCAATCGGGCAATCATAGAATGGGAGTGTTTGTCAAGGCCTTTTTCAATGACTCATAAACGTGGTCACACTCCGCGGTCCAGTGGAACTCAATAAGAAGCTTGTACAATGGGCGAGCTATCTCGACAAAGTTTAAAATAAACCGCCGGTAATAACCAACATGGCCCATGAACCTTTGATAATTTGTAGGTGGTGGCAAATTGGAAATGGATTTAATTTTGCTCTCATTTGTGGAAATTCCATTTTTGGATACTATATGCCCTAAATGATTCCATGTTTAACCCAAAATTGACATTTGAAAGGGTTTAATGAGATGCGATACAATCTACACTTTTCGTAAACATGATAGATGTTCTTTCCAAGAGGAATAAACAAAAAGGCCATCTAAGAAAGCTTCGCAAAACTCAAATATTCTCTAAAACCAATGTTTATTAATCTTTGGAAGGTAGCAGGGGCATTGGTTAAGCCAAAATCCATAACACAAAATGTGAACACTCCAACTTTGGTTATAAAAGCAGTTTTAGCTTGGTCCTCTAGTGCAATTGTGATTTGATGGTAGCCAAAATACCCATCTAAAAAGCTATAAGCTTCCTTCCCTGCAACTATTTCAAGCACATGTTTCAAATATGGTAAGGGGTAATGGTCTCTCTTAGTGGTGGCATTGACCTTCATCATATCCACGCACACTCTGAGTTTCCCTTTTTTTTTTGGCACAATAACTATTGGAGACACCCATTCTCAGTACTCAATAGGGTATATGAATCCACATTTGACAAGCTTTTCAATCTCTTCTTGAACAATCTTTGCATACTTATGACTCATTGGGTAGGGTCGTTGCTGGGCTGGTTTAACCATGCTATTCATGGGAATTGTGTGTTGTACCATGGAAGGTGGAACACCTTTCGTATAATGATATGTCCAAGAAAACATATCCTTGAATTCCTTAAGAAGCTCCTTGAGTACATATTCCTCAGTCTCTGTCAGATCTTGGGCAATAAAAACAGGTTTGGACTCCTCACATGGGTCTGCTAACTCTATTTCCTTAACTATCGTTGGACCATCATAAACTCCATTACTTTCATCGATAAGTGTTCTTTGGGCCTTTGTATACACAACCTTACGCTCTTCCATGGTGTAGGATTTGAAATGCTCAGGTGCAGAATGTAAATCTATGGGATCTTGTTGTTCTGTGGACTGTGACTTCTCTTCCTCTTTCTTTTGTTGTTGAGCTAGCTCTTGATTTTTTCATCTCCTTACAATACGACCCAACTTTGGTTTCTCTGTAGCTTCTAGCTGTGCAATGTCAATGGTTTTGAACTGCACCACATGACGCTTTGAAGGTATTCACCCCAATTATCTACCAACTTTCAATGAGCATCACATGCCCCCATATAACTGAGCCATTCTGTGATAGATTTCTTTTCATTTATCCTAGCACGTACATTGGCTCGATATCGTCGCCTCTTATATCTCCTACTTCTCTTGTCTAATTTTCGATTATGGCCTTCCTCTAGTGAAGAGTCACTAGATGAATCGCTACTTGTGTCTTCTCCTCTCCTAGATAAATTGTCATCTAGGGTACCACTAGGCCTTGAATAGTTTGTCTCCGCATTTGCACCAAGATTTAACTCAGATTCTTCATCCCTAGAGTCAATTTCAATTGATGATTCTAATTGTGAATCGTGTGGGGTACAATTCTTTGAGATGTTATTGGTTCCAATGTTAGTCAAGCCTTCATCTATTAGGTCATCATAAGCTATATGCATTGCTCCTATCATATTTAAAGGCACGAGTGGTGGCATTTCATCCCCCTTAGGTGTTACCCAGGTCGTCCCTCTATTTTCCCAAGTATCTATGGTTGCTGCTAGGTGGCCCCAATCCACATTGTCAGACTCAATCATCCCAGGTAGAACATCCAATATAAGGGGAATCTTCCCCAACATCAGTGTCCTTTTTACACATGTAACAATATTGCAATAGGGCCGAGTGAATTGTGGTGTCAGATCTATGAACAATTATAAATCTATTTCCTAGAGGATGTGCGCGACCAGTTACAAGATCAACTCGAATGACAGAGTCTTCGAACTGCAAGTAGACATGGTTTTTAGACCAGTCATGCACCATTTTTGCTTCCCTCATGAAAGGACGTCCTAAGATCATCTCAGATGACATAGTGTGCTTGAAAAAATCCATAACAATGAACGTATGCCTTATTTTGTGTCCAAAGACCTTGATCTTGAGATCTTATAGCATCCCAATAGGTTTAACAATAGTCCCATTGGCCATCTTTACCACTATGTTTGTAGTCCCAAGGTGAGGTCTTTTGATAGTTTCCCATCAATTTTTAGTTACAATGCTAACCCCAACGCCACCATCAAGCATTCCCTTCACATTTATCCCTTGGTAGTGATTGGTATGGTCGCATTGGATTCATCGCTTTCAAATTATTGTCCCAACTTGTTAACATATATTTCAACAACAAAGTTCTCATCTAGGTTGGGTTGTGGATTTAAGTGTTCCTCCTCTATTGGCACCTCCCTAGCTCCATCCATCTGTGAAAATTGTGGTAGCCCGACTTTCTGTTCTCCATTGAGGAAAGCTCGAAGAGCTAAGAAGAGCTCGGGATCTCCATATAGTTTTAACATGATGGTGGCTCTAACTTCTGAAGCCATGAAATCCATCAATTTGGCAATATTTAACGGCACTTTTTAGGCTTCAATCCCCTTGACATGGGGAATTCTCTTGGAGAAATTTTTGCAAGAAGAAGAACTTCCTGAGGGAGAAACATTGGCAACAATCGGTCGTGGTAGTGATACCATAACCTCAAATTATGTAATTAGGGTGGATGGTGCATCTCTGAGATGACATCCTGAGGATCTTAAACCTACACTTCATGTGCTTGATGTGGTGATAAAGCGAGGAGAAAAGTAGTTGTTTGTGGCTCTGTAGTGCCGGCAAAACATCTCTCCTTCTTGCACTTCTTGGAGAAATGGCAAGGTCATCTAGCACCGTAAGTATAGCTCAGTTTCTCTTGTCCTAGCAATGCAATTCTTCATTGAGCCTTGAGCATTGAGCATGAGCTAATGTTAATCATGGCGTTTTGTGCCTTATTAAGTGTGATCATGTTAGTAAGCAGGGATGTTCTTGTTACAAGTACACATATGCGGAAGATTAGCATATGTCTCCCAAGCTGCCTGGATCTAGTCAATGACAGTTTGTGACAACATCTTGTTTGGAGAATTAATGGAAGAATTGCAATATAAGAGGGTGGTCCATGCTTGTGCACTATAATAAGAAGACATGAAGAGCTTTAGCCATGGTGATCCTACAGAGATTGGAGAGATGAACAAATTTAAGTGGCAGGTAAAAGTAGCGGATCCAGTCTACTGACATAATATGGCGGAAGGGCTCCCCTTTACACTTGTCGCAATCTACGACCTAAAGGCTAAAGTCCAAAAAAAAAAAAAAAAAAGCCCAATTGCATGCGATAAAGAGGGAGAGAGGGGGAGAGAGCCCACCCAAGGCAGCCGGCGGTACTAGTTGGCGATCGATAACCCCTACTGTCAGCCCATGTCACTTATAGACGAGGGCCCTCAAGCCTAATGTGTTTCGACTGTTCCTTGGCTGTCGATCTTATGATAGGGCCTCGACCGTAACAAGGCCATAGGGACTCCCACCAGGAAAGCAGAACGTTAGTAGCTTGCAGGTAGCCATTGAAGCTTTTAGACTCCTCCTGGGGAGTTTGTCAATACCCATCGCTTCATGCCCAGTGTGAAAATGGTTGCTAGCCGTCGTTCATTCAATCTGAGGAGAAAGGGAGGTCCCTTTCCTTCACGGTATGAGAGTGAGGATTTCGACAATTTGCAACACAAGGTCTGTAGGACACTTTCTTCATTGCAATGGTGGAGAGAGCTTGTCTCGTAAGCGCTTCTTGCATACCCTCCCCTCGGCAGCTCATAAGGAAGTTCTTTGCCTCTTGAATTTATCAGGTACAAATACTGGCCCTGCTCCTTATGTTTCTGTGTTGAAAGCCCTTGGATCTTACAAAGCCTTGCAAGAGGGCAAATGCATCCATCACCTCATTGTGTCAAGCGCGCTTGACCTTGATACGTTTGTTGTGGCATACCTTGTACGAATGTATGGTGCTTGTGGTGCTTTTGGTGATGCCTTTGCGCTCTTTTCTGAGATGCAGGAAAGGAGTGTGTTTTCTTTCAACTTTTTGATCCGTGCCTGTGCTCGCCACAGTGAAAATGAGAAGGTTCTCGTTCTTCTCCAGCAGATGATGCAAGAGGGCATTGTGCCCTCTAAGGTCACCTTTGTTAGTGTGTTTGATGCTTGTGCCAGCTTGACAGATTTTGATGCAGGACATAGAATGCATGCCCTCATTGTGAATGGGCACCTTGAGGTTGATGTTGTAGTAGGAACTGCTCTTGTGAACATGTATGGTAGCTATGGGAATATAGCAGGTGCATGGCTTTGCTTTCATAGGCTATCAGAGCGGGATGTGATTGCATGGACAGCTTTGATCTCTGCATTATCTCACCAGGCTTGTGGGAAAGAGGCCTTTTGTTCGTTTGAGGAGATGCTGCAAGAGAGCATATTGCCAAATGAAGTGACCTTTATCAGCTTGTGTGGTGCATGTGCCAACTATACAAATGTATCAAATGGTGAGCGTGTGCATGTCCGCGTCCAAAGTCTCAATGCAGAGGCAAATGTGGTTCTAGGAAATGCTCTAATTACTATGTACGGTAAATGTGGCGCTTTGAAACCTGCAGAAACTATCTTCAAAACAATGACAGATAGGAGTTTGTTTTCATGGACCGCCATAGTCTCAGCATACTCTCACCATGGGCTTTGTAAAGAAGCTTGTCAGCACTTTTTTCATATCCTTCAACTAGGGATACTACCAGATAATGTCTTATTTACCACTATTCTTGCAACATGCGCAAGCTCGTCACTACTGTCTGTTTGTAAGCACATGCATGTTATGGTTTTGATGCGCAATCCTGTGATGGACGCTGTAATTGGAACTGCGCTTGTCAATACTTATGGCAAGTGTCAGGATGTAAGGTCTGCAAAAGAAACTTTTGATTCATTTGCTGATCATAATGTTTATTCTTGGAATGCTTTAATTGTTGCGTTCACCCAAAAGACTGAGGATTTGTTAGTCGACAAGCTTTACAATCAAATGCAGGAGGAAGGGATATTACCCAACAAGGTTACTTTTGTCTGTATTTTTGATGCTTGTGGGAACAACCGATTCTCTTTCAAACGTGGTGTGCAGCTGCATGCATGCATTAATCAACAAGAGCTGGAAGTGCAAAACGCTCTTATTGACATGTATGGGAAAAATGGTAAACTTGAGGTTGCACAATCAATTTTTGATACCACAATCAAGAGAGATTCTATCACTTGGACAGTCCTCATTACTGCATATGTGCAGCACGGGCAGATGATGGAGGCCCTTTGTCTGTTTGCGAGATTGTGCAAAGAAGGGTTGCAGCCAGATGCGGCCACATTTGTCAGCATCTTGTCTGCATGTTATAGCAAGAGGGCCTTGGTTACGGGCCAGCAGATTCATGCCTTTATCTTTGAACGGAGCGTTGAGAGTGACACCATGGTTGGTACAGCCCTTGTGAGCATGTATGGAAGATGCGATAGCGTTGAGGACGCTCGCATGGTTTTTGATAGAATAAGTAGATGTAGTGAAATAGCGTGGAATGCAATGATTTCCATACATGAGCAGGCGGGGCAGGCGAAGGAGGCTCTTGATCTTTTCGGAAACATGCAGTATGATAGGGTTTCGCCAGATGATGTGACTTTTGTGACCATTTTATCTGCATGTATAGCTCAATTTGCCTTGGAAGAGGGTAGGATTGTGCATGCTTATATTATTGAGAGTGGGTGTGTAGTTGATGTCGTGCTAGCGTCGGCTATTGTAAACATATATGGAAAGTCTGGTAGCCTAGAGGATGCACACGGGGTTTTCTACAAGATACAAGATCGGAATGTGGTGACTTGGAACACGATGATTGCCTTGCATGCCCAGCATGGGCTAGCGTTAGAAGCTCTTGCTGTCTTCAGCCAAATGCAGGTAGCAGGGATGATACCGAACCACATCACCTTTGTCAATATTTTAGGGGCATGCAGTCACTGCGGCTTTTTGTATGAGGCTTGCTTTTATTTTGTTCTGATGGGACAAGGTTACATGCTCTTTCCTACCGTAGATATCTACGTGTGTCTCATTGACCTCTTTGGTAGAGCAGGTTGTTTGAATGAAGCCGAGGCAGTAGTGAAAGGCATGCCAGTGCTGCCATCATCTGTGACCTTCATGGCTTTACTTGGGGCTTGCAGGTATAGAGATGATGTTGAGCGAGGGACAAGTGCTACAAAGCATGCGTCTGAAATAGAGCCAGGCAATCTTGCTCCTTGTCTCGTGCTATCAAACCTTTATGCTGCAGTTGGCAGGATGGATAATGCAGCTTTGGTTATGAGCCTTTTTGTAGATGGCATAGTGGAGAGCGGATCATTTACAGACGAAGAGGATTTGCATGATATGTATTTGCAAGTGTAAGTGGTTAGCTCCAGCCTAGTTTGCTGCTTGTTATGACAATATGACATTGCATTATGTGCGCTTTGCTTAGGCTTATCAAAGTACTGAAAAGCCATGTGAGCAGTTAGTTGGGTGACGGTCCTTCATGATTATATAGGCACCCATAATGACAGATTTGTGAAGGTACCTTGTTATCTCTCCCCATGCCAAGGCCTTTGTTGCTGTGGTGCATTTCCAAACTAGCTCGCCAATTGTACCCCCAAGTTTCATGTTGGCATAAAGTTTGGTAGCAGAGCAATTTTTAAGATGGGGCTATCAAGTCTCTTTCCAGAGATCAGATTTCGGCGATATGAGTACACCATACTAGTACATGACCCTTAGCCTCTGGCAATGAAATATCACACATGCACATGCACACCTTGCTTCCTTCCTTATATGAGCTGTCTCCTTGTGTCACCCTTTCCAAACTCACTACCTTCTTGTAATGACTACATTCTGTCAAACTCAGTAAAGAATTCATTCACTGAATACACTTGAGGATTTCTTGAACTTTCCTGCGTGGTGAGCACTTTCATGAGTAAATAGCACTTGACACATGCCAAGCAAAGTGATGGTAAGTGTCATGTATTTTTCCAAGAGTCTTCTACGAACCATCTCATCATGAATTTGTTTGCATAATGCCAGATGCCTTCAAGATGCAAGCATGGGTGGTTGCAATTGGAGAGAGACCTTCATTGAATTCAACCAATGGCTTCCATCCTTGTCTTATCGGCACATCCAGATTCCAATGATAACAAGCAGCCTTCAAATCATCAAGCCAGACCCTACTGGGACATGTTGCATTAAATGCAATTCACAACATTCCTCACACACAAATTATCAACCTTTTTTGTGTTTTAGTGAATAAATCATACTTGGAATACATACCAAGCAAAGCAATGCCAAACAGGGCGTTTATCTCAAGAGCTCTTGACCACAGATATCTTAAGATCGGAGTCTATTGTTGGGAGGTTAGAAACGTCAAAGATCTTCTATGGACTTCTCATGTCAAATCGGGACAACTAACACCCATGAAGATCATCTACATCTTCAAAATCAAAGACAAGGGTTCAATAAATCTACCAACCTACTTATTTAGGAATTGTTATAAATATAATTTTGTTATGATGACTCATGACGAAGGGTACTTTATAAGGGATTGGATATTGGACCAAGGACCAGAAACTATTCCAAGAGATGAGCTCCGCGAGAGATCTTTTGAGAGTAATGTTAAAAAACCAAAAACTACTTCATCACGAAGAAAACCTGGGGACACTAAAGCCAGTCCAAAGCTACATGAGTCTATTTTCAACAAACTGGTTTGAAGGATTCGGAACAGGACCAACTACCAGGAGATCGAGAGTTGAACCAAATAGACGTGTCAGTCAGCTGATTTTCAAAAACGGGTCAGAAAATACAGTGGATCTGGGGATCCATTTGACCACTTAGCAAGTTTTAAGCAAGTGCTAAGAGCATAATGCATATTTGATTTCCATACTCAATTCGAAGGATTTAGAATGACATTAGAAAGGAAAGCACTAACATGGTTCAAAACATTCCACCAAGGTTAATTATGAAATTAAATACATTAGCTCAAGGATTTGTAGCTGCATGTTCCAAAAAGGGGATCAAACATAATATGGTGGCTCAAATCTATAGCTTCAAACAGATGCCTAGAGCTAGAGATACCTGCAGAAGAAAAACTAGTATCATTGTTTCTAAAGGGACTGTTAAACAAAGAACTTCATGCTATATTGTATAGCAAGAAACATATGACCCTAGAAGAGTGTGTATTAGATGCTATTGACTTAGGAGACAATTGTGATACTTTTAATGAAGAAGATGTCCCTAAGGATAACTAAAGCGAGAAAACAGCATCCACCAAACCAGCACAAGTGGGAACGGCTGTTGCAGCACCGCTTACAACCATAGAAGTATGTTTAAAAGGATGAATGACATGATGAATAAAATGCAAAAAGCACCTATGAGGAGACCAGGACAAGGGATACCTCAATAGGGACAACCAATTAGGCCGCAAAAATGGTGTACAATCGACAATAAATGGACAACCATAAAACCAATGAGTGCTACTACCGACCAAAGTATGATGGGAATGTTCAATATGTGCCTATGAGGCCACAAGGATAACCCATGTACAGATATCATCCTAATATGGGCCCAGCTCAAAGATCGCCGATGGATATGGAAAGACTTCAACCTATGTTGGGTCAACAACCTTCATATCCTGGACATAATGCAGTACTTGTAAAGTACATGCATTCAAAGGAAGTCATGAATGAACAAACACTAGTGCTTGTGACACCCTATGTTGAGCCTAGTCTATCTACAATAATGGTAGAAGGAGATTGGCATAATTCATATCCACCACTAATGGAAGAATCTGTGACTTATACTACACCCGAGCTTGCACCAATGTACTATGTAGCTAATCAAGGTGTTAAACCTCCGATGGTAAGATCCATGATTAAGCCAAGAATTGAAAACTGTCATAATTGTGGTGCATATGATCATTGGAAAAATGAATGCCCAGAGCCTGACAAGAACCTTAAGCCAGTTGAAGCTTATTGCATACAATGTTGCAAAAAGGGAGGACACTTCCCTGAAGATTGTCCAAAAAATCCTTTAAACAAAGGTAAAACAGTAGTGAACGTAGTCCAAGTGATACTTAATAGCTCATCTGAGAGTGAACCGATTGTTCCGATCACGGTAATTAACAGTAGTGAACGTAGTCCAAGTGATACTTAATAGCTCATCTGAGAGTGAACCGATTGTTCCGATCACGGTAATTACCAGATTCCATGCTAAGAAAAAGAAACATAACTCCTCTGATTATTTGAAGAATACTAGAATTTCCTCTCAAAAGATCAAGAGAAGCAGAAGCGAAAAGTATGAGATGAGAAAACAAAAACGAAGGGCTGAAATCGAGAAGAAAGCAAAGAAACTATTCCAGAAAAAAGTGAAAGAAACTGAAAGCGAAATCAAGGAAACCAACGTGAAATCTGGAGGATCAATTTTGATAGACAAAATTTTTGAGCCAATCAATGCAGCTTTGGAAGCTTACCAAGCGGGACTTAAAGCAACTCAAAACATGGAAAACAAATGGACAAACTATCCTTCTCCAGATATGGAAGCAGCTAACCTTGAAGCTTATCAAAATTTGATAAGAACTACTCAAGAGATGCTGGTAAAACAAAAACCCAAGCTCAAGAGTATGGCAAAACTTGAGGAGCTTGTGGTAGAAACCAGTAAAGAGAAATCAAAAGTGGTGGTAGAACCCCACCTTGAAACAAAAGAGCCAGAACTCATAGTACCTGACATTGAAGATGCCTTGGATGGAATTCCATTCGTAGAAGAAGACACCATGGTCATGACACTTATGAGAAAAAATTAGAGAGATTAATGATGGGAGCCTAACTATGAATTCAACCCCTATAGAGGAAGTTTGATTAGACAATTTACTTCCTGATATGGACATGGATGTACAATCCTTGTATGGGGATTGCGGCTCTGAAGCTTCAGAAATGTCTAAACGAATGACTCTAAAAACAGTACCCTCGTACTTGGGAGATAACGAAAATGAATCCATAGTGTGTAAAACCACTCAGGTAAAGAGAGCGAAACAAACCCTATTGATAGATAACATTCATTCAATTATGTCTACACTCATTCAATGCACTCTTACTTTAAGAGAACTGTTGAAAATCAGACCATATTTATGGAATGATCTACAGAAAACTCTAGAGAACATGGGCATAACAAAGCTAATCGTGAAAATTTTGGAAAAGTTGAAACGCAAAATGGATAACATAGAGATTCTATCTGTTCCAATGAACAAAGTCGGAGAATACTACGAAGGGGAAGAAGGAAACACAACCCTTCCACTGACAGATAATGATATGAAAACCATGGCAATACTGGATAGTGGGGTAGGCATAGCCATAGCCACGAAAGCATTATGGGAATCATGGAATGAAATTGCAATTTATTGATGGACATATCTAAAAACCCTTAGGACTTCTTGAAAAGGTGATAGTTAGTTCCTGTGGGATTGATTATCAACATACCTTTGCAATAGTAGACTTTGGAAAGAAACTCAATTATGAAATCATCTTGGGAAGACCTTTCCTGTGGCAAGTACAACTTATCCAGAATTGGAGAAATAATTATCTGTACTTGAAGCAAGTGGGATCAATAACAAGGGTTAATTTAAAAGATCACACTTATAGAGATGTCATTAAAACACCCATGCAAGAATTTGACTCAATCTCTTTGGCTGAAACTAAGCTTCCATCGTGGTTGAACAAAAACACACCTATTTGGATGTGTGGAGCATCAGAAAACGGGAGTTTAAAACAAGAAGAATGTATCTTAGAAAGGGATTGCACAGATGAAGCTTATGTAACTGAACTCTTTTCAAAACATTTGTTTGAGCCATTTGAGTGGACTCAAATTTTAGCAACAATGGATGTATGTGTAAATACGTCTATGCCTACTCAATTTTGTAATGAGGATAGCTATGACATAATTCCCATTCAAATGATCTCAACCCTTCCCATTGAAGATGAAATTCAAGAATCCAAGGACTTAATGAAAGCTCAACAAGTCTTTTCAGACCTCTATTATGATGCAACAGATGAGTTAGAAGAAAATTCAGCTACCTCAGATAATTCGGGGTCAGAAAAAGAACATGTGAGAGCTAAACTGCTCATAATAGGAGGGGAGGAAAAGTTTTTTGACTTTCCAAACCAGAAACCGAGAAGACAGAAATGATATAGAAGAAAAAGAGGCACGAGAAACTTGAAAGTTAGACCTATGCCATCAGTCTCCAGTAGAACACAGTTTTTGATGAAGATAGATGCACATGATTGTGTCAAAGACAAAATCACTGGTAGGTATCCTTTAAACGAAAAGCAAGAAATTTAAAAAACATTGAGAAAAACGAGAAAGGAAACTCAAGCAAAACCTAAATACCAAGACAAGGATTCAACCAAGACACGAGCTGAACGAAGAAAGAAGTATCAAGAGTTGAAGAAAGCTCTAAAAGAGATATATATAACTTAAATGGAAACAGCGGAGGAGAAAGGTAAAGATGTAATGAGTGTTCGATACCATTATAAGAGATATACACTCCAAGGTCGAAAAATCATAGTCGAACAACCTGTTAGGAAACTACAAAAACAGGGCGAGTCCTACAAAGGACCCGAAAACACAAAAAAGATAGATCTGGCCGAACCAGGAGAAGAGCCTAGACCTACCTACATTGCAAACGATCTGATGGAAGAAGAAGAGGAGCTTTTGTTAATCTTACTGAAAGAATACCGAGATATCTTTGCTTAGTCTTATAACGATCTCAAGTGTGTTGATCCAAAAATCTGTCAATATACCATACCTATGAGAGATGATACAAAACCAAGAAGACAAAGGCCATGCACTTATAATGAGACATTTGTCAGAAAGATCAAAGAAGAGATAGAAAAGCTAAAGGAAACTGAATTCATTTATGAAATTAAACACATTGATTGGGTGTCTCCAATTGTGGTAGTACCCAAGAAAAATGGAAAATTACGAGTGTGTCTCAATCTCAAGAAAGTGAATGCAGCTACCATTAGAGACAACTTTCCTCTTCCAATCACTGAGCATGTTTTAAAACGAGTAGCAAGAAAGAAGCTTACAACTTTTTAGATGGCTTTTCGGGATACAATCAACTTTTGGTTGACTCCAAAGATCAGCATAAAACTGGTTTTGCAACTGAATTGTGTATTTTTGCCTATCGGGTAATGGCTTTTGGGTTAACTAATGCTCCTGCCACCTTTCAAAGATTAATGAGCCATGCTTTTAAAGGGTATCTTTGGAATTTCTTGAAAGTATATATGGATGATTTATGTGCACATTCATCAATCTGGGCTAATCATTTTGAACACCTCAAAAAGGTATTCGAAAAATGTAGACTGTATAGGATTTGCTTCAATATTGAAAAGTGCACATTTATGGGTAGACAAGGAAAAATCTTGGACATATAGTGTCCAAAAATGACATAGCTACTGACATGGATAAAATTCATGTTATTGCTAATTTTCCTAAACCGACAACAGTCAAAGGGGTTCAAGCTTTCATGGGGCATTGTGGATATTACACACGGTTCATTTACATGTACGCTATAATTCAAAAACCCATGTATAGCCTACACTCTTTGAATGGACTGATGAGTGTGAAGAATCCTTCATGAAGCTTAAGCAAGCTCTCACTTCAACCCCAATATTGAAGCACCAAATTGGAATAAGATATTCCACATACATATAGATGCTTCCAATTTTGTCATTGGATGTATCCTAGCTCACCAGGAGACGAAAAAATTGATTTTTCTATTTCTTATGCTAGCAGACAGTTAAATATAGCAGAGAAAAACTACACAACCACAGAAAGGGAAGGATTAGGGATGATCTATGCCGTAAAAAAGTATAGGCATTACCAATTAGCTAACAAATTTGTGTTCTTTGTGGACCACCAAGCCTTATTGTACTTGGTCAACAAGCCATGCAACACAGGAAGAATAGTGAGATGGTTCATCATTCTTCTGGAATTTGATTTCACTGTAGTTGTGAAAAAGGGCACCACTTACCAAAGAGCATATCATTTGTTAAGGATTGTTTCAGGAGAACCACCAATGGGAGTAGACGATGATCTACCATATGCATATCTGTTCTCTATGGAAATGATACCTCGTTGGTCAAAAAATATGGTATCATTAATGACCATAGCTCAAGTGGATTCGCAAATACCACTTCCTATTACAATCGGATTAATTAAGCAGTCTGCTATGTATCAATTACTACCTGGAAGGTTGTACAAAATAAATAGAGATGGAATATTTCTTTTGTGCATTAAATCTGAAGAGAAAACCCAATACCTAAGTCAAGCACATATTACCATAGTAGGACTTCACTTTGCACAAGAACAAACTATGCAACGGATCTTGAAACTTAGAGTATTTTTGCCAACTATGAGGAGGGATGTTCACTCATTTGTAAAACAATGTCCTCAATGCCAGAAACAAGCACCCATACCTCATGTGACATTGTTCCAAATATCACTTGTTCCTAAGTGGAGTAACTATCTAGTTACTTACTTGTCAAGCCGAACATTTCCTGAGGAAATGAGTAAACGCCACCAAAGAGCAATTGAAACTGAAGCAAGAGACTATGCTCTTATTGGAAACCAATTGTATCGGAGAGGGAAAGATCAACATCTGCGTCTTTGTGCAAATGAAGACAAATATATTCTCATTATAGAACAAACACATGCTGGATTAGCCGGAAGTCACTTTTCTAGTACAAGAGCAATTTTAATGGCATGCATATGGTGGACAACACTTTTCTATGATGCCAAGGAATATGTTTGAAGGTGTGATGCATTTCAACAAGCTAAAATGTCAATCCATGTAGGTATCATGCTCTTAAGACCAATGATGGGGGCTAGAGCTTTTACAAAATGGGATATAGACTTTGTTGGGCCAATACAACCATCTGCTTATAGAACCGAAGCTCAATATATCATTGTAGCTATGGACTATTTGACCAAGTGGGCCAAGGCTAAAGAAACTCAAAAGAATGATGCCAGAACCACAATCGCATTCTTATATGAGAGTGTGTTCACAAGATATGGACTGCCAATAGAAATTGTCAGTGATAAGGGAACTCATTTCCTCAATGAGGTAATTGAGTATCTACTTAATGAATTTTTGGTCATCCATAACAAATCGGCTCCCTATCACCCACTAGCAAATGGACAAGATGAGCATACAAATAAAATTCTTAGCTCGGTATTGACTAAAGTGGGTAGTTCAGGATGGACATATTGGGAAATGAATCTCCATGTCTCTCTATGGACTTATAGAGTTTCATTCAAGACAACTTTAAATGCTACACTCTTTAACCTTGTTTATGGTCTTGATGCCATACTGCCGATAGAATTTCTATTACCGACACTAAGGGTAGCTAAGGATCTTGAGTGGACAGGACATGAACTGTCAAAGAGACTTGAAGATTTAGAAAATCTTGATGAGCAAAGGCTAATAGTTGTAACTCACATCTATGCACAAAAGCGAAAACAAAAACAGTTTTTTGATTCCCATCTAGTTACAAAAATCTTCAAAAAAGGAGACTTAGTTTTAATCTATTCCCTTAAGCAACACATTCCCAAGTTTAAGAAAAAAGGAAACGGACCGTTTATCATTGAAGATGTATCCTCAAGTGAAGCAGTTAAGTTGTCCACCCTAAATGGTGAACCAATGGCTAATTGAATTAGTGGATGCCGTTTAAAGAAGTACAATTTGCCGCTAACCAATGAATTGCTAGAAAAGATGCATGCAGCAAAGCAAAGAAAGATAAAACGACAGCAGGTTATTGATGAAGCTCAAGAGGAAGCTCGGCTTCGAGTACTCAAAAGGAAAGTTGCTCTCAAAAAACAACAAATACCTATTCCCATCAACACTCTGGAACTAGATACCGACAAGGGGAATTACCGAAAGATGCAGTGTCCGGATGATGAATGGTTATATGGAATGGACCTTCACATCAAAGTACAGTTGAGCAATCATAGCACAAATCCATTGGTCGATACAGGAGCTCGGGTAAATGCAATTAGTTATTCCATATACAAGAAAGCAACAAGTCAATCCTTGACAGTAGGAATATCGACTATTAAAGAATGCAAGAAGAACCCAACACCGACATTGGGAGTAGTCAATAAATGTGATAGTACATGGATGTTCATGCCCTCATCAGTTTGTATGCTTACCAGATGAATAGATGAATGAAACAACAATTATTGGAATCTCATGGATACGGACGTACAAGGAAGTACCAGATTGGGATACCAATCAGCTCAAGCTATCACCTAAAGGCGAGCAACTCATTGTTCCAATTGCACCAAGCAAGGAGAACTGGAAAGGAGGTTACCAATATAGCAAACCACGAAGCAATCAATCTTCTCCATCCTATAGACAAGCAAATGCTACAAGTAGCATGCAAGGAGTTAGGCAAATTTTGGTACCAAAAGCACAGCTTAAAGACAAGCCGATTCAAATTTGGGTGCCCAAAACAACATCTATTGTACCAAAGAAGGTTTCAAAGTTCAAAACACAAAGAGGAGCATCTTCGAGCAGGGAACCTAAAACAAAATGGATTTGGAAGAAAAAGGAACACTTATTTTCTCCGCAAACTGTAAAACCAATAAAGCAGTGAAGAGTTAAGTCTCAAAAGACTCAACCCCAACATTCAGACCAAAGCAAACCAAGATACCAATGACGGGTAAAAGCTCGACAACCACCACTATTGATACCAACAGCTCAGGAAATTAGCGTGCCAAAGCATCCTAACGGTACCTAAAGCAGAGAGCACACAAGCTACAAAATTTTCTCTTTGAAAGACAGCAAAAGAAAACCTCGACATCAGAAACCCTTGAGTTAATTACTCAAGTCCCAGTTCTTGCACATCATAATAGTTTGAATTGCATTGATCTTCAAAGCATGGTAGAGCCAACCATGGCTATGCATAAGACACGATTGTTGAATCCATGCACACAGTCGTCCCGGAGTATGCCATCTAGGAGGGGTGAAAGGGAAGTAAGTAATTAAGGGCAATGTTTGAAGAGGGAGGAAAAAGTTGATGTTAACGTGTGATTTTTTGCAAAATTATCTAATAATGCCCTTAAGAAGTCATCAACAGGGAAAATTTAATTGATAACATCTCTCTGATGAGTGTAAATAATGTATATACTATCCAAAAATCGTCAAAAAGTGATATTTTTTAATTATTTTTCATCATTTTTCTTAATATTAAGATTTAAAAATGGAGAAATCCACCAAAAAATAATAAAGCTGTGTTTTCCAATGGATTTTCTTATTTATTGAATTTTCACTTTGTTTTTGTAGTGCATTTTGTTATTTTTTTTATTTTTTCAATAAACAAGTCAAAAATTAATAATAAATAGCAAATGAGCTCAGATGGAGAAACTGAAAATACTTTGATGATCAAAAGAACAAGGTAGACATGCACAAAAAATTTCAATCAAATCGACAGATGGAAGCGGGAAGCATAAATTAGGCTGCCAAGGCCTACTTTCGCAAATTCTTGCAGAATGAGCTACCGGAATCTGACTGAAGAAATTTTTGAGTTTAACATAGATTTCACGGCCTAGTAGGACTAACAGGAAAATTTAGGAAAAAATAGTTTGGGAAGTCCGAGTATAGATATCCAAGGGAGCCCAAAATCACCTCATTTCCACTAATCACCTTTGGAGAAGAGAGTTCTCTACCTTCTTCACGCGAGATTTTCAAAGTCTACAGTAGCCCGTTCACAGCACTGTCTCACACGAGACATGAGGGGTAAGTTCTATGTCTATCAATGATCAATTCTATATGGCCGGTAGCAAGTCTAAGCTCAAGGAAAAAACCCTAGAAACCGAGCAGTGCACGAAGTCCTACGACCAAAAATTGACCATAGCGGCCTGTCAGCTCAACCAAATTGGACGAGAATTGAATTGTAGCATGCCCCTATGTAATAGAACACTTCTATATCACTAGATGACCATACGGCAGGGGTAGAGGGGGGTCCCAAGTACAAAATGTAGGTTTTTGCCAAATGCCAGAATTGGATTCTGACTACACAGACAGCTTGTAGACTAGGTCTATATACAATGTACATGGATGGTTCCATGAAAACAATCAAGGCAAGCTCTCGAACAACAGAAAATACCTTAAAGCATCAAATTTGACATATGAAGTCAAATTGACTCCAAATGGGTCAAAATTGCATGAGTAGCCTCAGGACTATGTAGCGGACAAATCTATAGCTTCAAAAGTGACTAACCAACTCCAGAGGCTATCTAGTCACAGCGATCGGGGATTTCAAAGTCGACAAAGCACGAAGTAATTCCGACACGACAAAACTTTACCAAATTCAATTTAGGACTTGTTTCAGATGTATTGAATATGTTTAGGTCAAAAATTGTCAAGTTTTGTAAAAAATGATTGCTGTAAATAATCGTGATTATTTACTTTTGTACTTTTTTGGCTTGAAAATGGTACCTTTACTTCATCTATCACTTGTCCACACCTATTACATGCCACATTTCAATTATGAGCCAAAATGATCAAGAAGAACTTGGAAATGGTTAAAAAACGCACCAAAGTCTTTCCAATTCAATTTTTGAGTTATCTGTTACATTTTTTATCCAAATCAGCCCATATCTCATACACAGAGTCTACATCATGCCTAGAATCAAGTTGCACCAAAAAATGTACATTTTGATGAAAAAGCTAATAATCGTAATTATTTACTTTCTTGTCAAAATGGGAGAAATTTGCAACTTTGACCTTATGGGACCAAAGCACATGATGTCCTAAGTATACTGACCAAATTTGGATCTCAAAAACTCAAAATCTCTTTATATCTACTGTTTCAGAGTCTGAAAGCCTAAATCTGGCACTATTTCCACCCAATGCACTCAATTGAGCCCACACTTCACTCAAAGCACCTAAATGCTATATATTTCAATTCTATCATGTCAAAAATGCAAAAAGTTGGAAAAAATCCCTAGCTGTAAATGATCGCGATTATTTACTTTTGTTGCAAATTTTGCTTGAACTTTATGATTTTGATCTTTACATGTTTTAATGCATCTATGCATGCTCCAAAATTTATTTGAAGCAAATTGGACTCAATTTGTCAGCAATTCAGACTCAAGGGCATTTCAGAGCGGAATTTGCAGGAAGCTCTCTCCCTACAAATCTATCCACAAATATGTAGACAAGTTTTGGGATTTACATCTCAAAGCCACTGTCTTCAAAAAGATGGATTTTGGAGAGAAAAAACAACAATTTTGTGCGGGTTTAACTGAATATATGGCGGAGTATGCTAACTCCCAAAGGCCACGTACCATATCTACAGTCATACACCATATCATGGTGGCTTCACAAATTAATTTCCAACAAGGGGCTAAGAGAAATCTTAAGTCCACAAGAAACAAGGACCTTAACAAGCCTAAGGGTAAGGACAATGTCCAAAAGTCTCCCAAAGGCAACGCAAACAACAACAAAGATAAGGAGAACGGTGTTTATAAAGGCAAAAATAAACTCTCTCCTGAAGAGGTAGAGCGTTATTGGAAAGATAACCATTGTTTCAAGTGCGGGGAGCAAGGGCATGCCTATCATGATTGCCCCCACAAGAATACACATAATGAGCCTCCTAGAGCTACCTTGGTCGAAATTCAAGAAGAGGATGCTCATCACAAAGGATCTCCTCTATGCCATGCTTGGGGAAAGGTAAGAGAACATGATACTTTTATTCTCTTTGAATGTGGTTCTACTCACAATTTCATATCCACAGAGTTGGCCACCAAGCTAGGCATCGAAGCCTATGAGATGGGAGATGTCCTACCTACCGATGGTCCTTTCAAGGGGCAAGAAGCCTTAGTCGCTCCCTTAATTGGGAAATTGAGGCTCCATGTCCAAAGCTATGTGGACAAGGAGGATTTCTTTATCTCTCGTCTCAAGCACAGGGATGTAATCCTAGGGGCACCATGGTTTGATCGCATGGCAACCAATGTTAAATCCGTGAAAGGTAAATCTACTTTAGGTTCAGGGAAAAGGATATGTACATAGATGCTAAGGAATTGGATAATACCATACCTCTTGTACATAAGCAAGCTTTCAATAAGTCAATAAAGAGCTCTATATCCGTGTACATGATTTTTGTTAAAGATCCTCAAAATATCCAATTTCCTCAAGGGGGTTTCAAGATGTTTTATTGACGATATCCCTTGTGAACTACCTCCAAAACGAGGCAATGATGACCATGCAATTGAACTTCTTCCAGGAAGTTCACCGACTAATAAACCTCCTTATAGAGTTTCTTAAGCTCAACAAGAGGATTTTATGTAGCAAGTGCATGAGTTAGTTGAGAAGGGCATGGTTAGGCCTAGCTCATCTCCATTTTTCTCACCAGTGTTATCAAGTGCAAAAGAAAGACGGCACATATCATTGTGTGTCGACTATAGAGCACTAAATAGCATCACTTTCAAGAATAGGTTTCCCGTTCCACGGGTAGAAGACCTATTTGATAAGCTACAAGGGTCGACCTACTTTAGTAGGATTGACCTAAAAAGTGGCTACCATCAAATAAGGTTAGTTGATCAAGACATTGTAAAGACTGCATTTTGCACTACATTTGGTCTTTTACGAGTATATTATCATGCCTTTTGGCTTGACCAATGCACCAGCCACATTTAACCGCTTGATGAAGAAGCTATTCAGGCCTCACCGAACCTTTACTGGAGTGTTCTTTGATGATATAATCATCTACTCTAATTCACTAGAAGAACACAAACAACACCTCCAGGTAATATTTCAAGTTTTATGAGAGAATAAACTTTATGTTAATCGAAAGAAAAGTGATTTTTCCTTACAAGAGATTTAGTATTTAGGTCACATTATCTCTCAAGATGGCATCCAAATGGATCCATCAAAGCTTGAGGTAATAAAAGGATGGCCTATTCCAAGGAATCTACATGAACTAAGAAGCTTTATAAGTATGTGTGCATAATATAGACACTTCATAGAAAAGTTCTCACAAATCACGCGACCATTACATGACCTAGCCAAGAAGAACGTTAGGTATATATGGTCCACCAAGGAGAACAATGGTTTCAAAAAGCTTATCTCTCAATCTGTGCTTACACTATCGGATCTCTCAAAGCCATTTGAGGTCCAATGCGACGCCTGTGGTGATTGCCTTGGAGCTGTTTTTGATCTAAAAATGGCATGCCATAGCCTATGAAAGTCAAAGGCTTGAACCTGTTGAGCAAGATCTAGGCATACATGAGAAGGAACTCTTAGCAGTTCTCCATGCTCTAGACTTGTGGAAGCACTATTTATTGGGGACTCCTTTCATTCTATGGACGGATCACCAAAGCCTTAAGTAATTCATGACGCAGACCAAGCTCTCCGACAAACAAATGAGGTGGGAAAATTTCCTTTCGCAATTTCATTTTCATATTGCTCACATTGCTGGCAAGCATACTCAAGTAGCCGATGCACTCTCAAGATGACCGAGAGTGAATGCGGTTTCCATAGCAACTCACAATGATCTATCTTCTATGATAGATGTGTACACTATTGATCCCGATTTTAGAGATCTGATTTCAAGCCTTGTATTAGGGAGGAAGAAAGAAGAACCATTTACCTTACAAGGTGGTTATCTTCTCTATGGCAATAGACTATGCGTTACTAACTCACTATGTGAGAAAGTAATGTATGAATCTCATGCTCCTCCTTATTGTTACCATATACATGTGGTAGTGATGTGTGTGAACACACTAGGACCGCCGGGGCATTTTTTCCCTCTTTAGGAGGTTTTTTCCCCCGTGCATTGTATATACGCCCATCACTCTAGGGCTATCTATCTTTCCATTGCACACTAAGTAACACACTCTCTATTGTGTGCCTTGGGCTTCCTTCGTCTTCTCAAGCTGTGTGTGTTTCTCTGCAACCCTAATTCCAACAATTGGTATCAGAGCAGGTCACGTCCTCCCGGGCTTAGTCGCCAGCTCCTCCAGCACAAGCCTGCTCACTTTCTCCAATTTCAGTGAGCTTTGGCGAGCGTTCGCAAGTCTCGACAAAAATTTTGGGAGAGCTCCAAAAGCTTGGTCTGCTCAGAATTTTGATTTGGGCTCATTTCGGCCTCCGTTTCCACTATAGGCAGTACTGCACAGGCTATTTCGTCATTTTGTGCAGAATTTCTGTCAGTGCCGTTTTCTACATAACAGTGCCGTTTCCTACGGTTTGTGCTATATAGCACAGGTTGTTCCCGCTCCGTTTCTCCTATTTTCGGGCAGTTTTCACATCAGGTGCAACATTTACCATGGCTGACAACAACAACACAGATGTGTTCAAGATGTTTGCTATTGAGGATAGGTTGGATGGGGACAACTACCCTATGTGGGCTTATATGATGCAACATGTTCTTCTGTCAAAGGGCGTCTGGAACATTGTGCAGGGCATTGATGTACGTCCTGGTTCTGAGGATGTAGGCGATGTTGAGGATGTTGCAGGTCTTGCTGCAAGGATTGCAACTGTTAGAGTTGTTTTTCCTACGACAGAACAAGCTCGTTGGGATGTTAAGGATGCGCAGGCTCATGCATTGATTGCGTTGTCTGTGAAGCACACCATTGTTCCTCACATCCGTTCAGCAAAATCTGCAAAACAGGCTTGGGATATTCTAGGAGGTCTTTATGCAAGCCGCAATGAGGCTAAAATTGCTTTGCTGCGTAAAGAGCTGGAGTCGAAGATTATGCATGAGGAAGATGATATGGACACTTTCCTTGCTAGTGTCAAGGATATCAATGATCAGCTTATTTCTACAGATGAAGTCATTTCAGACAGTTCCCTTGTGCACACTGTTCTTGATGCCTTACCAAATTCCTACCAATCTGTTGCTAGTACTTGGAGACTTATGATCCAAGGAAATCCTGAAGTTGTCAAGTTTGATGCATTATGCACATTGCTGTTGCAAGAGTCACTTTCTAGAAAAAACAGGACTAGGCAGCGTGTAGTTGAACAGGCTTTTATTGCTTCTCAAAGAAAGGGTGGTTACAACAATGCAGCCACTTCTTATGGTTCTGCTGCGAGTGGCAAAAATTCTGTTCCTAATGCTTCTGTTGGCAGTACTTCGTCTGGAAATTTTGGTGATAAGGGCAAAAAGAAGATGCGTTGCCATTATTGTAAAGCCAATGATCACTTGATCAAGTCATGTCCTAAGTTGAAGGCCAAAGAGGCTAAGAAGAAAGAGGGTGGTTCCACTGCAAATGCTGGTTCCACTACAAATGCAGCCATTGTTGAGTCTTCTGTGAAAGGAGACTCTGTTGCTGATGTTAATGCAGAATGGGCGTTTAGCACTTACAATCCTGTTGTCCATGATGCATGCTTGTCAGTTGCTGCAGATTCACATGTGTGGTATTTCAACAGTGGTGCTACAAAGCACATTACCTCACATCGTGAATTTTTTACCTCTCTTGACTCTGTCCCTCATGGGAATTCAGTCACTTGTGCCAACAACGCCTCTTATCCAGTTCAGGGAGTTCGAAAGATTGTGCTCACTGCTGCTGATGGCAGTTCCTTCACACTTGTTGATGCACTTTATGTACCTAGGATCAAGAAGAATCTCTTGTCTGTATCCGCACTTGCTAGACTTGGACTTGTAGTCAAATTTGTGGATGACAGATGTACAGTTCATGATCTCAGTTTTGGTGATGAAATTGTTGCATCTGGGCTTTTGTGCCGTGGGTTGTATAAGCTCACTTTGTATGACAAGTGTGGACAAAATTTTGCAAATGCTGTTGCAGATTCAAGGGCTATTTCAGATGCAAAACTTTGGCATGCACGTTTTGGTCATCTGAATTTTGCCAGTTTGCTGCGTTTGCAGAAATCTGATATGGTTGCTTCTTTGCCGCCTCTTGACGTACCTGTCAAACATGTTTGTGAAGGCTGTATTTTGGGTAAGATGCAGCGTTCTAAATTTCCAAAGGATGGTTCAGTTCGGGCCACATGCAGGTTGCAGCTTGTGCATAGTGATGTTTGTGGGCCCATGCAAACTCCGTCCTTGGGCAATTACCTGTACTTCATGACTTTCATTGATGATTACTCCAGGCATGCATGGGTATTTCAGCTTAAAGCGAAGTCCGAAGGTTTTATGTGCTTCAAACAATTTTTGGCTATGGCTGAAAATGTCTCGAAATGTACTATGGGCACCCTTCGTTCCAATCGAGGGGGGGAGTATATGTCTCATGAATTTAATGCATTTCTGGCTAGTCGTGGGATAAAACACCAATGTACAGTGCCTTATACACCTCAGCAAAATGGTGTTGTTGAGAGGAAAACAGGTCACTGACGGAAATGGCACGATGTATGGTCAAAAGTCAAGCTTTGCCGCATTCTTTTTGGCTTGAGGCCATCATGTGTGCCACTTATGTACTTAACAGGTGTCCTACGAAAGCCTTGCAGTCTATTACTCCATATGAAGCATGGCATGATAGAAAGCCTTCTATTGAGCACATGCGTGTTTTTGGCTGTTTGGCATATGCTTTGGTGCCACAAGTGCAACGCAGAAAATTGGATGATAAGGCTGTCAAATGTATTTTTGTTGGTTATAGTGCTAAAAGCAAAGGTTACAAGTTGTATCATCTGCAAACAAAACGTATTCTGGTTTCTCGGGATGTAGTGTTTGTGGAAGATTCTGTTCAGCCCTTGCTGTCATGTACTAGAGACAGTAATGTAAGCTCATAGGACATTTATGACACTTTGATGCCTCTTTTCAGCCTATGTACAGCCTATGGGGGTTTCTGAAAATGTTCTAGATCAGCCTATTACTGATGCAGATGTACATGATGTACTTGATGAGGAAAGGGCTGAAAATGAGCAGGCTAGAGGTATGCCAAAATGGCTAGTGCACACTTTGCATGACAGTAAATTGGATGCACCTTTGTCTAGTCGTACTCGTTCAGGCTCTCGCCATGCATCTTATGCATCAGATTGTTATGCTTTGGCTGTGTCTAGCTTACATGATGTTGAGGAGCCTCTGTCTTTTGATGAAGCACAAAATTCAGAAAATTGGATGGCTGCCATGCAATCAGAATATGATGCACTTATAGAAAATGACACATGGACTTTATGTGATTTGCCTCCTGGCAAAAAGGCCATTGGTACAAAGTGGGTTTACAAGTTGAAACGCAAGCCGGATGGTAAGATCGATCGCCATAAGGCTCGACTTTTTGCAAAGGGTTATGCACAGCAAAAAGGCATAGATTATGAAGACACTTTTGCTCCCACTTGTCGTATGACTACTGTGCGTTTTCTATGTGCATTGGCAGCTCATTTTGGTTGGGATGTACATCAATTAGACATTGTTATCGCTTTCTTGAATGGTGACATATTTGAGGAAGTTTATGTAACGCAGCCTCGCGGTTTTTTCATAAAAGGACAAGAGGACAAAGTGTGCAAATGTAACAAGGCTTTGTATGGGTTGAAGCAATCTCCTCGTGCTTCGTATGAGAAAGCTGACACTCATTTGGTCAAACAAGGCTTTCGTAACAGTCCAACAGAAAGCACATTGTATGTAAAGCGTGAGGGTGATGTACTTCTCATTGTGGTTATTTATGTTGATGATTTGCTGATCACTGGACCAAATGAGAGACATATTGCTAAATTTAAGGCTGATTTGAATGCTACTTTCAAGATGAAAGATTTGGGGCTGTTGCATCATTATTTGGGTATACAGTTTAAGCAGTGTGATGGTGGTATTGCCTTGTGTCAGAAAAGTTACATAGAGACATTGCTATGTAAGTTTGGACTTGAGGATTGCAAACCTATTGCCACTCCCATGGAAACAGGTTTGAAGTTGAGTCTACATGATGTTGGTCATCCTGTTGATGTCACTCTTTACCAAACTGTTGTTGGCTGCCTCATTTATGTATGCAACACGAGGCCAGATATTTAGTTTGCAGTCTCACAGGTCAGCAGATTTATGCATAGCCCAGGGTCTAAGCATTGGCAGGCTATCAAGAGGATTTTCCTCTACCTTAGTGGCACTTTACATCTTGGCTTGTTTTATCCCAAGGGGGGATCATTGCCACCAGACTTACATGCTTTTTCATAATCGGATTGGGCTGGTTGTTTTGACACGGGAGTGCCCACAAGTGGTTTTTGTTTCGTGCTTCGCAGTTCATGTATATCATAGTTGAGCAAGAAGCAACCTACTGTGGCTACTTCGAGTTGTGAGGCTGAGTACAGGGCAGTCTTCACAGCTATGGTTGAGTGTGTATGGCTCAGAGGCCTTATGGCTGATTTGGGTGTTGGACGGGACACTGTCAACACTATCTACATTGACAGTCAGAGCGCATTGGTAGTTGCGAGGAACCCAGTTTTTCATGCTCGCACAAAGCACATTGAGGTGCATTACCACATGTCAGGGAGAGGCTCTCAGCAGGAGAGATCAGCTTGGCTTATGTGCCAACACAGGACAACCTTGCAGATCTTTTCACAAAGGCATTTTCTCGTCAGAAGCTTGAAGATTTCCGCAAAGCTTTGGGCTTACTCCCCTTTTTGAACTGATCCTGTCCTAAGGGCATGGCACTTCTCTTTACTCATGTGCCAGCTCTCGTTCACCGCATCACTCTAGGGGGGATTTGTTACCATATACATGTGGTAGTGATGTGTGTGAACACACTAGGACCGCCGAGGCATTTTTTCCCTCTTTAGGAGGTTTTTTCCCCCGTGCATTGTATATACGCCCATCACTCTAGGGCTATCTATCTTTCCATTGCACACTAAGTAACACACTCTCTATTGTGTGCCTTGGGCTTCCTTCGTCTTCTCCAAGTTGTGTGTGTTTCTCTGCAACCCTAATTCCAACACTTATGTGGGGCATAGAGGGATTTAGTCTACCCTAAAGGGTATAGAAACATATTTCTATTGGCCTGCCATAAAAGCAAACATACAAGAGTATGTTTCAAAATGTGTTGTATGCCAAAAGACAAAGTTTGATAGAGGGAGGCAACTTGGATTGCTTCAACTGTTGCCAATCCCTAATTCACTGTGGGAGAGCATATTAATGGATTTTATCTTTGGATTGCCCAAGTCTATCCAAGGGAATACAAGAATATGGATGATAGTAGAGAGATGTAATAAACAAGCACATTTTGTACCTGTCAAAAAGACTATCAAAGCCCATCAAATGGCAACCCTCTACAAATCTTCAAGTACCACGGCTTGCCAATGTCCATAGTGTCGGATAGAGATCCTAGAATGACTAGTAATTTCTAGAAGGGTCTCTTTGAGAATTTAGGTACAAGGCTAAACTTCTCTTCAGCCTATCATCCCCAGACGGATGGCCAAAGTGAAATAGCTAACATAACCATTCTTGATCTACTAAAAGCTTATGTCACAGAAGTAGATCAAAAGTCCCAATGGGAGAAGTACCCTTAGTGGAGTATCCTTACAATAACACTATACATACTTCCATGGGAAAAGCACCTTCTGAGGTGATAGAGGGCAGATCAAAAAGTCCCTTGCTACTCAAGGTACTGATGCATGGTTTTTAGGACCCCTTCTGAAGATCCAATAAAGGCACAGTCAATTGTTGGGGAGATGAGGATACTCTAGTCCAAGGGATCTCGAAAGAGAAGAAAAATCTACTTCACAAGCACCAAAGAGTAAAAAGTGCCATGGACAGAAGATACGTGGGAACGAGCTCTTATGCATGCCTACAACCTATATCTTACAGAATAGCCCATTCTAGGTGTGAATTTCTAGTGAAATTTACACGAGGATGTTCGTGTGGACTCACAGCACAGCATACTCCGTTTTCACTTTTTTACCGGCAATAAATATTTTTTACCACAGTAAATATTTTTTACCTACAGTAAATATTTTTCACCTACATGGTAAATACAAACACTTTTTACCTACAGTAACTTTTTTTACCCATGGTAAATATTTTTTATTGCACCATAAGTATTTGCTAGGTAATAGTTCACCGTTACTAGAAGCAGTGATTGGGCATCAACAATGCAGTTACAGGAGGAGAAAAGGAGAAAATCTTATGGTAAAGGTGAGTCAACAGGGATAAAGACTTTTGAGTTGAAAAGAGACATGCTGATTTTTTCAAAGAACACATGTCAAAAGAAGCCATGGTTGAGGATTTTTTGAGAATTTGATATTCAGGAGGACCCAGCAGGTCCCCCCCTGACATGTGCAGAACCTCCAGTTTCAACAGCCACCTCACCTGCTCTTAAATGCTGGTCAAGGCCTTATCCCCATGTGTCACAATCAGAAAAATCAGCATTTATCCTCCCCTCTCACATCACTCTAGAGAATATCTTGATGGTGACATATCAGGTGACCTCAATATGTTGACCACCCTAAGCAAAAAGTAACCCCAATCAGCGGATTTAAGCATGTTTATCCCTAATCCTAAACCCTCTCAGAAACCTATATAAGGAGGCCTTCTCTCACTCAAAAACAACACTTCACTCACTTCACCAAGCAACGGAGCTATGACGACATTGCTCACAATGAGGAGCTATGGATGGAGCTCTACTCTCTCTCCCTCTCTCTCTCTCCCTCTAGTATGCTACATTACTAGCCCTAAAACCTAAATAAGGAGTCTTCTCTCATGCTCCATGGCCACCATCCTCGCCATCATTCTCTAAGGTATTGATGTGTTGCTAGTAGGATCATACCTACTTGTTGGGTTGATTGTTTTTGACAAGGGATTATGCCATCCTTGGCTTGCTTCTCTATATCCTTGTTATGTATGATCAGATGCCGTTGTATTGTTAAGCTGATTTCTTGTGTATATATATGCTACATAAGGTCCCTAAGCTTCGCTTCTATGTGTTTTGCCATATGTTTTGATGCCATCATAATGCCAGAAGTGTCACTTGCCTATGTGCACTATGTGTCAGGTCCTTAAACCTCTTAATTTAGGGTGGTGCCCCTTTGTTTTGTTCTTTTCTTGTTTGCATGAGGTGTGGTTTGTGGAGTGTGCACGAGTACAGAGGCCACCCGATTGCACTGCTCTTTTTTCCGCTATCATTTTGGTGCCCCCACTGAGGAGGACTACACAGACCTTCAGTTCACAAGCAATGAAGATGTGCAATCTACAACATGGACGAATGGCGTGAGGAGTTTGCTCCAGAAACCTCCAACGCACACGAGCTTGAAATATTCTACATGAACATAAACTAAGGAACTGTGACACACATTAAGGGAAGAGAAAGCATCACCAGACCTCTCTTTCCTAAGGAGCCGACTAAGAGGAGGAAGATCACCTCTACACTTAAGTGGCCCAAGGCCGCAGCGCGTGCTCAAGCGTAAGGTAACATTTGGCTTAATCTCATTAATAAGGGATTACATGACCACTACAGGCAAGAAAAAGGCTAGTGAGCAACCAACTTCAACCTCCAACTTGCAACCACGACTCTCACCCCTAAATCCTCCTGAAGCAAAGAGGCGAAGGCTTGCCTACAAGATTGCCGCCCGACTGCGAGTGCTCCCAGTGCACTTTGTGAATCCAGACACCACCAATCCCAAGCCAACCTCCTGTCCGCGTGAAGATCACTTTGGATATTGTCCAAAGTGCTTTGGAGACCGGGTGAAAAGCCTCCCTGCCCTACCTTTGCTGCTAATTTTCAAGAAGTTATCTCAATCTAAGGAAACTATCTTAGTTGATGATGTGCTACACATTAATGGTGTCACTTTCATTCGTCATGCTGATTATGGTAATAGCATCCAATTGTTGCTTGCTAAAAGGCTCAGCATTGTACAAAGTGTTGCCATCACGCCTTACGTCTTCACAGATGCATCAGGAAGAGTCGAAGTGATCCGAGGTGCTGACCTTCTGTGGCTGATCAGGCTCATTGGTCCCAAGGTGGTGCAACTAAGCTAGGCTCTTGTGTGTAAGTATGAATGCCAATAATGAGAATGATGATCCCCGCATGTTTCCTTTCCATTTTGTGCGTCATATCCGTGTGAATATTTGTATTGATAGAAAAATCTTTTATCAGCAAAGAATAGCCCTGTTGTTTGGAGCCGAGAGACTTGGGGAAATCTTGCGCTCTCCTCATCCTGTCATTCTACCCTTACTAGACTATTACCATTCCTTTGATGTGTTGATCTTCATTTTATTTTGAGCTAAGTTGTGCTAAAGCTCCAAATTGTAATTACCATACTCTATTTTAAAATAAATTGGAGTTGTTTGTGTAATTGTTTACTCTCACTTATGGCCTTCCCTAATTTTTATGGTAAGCCTGGGGAGGTTGCTCCAGACTTTCTGGATAATTTGGAAATGGCCTTTCTGGTATCGGGAAGGGATGACGAAGCTACTAAGTTAAGGGCCTTTCCTTTGGTCTTGAGGGAAGGTGCAAAATTATGGTATCAAACTTTGGCACCTGAAGAAAGAAGAGACTGGGAGTCCTTAAAGATGGCCTTCATCGAAGAATTTTGCCGCCATGAGCCTCCAGAGGAGATATGGAGACAGCTCTTAGAGCAACGCCAAACATCACCCAATGACTATAGAAGCTATGAAGGAAAGTTTTCCAACCTGAGGGAGAAATGGTGTGCATCACTAGGTGAAGGAGAAAGGGCGCCAGAATGCCTAAAGAAGGACTGTTTCCTGGCAGGGCTTTACCCCATCCTTCGAGAAAAGGTAAAAGGTAAATTCCCAGATACCTTTGATAAAGCTATGACTTATGCAAGGGAGAAGGATAGGAAGTTAAAATTCCAAGCTCAACTACAAGGGGGAATGGAGCCTCCACCTCTAGCTCAACCTACGGAAAGGGTAGTAGCAGGGACAGGAGCAACAAACCAAGAGTCCTCTCAACAAGAATTACTTCAACAAATCACCAATCAACTAGAGAGCCTGTCCATCAATCTGGTTCAAGGTGTAAGGGCTCCCCAGCCAGGAAATGAACGAAATAGACAAGAAGGACAAAGTCAAGCACGTGAGTACATTTGCTACAACTGTGGAGAGGTAGGTCACAGCATGTATTATTGCCCCCATCCACGACGCTATCAAGGAAATGGTAATCAAAGATGGCCTCCTCGCCAGCAAGTCACTCCTCCTCGAGCTAGGCCACTAAATGGACAAAATGCACACGTGGCTCCACCAATCCAAATATTGAGACCCCCTCCTCCACCACCACAAGCACCAGCAGAGATCCCTCCACTACCATCGGGAGGGGAGGACAGGGCTGTCTCTGTCATAAGTCTTGACAATGGTAAGGATAAAGGGAAAGAAAAAATGGAGGAAGCTGTTGCCATGCCAATAAAGAGAGTTAGGAGACAAAGAACTGATGAAATGGAATCTTCAGAGCCGGATAAAGGGAATGAGGGTTCCTCCCAAGTGATAGGAGACAAGAAAAGGAAGAGTAGGTCAAGGAGGCACATAGGAGTAGAAGACTTTCCACATGGGGTAGGATCCATACCTTACGACCTGGTAGCAGATGTGAGTAAGCAAGGACCAAAGATTTCATGGCAGCAACTCCTCCATCTTTCCCCAAAGATGCGTAGAACCTCGTCTAAGATGGTCAGCACCAGGAGGGCTAAGGAAAAGTCAGTTGGGTCTATTAGTGCAAGAGGCATGAAGGATATCGTGCCAGTCATTGATGCAGAGATTAAGAGTCAGCAAGTCTCCAATGTGTACGTAGATGGTGGAGCCGAGATTTGTGTTATGACAGAGAAATTAATGCACAGGTTGGGTTTGGAAGTAAACGAGCAAACTTCCTTACAAGCTAAGATGGCAAATAATGTAAGGGTGGCTTGTGTGGGAAAGGTTAATGGAGTGAAGGTTTCAGCTTTTGGTGTTGCAATCTCAATTGATGCTTATGTGATCCCAACTAAGGGGGAGGGCTATCCGCTAATCCTTGGAAGACCTTGGCTTATGGCTATGAAAGCTAGGCAAGATTGGGAGACAGGTTCCCTTGAGTTGCGACCAAATCATAAGGTAGGTGGCAAGCAACAAAAAATTGTGTATGACATGAAGCAGGGTAGACAACAAGACCTAGAGATGGAGACTTCTATGGATGAATGGAGCACAAGCAGCTGCTCTTCATCTGAGGATGAGTCATCTGAGGAGGATGCTAGCTCTTTGGAAGTCATGGGTATAATACTGCGAAACCCAGAAGGAGAAGGTGGTCAAGACTCTCTAAACAAGGAAGAAGCCACATGCTTAGAGGAGATGCTAGCTAAGGACCTTCTAGAAGAAGAGAGAGAACCCTATTTGCAGGTACTAAAGAAGCATGCTGGCCTCTTTATAACTAATTACGAGCACATTAAAGGAGTGACGGTAACCCAACACCATATCCAATTAAAGGAACGTGCCGTCAACCTTGTTGGTAATGAGGTATTTGCACAGGTTGAAGCTCTAGTAGGTCATGTTTCTGAGTATAAAGAGATGGTTGTGGAGACGTTTACAGAGGGTTTGGATACAGGTTTGAAAAGTGATCAGGTTTGCTTGGCTATGCAGCAAGTGGAGGCAAATGGCAGGGTCTTGCTATGTTATGTGATGCTATGGATACATGTGTTATTGGAGGTTGCTTTACATATATTTTTGTGTCAATGGCGAGGTTTTTTTGAAGTGGACTATACCATGGAGGGTTCTGTAGCAGATGGTAGGATAGCTGTTTATGATTCAGGTTTCTCAAGTGATGGCAAGTATGCTTATAGTGGACACGAAGGATTACGGATGCAGGGTGACGAAGCTCCGTGCTATAAAGAGCTGGAAGGGTGGCCTGTCTATTGGCCTACAAGTGCAAAGGAAGGCTTGGATATACATGTTTTACAGGTTGATGGCAATGAGCAATGCTTTACTTTTGATCCAGGTGGATTCTACACCATGCGTGGGGGAGCTTTGAGCTTTCCATTTGACCCTGGAGGGTGATGCAGTAGCAGATGCTTTTTTCTCTATCTCTATCCTATCTATATAACCACTATACTATCATTTTTCTTATACAGTCTATAGCTCTATGTTATATAATTCTCTCTATACAGTCATCTTTTACCTAAACAATACTATGGTTGAGCATGAATGCTCAATGAGGGGTTGTGTTAAAAAAAAAAAGAGAAGAGAAGAAAAAAAGAGAATGCTACCAGTGAAAGCGGATATTGATAATGGATGGGGTATGGCTTTCAAGGGTCTAGGAGACCAGTTGTTAGTCATGGATGGATACAATTTATTCATCAGAAAGGACTAAACAGGGTGCATCAGCCAAGAAAGCAGTAACATGGCAAATTCAATTGGTACCAGGTGGGTAAGTATTCAAGAGAACCCTATTGTAGCACAACCTACAGCTAGAGGCATCAAATACCTCTAGCTTAAGGGGGAGGGCTATATGATGCATGGTTTTTAGGACCCCTTCTGAAAATGCAATAAAGGTACAGTCAGTTGTTGGGGAGATGAGGATACTCTAGTCCAAGGGATCTCGAAAGAGAAGAAAAATCTACTTCACAAGCACCAAAGAGTAAAAACTGCCATGGACAGAAGATACGTGGGAACGAGCTCTTATGCATTCCTACAACCTATATCTTACAGAATAGCCCATTCTAGGTGTGAATTTCTAGTGAAATTTACACGAGGATGTTCATGTGGACTCACAGCACAGCATACTCCGTTTTCACTTTTTTACCGGCAATAAATATTTTTTACCACAGTAAATATTTTTTACCTACAGTAAATATTTTTCACCTACATGGTAAATACAAACACTTTTTACCTACAGTAACTTTTTTTACCCATGGTAAATATTTTTTATTGCACCATAAGTATTTGCTAGGTAATAGTTCACCGTTACTAGAAGCAGTGATTGGGCATCAACAATGCAGTTACAGGAGGAGAAAAGGAGAAAATCTTATGGTAAAGGTGAGTCAACAGGGATAAAGACTTTTGAGTTGAAAAGAGACATGCTGATTTTTTCAAAGAACACATGTCAAAAGAAGCCATGGTTGAGGATTTTTTGAGAATTTGATATTCAGGAGGACCCAGCAGGTCCCCCCTTGACATGTGCAGAACCTCCAGTTTCAACAGCCACCTCACCTGCTCTTAAATGCTGGTCAAGGCCTTATCCCCATGTGTCACAATCAAAAAAATCAGCATTTATCCTCCCCTCTCACATCACTCTAGAGAATATCTTGATGGTGACATATCAGGTGACCTCAATATGTTGACCACCCTAAGCAAAAAGTAACCCCAATCAGCGGATTTAAACATGTTTATCCCTAATCCTAAACCCTCTCAGAAACCTATATAAGGAGGCCTTCTCTCACTCAAAAACAACACTTCACTCACTTCACCAAGCAACGGAGCTATGACGACATTGCTCACAACGAGGAGCTATGGATGGAGCTCTACTCTCTCTCCCTCTCTCTCTCTCTCCCTCTAGTATGCTACATTACTAGCCCTAAAACCTAAATAAGGAGTCTTCTCTCATGCTCCATGGCCACCATCCTCGCCATCATTCTCTAAGGTATTGATGTGTTGCTAGTAGGATCATACCTACTTGTTGGGTTGATTGTTTTTGACAAGGGATTATGCCATCCTTGGCTTGCTTCTCTATATCCTTGTTATGTATGATCAGATGCCGTTGTATTGTTAAGCTGATTTCTTGTGTATATATATGCTACATAAGATCCCTAAGCTTCGCTTCTATGTGTTTTGCCATATGTTTTGATGCCATCATAATGCCAGAAGTCTCACTTGCCTATGTGCACTATGTGTGAGGTCCCTAAACCTCTTAATTTAGGGTGGTGCCCCTTTGTTTTGTTCTTTGCTTGTTTGCATGAGGTGTGGTTTGTGGAGTGTGCACGAGTACAGAGGCCACCCGATTGCACTGCTCTTTTTCCCGCTATCAGGTACATGGGAAGATCTTTGATGCAGATGAATATAGCCAAAACCTACAAGAATCTTTCCAAAAGATTAAGGATGCACTATCCATCTCTCAGAAAAGGCAAAAGGCTGCTACTAATAAGCACAGAAGAGCCCTAGCCTTTAAAAAGAATGATTGGGTTGTCTTGCTTAAGTTTCCCAAGGCTTGATTAAAGCGCACAACAGGCAAGAATCCTACAAGACACCAAAAGTACTATGCTAAGCTAGCAAAAAGGTATTATGGTCCCTTCCAAATTCTTAGACCAATCAATGAGATGGCCTATCAACTCAAGTTGCCCAGCCACTGGCTCATACACAATTCTTTCCATGTGAGCCTACTAAAGCCCTACAAAGGAGAGCCACCTCAAGAAGCAATTATTGAAGACCCACCGGAGATCGAGGACCAAGAAGAGGTGCTGCAGCCTGAGTCCATTCTTTGACACGAAGACAAGGTTTTACGAGGCAGTAAGACTATCCAACGATATCTTATCAAGTTTAAAAATTATCCTTTTTGAAGATGCTAGATGGATGCAAGGCATACAATTAAAGGATAACCTAAACCTTGTCAATGCTTACAATGATTCCCTAGAGTAAGCAAATGTAAATATGTATAAATCAACAAAGTTTTTGTCTTATAAGCCTCTCTTTTTCTTTATTGTGCACAAATTTTAATAAGTATGCATGCTTAGGATCATGTTTGTGGAGACGACGTCTTCCGAACACCAAGTAGAGCTTGTCACTCTACTATGGAAGATTGATACAGACTAATGTGCAAACATGCTTGTGGTAGCTAACAATCTTAAGCACCAAATGGACTAGTCATTCATTCTGGGATGATGTCATAGGGTAAAATAGGGGTTCTCTACCCGCTAGCAAACGGACTAATGACTAGGCTTTATCTTCTCTACCTCATAGTCGAGGACAACTATGATTACCAGAGAGAGGTAATGTCATAAAGACTAATATCTAATACTCCCAAATGATTTTCTCATGTTAAACTGATCATTTAATATGGGAAGTACCAGGAGAGTAAAAGTTAGAATATTGGTAAGGCTACAGACCGTCGCCCAATCTCTGTCAGGGATCCAAAGGAGGGAAAATAGGCATCCAAAGGGGGATAGCCTGCAAAAGATCAATGTGCTTCAATGGGGCTTAAAAGACCTAAGGTTCAGCTCCATTAAGACTTCCATAGGATAAGGTTCCAAAAATTAAATATTTTATCCAATGGCCAAAGCATAGGGGAATTGGATGGTCATGGGAAGACTAAAAAGTCTTCCCACATCCCTAGGAAGGAGGGGGCAAGCCCATTTTGTAGGGGATGAGAGAGAAACACACACACACACACACACACACCAAGGCTTCCCCTTTACACAATGGGAATACTGGACACATGTCAAGCTTCTAGGCCAGTTGTCCCCAACCTCCCCTCAAATCCTATTGGATGGCCATAAAGGTGGACCAATGAGAATAGGCTAGAGTAAATTTAGTGTAATCAATTAAAGAATGCTTGATAAAAGAACCAATAGAAATTAAGCTCCCTAGAAGACTATTGGACAGTCTAACAAGGGGTCCAATAAGCATTCAGTGGCCCAATGGCTTGCCTGATTCCCATTGGCTAGAAGACAAAAAGTTCCAATGAGAGTTTAGATGAATTATTTAAATACCTAAATCTTTCACAAAAGGGGAAAGGGGGACACTTGTCAAAAGGCTATCAACTATGCTTCTAATTTGTGATTGGCTAAGCTTTACAGGAGCCAATGGAAGGCCATCATGAGCATTTAGCAAGAGGGTCGACCAAGATGAGAGGAGGGGCTACATTTTACTCATTCACAATGATACACATACACACACATACAACTCATATGTGCAAGAAGAACACCATCTCCTTCTCCAAGCATGGAGAAGTAGAGGCCTACACCAACAACTCTTGGCTTTGGAATGCAAATCCAACCAAGAGCCAAGCTTCAATGGCATGCTCATCTCCTCTACCATGCTAATTACTAAGCTAAGCTATGCTATTAGAGTGATTATGTGAGGAGAATACTTCTTTCTCGTAAAATACCTCTTCTTCCTCTCAATCTATCCTCATTCCCTCCTAGCTCTCACCACTTTTGAAGGTGTGTGAGGTCTTGGGATTGAGGCTATGGACACTAAGTGTGTTTTTCAAACATAATTTCGTGCATGAAGCTTCCATCTTCATTATACCAACTAGTTTTATCAAGGAGCACAAAGATTGTATTGTACAAAAGTCTCCTTTGATGGGAGAAGGCTATAATACAAAGTCTTTATGGAGGGCTGTCCACCGGCTCCATGTAAATCCGGTCCTCTAACCGTTTTCAATTGTTCTATTTCTCTCTCTTTTCAAGTATTGTCAATGCCAAATTAGCTAGGTGTAAATTGCTATGTTGCTTTCTAAATTAAGTACTCTCTCTATGCTCATTAGGAACTTATTATTAGTGAAATGCTCACTATGTTATCAATTTTTGCTACACACAAGTTACTAGTGCATTAAATGCTAGAGGTAACTCAACCTTCTTGTTAATAAAAATATCTACCAAATGAGACCGACTCGTATGGTCAACCTTGAATTCAAAGTCAAACTCCTGTAATTCTATCACCCACGTCATAATCCACTTCCGTGGCTTTAGATGCAACACTACCTCAGGTAACACATTGTTAGTTGTCAACACATAAAATTTACAAACAATGAGATATACCTTAAATTTCCTGCAATCAAAGACTAGAGCCATCATCCACTTCTCTGCTTTTGTATAGGTTGCTTCCCGTAGATTAATTACCCTGCTCTCAAAATAAAGCGGCTTGTAGCTCCTTCCCACTTTCTGCAACAACACCGCCCCAATGGCCACAGTACCTACCGTCATAGCAATATAGAAGTCTTCCTCTTGGTTGGGTGGACACAATGTAGGCAGCTAACAAAGGATCCCCTTGATCTTGTTGAGCACTTCTTGAGCTTCACCATCCCATTGGAGCCCATGCACGTGTTGAGCTCTCTTTTGGAGAGGATATACGTACTGGGACAACATCCAAAAGAACCTTGACAGATACTTCAACTTATGTACAAAGGAAGCCAAACCTTGAGCACTAGAGGGAGGTTCCATAAGAACCAGATCTTTAATCTTCTCTAGATCTGCTTCAATCTCGTTTTGCGACACTTCATGACCCAATAGTGAGGCTTGAGGCTATGATAACTTGCATTTCTTCGGATTCAATTGACCTACTTCTTCATCTAATCTTTGAAAACACGGTTGCAACTTTGACAAATGTTCCACTCTAGAGCTATAACAACCAAATGTCATCCATGAACCCCATGATAAACCTGCACAAGTAAGACCAAACACCCTAGTCATCCAATCTTGAAAGGTAGCATAAGCATTAACCTACCCAAATGGCATCTTGCTATAAGCAAAGCATCCCCATGGGGAGATGAATGTAGTCTTCAATTGGTTTTCAAGCGCAATCCCTATCTGAAAATACCCTGAAAAACCATCCATAATTGAATACCTTTCATGATCAGCTACCTAATTTAGTATCTCATCTTGGAATGGCAATGGGTAGTGGTTATGTTTCATAGCTACATTCAGAGGTTTGTAGTTGACGCATGCCCACCATTTTCCATTTTTCTTTGGATTAATGACCACTGGAGAGACCCACTCTACTTCCTTCATTGGGTAGATGATACCTGCATCCAATAGCTTGTTCACCTCCTACCAAAGAGCCTCCTTTTGTATCTCACCTAGCCTTCTCACCTTATGTGCCTTTGGACTATATCCCTCCTTAAGAATAATCTTATGCTCCACTGCCTTTGCACCCCATAGATCCTTGTATTCTGTCACAAAAAGATTTGCGTAGAGTGCACAAAGCTGCATATAGTTTTCCTTCTCCTTTTTGGACAAATCCTCACTCAGATTACCTGATACTTCCTCAACCCCAAACAGTGAACCTGCGGTGGCACTTCCTCTTTCTCTTTAGAATCCTTCACTATGACTCCAAATAGATTAGCATCAATCTTCATCATGTTGTCTTCACTTTTATCCTAATCGGTATCTATATAGCCTTCATCATATGAAGTCTCCATTTCGTACTCATAGCTTGTGTAAAGTGTGGGTTTTGTCCTAGAGTCTAAGTGAAGGAGGGAAGAGGGGGAATTATCCCACATGTAATGGAGTAAAGTTGTAGAGCTACTTAAAGCTCATTTCATGAACAAATAAACACAAGTCTATTTTGCATTACATCTCTCTTGTTTATGGTGAGCTTGTGATGGCTTAGCAACAACTCAAGATCGTGTTTATGAGTCCAAGTTAATTCATTGATCTTGGAACCTAATTTGCTTGAGTGGGTGATAATCTAGCCAACACACACTTGTGTGGGTTTTATCCTAGAGTCTAAGTGAAGGAGGGAAGAGGGGAAATTATCCCACATGTAATGGAGTCAAGTTGTAGAGCTACTTAAAGCTCATTTCATGAATGAATAAACACAAGTCTATTTTGCATTACATCTCTCTTGTTTATGGTGAGCTTGTGATGGCTTAGCAACAACTCAAGATCGTGATTATGAGTCCAAGTTAATTGATCTTGGAACCTAATTCACTCAAGTGATAATCCATCCGACACACACTCACTTCTGTGCACGATGTTTCTCTTTCATCCACCATAGCTAGCACAATCATATTCCCTTCAAGTGGTATCAGAGCTATGGTGTGCTAGCTAGGTTATTACCATGCTTTTGTGTTAGTATGATTGTTACTCTTTAATTATCATTGGCATTTCCATTAGATTTCTCTACCCTCTAATCAATTCACGACTAAGCTATGTGTAGGCAAGTTCATGGTGAAAGTCCAGTGAGCCACTACCCTCCATAGCTAGGCCGAGGTTGATTAAGAGCTCCTTCCACTAAATTATGGTCAATTTTGCACTTATTGAGACTTTGATTAATTTCACTAAGTTCTTTTTCTTTTTCCATTGCATACATAATCTTAAGGACACACTCACAAGCTACATGAAGAGCTCCAAGAACCTCAATCTGAGCTCAAGAGCTCCCTCATTCCTATGCCCAATTTTAGTACTTAAAATAGGTGTTTGTGTGTGTTTTTGTGGGTGAAGCCCTACAAAACCGAGAAAAAATATCTTTCTTTTGGACTTTTTCTCACGTGTAGCCCATTGGGTCCCTTAGCCTAGCACAAACACTATAATTTGGTGTGGGCATGGTGGGTTGCGAGTTCAAGATCCTCCTTTGACAAAGGGGGGAGTGGGCGGAACTCAAATGTGGTGGCAAACTGTATTGAATTGCCTAATTGGGTCCGTAAGCAGCCGATCATGCGCACAAAGACCTTTTGAGCCCGCAAGATACCCTGCTCGCTGCTTGCCCGAAGGCTGCCCGCATCCTGACCCCGCCTGCCCGGAGGTGCTCGTCCTTGCTCGCGCTGCCAGCAACCTTAGCAAAACCGCTATCTCACCACCCCATTGCCCCATTAATCCATAGCTTAAGTGGCCCTTCCCATGGGAGCTCACTTCTCCAAGCCCTACAAACCCGATAGAGGGGCTTCCCACCCGCAGTGAAGCGGTAAACCAGAAAATTAAAGGAAGGTGCTCCCATCAAGTTTTAAAAGCTTCACCAAAAGTTCAAAAGACTTTGATCCCCCTAGCATTAAAGAAAATGTAAGACATCACCAAGTGATTAAAGAAGGATTCCCTCAAGCAATTGGACTCCTTCAAAGGAATCATCAAAGGCGACACTCGAAGCTTTAGAATTTCATAGGCTCCTTCCAGACAAAAGGAACTCAAGCCTATGAAGGGTGACTTCACCCAAAAGATGAAGAGGTACTTCACAAAGGAATACTCAAAAGGATCTCTCTCTCTCTCTCTCTCTCTCTCTCTCTCTCTCTCTATATCTATATATATATATATATATATATATATATATATATATATATATATATATATATATATATATATATATATATATATATCTATCTGTCTATCTATCTTGCAATGAACCCTCAAATTTTGCAGCCAAGCACAATAATTTGTAAATAAATTTTCTATCGTATCCGAAGGGGAATTCGTGCTCGTGTAAAGAGATAGACACTGGCTAGGAGAGTCTCTTAAGCTAAGAGCCCTCTATTAGCACCATGGGGGAAAAATGAATTGAAAACTACAGCGGGGAAGGATGTCACACCTGGCAAACAAAGTTAAGGGGTTACCTAATGAAAAAATGTTTATGGTCTGTTATCAGCACAGCCCTAGAACAACAAGATGAACCTGATGGAGTACATACTAGGGCATCTACACTCATAGAAAGTGCACAAAATTTGGCCAAAGACAAACAAACATTGGGAATCATCATCACCACTATGTGAATTTCATAGACGAATGTAAGCATGCACATGAAGATTGGAATGTTCTAGAAAGTAATTTTGGAGCAAGGGCCAAAAGAAGTAAAGTTAGTCTCAGAAGACAACTTTACAAGATCATTATGACAGAAGGGGAGGACATGGCTAGCCTAGTAAATAGGCTTAAGATCATTGTCATGCAGCTCACTTACATTCAGATCAAAGTACCAAAAGAAGACGACAAAGTGGCCGTACTATTATTTGCACTTCCACCTTCTTATTACCACTTAGTTACAATTCTTGAAGAAAAGGAACCAGCTCCACCTTTCCAAGATGTCATCAACTCAATCCAAGCAGAAGAAAGAAAGCAAAAATATTCATTAACATCATCAGGAGGGGCTTTTGTCACGACATCCTCAAGGGGAAGATATTCGCCATCAACATTATCAATTGGAAGAAAGTGTTATGAATGGAGAATGGGACGCACAGCAAAATACTACCACACAAACAAACCTTGCAAAAAATGCGGTAAGAAGGGACACCCTCCTTCTCAATGCTACTTAGAAGAAGAGGAAAGCAAGAACAACTTTGTCTTCTATGATGACATACTTTGAAGATGCAGCCTCTTTAGGGGAGGACTTTTATATTCCTGTGTGGATTTTTTGTCAACCTATGTGGATTTTACCTTCTTGTGTGGATACAACTTATCATCCTGTGTGGATATTGCATTTTTAGTGTTTTGTCTTAGTCCAAATCCCAAGGGGAGGATTGTAAAGTGTGGGTTTGTCCTAAAGTCAAAGTGAAGGAGGGAATAGGGTGATAAGTAAGTAACTAGATAGTTACCCCACTTAGGAACTAGTGATATTTGAAATAATGTCACATGAGGTATGGGTGTTTTTTTACGGCATTGAAGACAATCTTTCACAAATGAGTGAACATCACTCCTCATGGTTGGCCAAACTACTCCAAGTCTCAAGATCCGTTGCATAGTTTGGTCTTCCGCAAAGTGAAGTCCTACTATGGTAATGTGTGCTTGACTTAGGTACTAGATTTTCTCCTCAGGATTAACACACAAAAGCAATATTCCATCTCGATCTCTTTTGCATAGCCTTCCAGCTAGTAATTGATACATATCCAATTGCCCAATTAATCCTGGTGTAATAGGAAGTGGTATTTGAGAACCCACTTGAGCTATGGTCATCAATGAAACCATATTTTTTTACCAATGGGGTATCATTTCCACAGAGAAGAGATATGCATATGGTAGATCATCATCTACCCCTTTTGGTGGTTCTCTTGAAATAATCCTTGATAAATGATCCGCTCTTTGATGTGTGGTGCCCTTTTTTACAACTATAGTAAAATCAAATTCCAAAATAATGATGAACCATCTCACTATTCTCCCTGTGTTGCATAGCTTTTTGACCAAGTACAATAAAGCTTGGTGGTCCACAAAGAAAACAAATTTGTTGGCTAATAGGTAATGCCTATACTTTTTTACGGCATAGATCATCCCTAATCCTTATCTTTTGGTGGTTGTATAGTTTTTCTCTGCCACATTCAGCTGTCTACTAGCATAAGAAATGGGAAAATCAATTTTTCCTTCTCCTGGTTGAGATAATATACACCCAATGGAAAAATTGGAAGCATCAATATGTATATAGAATATCTTATTCCAATCTGGTGCTTTCAATATTGGGGTTGAAGTGAGAGCTTCTTTAAGCTTCATGAAGGATTCTTCACATTCATCAGTCCATACAAAGAGCATATATGTAAATGAATCGTCTATAATATCCACAATGTCCCATGAAAGCATGAACCCCTTTGACTGTTGTTGGTCCTAGGCAATTCAACAATAACATGAATTTTATCCATATTGGTCGCTATGCCATTCCCATGTGCGCCGTGGTGCACAGGGCCTTTTTTTGGCCCGTGCAGCGCCGCTGGTCATCGTTGTGCATTTTGGCAATCCCACGATCTCCGTACGCACCAAAAATGGTTTCGTTTCGCAAAATGTTCGCCGATGGACGTCCACGTCCAACGGATGCTTGGATGGTCGAGGAGGTGTGAACACGTTGAAAAATAAAGATTTATTGGCCAATATGTGTAATAGAAAAAAAAAAGTACAGAAGTGAAAAAAAAAAGAACAAAGGAAAAAATTATGGTATATTGCTTTAGATATTACATCATGGCTGGTATCGTTTTCTTGTAAACCACATCTGTAGGTATAGGGCGAATAGCAGACTTGACACCAAAGGTTTTGACAATATCCTCTGGGTTTCTCACCCCTTGACCTAGGCTTAAGGCACAATGGGAGAGGACTCACCCAGGGTGCTTCTTCTTCTGTTACTTGTTCTTCTTAGGGTTTAGGCCCCTCAGCCGGCATCTGTAAGTTGGCTCCATTCTTCAAGGCTTTGACACGTCAGTAGCTTGTGACATCTCCCGTTCTTGAAAGAGAGTAGTCGTCCGCGATTACAGCATATCTGCAAAACAACTCAAGTTAGCTCAAAATTTTCCGAAGGTCATTCCGAGGGACAATCAGTTTTCTTTTTTTGTTAAGGAGTTAGCTTCTCCTTTCGGCTCGTTTGATCAAGGAGTTGGCTTCTCCTCTCGTCCAGATCGAAACTCTTGATATTCCAGTATAGTAAATTTAGCCATCACACCCAAACTGCACTGATCTTCCATGGGTGTCTTGATGCACTAAAATTACATACCCAGGTAATCTCATCCAATTAGGAATATTCAGTGTTGGGCACATCACAATGCAACACAAATGCTCACATATGCATGTTACAAGACATAGAAACATAAAGACGCCGATGAACACTCCTCCCGCATAACCTAACAAGGTCCAGGCCGAGAGATATTCAACGACTCCCTCATCACTCCTCCCGCATAACCTAAAAAGGTCCAGGTTGAGAGATATAGAGGCCTTTTACAACCAAACGCCCCCAGACCGCAGTCTGCGTCGTTTGGAGGTGCTGAGAGTAACCACTGCTCAGACTTCTTAATACTCCTCCCACATAACCATCCAGGTCCGGGCCGAGAGTCACCACAATAATTATTTTACAAGCATACAACCAAACGCTCCGTAGGCATCAGCCTGTGTCGTTCCGAGGTTCAAACAATACCAAAATATTAATTCTCACTTCTCCACCCAGGAGTAAAATCACCAATCAATGAAACAGTATTAAAACCAGAGTCAAACATTTAAAATCGGCACCAAAACAGGTCCAAAACAAATTTCATCCATTTCAAACAAATACCAACAGGATCACCAAAAAAGTTCTCAAACAAAATTCAAACTTAAACAAGCAATCTCGACATCAATTGAGCTTGAAAAGTCGACTGACTTTCCATCCTGTAACCTGCACCAAAATTAGGGTTAGGTTCATTGCATAAGGTTGTAGTCGAGCACAACATGGTCCATCAGCTCTTGGACATCTATTGAGAGATGTCAAGAAATTTCACGTTATAATCTGCTAGGGTTTCCATGGCAAGCATTTCAGGATAACCCACTTTGCCAGAAGTTGCACTCCGAAGGAAGATGTCAGAAACCATATAACTTCGGACAAAAAAAAATCTTGAAAGCTTACCAAGTCCTTGGAGTGTGCAACTTGGTAGCTGTAGACATCAGCATCTGCACGGCACTGCTTTTGAGAAAAACAGTGACTCGAAACAAATCTTGGATCCTTCTTTGCAAGTGATTTTTTTGGCTTATACCTTGTAAGACATGACCGATGAAGACGGGCCCGATGCGCGATGAAGTAAGGGTGGAAGTGACTAATAAGTCCAGGGTCAGGACCTGAAGATAGATACTTCAAATAAAATTCCATTAGTCTCTGGTTTTCTATGTCTGCTCTTCGGTAGGACCGGTATGCTTTCAGAAAAGTACACGACTGATGCTCTAATACCACTGTCAAAAGACGGCCACCACATGCCAACAGAAAAGAACAGACTGAACAAACTTTTAGCACTTCAATAACAATTGAACTGAGAGAGAGAGAGAGAGAGAGAGAGAGAGAGAGAGAGACGACACGCAACACGGAGTGGCGGAATTCCACCCCAGAGAGTATTGGCGCCCCTTTCGGTATTTCTGTATATTGCATCAACTCGGTACAAGCCGATACTCCAAACTCTGCACCTTCTCCAAGAAGAATGCCAGAGAATGAGCCCTTGACACATATTTAAAGGCCCTTGGCCTATGAAGAGTTGTTTACATGAAAAGCCTTCAAACTCAAAAGCTTTTGGTCCAAAAGCAATGCCAAAAAGTTGCCAACGTAATTTACGAAAATCAGTACAGCTGCCAAGTCAACAACCAGCACAAAACGCAAAAATACGTACAGCCTACCATTTCAACACTGTCAGGATAATTTTTGAAAACTACCACATCAGCTACGTGGGTCCTGCTTTATTATAATCCTTTATGTCACTTGGGGCCCCATCATACAGGGTCTCCATAAGTAGGTAGGACTTATTCTTCTGTTACTTGTTCTTCTTAGGGTTTAGGCCCCTCAGCCGGCATCTGTAAGTTGGCTCCATTCTTCAGGGCTTTGACATGTCAACAGTTTGTGACAATGAGCTAACATTGAGTGGAAAATCCTTCAAGGCTAGCTAAGTGTAATAATTTACCTAGGAGTAGTAGTTGTTTTCAGAGCTCACACTCAACTAGTACATCCCCAACATCTTGCACGTACATCTTCTATTTGTCAAAATTTTAATCAAATCCATAGTTTTATGGAAATTTAGGAACCCCATCCCCCTCCTGATAGGTGAATACAAATTAGATGGGCAAGTTAATGGTATCTTGAACGATAAAATATGCATCACATTGAAATAAGTTGATAATGTTTAGGAAAATTTTCGTACTTATCTCAAAGGATGGGTAATTTTTTTGTTGTTGTTGGGGCTAAATGCCAAGTGGCCAATTCCACAATGTGGACACACACGTACCCATCACATATACACATATAGTGTATTCATTCTTTGGTAGCCTTAAGGAATAAGACTAGGGGAGCTCACCATTGGATTTGGCTAGTATAGTATCACATTTGAGCAACCTCATTTAGAACTCATGTGGTTGCATTTGGAGTTATTTTTGGAGCCTTTTGAATAAATGTATCGCTTGGATCTAGTTGTCATTTGAAAAAGTGATGGCTAAAATTATGCTAAATTTAAGGCTCTTCACCTTGACAATATTTGACGGTACCAACTTCTTTGTGTGGAAAGTGTGTATGCTTGATGCTTGATGCATTGATTAAGCGTGACTTGTTGATGTCAACTAGTGGAATGTCCTTTAGTGACGAGGCTTTGCTACAAGGTGTCAAGCTTCAGTGGGAGTATGTCATGAATACGATTTAGTCGAAGATAACTTCCGAAGTGTGAAAAGTGGATTGACACATGGCTAACAATGGTAGGACACTATGGAAGGTAATGAGATACTTCGGTGATACTCGGGTGTTTGTGCATATTCTCTGATGCGCATAGAGCATACATGGTTTATACAAATGCAAATGTAGACATCACGCTGTCGCCTTCCGATCTTAAGCAACTTCTACATAACGATGAGGTGATGAGCGTAGGATAAAGTTTCTCGTGGTTGCTCTTGCTTAAAGATAGATTGGCTTTAGGTGGGAGCTTATTGAGGTTAAAGGACAAGTAACCGATTACCTAGTGTGAACACACCACATACCCATCCGATATTACAGACATGTATTCATACTTTGGTAATCCACTCCTCTTCAATGAGTGCTAGGAGCATCACATTCGCCAAAAGTATTGGCAAGGACGATTATGGATATACAAGTTCAGATCTGTTTTTTGCTAAATTCATGCACACTAAGTGTTATGGGTCATAATATTTAGCAAAGGCTGATTTGAAACGGCATGCGTATTTATCAAGTTGTTACTTATGAAACACTCTATGTACAATATCTCTATGCGATTACTTTTGGGTCTACCAATCACCAATAGAGGTCATGGCTCGGTTTGGGTGCTTGTGAATCTTTCAAGTTAACCACGATGGTTATTCAAGACATTGTTGATTCCTCAATAGTGTTGTACGATATTGTGATCCCCGTTTACCACCCAGATGACTGTCTGTAAACCATGGGAGAAACACACCTCAGTACTGTCAGTTAAGGTTGGGGGAACTCACCATTGGAGCTGGGACTACATAGTGTGTCCCTCTTTCTCCTCTCTCTCTCTCTCTCCTCATGCACTTAGCATGTCCCTCATCTCTCTCCCTCCTCTCGCACGCACTTACACCCTCTTCACATAAATTTTAGATAATAATTGGAGAACTATAACTTTCTCCTCCTACCTAAGTTGAAACTCAATCTCCACTTGAGCATATGCAGCCAACAATGTTTCTTCAAAAGCAACTTTCTCATGAATGATCAAAAGGCGAGATACTAGACTAAGGTATTGTATAATACACGTCTCAGAATCAAGTCCAACATAAGAAAGACTTACATCTAGATAACCCAGTTTTTAAAAATAAGTTAAATTAAAGGACCTAAAGCAAGAGAGAATTACAATTTAAGAGAACTAAATATGAGTTTGAAGGATGTCTTTTCACCCATTTTCCTTTGTACATAATGGTGAGTTTGAGTTGAATGGTGTGACTTATCGATACTCTAAACAGTAGATGAAAGGATAATCATATACAGGAAAAAAAACAGAAGCCAAAAGAATCTCTTCCCTGATTTTAGCCAAAAATTATTATGGCAAATATGCTCTTCATTAAGAATTTAACCCAAGTTCACCAATATGAGCCCACCTGCTGTACAAAATGATACTCCTGCGTATGCACATTAAGCCGTAGAAGCGAACTTCTGGTTGTGTATGGAAAATCACAGAATACCACCAGCTTTTCTGCGCCTTGTAGCATTTGACGTTGCTATTTCACCGAATCTATCTTCATTATTGTCGACTGTTCGGCCTGGTGCTGGAATATAATGACGCAGCCAGACACCGACGTACCACTACAACCAAGAACGAGCCCATAGTAAAACCATCTCATTAAGAAAGAGATTAAGTCTACGTTTATTGATTGAGTAATGCAGATTGCCTTACCTGCTGAGGACGCATAATCTTCGTGTCAGGGTCGTCTAATGACTCTTTCCAATGTGCAAGATATCCAGCCATTCGAGGGATGGCAAAAAGGACCGTGAAATACTCAGGAGGAAAACCTAAGGCTCTGAAATGCAAAAAGGACGAATGATGCTGGATCGCTTCTTCCAAACCAAATGAGTTCTGCTTTGCTCGAGATGACACCATACACATATCGGGTACACACACACATAGACACATCATGGACATGCATGCATGTATGGGCAGAGAGAGAGAGAGAGAGTGAGAGAGAGAGAGAGAGAGAGAGAGAGAGAGAGCAAGCACCTGTAAATCAAACCCGAATAGAAGTCCACATTAGGATAAAGTTGCCTCTTGACAAAATACTCATCGGAGAGAGCTGCTGCCTCTAAAGCAACTGCTACCTGCAAAAGTAATTTTTCGCAGTCACAAGAGATCCACCAACATGAAACAAGTGAGGGTGTGACTAACAGAATGAACAAGCAGACCTCAATCAAAGGATCACGTCCAACTATGGAAAACACCTCCTCCGCAAGCTTCTTGATAACCTAGTCAATCAGAGTAAGACTTAGTTTCATGATTGCATAAAGTATAAGGCATAATTGCTTCATATCATAAAATACATCATTTGAAGCAAAGTGTTAATACTTTGGCTCGAGGATCGTAATTTTTGTACACCCGATGGCCAAACCCGGACATCTTCCTCTTCCTGGTATTATCAGGACAGATGAAAGGATATCAAACCTTTGCATATCACCCCAAAGAAATCCTCAAAACAAGAGAGCCTTCTGTTACCTATTCTTTACGCCTTCTAGAAACTCCGGAATATTGTCGACACTACCGATCTCGCTTAACATCTTTAAGACTGCCTGGACAGCATCAATGTCAAGCAATGTAGTTGAGTATAAAAGGGCACACATAGCATATCATAAATGTGGAAGAAAGGAGACGACAAAACCTCATTGGCACCACCATGTAATGGTCCATACAGTGCCCCGGCCGCTCCGGCAACGGCTGTGTAGACATCAACTCCACTGCAAAGTTCAAATTAACATCATTAATGAAGCACTAAACCTTCCAAAAATATAAACACGGATGATCCCATCATATTCAATTAGACGCACATGGTGCAATCACGCAAAGTAAGAGAGTATGAAGCAGCAATAAGAACAAGATGGCGCACTCTCATCTAGGCTGCCTATTTCTTCATCACCGGGAAGTGTCAGTGAAGTGTTTTCTCCAGTGTGCTGATAAGTCTACCTTATTGTTCTCTAAAGCTTCTAATGTCAACCTAAAAGTTTTCCTCCATTCCCTCGAGTGATTTTTCTGTTGAAAGCATCTCGCCTCTGAACCATATGCTCATTCAAAAAGTGGATCACTGGACATGAAACAAGCTCTCTTCCACATCAAGATAAACAATATAGAACATTGTGACCAAAATCCTCCAAGCGTTTCACCCTGTTTAGCTTGTTAAGCTTTATAGTATGTTTTACCATGAAAATGCTGAGTGCATAGAGTTTACCAAAACCATGATGAGGAGGCGCACCTAAAACATGTTCCCCAAAGCTCTCTTGGTGATGTGCTTCCATTATCTATCTTTGGGGATGTGCTTCCAATATCTATCTTTATAAGACAACGCTTTTCTGTTCCATCTGTGAGGCTCTCTCACACACACACGAGAGAGAGAGAGAGAGAGAGAGAGAGAGAGAGAGAGAGAGAGAGACTCTTGTCATTTAATCATCCCGACATGACCCAAATTAAGTACATGATCCAACTAAAGAAGATACCTGGATGACAGATGGCGTGCAGCAGCAGTAGAACAGTTCATCTCATGTTCGGCATGAAGGATGAAAAGAATATCCACCACTCGTGCAAGACGGGGATTAGGAGTGTATGATAAGTTACCCCTGCAGGTCAGTTTGCAAAAAACAAACCAGATGAAATCATAAAACACCGCTTGCACACACTGAGAATTGGGAGTGTGTGACCAACAAATTCAGCAAAGCTCACTAACACTAGAACACTAGAAAGTGGCAGAGGTAAGTCTTGAAGCACAAAATGCCAGGACGGCTTTTCGCTGAATACGAAGAGACTATGACCTTACATGGAATCTAGCATGTAAAGGAAATTCTCAGAATAAGAAAGATGACTCGATGGCACCACTGGATGTCTTCCTGCCATTCTCGAGTATATAGCAGCTGCCAAGGTTGGTACCTACATAGAGATGAAGGGAAGGAGTTCAATACATGACCAAAACCCATAAAAACATATCTCACTCACTTATTGAGATTGAGTTCTGTGTCATCAACATGAGCACATACCTTTCCTAGAATACGAACAATTTGCTTATCGCGAACAGACTTTGATCGATACAAATCTTGACCCTGAATAAGGCAAAGCTTTAAATTTATGGTTCAAAAGCTATTGCATGATTGTCAACTGTATCACAAGTCCTCTATTAATACCTTTAATGCCGGATTTGCATCTGGATGAAAGGATCCCAAAGCATTAATGGCCCCAACAAGAGCGCCCATAGGGTGTGCATCATGTGGCAAAGCTGCAATGACATCCTACAACATGGTCCAAATACACAGATTAGTTAGGTCTCTTGGAAAACACGCATACGACAGAGCCAAGCACTGAACTATATTAGGACCTCAGACCATTCTTTCCCCTTTAAACATTTTAGCTGTGCTGAAAAAAGATACTTGCATATAGAACTTGAATGACAAATATATAGTAGTTATCCTAAACCGGTTGGGCTTCTTTTTAGCAAGTCTCTCCACATGCATCGCTATTTCATTTCTTGCAAAACTAGGCAGGTAGATAGATAGATGGATGGATAGACAAATAAAAATCAGCAACACGTAGCCCTTGAAAGAGAAAAGACGCTCATTCTGTACAGACCTCAAAAACAACCTTGGAGAGAATACAAGTTCGAAAATTTCGCATTTTTGCCTTTACCATAACATACGATCAATTTAACAACCCCTTGAAACTCCTTCTGCAATAAGCTCTTGACGATACATGAGTACATCCAGCTAATGCATAATACACTTCCCTTAAAAAAGGGCCTTGTTATGCCATGGTCTCCATCTCACAATTGAGCAGAGGAGCTAGGGAGGTCATTAGTCACCACCTTACAATAGAGGTTTGCTCATGTCTTAAGCACCATAAAGAATGAGGATAACTTCTCTAGGTCAAGCTATCTAGGGGTGGCCTCTGTCCATAGTTACCTATTCGTACACCATTACAAGCTGTGTAACGGACTGATTCAAACTAGAGCCACCATGAAGTCTCTCCTTAAGCATCACGCAAACGAATCAATGGGAACAAGTCCCCCCCCCCCCCCCCTTAGTCAGCACGCTGTTCTTGATACACAAAAATCAAACTATGGTATTGTCTCTGCCCTCCATAGACAGGCAAGCAATAACATTTTCCTATTTGAACAAGTTTAAGTTTAGGAAGTCTGTTTTACTAGAACATACCAGTACACCTTCTGGCAAAGCCGAATGTTGTGCTATGGAAGCTTCCCAGTGAGACAACTGATCCTTGGTTGGGAGATTCCCATACACTGTGCAAGGCAGCAAAGCGCATGAACAATAAGTTACAATAAAACTCTTATAAGGATCACAAAACCCCCCTTCTAACTGTTGCCAAAAGAATTATTCAAGAAAACTGTTTTTCCCATGCATTGATCAAATAGTTATACATTGCTACAAAATCTCAAAGATAGATAATTCATCCTAACGTTAACTTCAAAGTGATGCAAAATCTGTGGGAACTCAATTTTTCGAAAGTCCTGTAGTTTTCAGCACATGGATCAAATACTTATACAATGTTAGACAATCTCAAAAACAGATTTATCATTTTAAACTTAAATTCTAAACAATGTAAAATCTATGTGAATGCAAAGTTCTCTCATGTTTGCCTGAAAGATCAGCTTAACCACTGCATTTGATCGCACTAAATTGTAGCACATTCATTAGGTCTCCACAATTTCAAAAAAATAAAAATCCTTTCAAAACATCTCAAATGAGGGTGAGTATAGATATCCACAAATGAGGGTCGAGCATGCATGCAATGTGTGTCTTTTTTCATTTCCTTTAGAATTCGCTTCTCTTTAGTGTTTCCTTGCACTATGTATGTACTGAATTTATTTCACTCTGACAAGTATTTGTTAGAAAGAAAAAAACTCACCCAAAAGATAGGCAACCTCTGTGAAGGTACTCTTCTCTGCGAGTTCCTCAATGGGGTAACCTCGGTAACGGAGGATGCCTTTATCTCCATCAATGTAAGAAATTGAGGATCGCACGGGAGCTGTATTGAGATAGCCCGGATCATAAAGTTTCAAGCCAGTACCATCTTCGCTCTTAATCTGCTCAATTAAACCAAATGGAGGTTAGTGAACAAAGTGTCATAAAGTGTGTGTGTGTGTGTGTGTGTGTGTGTGTGTGTGTGTGTGTGTGTGCGTGCGTGCGTGCGTGCGTGCGTGCGTGCGTGCGTGTGTGTGTGTGTGTGTGAGAGAGAGAGAGAGAGAGCTAACTTGTTTAAAATCAGCAGCCTTAACGGTATGGCCTTCAGAGATAGGGAGCTGATACTGTTTGCCAGTCCTGTTATCTACAATGGTGAGCGATGTCTTGCGATCATCGTCCTCGCCTGTCACAGACAATGTTTCGACCCGCTCCAAGCAAGGATTCTCGCTCTGATAGGGTGGGGACGGAGAGAGGTGGCTAGCATACACTGCAAGCCTCTTCAGGTATGCTGACGAATTTGGGTTGTTCATGTTCTGCGTATTGCTTGCTGCTGAACACACGCACGCACTCAATGGGCAATCTCTCTCTCTCTCTCTCAACGCTATCCCGCACTCACAGAAATAGCTCCTCCTTGCCCGCTTCGTGCTCTTCCAACAGCGATCAAAACTCAGAAAAGCGGCTACTTGTCTAAAACTTGCCAAACAAATCAGAGGAAATCAATGATTGGTCAGTTTAAACTCGTTCTAAAATTCAATTTTGCATCATAGATGATGCCATTTCCTTAACAATTCAACGCATCCATATCCAAATTCCAACTCAAAACCTCAGCAGCCACCAAATTGTTGGTTAGAACCAAGTCCCACTAAGGTAAAGGTCCTTTGACCATCATTTTTTAAGGGCAAACTAGTTGGAGAACCGAGATTTATGCCAAAATCTACTGTGTTCTCCAGGATTTATGACTAAAATGCCCAAATTTTTACCTTGAAAATCAAGGTCCTATGGAATTACGACCGGAATTTTTTCTTTTTCAATCAAAGAAATTCACACTACAAAGCTGGATATGTTAGCATTGGTGGTGAGGACATTAAGAGCGTCCCCCACGCACCCCATAGAGCCAGTTCACATGTGGCTTGGGTTTAGGGGCAGCTTGGTTTATGTGGAGCACTGACATGGTTGCCAATTAGTTTTACATCCCCCAATCATGGGAGTTATTTTTAGAAAGAGGAATTTTTGGCAAGCAATTACTGCTTCTATTACACCTGCATGCTTTTTCTAATGACTAGCTTCGACCTTATGCCATCGAGTTGCACCCTCAATATGGAGGCGACCACTTCAGTTGTAGGGTGCAGGCTTTTATAATCAAGCACCTCCACTCCTTTCTTCAAGGATGCATTGCTGCTATGAAAATGAAGCACCCCCTTCAACCACGGAAGCTTGTCTGCCATGCTTTGATGTTGATAGCATTTGGAATCTTGAATCTTGTAACCTCCATTGTTGCCCTAGTTATAAGACAAAAATTATTGTCCTTTCTTGCCCAACAAGAAACTTCTTTTTAAACAAATATTGGACACCCCGGTTGTCATCTCGCTAAAATTTCACCATGGCAAGAGGCTAGTCCTCTTTTGAAAAAATAACTCCGATGATTGGGGGATATAAAACAAATTGGCAACCATGTCATCGCTCCACGTGAACCAAGCTACCCTAAACCTAAGCCACGTGTGAACTGGCTCTAAGGGGTGTGTGGGGGTGCTCTTAATGTCATCACCAATGTTCGCATGTTTAAGATGGCAATGGGGGTGTCCAATATTTTTTTTGAAAAGAAGTTTCTTGTTGGGCAAGAAAGGATATTGTTTCTATTATAGTTGCATGCTTTTTAAATGACTAGCTTATATCTTCTGCCATTGAGTTGCACACTCCATATGGAGGTGACCACTTCAGTTGTAGGGTGCATGCTTCCATCAACAAGCACATTTACTCCTTCCTTCAAGGATGCATTGTTGCTATGAAAATAGGGCACACCCTTCAAGCACAGAAGCTTGTCAGTCATGCATTGATGTTCATGACATTCTAATCTTGTATCCTCCATTGTTGCCTTGCCTATAAGCCAAAAATTATTGTCCTTTCTGTTACCATATACATGTGGTAGTGATGTCTGTGAACACACTAGGACCTCCGAGGCAATTCTTCCCTCTTTAGAAGGTTTTTTTCCTATGCATTACCATCAATCTAGGGCTATCTATCTTTCCATTGCACACTAAGTAATATACTTTCTATTGTGTGCCTTGAGCTTCCTTCGTCTTCTCCAAGCTGTGTGTGTTTTCCCGCAACCCTAATTCCAACAATTGGTATCATAGCAGGTTGCGTCCTCCCGGGCTTAGTCGGCACCAGTTCCAGCACACGCGTGCTCATTTTCTCCAATTTCATTGAGCTTTGGCGAGCGTTCGCAAGTCGACAAAAATTTTGGGAGACCTCGTAGAGCTTAGTCTGCTCAGATTTCTGATTTGGGCTCATCTTGGCCTCCGTTTTCGGTACAAGCAATACTACACAGGCTATTTCGTAATTTTGTGCGAAATTTATGCAAGGTCGTTTTCTGCATAACTGCTGCCTTACAGTCTTCTACGGTTTGTGTTATATAGCACGTGTTGTTCCCGCTTCATTTCTCCTCTTTTCAGACAGTTTTTCACATCAGGTGCAGCATTTACCACGGCTGACAACACACAGATGTGTTCAAGATGTTTGCTGCTACGGACAGATTGGATGGGGACAATTACCCTATGAGGGCTTACATGATGCAACATGTTCTTGTGTCAAAGGGCGTTTGAAATATTATGCAGGGCATTGATGTACGTCCTGGTTCTGAGGATGTAGGCGATGTTCAGGATGTTGTAGGTCTTGCTGCATGGATTGCTACTGTAAGAGTTGTTTTGCCTACGGTAGAACAAGCTTGTTGGGATGTAAATGATGCGCAGGCTCATGCATTGATTGCGTTGTCTGTGAAGCGCACCATTACTCCTCACATTCATTCAGCAAAATCTACAAAACAGGCTTGGGATATCCTAGCTGGTCTTTATGCAAGTCGCAATGAGGCTAAAATTGCATTGCTGCGTAAAGAGCTGGAGTCAAAGATTATGCATGAGGAAGATGATATGGACACTTTCCTTGCTGGTGTCAAGGATATCAATGAGCAACTTATTTCTACAGGTGAAGTCATTTCAGACAGTTCCCTTGTGCAAACTGTTCTTGATACCTTACCAGACTTTTGTTAGTACTTGGAGACTTATGACCCAAGGAAATCCTGAAGTTGTCAAGTTTGATGCATTGTGTATATTGCTGTTGCAAGAGTCACTTTCCAAAAAAATAGGACTAGATAGCGTGCAGTTGAACAGGCTTTTATTGCTTCTCAAAGAAAGGGTGATAACATCAATGCAGCCACTTCTTATGGTTCTTCTGCGAGTGGAAAATCACACGTTCCTAATGCTTCTGCTGGCAGCAATTCGTCTGGAAATTCTGTGATAAGGTCAAAAAGAAGATGCGTTGCCATTATTGTAAAGCTAATGATCACTTGATCAAGCAGTGTCCTAAGTTGAAGGCCAAAGAGGCCAAGAAGAAAGAGGGTGGTTCCACTACAAATGTTGGTTCCACTACAAATGCAGCCATTGTTGAGTCTTCTGTGAAAGGAGATTGTGATGCTGATGTTGATGCAGAATGAGATTTTAGTACAGAGTGCACTTACAATCCTGTTGTCCATGATGCATGCATGTCAGTTGCCGCAAATTCACATGTGTGGTATTTTGACAGTGTTTCTACAAAGCACATTACGTTAGAAAGATTGTGCTTACTACTGCAAATGGAAGTTCTTTCACACTTGTTAATGCACTTTATGTACGTGGGATCAAGAAGAATCTTTTGTTTGTATCTGCACTTGCTAGACTTGGACTTGTAGTCAAATTTGTGGATGACAGATGTAGTTCATGATCTCAGTTTTGGTGATGAAATTGTTGCATCTGGTCTTTTGTGCCGTGGGCTGTATAAGCTCACTTTGTATGACAAGTGTGGACAAAATTTTGCAAATGCACTTGCAGATTCAAGGGCTGTTTCAGATGCAAAACTATGGCATGCACGTTTTGGACATCTGAATTTTGCCAGTTTGCTGCGTTTGCAAAAATCTGATATGATTGCTTCTTTGCCGCCTCTTGAAGCACCTATCAAACATGTTTGTGAAGGCTGTATTTTGGGTAAGATGCAATGGTCGAAGTTTCTAAAGGATGGTTCAATTAGGGCCACATGCAGGTTACAGCTTGTACATAGTGATGTGTGTGGGCCCATGCAAACTCCGTCTTTGGGCAATTACCTTTACTTTGTGACTTGCATTGATGATTACTTTAGGCATGCATGGGTATTTCCACTTAAAGCAAAGTTCGAAGTTTTTATGTGCTTCAAACAATTTCTGGCTATGGCTGAAAATGTATCAAAATGTACTATGGGAATCCTCTGTTCCAATCGAGGGGGGGAGTATATGTCTCATGAATTTAATGCATTTCTGGCTAGTTGTGGCATAAAACACCAATGTATGGTGCCTTATACACCTCAGCAACATTGTGTTGCTGAGAGGAAAAACATGTCACTATGGCATGATGTATGGTCAAAAGTCAAGCTTTGCTACATTCATTTTGGCTTGAGGCCATCATGTGTGCCGCTTATGTACTTAACAGGTGTCCTGCAAAATCTTTACAGACTATTACTCCATATGAAGCATGGCATGATAGAAAGCCTTCTATTGAGCACATGCGTGTTTTTGGTTGTTTGGCATATGCTTTGGTGCCATAAACACAGCGCAAAAAATTGGATGATAAGGCTATCAAAAGTATTTTTGGTTGTTATAGTGCTAAAATCAAAGTTTACAAGTTGTAACATCCGCAAACAAAGCGTATTTTGGTTTCATGTGTCATAATAATCAATATCTAATTCTCCTAAATGATTTTCTCATGTTAAATTGATCATTGAATATGGGGAAGTGCCAGGGGGGGAAAAGCTAGATTATTGCTTAAGCTGGCAGACCGGCCACAGTAGGGATCCAAAGGAGAGAAAATAGGGATCCAAAGGGGGGTCCATCTGCAAAAGAGAAATGTGCAACAATGGGCTTAAAAGACCCTAAGGTTCATCCCATTAACACTTCCAAAATGCTAAGGTTCCAAAATTCAAAGGTTGTATCCAAAGGTCAAAAGCTTAGGAAAATTGGATTCTCTGTGTGTGTCACAAAAGTCTTCAACCATCCCTACATAGGAGGGGGCGAGCCCTAGAAGTAGGAGATGAGAGAGAAACTCACAAACACAAGCTCCCTTTGTACACAAGGGGAAAGAGGGACACATGCCAGCTCCCTAGCCCAGATGCCCACAAGGTGTACTCAAATCCTATTGGATGACCTTGTAGGTGGACCAATTAGAATTAGGCTAGAGTAAGTCTAGTTTAATTAATTTAAAAACACTTAATAAAAGAACCGATAAGAATCAAGCTCTCTAGAAGACTATTGGACAGTCTCCCAAGGGGTCCAATGAGCATTCAACAGCCCAATGGCTTGCCTGATTCCTATTGGCCAGGAGGCAAAGGGGTCCAATGAGAGTTTAGTTGCATTTATTAATTACCTAAATCTCTCACAAAAGGGGAAAGGGGGACACATGTCAGAAGGCTATCACTTATACTGCTTAATTCCCATTGGCTAGGCCTGGGGAGGTCCAATAGGACTGTAGCATGAGCAATTAGGAAGAGAGGTCGACCGAGAGACAGGGGGACTGATCTTTGAAAGGATTATTGCATTACACACTCACACAATCAATGTGTGAAGCAAGAAGACTCTCTCTCTCCTTCTCAAGCTTTAATGGAAAGCTTACCACCTACTCTAAGCTTGTGAAAAGGGAGGCCTACACGAACAACTCTTGGCTTTGTGATGCAATCCAACCAAGAGCCAAGCTTCAATGCATGCTCATCTCCTCTACCATGCTAATTACTAAGCTAATCTATGCTAATATGAGTGATTATGTGAGGAGATGTATATCTTTCTCGTAAGAATACTCCTTCCTCTCAATCTACTCTCATACCCCGCTAGCTCTCACCATCTTCGAAGGTGTGTGAGGTCTTGGGTCTGAGACCCTGAGGGAATTGATGTTGTGTTTAATAAGTGTTGTGCTTAGTGCATGAAGTTTCCATCTTCATTGCACTAGCTAGTATTGAAGGAACACAAAGAATTGTATTCTAAAATGTCTCTCTTGATGGGAGAAGGGGGACCGGCTCCATGCCAATCCGGTCCTCAACTGTTGTCAATTGCTTAATTTCTCTCTCTTTTCAAGTATTGTTCATGACTATCTAACTAGGTGTTATACTTTTTGTTGCTCTCTCCAGCCAATCACTCTTGTTATTCTCATTAGAAATCTATTCTAATGAAATGCTCACTATGTTCATGCTATTTTTCGTTACACACAAGTTACTAGACCATTAAATGTTACATCACGGGATGTAGCATTTGTGGAAGACTCTGTTTAGTGCTTTTTGTCATGTACTAGAGACAATAATGTAAGCTCACAAGACATTTATGACACTTTGTTGCCTCTTTTTAGTGGTGGAAGTTCGAATGTAAATTCCAATGAGGCAAATGTACAGCCTATGGGGGTTTTTGAAAATGTTACAGATCAACCTATTACTGATGCAGATGTACATGATGTACTTAATGAGGAAAGGGTTGAAAATGAGCAGGCTAGAGGTATGCCAAAATGGCTGGTGCATACATTGCGTGATAGCAAATTGGATGCACCTTTGTCTAGTCATACTCGTTCAGGCTCTGGCCATGCATCTTATGCAACAGATTGTTATGCTTTGGCTGTGTCTAGCTTACATGATGTTGAGGAACCTCTGTCTTTTAATCAAGCACAAAATTCAAAAAATTGGATGGCTGCCATGCAATCAAAATATGATGCACTTATAGAAAATGACACATGGACTTTATGTGATTTGCCTCCTGGCAAAAAGGCCATTGGTACAAAGTAGGTTTACAAGTTGAAGCGCAAGCCGGATGGTGAGATCGATTTTCAGACTTGTTGCAAAGGGTTATGCATAGCAAAAAGGCATAGATTATGAAGAGACTTTTGCTCCCACTTATCATATGACTACTGTGTATTTTCTATGTGCATTGGCAGCTCATTTTGGCTAGGATGTACATCAATCAGACAATGTTATTGCTTTCTTGAATGGTGACATATTTGAGGAAGTTACCTCGCGGTTTTGTCAAGAAAGGATAAGAGGACAAAGTTTGTAGATGTAAGAAGGCTTTGTATGGGTTGAAGCAATCTCCTCGTGCTTGGTATGAGAAAGCTGACACTCATTTGGTCAAACGAGGCTTTCTTAACATTCCAACAGAAAGCACATTGTATGTCAAGGGTGAGGGCGATGTACTTCTCATTGTTGTTCTTTATGTGGATGATTTGATGATCATTGGTCCCAATGAGGCACATATTGCTGAATTAAAGTCTGATTTGAATACTACTTTCAAGATGAAAGATTTGGGGCTGTTGCATCATTACTTGGGCATACAGTTTAAGCAGTATGATGGTGGTATTGCCTTGTGTCAGAAAAGTTACATATAGAGACGTTGCTATGTAAGTTTGGACTTGAGGATTGCAAACCTAATTCCACTCCCATGGAAACAGTTTTGATGTTAAGTCTACATGATGCTGGTGATCCTGTTGATGTCACTCTTTACCAAACTGCTATTGGTTGCCTCATTTATGTATGCAACACAAGGCCGGATATTCAGTTTGGAGTCTCACAGGTTAGAAGATTTATGCATAGCCAAGGTCTAAGCATTGGCAGGCTGTCAAGAGGATTTTCCGCTACCTTAGTGGCACTTTACATCTTGGCTTGTTTTATCCCAAGGGGGATCATTGCCGCTAGACTTACATGCTTTTTCGGACTCAGATTGGGCTGGTTGTTTTGACACACGAGTGTCCACAAGTGGTTTTTGTTCCATGCTTGGCAGTTCATGTATATCATCGTTGAGCAAGAAGCAACCTACTGTGGCCACTTCTAGTTGTGAGACTGAGTACAAGGCAGTCTTCACAGCTACGGTTGAGTGTGTATGGCTCACACGCCTTATGGCTGATTTGGGTGTCGGACAGGACACTGCCAATACTATCTACACTAACAGTCAGAGCGCATTGGCAGTTGCGAGGAACCCAGTTTTTCATGCTCGCGCAAAGCACATTGAGGTGCATTACCACTATGTCAGGGAGAGGCTCTCAGCAGGAGAGATCAACTTGGCTTATGTGCCAACACAGGACAATTTTGCAGATATTTTCACAAAGGCATTGTCTCGTGAGAAGCTCGAATCTTTTTGCAAATCTTTGGGCTTACTCCCCTTTGTGGACTGATCATGTCCTCAAGGCATGGCACTTCCCTTTACTCATGTGATAGCTCTCCTTCACTGCATCACTCCAGTGGGGATTTGTTACCACATACATGTGGTAGTGATGTGTGTGAACACACTAGGACCATCGGGGCATTGTTTCCCTCTTTAAGAGGGTTTTCCCCCCGTGCATTGTATATACTCCCATCACTCTAGGGCTATCTATCTTTCCATTGCACACTAAGTAATATAATCTCTATTGTGTACCTTGAGCTTCCTTCGTCTTCTCCAAGCTGTGTGTGTTTTCCTGCAACCCTAATTCCAACACTTTCTTGCCCAACAAGAAACTTATTTTCAATATTGAACAAATGTCATGAAAAATGATTTCTAACCTTTTAAAAGTATTTTCCACCTTAATTTGGCAGTTTAAGTTTAGGGAAAATAAAAGAGAACAAATGAAATTGATTTAAGTGCTTATGGGTCAGCTCAATCAAAGGCTTGGGACCAAAAGGAGAGAAGTCCATAAACGAGCAACGGTAAATGATGTTTAGTTATCTCACTCATAGGTACAAATCAAGGAAGGATGAATTTTTATTGAGAAGCCTCGATCAAAGGTATAGGACAAGGAGCATCAGCTAGAGCAATTATAGGAGGTAATGTACTAAGTTTTGTACAGGAGGTAAAGCTTTAAAGCCCAAGGGTGAGTTTTACATTTATCATAGTCCATCCTAATTTAGCAGGTCCTAAAGTAGCAGGTAGGTATTGCACTCGATCTATTTAAATTAAAGGGTAAGTTCATGGTTTTTAATAAGTGAAAGGAAAAAGCTAAAGTCTAAGGTTAGATCAGTCCTTCCTTATTTTAAAAGTTGACTATAGTCCTTCTCTTCTAAGCTTGGCCAAGCCACATGTCCAAAGTAGCTTGCACTTGCTTTTGTGAAATTGGGCAAGTGTGTGTGTGTGTGTGTGTATACGTATTACAGATGTCGACAAACCTATCAGTTGTTATCCATTTCCTACTTAAAACCTTTTTAACTTATACCTACCTTCCATGTAATGTTAAATATCAACAAGTATCCATTCTCAAAACAATAATACACATATGAAAGTGATGTGTGTGTGTGTGTGCCTGCCCTAACCTAGGGACCATACTCAATGAGTCAGCAGTAGACCCATTGATTATGGGTCTACTAGCTCATCAAGTTGATGAGAATAGAATAGTCAAGTCTGAAGCCAAAGAGTTGTATCATATCAAAAAATCCATGAGTCTCAATCTATAAGTGAAAATGTTAACAGAGAGGATTAGCTTCTAGTCATAGTTTTAAGTCTTTGTTAGCTAGTAGAGAATAGTATGGATGCCGTTCATAGTCAGCAGCCGCCGTAGAAGTTTTCCATGCTTTAACCACTTTCTATGGATATTCCTCAAACGAACCGTCCATCCAAGAGTAGTTTGTTTAGGTAAAATTTCTGAAATCATACGAATCAAAATAATTACACAAGGGTAAGTACAGCCTGAGACCTTCGGAGGCCACCATTTGGGTGCCTTGGCATGATAGTAGATAATAGAAGGCAACCCACAAGGTCATGAGTAGGTACACACTCATGAAAACTCCTAAAAACTCCATGCACGGCATGGTACAATCGTGGAGATCCATTACCAAGGCGAAGCTTATAGATCGAAAGGCAAGTTCTATCGTTTAATTGGTAGTCATTGATACAAAGTCGAATCATAACATAGTTCCCAAGTCCCGAGAGCCAAGGTCATTTTCGTGGAGGTGCATGGTGCAATGGCTATGAGCCATTGAACGGACTCCAAGCCGCCATGAACACATCCATTATATGGCAATCAAGTGGAGTTTTTGATAAGGGAATCAAAACTCCGATATGCAAGGCATTTTGATGTGTATTGCAATATCAACATGGTCATCAGATATTCTATTTCATTCAAGTTGGTTTTTTAATCCGTATATGCGGTTTTTTTACAGGACCCTACGTATGAAAATTGACAAGTTAAAATTTAGATGCACATGCAAGGCTTGTTGCTAGTTTTGATCATATATGCCAAAGCACGGCTCTTAGCCAAGGTTTCTGCAATCACTGAAATTCATAGGTACGCTTTGTCTCTGCAGTTACTATGGATGTTCTCAAGTTCGGTACATTGCTCAACAATGTCAACAATCAACAAGGTTAATTTACTTTAACCTTTGTTTAATCTGACAATGTCATAAGATGCACCACGGTACATCAATTTTAACTAGGGAGCAAGGCTCCGTACAAGGATTCTTAATAATCGGCCTCTGCATTACGTTGACTATTATATTGTTGATCTCTCCTCCGTGTGCTACCTCGAGGAGGGGAAAAGCGACGCTTTTAGCATCATGTCTCCACGCATTGGATACATAAAGCATATTTTGCCTATGGAGTAGGACTCTGTATGGGGCCACCCACGAGCAAGGCTTGTTTTGCTACAACTTTAGGAGTTAAAGAGAAAGTGGTAGAAATCATGCATTTTGTTTTTCAAAGAATATCCAGCTATGATTTAGCATAGTAGTTTCATTTCCACTCACCCCATGGAAGAGAGGCAAAGGCCTTCAACCCTATCCTTTACAGCCAAAACTGCATTTGCCTCTGCCTTGTAATCTATTTCCACTTTGAAATCCATGAATGGGTCCATCAAAGACTGTTGGACTGCACTGAGGATTGTTTTTGTCACAACATCCTCATCTGCAAACCCTTCTTCCTTGTAATGGAAATGGCCTATGAACTTTGAGAATGCAACATAAACATAGTACTTAATTATTTTGGCATGAACAATACTTTTGCAAGAGAGAGAATTAGAGAACATGGCAATAGTTGAGGACCGGATTTACTTGGAGCCAGTCCCCCCTCCAAAAGGCATTTGTATTATAGATTCTCCAATCAAGAGAGACTTGGTACAATACAATCTTTGTGTTCCTTGTGACCTAGGTGATGCAATGAAGATGGAAATCTTCATGCATCACGAGCATAATATAAACTTCTCAAAAAGCAATAACTATCTTAAGCCTCCATCCCAAGGCCTCAAACACCTTTGAAGGTGGAGAGAGCTAGAGGGGAATGAGGGTAGGGAAGAGGAAGAAGAATCATTCACAGGAGAAATAAATAGTTCCTCACTTATCATCACTTTTTTTGCTTAGCACATCATAATATCATAGTAATGAAGATGAAGAAGGTGGCAAGCTTAAGCATTGAAGCATGGCTCTTGGTTGGATTTGCATTCCATAGCCAAGAGTGTTGGTGTAGGCTCTCAACTTCTCAACAAGCTTGGAGAATGAGATGGAATCTTGTACTTTGCACTTGACACAATGAGAGAGAGAGAGAGAGAGAGAGAGAGAGAGAGAGAGTGTGTGTGTGGGAGAGTATACCCCCTCCCATGCTCGGTCCTCCTCTCTCTCGCTCTCTCTCTCTCTTTTGTATTATTTAATTATATCATTTGGACATGTGTCCTCCTTTTCCTCTTTGAGAGAAAGAACTTAATTATTTATTTTTATGCATCTAAATTCTCATTGGACCCCTTTAAAACCTATCCAATAGGATTCAAGCACATCGTGAGGACCAAATGGGGAGGATCTTGACATGTGTCTTTTATGCTTCTTAAGATATCATGTTTGAATGGAACACTTCAAGCACCTTAGTCATTTAAGCATTTTATGCCTCTTGAGAGATCATGTTTGAATTGAACACTTCAAGAACCTTAGTCATTCAAGCATGAAAAGCACTTCAAGCTTGGGCAAGGTTCCTGCAAACACCTTAAGCACCTTAGTTAGCAAGCATGACAAGCACCTCATGCTTGGGTAGGATTCCCACCTCAGGGTCAGCCCTAGCTTGCCTAAGATCAAATGACTTTTTAACACTAACTTTTGGAGGTCTTTATTGAAGCTAACCCTAAGGTCTGTAAGCACCAGTAGGTAGCATTGCTCTTTAACAACCCATCTCTCATTTGGACCCCTTTAACCTTGGCCCCGTGTTGAGACATATCCATAATCACATGTCTATATTCTAACCCTTGTTCTCGCTTATTCTCCCACATTAAATGATTATTTTAATATGAGAAAATCCCTAGGTTGGTTAGATATTAGATTTTATGACATTACCTCTCTCTTGAAATCATAGTCGTCCTCGACTATGAGGTAGAAGAAATAAAGTCTTAGTCATTAGTCTACATTTCTTAGCGGGTAGAGGATCCCTTTTAGCCCTACAACATCATTCCATAATGGATGACTAGTCCATTTGGTGCTTGTGAGACGTAGCTGCCACAAGCATGTATGCTCTTTAGTCCATATCATACTCCCAAAGTAGAGTGATAAATTATACTTGGTGTTTGAGTGACGTCATCATCACAAACATGATTCTAAGCATGCATACTATTTAAATTGTGCACAAAAGAGTATTAGTCTTATAGGACAAAAACATTGTTCATTTAGAATACATTTACATGTCATTACTCTAGTGTAGCATAAGGTTCATACTATCCTTAAGTTGCATTCCTTGCATCCATCTAGCATCTTCAAAATAATAATTTTTGAACTTACTAAGATATCGTCAAATAATCTTACCATGTTGTAGTACCTTGTCTTCATGCTGAAGGATAGCTTCGGGTTGTAGCACCTCCTCTAGGTCTTCGATTTTTGGAGGGTCTCCAATCATTGGTTCTCTTGGTGGCTCTACTTTTTAGGGCTTAAGTAGGCTCACATGAAAAGCATTTTGTATGAGCCAATGATTGGGCAGCTTGAGTTGATAAGCCGTGTCATTGATTGGCTTCAAGATTTTAAAAGGACCATAGTATCTTTTTGCTACTTTAGCATAATACTTTTGATGGCCTGTAGGCTTTTTGCCCATCGTTTGCTTCAATCGAGCTTTGGGAAACTTAAGTAAGACCCAATCATTTTCTTTGAACGTTAAGGCCCTTTTGTGCTTGTCGGCATTAACTTTTTGCCTTTGTTGAGAGATGGATATAGCCTCCTTAACCTTTTGAAAGATTCTAGGTCACGACTATACTCATCTCAGCAGCGAAGACCTTCCCATGTACTTTAAGTAGCAAGGGACTTTTAGGTCTTCCCTCTATGATCTCAAAAGGTGCTTTTCTCGTAGTAGTATGGACAGTATTATTGTACGCATACTCTACAAGGGATAAGTACTTCTCTCATTTCAACGTTGATCTACTTCTGTAACATAAGTCTTTGGTAGATGGAGTATTGTAAGATTAGCTATCTCACTTTGGTCATCGGGCAAAAGAAAAATTCAATCTTGTACCTAGATTTTCAAAGAGACCTTTCCACCAAAAATTACTGGTCATTCTAGGATCTCTATTTGACACAATGGATGTTGGTAATCCATGGTGTTTGAAAATATGAGATATGAAGAGGGTTGCCATTTGGTGTGCCTTAATAGTCTTTTTGACAAGAATAAAGTGTGCTTTCTTGCTAAACCTGTCGACTATTGTCCATATTCCCATGGATAGACTTGGGTAATCCAAAGATAAAATCCATGGATATACTCTACCATGGTGAACTAGGGACTAGCAATGGCTGGAGTAATCTAGGTTTCTTGCCTCTATCATACATAGTCTTTTGGCATACCACACATTTTGAAACATACTCTTGTATGTCCACTTTCATGGTAGGCCAATAGAAGTACGTCTCTACTCCTCGAAGAGTAGGTTGAATGCCTCTATGCCCCGCATAGGAAGGAGTATGGGATTCATACATGACTTTCTCACAAAGGGAGTGGGTAACGCATAGCCTATTTCCATGGAGAAGATAACCATCGTGCAAGGTGAATGGTTCCTCTTTCTTCCCCAAAGCAAGAAATGACATTACATCTTTAAAGTCAGGGTCAGTAGCATACTCATCTATCATAGAAGATAGATCATTGTGAGTTGCTATAGACACTGCATTAACTTTTGGTCATCGTGAAAGTGCAGCAGCCACTTGATTGTGCTTACCAACAATGTGAGCAATATGAAAATAAAATTGCGAAAGAAAATTTTTCCACCTCATTTGTTTGTCGGAAAGCTTGGTTTGCGTCGTGAAGTACTTGAGATTTTGGTGGGCTGTTTGTAAAATGAATGGAGTCCCCAATAAATAGTGCTTCCATGTGTCTAGGGCATGTAGAACAACAAAAAGCTCTCTCTCATAAATGCCCAAGACCCGTTCATCCGTATTGAGCCTTCGGCTCTCATATGCTATGTCATAATAGCTAATATCTAATTCTCCTAAATGATTTTCTCATGTTAAACTGATCATTAAATGTCGGGAAGTACCAGGGGAGAAAAAGCTAGAATATTGGTTAAGCTGGTAGACCGGCCACAGTAGGGATCGAAAGGAGGGAAAATAGGGATCCAAAGGGGGGGGCATCTACAAAAGAGAAATGTGCAACGATGGGCTTAAAAGACCCTAAGGTTCAGCCCATTAAGACTTCCAAAATGCTAAGGTTCCAAAATTCAAAGGTTGTGTCCAAAGGTCAAAAGCCTAGAAATTGGATGCTTCGTGTGTGCTCAAAAAGTCTTCAACCATCCCTGCATAGGAGGGGGTGAGCCCTAGAAGTAGGAGATGAGAGAGAAACTCACACACACACACACAAGCTCCCTTCGGGGTGTGAGGGACACATGTCAGCTCCCTAGCCCAGATGCCCACAAGGTGTACTCAAATCTTATTGGATGGCCTTGGAGGTGGACCAATGAGAATTAGGCTAGAGTAAATCTAGTTTAATTAATTTAAAAACACTCAATAAAAGAACCATTAAGAATTAATCTCTCTAAAAGACTATTGGACAGTCTCCCAAGGGGTCCAATGAGCATTCAACAGCCCAATGGCTTGCCTGATTCCTATTGGCCAGGAGTCAAAGGGGTCGAATGAGAGTTTAGTTTCATTGATTAATTACCTAAAGCTCTCACAAAATGGGAAAGGGGGACACATGTCATAAGGCTATCACTTATGCTGCTTAATTTCCATTGGCTAAGCCTGGGGAGGTCCAATAGGGTGTGAGCATGAGCAAATAGCAAGAGGGGTCGACCAAGAGAGAGGGGGGGCTGATTTTTCAAAGGCATTATCACTTACACACTCACATAATCTCATGTGTGGAGCAAGAAGACTCTCTCTCTCCTTCTCAAGCTTTAATGAAAAGCTTACCACCTACTCTAAGCTTGTGAGAAGGGAGGCCTACACCAACAACTCTTGGCTTTGTGATGCAAATCCAACCAAGATCCAAGCTTCAATGCATGCTCATCTCCTCTACCATGCTAATTACTAAGCTAATCTATGCTAATATGAGTGATTATGTGAGGAGATGTACATCTTTCTCGTAAGAATACTCCTTCTTCCTCTCAATCCACTTTCATACCCCGCTAGCTCTCACCATCTTCAAAGGTGTGTGAGGTCTTGGGTGTGAGACCGTGAGGGAATTGATGTTGTGTTTAATAACTATTGTGGTTACTGCATGAAGTTTCCATCTTCATTGCACTAGCTCATTATGTTCATGCTATTTTCCGCTACACACAAGTTACTAGACCATTAAATGTTACATTGGTATCAGAGCACAAGGTTTCTCTTTTCTTGCTCAAGAAGGGAGGTCCTCAACATAGCTATAAATGGTTGGTATTATTAATTGCATGTGAATAAATTTTTCAGCCTTGCAGTGTGCTTGCCTTCGTGCAGATAACGGGGCATCTCCGTTGAGAGCTATGGTCTTAATAGTGGAGTCCTACGCGGATTAACCACTATTGAGCTATTAGAAGCTTGACAGGAGTTGGTACTATTTCGGTGTTGAAAGACCCTCTCTTCTATTCCTTGCAATTAATGGTATTCAAGCCATTGAGTGATTTTTCTAAAGGGGTAAAGAGGAGTAGGAACTAGGGCTTGAAGTGCCAAAGTACACCTAAAAAGTTTACACCTAAAAGTTGTTAGAATGGTTGACAATAGTAAAGAGAGTGAAATTAATGTTGATAACTTTGATTTTTCTAATGAGCAGGCTACTAATGATGCCCATATGCTTGTTAACTACCTTGTTTCTAGGCTTCAACAAGCCATGGGAAATCCATCTCTCCAAAGTGAAGTGCAACGGTAGCTTCGTGCTCATGGGATTCTCCAAGCTCCCCACCATGACGAGAGAGCACCTAGGAAGCCTCCTTGTGAGACTTCGAAAAGAGGCCTCTCTCCAATTCGGGAAGAAGACGACGATCCATACGAAGGGCTCAAAAATTTTCTCCTTGAGGATGCATCTCCTTCTCAAGGGAGAACCCACCGAAGGAACGTGAAAGAAATGAGTCTCTTGCCACCTCGGTGGATATGTCTCTACGAAGACGCCAGGCTAAACGCTCTCCATCAACTCCAAAACGGAGAAGAACATCTCACACTTCTCCACATCATGATTCAAAGAGGAATGACAAAAAGCAAGAGAAGAAAAAGGCGAGAAAGAGGACACCCTCTTCTCCATCTTCTTCATCCTCTTTCTCTTATGAAAGTCACGGTGAAGACAAAGAAGATCAAGGAAAGAAAAAGGTGAGAAGGATGTCACCCTCTTCTCCATCTTCTTCAAATTCTTCATCCTCTGAAGAAAGCGATGGTGCAACTTTTGAACCATCAAAAAGAAGAGGCCATAGGAAATCCTATGCCACGTGGAAGAGGTCATCTAAGCTCAAGAAGTTCAAAGAGGGAGGGAAGAGCATCTCTTTCCTTACTTACGATGGCACCTTCGGTGCTACGGACAAAGTCTTGGCCTTTATCCAACAATTAGATGCGGGGTTTGGAGATGAGGGCTTAACGGAGTCCTCTAAGATACACCATGTAGCTATGCACTTTCAAAAGTCCGCCAGGCAATGGTGGTCTAGCCTACGGGCCAACGGTTAAGCTCCACAAACATGGAAATCTTTAAGAGATTCCATTATGAAGCAGTTTTTGGCCACCGATGCCAAAGACAAAGTACTCACTGAATGGCGAAGCTTGACGCTTTCTCCCTACAAATCCATTCACAAATATGTAGACAAGTTTTGGGACTTACAACTCAAAGCCACTGTCTTCAAAAAGTTGGATTTTGGAGAGCAAAAGCAACAATTTTGTGCGGGCCTAACTGAAGAAATGGCGGAGTATGTTAACTCCCAAAGGCCACGCACCATATCGGTGGTTATACACCATACTATGGTGGCTTCTCAAATCAATTTCCAAACAAGGGCCAAAAGAAATTCTAAGCCCACGAAAAACAAGGGTTCCATTGAGCTTAAGGGGAAGGACAATGTCCAAAAGTCTCCTAAAAGCAATTCCAACAAAGCTAAAGAGAAGGAAGTTTACAAAGGCAAAACAAACTCTTCTGAAGAGATTGGTTGTTATCGCAAGGATAACCGTTGTTTCAAGTGCGGTGAGCGAGGGCATGCGTATCGCACTTGTCCCCAAAAGAGCACCTGCCATGAACCTCCTAGAGCTACCTTGGTTGAAATCCAAGAGGAGGAAACTCATCACAAAGGATCTCCTCTATACCATGCTTGGGGAAAGGTAACAGAACATGATTCTTTTATTCTCTTTGACCCTGGTTCTACTCACAATTTCATATCCACAGAGTTGGCCACCAAGCTAGGCAAAAAAGCCTATGAGATGGGAGATGTCCTACCCGCAGACGGTGCTTTCAAGGTGCAAGAAGCTTCAGTCACTCCCTTAATCGGGAAATTGGGGTTCCATGTCCAAAGCTATGTAGACAAAGAGGACTCCTTTATCTCTCCTCTCAAGCATGAGGATGTAAGTCTAGAGGCACCATGGTTTGATCACATGGTTGCCAATGTTAAATTCCCTGAAAGGAGAATCTCCTTTAAGTTCAGGGAAAAAGATATGTACATAGATGCTAAGGAAATGGGTAACACCATACCCATTGTACATACACAAGCTTTCAACAAGTCAATAAAGAGCTCTATTTCCGTGTACATGATTTTTTTAAAAAAAAAATCAAAATAAACATAATGTTTTAGCAAAACAATCAAAAGCAAGGGGTTTCAGGATGTCTTTATTGACGACATCCCTTGTGAACTACCTCCTAAACTAGGCAATGACAACCATGCAATTGAGCTCCTTCCAGGAAGTTCACCGCCTAACAAACCTCCTTATAGAGTTTCTCAAGCTCAACAAGAAGAGATTATGCGGCAAGTGCATGAGTTAGTTGAGAAGGGCATCGTTAGGCCTAGCACATCTCCATTTTGCTCACCTCTGCTATTAGTGCAAAGGAAAGATGGCACATATCGTATGTGTGTCGACTATAGAGCACTAAATAGGATCACTATCAAGAATAGGTTTCTCATTCCACGAGTAGAAGACCTGTTTGATAAGCTACAAGGATTGACCTACTTAAGTAGGATTGACCTAAAAAGTGGCTATCATCAGATAAGGATAGTTGATAAAGACATTGTAAAGACCGCATTTTGCACTACGTTTGGTTTTTACAAATATATTGTCATGCCTTTTGGCTTGACCAATGCACCAGCCACATTCAATTGCTTGATGGAGAAGTTATTCCAGCCTCACCGAACCTTTATTGGAGTGTTCTTTGATGATATCATCATCTACTCTAATTCATTAGACAAACACAAGCAACACCTCCAAGTAATATTTCAAGTTCTAAGAGAGAATAAACTTTATGTTAATCGAAAGAAAAGTGAATTTTTCTTGCAAGAGATTCAGAATTTAGGTCACATTATCTCTCAAGATGGCATCCAAATGGATCCATCAAAGTTAGAGGTAATAAAAGGATGGCCTTAACCAAGGAATCTTCATGAACTAAGAAGCTTTATATGCATGTGTGCATACTATAGACGCTTAATAGAAAATTTCTCACTAATAGCAGGACCATTACATGACCTGACAGAGAAAAACGTTAGGTATACATGGTCTGCCAAGGAGAACAATGCTTTTGAAAAGCTTATCTCTCAACCTGTGCTTACACTATTGGATCTCTCAAAGCCATTTAAGGTCCAATGTGACGCTTGTGGTGATTGCCTTGGAGCTGTTTTGCTTCAAGAAGGGCACACCATAGCCTATGAAAGTCGAAGGCTTGACCCTGTTGAGCAAGCTCTAGGCATATATGAAAAGGAACTCCTCGCAGATCTATATGCCTTGGACTCATGGAAGCACTATTTATTGGGGACTCCTTTCATTCTGCGAACGGATCACCAAAGTCTTAAGTAGTTCATGACACAGACCAAGCTCTCCAACAAAAAAATGAGGTGGAAAAATTTCCTTTCCCAATTTCATTTTCATATTGCTCACATTGATGGCAAGCACAATGAAGTAGCCGATGCACTCTCAAGATGGCTAAGAGTGAACGCGGTTTCCATAGCAACTCACAATGATCTATCTTCTATGATAGATGAGTATGCTATTGATCCCGATTTTAGAGATGTGATTTTAGCCCTTGCACTAGGAAAGAAAGAGGAACCATTTACTTTACAAGATGGCTATCTTCTCTATGGCAATAGACTATGCGTTACTAACTCACTACGTGAGAAAATAATGTATGAATCTCATGCTCCTCCTTATGCGGGGCATAGAGGGATTCAGTCTACCCTAAAAGGGATTGAAACATGTTTCTATTGGCCTACCAGGAAAGCAAACATACAAGAGTATGTTTCTAAATGTGTGGTATGCCAGAAGACAAAGTTTGATAGAGAGAAGCAACGTGGATTGCTTCAACCTTTGCCAATCCCTAATTCACCATGAAAGAGCATATCCATGGATTTTATCTTTGGATTGCCTAAGTCGTCAAAAAGACTATCAAAGCCCATTAAATGGAACCCTCTTCATATCACAAATCTTCAAGTACCATGGCTTGCCAATATCCATAGTGCCGGATAGAGATCCTAGAATGACCAGTAATTTCTAGAAGGGTCTCTTTGAGAATTTAGGGACAAGGCTAAACTTCTCTTTGGCTTATCACCCGCAAACGGATGGCCAAAGTGAAGTAGTTAACCTAAAAATTCTTGATCTACTAAAAGCCTATGTAATGAAAGTAGACCAAAGGTCCCAATGGGAGAAGTACTTACCCTTAGTGGAGTATGCCTACAATAACACTATACATACTTCCACGGGAAAAGCACCTTTTGAGGTAATAGAGGGAAGATCAAAAAGTCCCTTGCTACTTAAGGTACACGGGAAGATCTTCGCTGCAGATGACTATAGTCGAGACCTATAAGAATCTTTTCAAAAGATTAAGGATGCTATCTCTATCTCACAACAACGGCAAAAGGTTGCTGCTTACAAGCATAGAAGAGCCCAAGCCTTTAAAGGAAATGATTGAGTCTTACTCAAATTTCCCAAGGCTCAGTTAAGGCACACGATGGACAAGAATCCTACGGGACACCAAAAGTACTATGCTAAGTTAGAAAAAAGGTACTATGGTCCCTTCCAGATTCTTAGGCCAATCAATGAGATGGCCTGTCAACTCAAGTTGCCCCGCCATTGGATCATACACAATGATTTCCATGTAAGCCTATTAAAGCCTTACAAAGGAGAGCCACCTCAAGAACCAAATATTGAAGACCCACCGGAGATCAAGGACCAAGAAGAGGTGCTGTAGCCCGAGTCCATTCTCCGACTTGAAGACAAGGTACTAAAAGGCGGTAAGAATATCTGAAGATATCTTATTAAGTTTAAGAATTATCCTTTTGAAGATGCTAGATGGATGCAAGGCATACAAGTAAAGGATAACCTAAACCTTGTCAATGCTTACAATGCTTCGCTAGAGTAAGCAAATGTACAAATGTTAAAAATGAACAAATGTTTTGACTCTCTTTTTCTTTATTGTGCACAAAAATGTAGTATACATGCTTAGATCAAGTTTGCGGAGACGACGTCTCCTAAACACCAAGTAGAACTTTTCACTCTACTATGGAAGATTGATAGGACTAATGTGCAGACATGCGTGGCAGCTTAAGCTCTCAAGCGCCAAATGGACTAGTCATCCATTCTGGAACTATGTCGTAGGGTAACATAGGGATCCTCTACCCGCTAGGAAAAAGGACTATTGAATATGCTTTATCTTCTCTACCCCATAGTCAAGAACGACTATGATTTCAAGAGATAGGTAATATCATAATAACTAATATCTAATTCTCCTAAATTCTTTTCTCATGTTAAACTAATCATTTAATACGGGGAAGTACCAAGGGAGAAAAGGCTAGAATATTGGTTAAGCTGGCAGACCAGCCACATTAGGGATCCAAAGGGGGGGCCATCTCCAAAAGAGCAATGTGCAACAATGGGCTTAAAATACCTAAGGTTCAGCCCATTAAGACTTCCAAAATGCTAAGGTTCCAAAATTCAAAGGTTGTGTCCAAAGGTCAAAAGCCTAGGGAAATTGGATGCTTTGTGTGTGCTCAAAAAGTCTTCATGCATCCCTACATAGGAAGGGGGGAGCCCTAGAAGTAGGAGATGAGGGAGAAACTCTCTCTCTCTCTCTCACACACACACACACACACACACACACACACACACACACACACACACAAGCTCCCTTTACACAAAGGGAATGAGGGACACATGCAGGCTCCCTAGTCCAGATGTCGACAAGGTGTACTCAAATCCTATTGGATGGCCTTGGAGGTGGACCAATGAAATTTAGGCTAGAGTAATTCTAGTTTAATTAATTTAAAAACACTTAATAAAAGAACCAATAAGAATTAATCTCTCTATAATACTATTGGACAGTCTCCCAAAGGGTCCAATGACATTCAACAACCCAATCGCTTGCCTGATTCCTATTGGCCAAGAGTCAAAGGGGTCCAATGAGAGTTTAGTTGCATTAATTAATTACCTAAATCTCTCACAAAATGGGAAAGGGGGACACATGTCAGAAGGCTATCACTTATGCTGCTTAATTTCCATTGGCTAAGCCTGGGGAGGTCCAATAGGGTGTGAGCATGAGAAAATAGCAAGAGGGGTCGACCAAGAGAGAGAGGGGGACTGATTTTTCAAAGGCATTATCACTTACACACTCACACAATCTCATGTGTGGAGCAAGAAGACTCTCTTTCTCCTTCTCAAGCTTTAATGGAAAGCTTACCACCTACCCCAAGCTTGTGAGAAGGGAGGCCTACACCAACAACTCTTGACTTTGTGATGCAAATCCAACCAAGAGCCAAGATTCAATGCATGCTTATCTCCTCTACCATGCTAATTACTAAGCTAAGCTATGCTAATATGAGTGATTATGTGAGGAGATGTACATCTTGCTTGTAAGAATTCTCCTTCTTCCTCTTAATCTACTCTCATACCCTGCTAGCTCTCACCATCTTCAAAGGTGTGTGATGTCTTGGGTCTTAGACCATGAGGGAATTGAGTTGTGTTTGATAAGTGTTTTGCTTAGTGCATGATTTCCATCTTCATTGCACTAGCTAGTATTGAAGGAACACAAAGAATTGTATTGTAAAATGTCTCTCTTGATGGGAGAAACCGTAATACAAAGCCTTTTGGAGGGGGGACCGGCCCCATGTAAATCCAGTCCTCAAATGTTGTCAATAGATTAATTTCTCTCTCTTTTGAATTATTGTTCATGATATCTAACTAGGTGTTATACTTTTTGTTGCTCTCTTCACCCAAGCACTCTTGTTATTCTCATTAGGAATCTATTCTAGTGAAATCCTCATTACGTTCATGCTATTTTCCGTGACACACAAGTTACTAGGCCATTAAATGTTACATGCTATGGCATTGCCTTCTTGAAGCAAGATTGCTCCAAGGCAATTACCACAAGCATCATATTGGACCTCAAATGGCTTTGAGAGATCCAAAAGCATGAGGATTGGTTGAGAGGTAAGCTTCTCTTTGAGCTTGTCAAAAGCATTTTGCTCCTTAGCAGTCCATGAATACTTTACATTTTTCTTTGTTAAGTCATGTAATGGTCCTGCTATTTGAGAAAATTTGCTATGAAGCGTCTATAGTATGCACACATACCAATAAAGCTTCTTAGCTCGTGTAGATTCTTTGGATTAGGCTATGCTTTTATTACCTCTAACTTCGATGGATCCATACAGATACCATCTTGAGAGATAATATGACCTAAGTATTGAATCTCTTCAAGGAAAAAATTGCTTTTCTTTTGGTTGAGAAAAAGCTTGTTCTCCCCCTCAATGCTTAAAAAATCACTTGGAGATGTTGCTTGTATTCCTCCAAGGACTTGGAGTAGATGATGAAATCATCAAAAAACACTAAAGTGAACTTGCGGTAGGGTCTAAATATTTTCTCCATCAAACGATTGAATGTGGCTGGTTCATTGGTCAAGCCAAAAGGCATGACTAGATATTCATAAAGACCAAACGTTGTACGAACGCGGTCTTTAAGATATCTTCATCCACTATCCTTATTTGATGATAGCCACTTTTAAGGTCAATCCTACTGAAGTAGGTAGAGCCTTGTAGCTTATCAAATAGATCTTCTACCCGAGGCACAAGAAATCTATTTTGGGTAGTAGTGATATGGTTTAGTGCTTGATAGTCCACACACATACGGTATGTACCATCTTTCTTTTGCACTAAAAGGACTGGAGAACAAAAGGGAGAGGAGTTAGGCCTCACCATCCCTTTGTCTAATTCTTGTACTTGCCTCATGATCTCCTCTTGTTGAGTTTGGGAAACTCGATAAGGAGGATTGTTAAGCAGTGAGCTTCTTGGTAGGAGCTTAATTTGATGGTCTTCATCCCCTTGTTTTGGAGGTAAGTCCATAGGGATATCATCGATAAAAACATCTTGGAATCCATCTAGGAAAGTAGACAAGTCTAACTCTTCTTGATTCCTTCCATTTTCATTTGATAAATCATTAGCATCATTAGTGAATTCTTTGACAAAAATCATGTACGCGGAAACCGAGCTTTTCATTGATTTATCAAAAAGCCGATGAATTTACAAGTGGTATAGTACAACCAGACTCATTAGCATCTATATACATGCTCTTTCCCCTCTTGGTGAAGTAGATTCTCCTTTCAGGGAACTTCATGTTGGCAGCCATGCGGTTGAACCATGGTGCCCCTAGGATAGCATCCTCATGTTGGAGAGGAGATGAAAAGGTCTTCTTTGTCGACATAGCTCTGGACATGAAGCCTCAACTTCCCAATCAAGGGAGTAACGAAGGCTTGATGTCCCTCAAAAGCGGTGCCAGCAGTTACAATGTCTCCCATCTCAAAATCTTGAATGCCCAACTTGGTAGCCAACTCCGTTGATATGAAGTTGTGAGTAGAGCTAGGGTCTAACAAGATGAAGGCATCATGTTCCCTTACCTTGCCCCAAGCATAGGAGAGAGGTGATCCTTTGCAATGAGCATCCTCTTTTGGAGCTTCAATGGTGGAAGCTCTAGGAGTCTTACTATGGGCATTTCTCTTGGGGCAAGAACGATAACCATGTCCTTGCACCCTGTAGAAGGCGAGGACAGTTTCAGCAAGCAGGAACTACCCCTTAGAAGACCGACCAGTGGGGAGCAATCACACTGGCAGCAATTACGATAGGTAGTTATTGTAGTAATTCTTGAGAGCTATAAATAGGACACGCTACACTGTAATCGGGCTTCTTGTCTTTTTGGATTTTGGCTTTCTAAGCACTTTTGGATTTACTAGCTCTTAGCTTCTGGATTCACCTCTATAATCATTACTCTTGTAATCATCTAAGTTCAACCCATTGTATGTTGTACTGGTGATCCTTGAACTATTAATCTGAATCTACAAATACCATTTTTATCTTTTAGTTATGTCTCTTGTTTCAGTGTCCAATTTAGTTCTCTATCTCAGTCCAATACTAAGTTCCAATCTCACTAAATGAATTGATGAAATAACTAGTAGCTCTAAATTCTAACACTGGAATAAGCTATCTGAAGAGACCAGCTCCAATTCCATTTTGGCGATCACAGTGGTTAGAGCTATTCGCTCTTTGACCAGAAAACTCTTATTTCCCAGTTAGAATTTTCAGCTGCACACATGGCGCCCAAAGTCGATCGTGGTCGCAAACCATCAACCCTCTTAGGCACTGATTCCAGCCGCGTCGACCCTATTCCTGAGGTATCAAAAAGAGAGTCTGATCCCAAGAAGGACCCTGAGAGTGAGACTGAGGCTCAGGAGGAGCACAATCATGTTGAAGAGGCCTGAGACTCTCAGCACTCTAATCATTCCAGGAGGAGAAGGGCTGAGCATGAGGGACACAAAACCAGGAGTTCTCGGTCCACACACAAGGCAATTGAGGCCAAGGGCAGCAAGGGTAGTTGTCACAATTCCAGCAAGAAAGCTAGAGAAGAGATAGAGATTGAAACTGAAGAAGAAGTTGACTGGAAAGCTAAGACAGATCACTACAGGAAGTCTTCAAGACGAAGTCAGGCTCTGAAGGTCAAAAGAAGTAGAGATGATGTTGATCGACATGATTATACTTCTTCAATGAAATCTCATTCCCAATGTTCAAAGGAGGAAAGAAAGATGATCCAAGTGTTCATATTCAAGCTTTTGAGCAGTATGCTAAGTTGCAGAATATTGATGAAGATGATTGAGGAGAATATTTTTCTCAGAAACTGAAAGGTGCAGCAAGGAAATGGTATTACCATTACCCAACTTGCCAACTCATATCATACAACAAACTGCTCAAGGCTTTCAGACTTGAGTATTCAGACAACAGAGGTGATGAGGACATCCTCTGAGAGCTAGATAAGATCAGACAAGGGAAATTGTCTGTGAGAAGTTATGTTGAAAAAATCAAGGAGTTAATCTGGCAGTTGCATGAGCCACCATCAGAAAAGAGGCTACACGCATGGTTTCTAAATGGGTTTTGCAGTAAGAAGCTCAAAGAACAAGAGGTACTTGCACGAACAAAGAAATTTAATGATTTGGTGCAGAGAGCTCTGAAGCTTGAACATCAAGCTAAGAAGGAGAGAAGCCACAAGAAGAGGAGGTCCAGTAGTAGCAATTCTTTCAATGAGAATTCAGATTCTAGTGAGACCTCTAGTAGCTCTGACAACAGCTCAGATGAAAAGAGCATGGACAAGGCTAAGAAGGAGTCTTGGTCCAGGAAGCTTGATAAAATGGCCAGGCAGATTGCTCAAATCAGCCATACTAGACAACCAGTTAGGAGAATGGAAACCTGGAGCTCAAGGTGCAAATCTAAAGATCATGTTTCCAATGAATACCCACAGTGTACCTATTGCAAAAGTGTATGGTCATTCATGAAACAACTATGGCATTTGAATTCATCACTTCAAGAAGGGAAAGGATTAGTCTCTAGTGGCATTTACCAATGCTGAACCAACTAAGGTAGAGACAAACAATGTATTCCAAAAGGAGAAATTAGGTACCAGTGGCACTGATACTGGGTGCGGTAGATATCAAGGAGGTACTGGCCGAGGCCGGGGTCATGGTAATTTTCAAAACCAAAGCCTTAACTGCTATACCTGTGGAAAATATGGGCACTTTGTGGCTCAGTGTGTGGAAGCACCCAGTACTGCGGCTACTGAGGCAAAAGCCCCAGAACCAGTTCCAGTATGTGCAGTTACACGGAGTAAAGGGGTAGTCATTGAAGAAATCCCAGATGAGCCGGAAAAACCAGTCAATGCTGAAACTAGCAAATGGACTCAACCCAGACAGGTAAGGAAGGCGAAGGGCAAAGAGAAGGTAGTGGATGAGTGGTAGGAGTGGAGAGAACTGGCAACTAAGATCACAGAAGATCTCGCCAGGAAGCTACCAGAGCAGCCAGAAACTTCTAATGCTCAAGTCATTTAGAAGATACCAGCCCAATCTTCTGAGAAAAGACAGCAAGATCATTCAGGATCTGGAATTTCTGAGACTATGCTTGCTGCAGTCCAAGGACTGGTGGAAGATCTAGGAAACACCAAATCAGATCTAATTGCAATGGGAAACAATGAAGTGGACAAAGCAGACACCAGAACAAAGGATTGGCACTGTGAAGATAGTCTCGATTACTCGAGTTCTAATAATAATTCTGATCAAGAGAGAGAAAATTCATGTCAAAATCTATGAAAGAATTAAAAAAACTAACAGTTGAATTAGAAGACATCAGGAAAACTTTTCCTGAAGTAGATAAATTCATCAGACATTGAAGAAAGGCTGAAGACAATGCCAGAGCAGTTGACTTGGCAGCTGTTAGAGATGATGAAGGATCAGTAATCCAGGTAGACTATAAAGTCAAGAAACAATGGGAGCCGCTATCCAGTGTCATACTGGATGGAGGGGTAGGTGTAAATATCATGGGGACACATCTTCAGCAAAGAATAGATATCAAAAACTTGAAACCATCACCCTTTAAGGTTTGAACGTCCGATCACAGAGTTGTGCAAGCAACTAGGATGATAAAAAATATGCAGATACGGATAGGGAAAGAAAATTTCAAGACGAGCTTCTTGGTACTGGATGTGCAAGGAGCATATGGGATGCTACTTGAGCACCCATGGCTGCAAACGGCACAGGCCGTTCATGATTATGCCAATCAGACTCTGACAATATAGGACACCAGTAGAAGAATCCAGATCCAGAAAAACAACACCAGAAGCTGGAGGAAGGCACTGCGATCAGAAGAGCTTTGCCATAAGTAAGGGGCAAAGAAGATTGAGAGCATGTTGGCAGCAATGAGTATTTTTCCATTAGCTGAGATAGACCTAAATGCAATATTATTTGACAAAGATCAGGTTGAAAGGCAAAGGAAGCAATTTCTAGATCAGTTCACTGAAATCAATCCTAAAGAACGACAAGTTCACCTAACTTGACGGCCAGAGAAACGAGTTGACTCCAAAGAAGAATTCTCAGATTCCAGTAGACCAGCGGTTACTGAAGCAGAGCACTCTGAAGAAATTACAGGAGTTCAGAATGACAGTTCAGAACTAACAAGTCCGTCTTGGGATTATGCTGAGGAGTTAACCAAAAGGAAGGGAGGTGGGCCGAATTGGTTGCTTCCAGATGATCATGAAATTGAAGAATGGAATCTGGGTTTTGAAGAAACTCCTCGACTGATCAAAGTGAATCAGCAGTTGAATCAAGGAATGAAAGAAAAAGCCTAACTTATGTTCCAAAAATACAAAGACGTATTCGCATGGGAACATACTGATTTAAAAGGTGTAGATCCAAAGGTTTGTCAACATAGAATACCTCTGAAGCAAGATGCCAGACCAGTGCGTCTGCAATAGTACAAAATGAATCTAAACTATGCTAAGAAGGTCAAAGAAGAAATCCACAACCTTCTGAAGGTTGGATTCATTACAGAAGTCGCCAGTAGTGACTGGCTATTCTCTATTGTGGTAGTATAAAAAAAGAATGGAAAGCTCAGAGTTTGTGTGGATTGTCAAAAGTTGAATGCTTCTCAAACCATCAAAGATTCTTTTCCATTACCTTTTACGGACATGCTTCTTGATGAGATTGCAAGCCATGAGATGTATAGATTTCTGGATGGCTACAGTGGTTATAATCAATTAAAGATTTCTCCTGAAGATCGGAATAAAACCACTTTTATTATTGAATGGGGTGCATTCATGTATATAGTCATGGTTTTGGTCTTTGTAATGCTCCATCAACATTCCAACGTTGCATGATGGAGATATTCAATGAATTCTTGCACTGATTTCTAGCCATATTTATGGACAAATTCATTGTATTCTCAACTGAGAAAAAGCATTTGTTGCTTTTGAAAATGGTTTTCCAGTATTGTAAGGAGAAGAGGATATATTTGAATCCATTCAAATCTGGTTTCTAGGTTTGGAAGGGACGATTACTGGGGCATATAGTGTCCAGGAATGGCATAGAGATGGCCAATGATAAAACCTAGTGTGTCCAACAGGCCAAGGCACCCCGCACAACATCAGAATTAAGTTCATTCTTGGGATATATCAATTTTTATAGAAGATTTTTTCATGTTTGCTTCCAAGGCATTACCTTTATATGAGCTCACCAAAAAAACCAGCAAGTTCATGTGGATTGCTGAATGTGACGAGAGCTTCCAATGTCTTAAAAATTCCATTATCAGTAAGCCAATACTCCGACAACCGGATTGGATGTTATCTTCCATGTGCATGTCAATGCTTCAGGACTAGCAATGGGAGCAATACTCGCTCAACTAGAAGGGAAGACTAATTATCTAGTGTATTTTGCCAGTCAAAGATTCAGTCAAGCTGAACAAGGATATCCTACCACGGAGACAGAAGCCTTAGGAAAGGTTTTTAGTGCCACCATGTTTTGACATTATTTATTGGGCAAGCTATTTCATTTCTATGTGGATCATCAAGCATTATTATTATTGATTAACAAGGTTATTATCCAAGGAAGATTGATCAAATGGATGATGTTCCTGATGGAGTTTGAATTTCGTATATTTCACAAGCCCGATAAATCTCACTGTGGTGCTGATTTCCGGTCCAGAAGTACTGATGGCTACTCAGAAATATCCTTGATAGATGAGCTAGTAGATGCAGAGCTATTTCACGTGACATCTGAGGAAAACACAAATCTGCTTGCAAAAAGATTAAATGCTACAGCTAAAATCAATTTATGTCAGATGTTGTCTCACAATGTGCTACAACAGACTTCCAAGCTCAAATCTTAGAATGTAAAGCCTGGTATGTCTAGAAATTTCTATACTGGGCAACTGCTCTAGAAGCCTCTTTCCAAGTAAAGATGGCTTGGAGTCTGAAACCCATCCCAACCACTAACAATGTAGAGCTATCTTCAGACGAAGAGGCTCCAGGTAATCAATTGGCTCTAGCTGGACATAAGAAGAAGGCCACACAGGTGGAGGCAAAGAAACCAAGGATTACGTTGGCCAAGAGCACTACTTTATTAAAGCAACTAGAGAGTCAAGTCAAACCCTTGCCTACTGATCTTCAGCAGGCTAGCCATACCTGAAGAACAGACTCCAGCAGAAACAGTGTTGGAAAAGCCCAGCAAGAAACGTAAAGCACTGAACAGGTGGCGGTCAACAATGACAAAGGAAAGGGCCCAGCACCTGCCAATCCAGTTAACAAAATTCCTTTCAGCAAATTGGCTTTATCCATAGCCAAGAAGGATAGAATGCAGCAGTTACAACATAACGCTCTCAAAGTCCGATTGATTTTTTTAAAACCGGGTCTGGCAGTATTACCATGCATGGCTCCCGTCATGGTTTATGAGCCAGTCCAATCTGACCTAGCAGCAACAGCAGCTGATGGATGCGTGACGCTTATCCAAACGTCATAGAACACCATTATCAATGCCTTAAGACAGATGATGGATGCATCAGCTTCCAATGAAGAAGTGTCTAAGCTGAAAGAAGAACTAGAAAGCAGTGAGCAGTAGATTCATAAACTCCAAAAGGATATCGGGGCACAATCTCTTAGGCATAGTATCACTGAAAATCAGTTAGCAAGAACAATTTAGGAGCTACAAGCAAAGATATGCATGCTTGAAACAGAGAATCGGCAGTAAAATGAAGACAAGGAAAAAGCTTTAAGAAATGCTGATAGATTTTAGACTATGCTAAGAATGAAGCAGGTAGACTTCAACACACCACTGACAACCCACACTACATTAAAATCTTCCCTTACATAGAGATATATCTATAATAACCTTGCTGATATTTTGACTCCACAAGGCAATGTAACTATGGATATGGACAATTTGAAGGCACTTATGGAGACCATGCAGAGTGATCTGCAAGAAAACTTATTTGTGTATAGCACATCCTTAGCAAATTAGGCCATCATGGATTATATTGATAAGTATAATGATCCTGATGAGGATTCTGAGAGGGAAGAAGAGCACGATGAGGAAGGGGAGGACAACCCAACAAATAAACCTAATGATGATGAGAATAGTCCTCCTTTCCCACCCTCAGGCTCGAGAGCTGGTGGATCAGCTGCCACAGGGGACAGTGCACCCAATAAAGACCAGCCAAACCATCAAGACCAACAGTCAGGTGACCAGTGGTCTGATGATCAGCAGCAAGGTAGTGGACAACACCATAAGGAAAAAACTAGAAATTCTCCAGTACAACAGTCACGACACATCCGAGACAGCAAAGGAAAAGAAAAACTTGTGGTTGAATCCTTAAAGGCTGATTAGCAAAACTGGAAATTCTCCAGTACACCAGTCACGACACATCCCAGACAGCAAAGGAAAAGACAAAGCTGTGGCTGAATCCTTAAAGGCTGATGAGCAACACTCCTTACAACTCATCACATTGAACAAGAGATTAAGACATCAGCAAGCTCCTATTACTAAAAAGTATTTGGAGGATGACACTCTTATCTCTGATCTAGAACGCTTCCAAAGGTTGTATGTAGGAGCCAGAAAAATGATTCAGCATTGGAAATCAGTTACCTTTCATGATCAAGAGTTGTGCCAATTACTTGAGCATCCCAACAGAATCCAACTACTGAAAAGGGTACCTGAGTGGATGCTGACTTCTGATGATATAGCAGTCAATCCACATTGGCAGCGAAATTCCACTGCAGACCAACACTCTTTAGCTCTTGAACTGGATCTAATGCTAGGAAACAAGCCTACATATAGGTGTATGAAGGAGGTCAGGACTCAACTGAAAGAAGTCTTGCTTTTCATATGAAAATTGCCAAAGGAGTTTTGGATTAGAGAGTGCAGGCCATCATTGAAGATCAATCTTCCAATAGTAGAGGACCTCGGACTCAAATGACAGTTGGAGAACAGGTAACTGCTCTCCAAAAACTCTTTCAGCTTGTCCAAGTTACTAGGAAGATGATGCAACATGAGAACCAAGTTGTCCTCAATTTTCTCGAGTTTGTGCCGGATTCTCCAGTTCTATTGTATGCATTACCTGCTAAAGAGGCTGAACTACCTAGATTTTTCCTAGCCTTATATCCTCAACATCTAGAACTAGTGGATTGGCTCACTTACTTCAGCATCACTAATGAACTCCAGGACTGGTATGGGTGAGCCACTATGGAATGGAAAGCCTGGCAATCACTGATCAATGACGTCCTGAAAATGGATACTGTCATGGATATGCAAGGAGAAATGCAGAAGTTCAAACTCTATATGGGACAGTGGAAGATCCAGCTCTGTGGATTAACAAAGATCACAAATTAGTTACTTCAACTGATTGTGGAGTCTTCCAAGATTCCTGAAAAGGATATCACTGCAAAACCACGACTAGGGCCACAATACAGAGAGATGACTAAGATTCTCTTTGAAGCTAGAATTAAGACGATTCAGCCTCTTCAGCATGGATGGATCTACACAGCCTTGCATTGCCATAAGCTGGCCATAACTCGTCTGACAAAGGGCAAATGCAGTCTGTATGATCCCGACACCAAAACATACAACACCCTCACGCCTTATGAATTTGAGATGTCCACTGAAAGGCGGGATCAGCTTGAGCAGCAGGCCATTTACAGACTTATCCAGAAGGACAATGCTAGCACTGGGACTTCTGAGGCACCAACACAAAAGAAGGGCAAGAGAAAGCAGGTTCAGTAGAAGGATACTGGGTAGTTTTATCTCACAATCAGATGGTGGATTTTCCCAGTTAGGCACTGAAATTTCCTTGGCTAGGCACGCTTGGAATTACAGTTATAGGGGTGTCAAGCACTCAACAAACATGAAGTATGGTATAAAGCTAGCAATATCGAAAGAGTACTATCAGAGGAACATCTGCCAACTCACCAACCAGAAGGGTTTAGGGTTTAGGGTTTAGGGTTTAGGCCACACCAAAAAACCATATGGTTTTCTCAACATCAAATCAGAATCAGGCAGTGGATTTTTTTTCAAAAATTTTGGAGTTAACCAAAATTCAAGAAAGGAGGGAAGGATGTAGAAGGCGAGGACAGTCCCAGCAGGCGGAAACTGCCCCTTAGAAGGCCGTCCATTGGGGATCAATCAAACTGGTAGTAATTATCACAGGCAGTTACTACAGTAACTCTTGAGACCTATAAACAGGACCCACTACACTGTAATTGGGCTTCTTGGCTTCTTGTCTTTTTGGCTTTTGGCTTTCTAAGCACTTTTGGGTTTACTAGCTCTTAGCTTCTAGATTCACCTCTGTAATCATTACTCTTGTAATCATCTAAGTTCAACCCATTGTACGATGTACTGGTGATCCTTAAACTATTAATCTGAATCTACAAATACCATTTCTAGTCTTTCAGTTATGTCTCTCATTTCAGTATCACATTCCAGTTCAGTTCTCTATTCCAGTCCAATACTTTGTTCCAGTCTCACTAACTGAACTGACGACATAACCAGTAGCTCTAAATTCTAACACTAGAATAAGCTGTCTGAAGAGACTAGCTCCAATTCCACTCCCCACACTTAAAGCTCTTATGGTCCTTGTGAAAAGCTTCAAGCTCTTTAGGAGAGAGTTTGTTCTTACCTTTGTAAACTCCCTTCTCCTTGGACTGATTGTTGTTGTTGTTATTGGAATTGCCTTGGGAAGAATGTGGGCATTGATTTTTCCCTTTGTATCACTTTTGTCTTTGTTTTCTATGGGCTTGACATTTCGTCTAGTCCCTTGTTGGAAATTGATGCATGAAGCAACCATGGTGTGGTGGATTACTTCGGTGATAGAACCAGGCCGTTGGGAGTTGACATACTTGGCCATTTCTTCAGGTAATCCTGCACAAAATTGTTGCTTTTGGTCGATGAAGTCTATCTTTTGGAAGACAGTAGCCATGAGATGTATATCCCAAAACTTGTCCACATATTTGTGAATAGACTTATGGGAGAGAAGCTTCAAAATGCACCATTCGGTAAGTACTTTGTCCTTTGCATCGCTTGCAAGGAATTGCTTCATGATGGAAACTCGTAGAGTTTTCCATGTCTTTGGGGCTTCACCGTTGCCACGAAGGCTAGCTCACCATTGACGAGCCGATTTCTGGAAGTGCATAGCTACATGGAATAGCTTGGAGGACTCTGTGAAGCCCTCAAGGCCGCATCAAATTGATGGATAAAGGCCAATACTTTGTCGATAGATGGCACTAAAGGTGCCATCATAGGTGAGAAAAGAGATACTCTTTTCTCCCTCTTTAAACTTCTTGAGCTTTTGTGACCTTCGCCATGCAGGGTATGATTTGCGATGTCCTCCCCTCTTGTATTCTCTAGGAGAATAGCCATAGGTTTCGTCGGAAGAGGAGGAAGGTGAAGAAGAAGGAGAAGATGGTGACCTCTTTCTTGACCTTTGTTTCCTCTCTTCCCTTTCGGAGTGACGAGGAGAAGGATTGTGTGTTGATCGTTTCCTCTTAGGAGGAGTTGGCGATCGTCTAGACCGCCGTCTTCGTGGAGCCACATCTTCAGAGGAACTTGAGGATTCATTACTTTCTTGTTCTTTGGATTCCTCCTCTTGTATGGGAGAGAATCTTCTTTTGGGGGTCTCATCAAGAGGCCTCCCAAGCTCTTTCTCGTCTTGAAGAGGAAGGGAAATCCCATAAGCACGAAGTTGTTGAGTAACTTCGGCTTGCAAAGCAGGGTTGCCCATAGCTTGCTGCAGCCTGTAACAAGATAATTATCAAACATGGGGGCATCATCATTAGCACCTTCATGTGCAAAATCAAAGTTAGCAATGTTTATTCTACTCTCTTGGTTATTGTCAGCCATGCTAATTACTCTTATGTGTTTATTTAGTGTATTCTTTGGCAATTCAAAACCTTAGTTGCTACTCCTCTTAGGATTTAGCCTTCAAAAATCAGCACTTAAGTATCTACACCCACGGCTCAAATTGGTTAATTATAAAGAGTAGTGGAGTGGGTCTAATATTATAGAATTGCCGAGGGCTAGCTCCTTTTGGACTTCTTATGGCTCAATAATGGTAAAGTCGTAGGCAAGTCTAAAAAGACCCCATTATTAAGACCAAAGTTCTCAAGGTATGCACCATATCCCACAAAGTGGGCTCAACAAAATCGTTAATAGATCCCACTCGCACTTACCCTGATATTATTAACAAAATCAACCATTAATAGGCTACTTATGGACCTATCTTCTTAAGCAAGAAAAGAGAAACCAAATGCTCTGATACCAATGTAATGGAAATGGCCTATGAACTTTGAAAATAGCGGAATTAAGAGAATTAGAGCGAGCATTTTTGTGAGATTACTTTGAGAACATAGAGGGTGAACTTAATTGATGGTAGCAACATAAACATAGTACTTAATTAACTTGGCATGAAAAATACTTTTGCAAGAGAGAGAATTAGAGAAGATGGCAATGTTGAGGATCGGATTTGAATTAGATTATCCCATCAAGAGAGACTTGGTACAATACAATCTTTGTGTTCCTTGTGAACTAGGTTATGCAATGAAGATGGAAAGCTTCATGCATCATGAGCATAACATAAACTTTTCAAAAAGCATTAACTATCCCAACTAGCCTCAGTCTCAAGGCCTCAAACACCTTCGAAGGTGGAGAGAGCTAGTGGGGAATGAGGGTAGGGAAGAGGAAGAAGAATCATTCATAGGAGAAAGAAATAGTTCCTCACTTATCATCACTCTTCTTGCTTAGCATAGCATAATAGCATATTAATGAAGATGAAGAAGATGAAAATCTTAAGCATTGAAGCATGGCTATTGGTTGGATTTGCATTCCATAGCCAAGAGTGTTGGTGTAGGCTCTCAATTTCTCAACAAGCTTGGAGAATGAGATGAGCTCTTGCACTTTGCACTTCACACAATGAGAGTGTATGTGTGTGTGTGTGTGTGTGTGTGGGGGGAAGAGTATACATCTCTCTCTCTCTCTCTCTCTCTCTCTTTTATATTATTTAATTATATCATTTGGACATGTGTCCTCTTTTTCCTCTTTGAGAGAAAGAGATTAATTATTTATTTTTATGCACCTAAATTCTCATCGGATCCCTTTAAAGCCTATCCAATAGGATTCAAGCACATCATGAGGGCCAAATGGTGGGGAGGATCTTGACATGTATCTTTTATGCCTCTTAAGATATCATGTTTGAATTGAACACTTCAAGCACCTTAGTCATTTAAGCATGAAAATCGTTTATGCCTCTTGAGAGATCATGTTTGAATTGAACACTTCAAGAACCTTAGTCATTTAAGCATGAGAAGCACTTCAAGCTTGGGCAAGGTTCCCACAAACACCTTAAGCACCTTAGTTAGCAAGCACGACAAGCACCTCATGCTTGGGTAGGATTCCCACCTCAAGGTCAGCCCTAGCTTGCCTAAGGTCAAAGGTCTTTTTAACACTAACTTTTGGAGGTCTTTAATGAAGCTAACCCTAAGGTATTTAAGATCCATTAGGTAGCATTGATCTTTAATAAATCGTCTCTCATTTGGACCCCTTTAACCTTAGCCCTGTGTTGAGACAGATCCATAAGCACGTGTCTATATTCTAACCCTTGTTCCCTTTTAATCTCCCACATTAAATGATCAGTTTAATACGAGAAAATTATTTGGGTTGGTTAGATATTAGATTTTATGACTTTACTTCACTTCACGGTGTCAGGAGTTTTTTGGAGCAAGGGATTGCGCATATGTACATACACATGAAGGGTGCATCGAATAAAGGTTTTCCCATTTTCCATAGCCACGTGGTTATGTGGGGCCCACATGTGTACAGGTAGGACAAGGTGTACATAGTGCATCGATTTTCATCGTTACCAGTACCAGTGTGTTTTTTCTACAATAATGAGGAGTTGGTAGCGCGTAAAACTTCTCGAGGAAGCTATCCGCAGGCCGACGACGTGAGGTCAGCAGGTGCGTCAGATGGCATCTAGTGGCGTCAGGAGGGCGAACAAGGTCAATATTTGCACGCGGATGAGGACGGACACAACGTGGGTGTTTTCTTGTGAGAGTTATGCAGAACGAGGTCATCATTAGGACCACTTTTTGGGGCCACTTCACGTGGTGGCGAGATGCATTATTGGAAAAAAGCTGAGTGCCAGGTGTGCAAATGATGCAAAAAGGTGACAACTATGCACTGCGAGGTCAGTTTTTGGCCTGTTCGGGGTCCGTTTGAGGTCATCTAAAAGGCCAAGGGTGCCCAACTAAAAAAGCTAAGTGTGGGAACTGAAAAAAGAGAGAGAAGACCAGAAAAAACGTGGAGAAGAGAGGAGGAACAGCCGCAGATGTGTTTTTTGGGTTTTTGGAGCTTGTTTTGGCCGTAAACTGCTCATCCGAGGTCGGATTTGAGCACTTTGACATTGTAGACTGGGGTTTTGGGCCGTTCCGGACGCGATGACGCTGTCCATTTTGCCAAATTCCTCACTCTTTTTCTGCTGTTTTTCTGTGTAATCTTCTCCGGTGAGTGAAGCTTCTTCTCCAATTTGTGATTGTATCTGGCTTATTTTACCCATATTGTGTGAGCTATTTGCCCCATTGGTGTTGGCCCAAGCTCAATTGTATCTAAACATCAGAAATTCTCCTCTTTTGAGCTGAGTTTTTTGGGTGTGTGTGTGTGTGTGTGTCTGTGTGGAGTGGGCAAGTGGATAGTCTCTCTCCTCTCACTCTAGAGGTGTGTTCCCTGTCTCGGCCAGGTGTGTTGTCTAAGCCGAGTGGTGCCCCATAGTGTGTGTGTGTATCTTCCCAAGAGTGTGTGTCGGGTCGTTATAGAGGCGCTGTGTGTGTTTTCATCCCGCTCACATTCTTTTGGCACCCCCACGGAGGATCTTCTTCGAGTACCTTCTGCTTCGAGCTTCAAGCTTCGAGATTCGGGATTACAGGTTGCAGGTTGCAGATTACAGGTCGCAGATTACAGGTTACAGGTTACAGGGACAGGTACAGGTACAAGTGATTCACACAGGTACAGGTAGCTGGAGTACAGTGATATACTAGAAGTGATGTCACTTGCAGTTGTTGTGGGTATGCATCACTTGGCGCCTATTTGAGCGCATTGTCTGCTGGATTGTACGTTACTTGTGGAAACTGCCATTGTACGCATTTGTGGAGCCATACTTGGTTGTATTTGGCAGTCCCAGCCATTTCTGAGACTTGGTCTGGAAGATAGTCATTTCTGAGACTTGACTATACGCGATTTGCATTAGTCTTCGTGTGAGGGTCGATAGCGTGAGGTTTTTATTGAGCTGGGGGATTCTCAAATGTAGAGATCCTTTCGGTGATATAGGTAGCTGGAGCACCCTTTTTGTGACCTCGCCATAGGTTATGTACTAGTGAGTCCTACTCGATGCTCGGGTTCTATTGTTGACAGTTTATGCATACATAGACAGTCTATATTTTGGGTTCCTATTGCTCTACTTCTGGGGAAACTCTGTCGAAATTTTCCCAAGTTATGATGGCTGGTTTTTTGGTATTTTGAGCCATTTATGCTGTTATGCTGCTGAAATTTTGGCAAGATCAGAGGATAAGTCAGGTGTGCCTTCTTGGGAGCTTCATGGTTGGCTTTAATGGATGATCAAAATGACCCTCATTTCACTCCTTTTCATTTAACTCAAAGGATTCAGATTAATGTTCATGTGTCCAGGAAGATCTTTTTCCAGCAGCGCAAAGTCTTTATGTTTGGGCCAAGAAGATTGAGAGAGATCCTGGAATGTCCTTTGCCTGTTGTCATTCAGATGATCAACTATGAAAACTCATTTGATGTGCATGTGTTTGTCCTTATCTAAAGCTGAGCTCCATTGAAGTTTCTGGGGATTGGGAAGTGAAAAGTTTTGGGTTCTTGCACGTGTGTTCAAAGGGATTCTCAAAGCATTGTAACTTGGGTAACCATGGCTTTCTCTTATCTGGAATTTCATGGAAGAAGTGGTGAAGATGCGGAAGACTTTCTGGAGCAAGTCGAGGTGGCATGCATAAGCAACAATATGTGTGATGAGGACAAGATTTTGAGGCTATTTGGATTGCTTTTGAAATATGAGGCCCGTGTTTGGTTCATGGATTTGGAAGCTAAAGAAGCAGTGGCTTCTTCTTATGGTTTGAGTCTTGACAAGTTTATAGAAGCTTTTTTAGAGCGTTTCCAGGTTTTTGAAGATGCAAATGCAGTATGGAATGAGCTCAATGCTCTTAAGCAAGGTTCTTGTCAAGGTGTTGATGCCTATGTACAAGGTTTTACAGATTTATGGACTCGTTGGTGTGTTGCTCTTAAGGATGAGACCCCCCCTTGTTCATTGAAGAAAAGTTCTTTTGTTGATGGTTTGTCACCTTGGTTGCGGTTCGAGGTTGAGTTGAAGACGCCCGAGTCTTTTGAAGATGCGGTATGCATTGCAAAGCACAAGGAATGGAAGTTTAAGCGTCTTGAGGAACATGGTATCAGTACAGGTATGCATGTGCAAGATGGATTTGACATGGAAGATGAAGTTAAGCCTAAGCAGGTGAAAAGTAGCCTATCCTATGATGTTTCTCGTTTCTTCCCAAGGTCTATTGTGAAGCGTAAAGAGGTCTTGCAGATTGACAGGTTTATTGAAGAGACTAAAGAGACGAGTAATGCTTTGAATACAGGATTGAAAAGTCTTGAAGAGGATGCATTGGCTACTTGTGTACCTTGTGATTCTGGGTGTGAGTGTGAGGTTGAGGTTATTGATGATGAGCACGTATCTTTGGATACTAGTTCCTTGGAAATTAGGGAAGAGGGCAAGGATGAGAGCCATTTTGTGGATTTGTTGGATGTGGAGCCTGTTTTGAAGCCATATTTTGATGTATGTGCAGTGATTGAACCGATTTGTGAGCATGATTGTGGTTTAGAGCAGGGATCTGTATTGTTGGAGACTGATGAACCCATGCTAGAAGCTATGGATAGTGGTGCTAGCCATGATTATGATGTGGATGAAGTGATGCGTGATGATGGGTATGCTTATGATGATGAGAAGGGGTTTGGCATATATGAGTCCAATCTCAGCTATGTGGATGCCTATGCTAGGGATATGTGTGCTGCGGGGATACTTTTGTGCTTTGGATATCAAAAACTTTACCTTCACACAATGCTTTTAGCTACTTGGGTGCATGATTTGCAAGTTGTTGCTATGGCTGGTGAAGCCAAGATGCCAGGTGATGAGTCACTTCAGTTGTCTCTATCGGTTGGGTTGAATGTGGCATGCAATATTTATGCTTTTGGAACTCCAGACAGGGCGGATGTGTTAGTTGGATATGCCTATGGTGCATTTTGGTTGATTGTTGACAAATGTAGGTGTGGTGTTATGATGCTTCTTGTGAATCAAGCAATATGCCTTTGGCCTTTTGATCCAGGTGGAATGAGCATCTACTAGTGCTGCTGCTGAGCATGAATGCTCTAGCAGGCTAGGGGGTGGGCAAATTATGTCAGGAGTTTTTTGGAGCAAGGGATTGCGCATATGTACATACACATGAAGGGTGCATCGAATAAAGGTTTTCCCATTTTCCATAGCCAGGTGGTTATGTGGGGCCCACATGTGTACAGGTAGGACAAGGTGTACATAGTGCATCGATTTTCATCGTTACCAGTACCAGTGTGTTTTTTCTACAATAATGAGGAGTTGGTAGCGCGTAAAACTTCTCGAGGAAGCTATCCGCAGGCCGACAACGTGAGGTCAGCAGGTGCGTCAGATGGCATCTAGTGGCGTCAGGAGGGCGAACGAGGTCAATATTTGCACGCGGATGAGGACGGACACAACGTGGGTGTTTTCTTGTGAGAGTTATGCAGAACGAGGTCATCATTAGGACCACTTTTTGGGGCCACTTCACGTGGTGGCGAGATGCATTATTGGAAAAAAGCTGAGTGCCAGGTGTGCAAATGATGCAAAAAGGTGACAACTATGCACTGCGAGGTCAGTTTTTGGCCTGTTCGGGGTCCGTTTGAGGTCATCTAAAAGGCCAAGGGTGCCCAACTAAAAAAGCTAAGTGTGGGAACTGAAAAAAGAGAGAGAAGACCAGAAAAAACGTGGAGAAGAGAGGAGGAACAGCCGCAGGTGTGTTTTTTGGGTTTTTGGAGCCTGTTTTGGCCGTAAACTGCTCATCCGAGGTCGGATTTGAGCACTTTGACATTGTAGACTGGGGTTTTGGGCCGTTCCGGACGCGATGGCGCTGTCCATTTTGCCAAATTTCTCACTCTTTTTCTGCTGTTTTTCTGTGTAATCTTCTCCGGTGAGTGAAGCTTCTTCTCCAATTTGTGATTGTATCTGGCTTATTTTACCCATATTGTGTGAGCTATTTGCCCCATTGGTGTTGGCCCAAGCTCAATTGTATCTAAACATCAGAAATTCTCCTCTTTTGAGATGAGTTTTTTGGGTGTGTGTGTGTGTGTGTGTGTGTGTGTCTGTGTGGAGTGGGCAAGTGGATAGTCTCTCTCCTCTCACTCCAGAGGTGTGTTCCCTGTCTCGGCCAGGTGTGTTGTCTAAGCCGAGTGGTGCCCCATAGTGTGTGTGTGTATCTTCCCAAGAGTGTGTGTCGGGTCGTTATAGAGGCGCTGTGTGTGTTTTCATCCCGCTCACAACGGCTACTAACATCGACACTAAGGAAAACTCTTTTTTTGCTAGGTCTCCTTGACGGCTCATCCTCCTTAGGCCCCAACTGCATGGTGCTAATTTGCTTACCCTTTTACCATGGCTTCTCTACCATATCCCTTCCTTCTTTCTCTTCTTGTGCTAGTACTTATTTTGAAGTAAAGGCTTCAGTTTGATCTACCATCTGTATCAATTCAGATCCCTGTATTTCTTATCTAGGAATAGATCAGAGTTTGTTTCTATTGACTCATCTTCTTTATGCAAAATTCCGTCCACAAACATCAACCTCACATACAAGTACAATTGATGGGCTGGCCTTAACAAATGCTTCCTCCTCATCATTCAACTTCCTTTTCCAAATTAATGGTTTGGGCATGGTCTCTCTTTGAAAGGAATGTTCCTCCTACCCAACATAGGTATAATTAACATATGTTTACCTTTTTTCAGAACAACCTTATTCTCACCGCAACCCTGCTTAACTTTAGCCAGTCTGAACCAAGGTCTTCCCAATGACATCTCATAAGAAGCATCTCCCTGCTCCATTTTCAAAACAATAAAGTTCACCAAAAAGTTCATACCTGAAATTTGAATGGAATACTTCCTCAAAATCCCTAAAGGTTGAACCCTTGTTTGATCTACCATCTTAACCTGGAAAGGTACTGGCCTAACTTTCCCAATTTCATGTTTTGATGGACTGACTCGGCTAATATATTAACTCCAAATTCACCATCAAGCAACACTTCTTCAAATAGACTGCCCTAGAAAGTTACCTTTATGATAGGGAATACAAAATCAACATTTCTTGGGTCAATCTTATGCACTGCTATACCAACTATTTGGTTCATTTTAACTTTATTTTCTTTACCTAGTAGTCTATTCAACAATCTCTCCTTGAATGCAAGTACAATGCATAGCATTTGATCTAAGGACAACTGCAATGGAGAGTTAATCAACACCTCAAATCAATCCTTTTGACCTGTTTTCACTTGAGGCTTGACTTCCACATGTTCCTTCTACTTACTTATATAATTTTCTGCGTTCTTCTCATCCAAAATCTAATTAATATCTTCATACTTGACTTGTTTTTGTACATGTTCCCAAATTTCTTTCTACTCTTTCCAATCAATTTGTCCTTTACCTTTTGACTTGGTAAGATCCATCGCGTCGTTACATCCTGATTTTCAAAACATTGGTCGCAATCACATGACCACTCATCATAGTGTTCCTTGATAAGATGCTCCTTATTTGGTGTATGCACCTTTATCGGTTCTTGTTGCTGAGTCATGTCAGCTATTATCACATTTGCTTGAGCCTATGGGTGATTCTGTTGCTTCTATTGAGGCCTTCCCTACTCGTCATCCTGATTGTAGGGTACCATTGGCATTCCCCTTTCATCTTGATTCTTGACCCATAGTGCACAATTCAGACCAACCCAATGATTTGGTGCACCACAATATACACAGGGCATCCACTCCTAGTGGCCTTCTTTGGTTATGTCCTGATTCCCCAATGGTTGTTTTGGAGGTCTGAGTGGTCTTTGTAATGGTGGCCTCCCTAATTTGAATGGAGCCACTTGATTGGCTCCCCATCATGTCTTCCCATGCATGCATCGGGAGTTGGCCTATCTCTATTATTAGGGTTATAGCAGCATTGAGCAGATCTATGGCCCTCTCTTTCACATTTTTGACAAAATTGTTTCCCTTTTGGTGCTACAATAGAATACCCAATACTCTTTAACAGACTAATCAAGTCATCCTTGGGATTCTTATCCTTCTTCTTTCTGTCCTTATTCTTTTTCTTATTCTTCTTTCCCTTGGCTTCTTCATCCTCATTGACTGATGATACTTATAAGTCACTTTTTCTGGCTCAGAGTCAGATTTTGATTCCGATCCCTCTTTTGAATCAGAGCTATCCTTGGTTTTGTTTCTAGTCTTGGTCATGCCAAGCCTCTTTTCAACTCTAGCTGTAGCAAAATAACTAGATTAGATTCCACCTGCAATGTCAATGCTTGCCACAACATTCTTCAAACCTTTCCTTACACCCTTCAAGAAGTATTCTACTAACATCTCATTTGTGGGTCTTTCATTGCCCTGCAATCTCCAGAATTCTAAATTTTTGAGCATAATCTTCCACTAACATATTCCCTTGCTTGATATTTTTTATTTTTTTCAAGACATCTATTGGAGTCTTCTCTATTTTGAATCTTTGTAACAATGCTACTCTCATTGCAACATATGTTGCAAAATGTGCAATACCATATTGGCTAAACCAATTGATGGCTTGTCCTTCCAATGTTGCTGTAAATTGTTGCTTCTTAATATCATCAAGATACAAAATCTAATATCCACTTGCTTCCCACTTGGTATCAAATTGAGCCACATGACAATAAGAATCTTCTTTAGACCCTCCTCTGAATTTTTCTCCCTTGACCTTAGGTTTTGCAGGTTGTTGAGCCATTGGGATAGGCTGAGGTACTCTCGTAGGTCTTTGCCTGGTAGATACTTATAGTGGTTCAAATAGGACTCTTCTAATTGTAGTTCCTGTTGTCAAGACTAAAGCTCCCACAAGCTGCTTCACATTCCTTCTCTCTGGTGCTCCTGATCTCTCCCCTCCTTGGTTCACCAGTTGCACTTCATGGACAGGTTCTTCCCACATCCTCGTTTATGGATTGTTCATAATTGAAAGGATCAATATTTCTTGCCTGGGCTTGCGACCTAGTGTAATAAACTCTAGACACTCTTCAAGGATGCTCTGACATTCTACATCTCTCATTAGGCACAACCAACATAGCCCACTGTGCTGACAATGCTGACATAGCAAACTCAGCAGACATAGCAAGAATGAAAGGCACAACAAGAACAACAGGCACATCATGATCGCCAAATGTGTAGGGGTTCATCAACACATGAGAGACTCACATCAATCACCATTACTCACAATGAATCAACACAGACATACATCAGACACAACAACATTTTCACAAAGACAACTTCAAAGTGAGCGAAATGATCCACATAGAAAAATTTGACAGAGAAAAGAACATGATTGAACTTGCTTCATTGAGAAATACATCAACAGAAAAACACGGCTAATCACATAGACTATGCCTCACAAGGCACATTCACCCTCTTGAGGTACCAAGACAAAAGTAGTTGTAACTGGCCAAAACAATGTTCTTGGCATAAAACATCCGACTCAGCAACCTAGCAAAATCCGACTTAGCATAATCCGACTCAAGACTATCAGACTCAGCATATCCAACTAAGCATTACAATGCCCACTTCAACGATATACAATGTTTTGGGGTATCCCTCATAAGCATGACAAGGGGGGCATGTTGGCTATGTCATGTGTGCATGTGGCACTCCTCATGGGCGATGGGTGTTCACACTATTGGACTTGGCTAGCAGGGTGCCATGCATTGTTATTCCATTGTGATAGGGATGTTAATGGGGGGTTTCCCACCCAAGCGCTCTCCAAAAGGAGTGTCCCTTATGTAAGAAGCCTTTAGTATTGAAATTTGAGAGCAAGAGGGGAACAATCACAGTGCCTTGACTGTTCCACCACCAGAAACTTGAGAAGAATGGATCATGCATGGTAAGCCATGCTATTGTGTGCTTGAGAAGTCTGCCAATTGAACTCTAAAAATAAAACAACACTTTCTGCTAGTTTGGGAAGCATGCAAAACGAGGTGAAAAAAGAGACAAATTTATAGGCAATTTTTAGAGAGTGAAGTGCGAGAAGAGTTTTTTTTTTGGCAAGTGCATGGGCTTCTATGTGTGGATGAAGAAGGACCTTCTTGTGGCAAAGAGAAAGAGGGAAAAGGGAGAGCAACATGGATTTCTTGGTGCCCTTTGATTCATCTTATTCTGGAGATCTCAACATTAGAGGGCATGCCTTCATTGGAGGTAGTGTGCTTAATCACATTTTTGGGTTTTCTGCAAGCTGAGGGAGTTGCACTGTGTTGCCCTCTCTTGGATCAGTGCTTGTCAAACAAATTGCTTTCAAAGGGGTTGAGAGCCTACCAATCGGTTGGTTTAAGGATTTTGATTTGGGGATTCAACGGAGGTGTACACCAACAATGGCATGTGAAATTGGACTATTATGTTGGGTTATCAAAGACCATCAATTGGAAGATCTACTATTTGCACACCTAATTATTGTGTCGATTCTCATTTCCTAGTGCTATTACCCTTAATCTATGTTCTAAACCTCTTTTATCTCTTTTAATCGGTCTCAACTTATTGTGATACTCGATAATTAGCACTAGATTATCGCAATTTACACCCTAATCTCTCAATTTATAGCCCTAAGATATTCTCCATCCATAGCCAAAGGTCAGACGCCTACTTAATCTCCCCTAGAGAGCTAGGCACTTTGACACTAATCCTCTTGAATACAAGGGCCTAGCTCAACACCCTCTTGAGTCCAACTCCATTTTGGATGGTAAATGTAGAGACCAATGTGCAATGTGGGGGGGGGGGGGGAGGCTACAATATTGTAGAGAAATTGGAGTCAGCACGGATACATGAGCACATTTGCATGAGCATGAGTGACGATGGAGCTAAGGTTCTCCTCTCTCTCTCTCTCCTCTCTCTCTCTCTCTCTCTCTCTCTCTCTATCTATCTATCTGTGTCTGTGTGTGTGTGTGTGTGTGTGTGTGGCAAACTCTAATCGTGTCAAGAACAGTGCTTCTGAACATAATTGTAGCTTTGGTCTCTTCTACTATTTGTGGTAGGTGCTTTGCTAGAAACCCACCTTTTCTACCTACTTGGGGGCCTTGAATAGAATGGAGCATTAGAAAATTTCAACCTTAGTAGAGAGGGGTTTTTCAGGTTCATCCTCTTACATAGAAGTGCAAGTCCAACAGGTAGCACTTGAAGCTGATCAATACTATGGATGACAAAAAGGGTGTAAAATATTCACATTGCAGTGAGCTAGGGAGTAGTTGTAGACCAGTTTAGAAAGTGGAGGATAACTTGGCCTAAGTTGTTGAGGTGTTCACATAGCCCTTTCATGATGTTGGCATGGAAAATGGTGTGCTCCAAGAAACTAATGTAGTTCTAGAGATAGTAGAGCTGGTCAAGATGGAAACATTATCTTCTTTAGCTACCATTTGCAACATTCTTGCCTAGGTTTAGCTCATCGACACTTTGCCTATTGTCTCTCTTTTTGTTTTATTTAAAAAAAAATTATCCTTTAGACTACCACATCTTCTTAAAGTTTTACCAAACACCAAGCAAGTTGTTTTGAGAAAAGTAAATGGCAAACAAGCAAAATGTTTGTAGAATAAATCTCAAATGCAGACAAAGCTACAAGTATGCAAAAGAGAATCTCAATGATGTTTGAGGCATCACAGTAAGAATAGGTTGCCAACTGATTGATATGAATATATCATTAACACTAGTAGGTGATCATAAAGGTCTTTCCAAAAGACACTTATTTTCAGCTAGCCTAATCCTATTTAAGAAAAAAGAGAGGTAGGTGGACACTAAAAGGCAATGTGAAATTCATCTTACTTGGGCATTATAACTAAAGCATAATTGACATATTTAGCAAGTTTATCATGGCATTACCCAAATAAAAAATATGAGACAAAAAAATTCTAGCACTAAAGGCACTACTATGTGAAGGAACTCAAGGAAAATGATGTTGGCAATATAAGATGCAAGAATAATGAGCTTGGTAAGGCTCTGTACACACATGAGGTACTTAGTGTCTTTGCTATGAATCTCCCAAAACAATGGGCACTAGTGTGGGTGTCTTTGAGTATCTGCATGTTTTTGATACAGAGATAGGTGTAGAGACAAATGCATGAGAAATCTGACAAATGCTAAGGGTGCTTCCATAAGAGATGAAAAAATAGTAGCCCTTGCACATGCACTTCCGTTGATCATCATTTCTCAATCACAACTGCAGATGCGATAGGTGGATGTTCGTTGAAAATATCTCAAGTGACTAGAGAAAGGTGTCACATTTTTCAATGGCCAACTTGTATTTTTGGACCAGTCATGCACCATTTTTGCTTCCCTCATGAATGGACGCCCTAAGATCATCTCAAATGACATAGGATGCTTGGAAAAATCCATAACAATGAAAGTCTGCCTTACCTTGTGTCCCAAGACCTTGATCCTGAGATCCTTAAGCATTCCAATAGGCGTAACAATAGATCCATTAGCCATTTTTACCACTACTCTTGTGGCTTCAAGGTGAGGTCGCCCCATAGACTCCCAACAACTCTTTGTCACCATGCTAACTCCCGCACCACTGTCAAGGACTCCCTTTACAGTTAATCCTTTAGTAGTGATTGGCAGAGTAGCATTAGATTCATCACCTTCAAAGTATTGCCCCGCTACTAAGACTTTGTTTAGACAGAAGAGCAATAAAACTTGTTTCCAAGTGGAAAGAAGGTGAAGTAGAGAGTTTTTTTGGACAACTGATCACACATAGAGGGTGGCAAGGCACATGCTCGGCAATATGATCCATTGCAGGGCTACTTGGAGGGTGGAAGGAGTGCTTGGGTGAGGGGGGAGGGGTCAAAATCTCGTTGGTTCCATGACATGGTTGCCAAACCCCCCACTTCCATTGCCTCTTGTGAACAATCAAGTCCAAATTGAAGTCGCGGAGCGGAGCGTGGGTCGACTCTCTCTCACACACACATAGTGAGCTTACACAGTACAGTACGCAGAGAACTGTTAGAAGGGTTATCTCCCAATTCCTTAGTATTCACAAAGTATATGTGAGTATATACAAAGAGTTAGAGGTAAGTGAGTTAGGCGGGCGGCCGGCCATATCCGCATAAGAGGCCACTTGGGCTTTAATCCCAACAACCTCCCACTTAAAGTCCAATGTGGCACTTTAAGTAATTGTAAATCTATGAACATAAATGTACAAAGATTTACATGGCTGCCATCTATCCAATGCCCAATAACTCACGACAATGCACAAAGCCCTCTCCTGGAAGTCCCTTTGTGAGTAGATCAGCAGGATTGTCCTTGGTGTGGATCTTCAGCAGTTGTATCTGCTTGTCTTCAAGTACTTCCCTAATGAAGTGATATTTGACATCAATATGCTTAGTCTTCGAATGGAACACTGGATTCTTTGCCAATTGTATAGCACTTTGACTATCACAATATAACTCTGGCATATCTACTTTGATTCCCAAGTCTGCAACCAATCTACCAAGCCAAATAGCTTCTTTGCATGCCTCATTTGCTGCAACATACTCAGCTTCTGTAGTAGACTGCGTAACACAATCTTGTAATCGAGATCGCCATGATATGGCACCTCCAGCCAATGTAAAGACATAGCCTGATGTAGATCTCCTCTTATCCAAGTCTCCTGCATAATCTGAGTCAGTGTATCCTCTGACACTCAAATCCTGACTACCATAGCATATGCGCATACTCTTTGTATGTTTTAAGTATCTCATGATACCTTTCACTGCCTCCCAATGTTTCTTGCCGGGATTTGACATATATCTGCTAACCACTCCCACTGCAAATGCAATATCCGGACGTGTAGCAATCATTCCATACATCAAACTACCCACTGCAAACGCATATGGAATCTTATCCATTTCAGCCTTTTCTTCCTCAGACACAGGACAATCTTGTTTGCTAAGTTTCACATATGGTGGCAATGGAACACTCAATGCCTTTCCCTTCTCCATATTGAAATGTTGCAAAACCTTGTCAATATACTCTGTTTGAGATAACCAAATCAACTTCTTTGATCTGTCTCTCTCAATGCGCATACCAAGTATATGACTTGCCTCACCCATGTCTTTCATGTCAAACGATTTTTCCATCTTTGACTTCAAAGCTGAAATTTCTTCCAAGTGTTTGCCAGCAATCAACATGTCATCCACATACAAAATAAGGATCAGCCAACTGCCATCCTTAGCCTTCTTTGGATAAAGACAGTGATCGAACTCACTACATTTGTAGCCTTGAGAAAGCATAAACTGGTGGAACTTATGGTACCATGCCCTCAGTGATTGTTTTAAGCCATAAAGACTCTTTAACAACTGGCATTCCAAATGTTCCATGCCTTTCTCAACAAACCCTTCTGGCTGCTGCATGTAAATTTCCACATCTAAATCACCATGCAAGAACGCTGTCTTGACATCCATTTGGTGCAACACCAAATCCAATATAGAAACCAATGCAAGAAAGCATCTCAATGTAGTCATCTTGACCACTGGAGAGAAGACTTCATCAAAGTCAATGCCTTGTTCTTGCTTAAAGCCCTTGGCAACAAGCCTTGCTTTGTACTTTGGCTGACTATCATGAGCGGTGATCTTATACTTGTAAACCCATTTACAAGGTAGAGCCTTTTTGCCCCGTGGTAATTTAACCAACTTCCATGTCTGGTTTTTATGCAGAGCTGTTATCTCTGACTGCATGGCCAACTGCCATTTTTTTGAGTCAACCACTTGTAATGCTTCCTTGTAACAAGATGGTTCTCCGCAATCTGTGAGCATGACATAATTTAGAGATGGCACATAACGATCAGGTGGTTTGGAGACACGCTCAGAACGTCTCATCACAACTGATTCTGCCTCTCTAGCCACTATAGGCTGTTCCTGAGCCTGACCATGCTGTCTTGATGTGCTAGCACTAGGTCCATCTTCCCTGAAGACAACTCTTCTGATCTCCTCTGTTTTCTCTGGCTTAGCGTGAAACTTGGCTTCATTGAAATGCACATCATTGCTACGAATAAGCTTTCTGGACTCAGGATCCCAAAGCCGGTAACCCATCTCGCCCGATTCTCCGTAGCCAAGAAATATACACTTCTTGCTCTTTGGTTCTAACTTATTTCTGAACTCCTTAGGAATATGGCTATAAGCTTCACAACCAAAGACTTTGAGATGCTTATACGAAGGTGCCTTGCCTGTCCATAGCATCTCGGCCACTGCACTCTTATCCAGAACCCTACTAGGAGACCTGTTGATCAAATGGACTGCTGTAGCCACTGCTTCCGCCCAAAATCCATCAGGCAACTCAGCATTTGACAACATGCTTCTGACCTTCTCTTGTATGGTCCTATTCATACGTTCTGCAACCCCATTCTGTGAAGGATTATATGGTGCAGTAAGTTCCCGCTTAATCCCTTTTGCTTCACAAAAGTCTTGAAAAGCTTTGGAAACGTACTCTCCACCATTGTCAATTCTCAAGCACTTCAGCTTCTGACCACTCTGATTCTCCACCAACTGCAAGAATGTCTTAAAGACCTTGAGCACCTCATCCTTGTGCTTCAAGAAGTAAACCCATACTTTGCAAGAATAGTCATCTATGAATGTACAAAAGTACGTTGCTCCCCCTAGTGACAAACTAGGCATTGGTCCGCATAGATCACTGTGTACAAGAGCTAACCGTTCGTCCCTACGATTCCTCTTTGATTTGTGCGGTTCCTGTGTTTGCTTACCATAAACACAATTCTCACAAAACTCGAAATCTTGAAATGAAAAGCCAAGCAAATAACCATAATGAGAAAGTATTTCCATTCCTCTTTTTGACATATGTCCCAACCTACGATGCTACAGTGACACACTTGGCTGCTCAATCACATTAATTACATGGTTTTTAACCTCTGAAACATGTAAAGTGTACAGAGTTCCTGACTTGCTGCCATGTGCTACAGTCATCGAACCTTTGGAGATCTTCCAAGCGCTGTTCCCAAAAACTGTCACATAACCCGCATCATCCAACTTCCCTGTACTAATCAAGCTCTTTCGGATTGCTGGAACATGTCTGACATTCTTGAGCCATAAAGAAGAGCCATTCTGAAACTTCAACTGCACATCTCCCACTCCAAGTATGTCACAAACCTGTTCATTGCCAAGTCTGACATAATCTTTAGTAGCCACATATGATGTAAACCACTCTTTGTGCGGAGAAACATGTAAAGATGCCCCTGAGTCGATAATCCAATCACTCATAGCATGTCCATCCTCTGCAGTCAAGAAAACAAAATCAAGATTGCTTGTAAGGAAGATGTCACCAGCTGCTATACCAGAATCACTGTCTGAACCAGATCCTGTGACATTCACCTCTTCAATCTTCACTGAACTCTTCTTTTCATCTTGCTCAGAACTCTTTGTTTTTCCTTTTTCTTGTTTCCACTTCGTACAGTCTCGCTTCATGTGACCCTTCTTGCCACAATGGTAGCATTCTATGTCATCCTTTGACTTCGAATCACGAGACTTACTTCGGTTTTGTGCCTTCTTACCCTTCTTCTCTTTAAACTGTTGTCTCCCTCGAACGACCAAAGCACTATTGCCTTTGCCTTTGTCAATGTTCTTCCTGTTCACTTCCTCTGTGAGCAAGCTGCCTTCTACATTGGCACTTGTAAGACCTTCTGGCGCGACAGAATTACTTAACGCTGTACGAAAAGTATCCCAACTGTCTGGCAAAGTGATTAAGAGAAACATAGCCTTCACTGAATCTGGAAAGACTATCTCCTGTGTTGTTAACTGGCTGAAAATTGTGTGAAATTCATTCAGATGATTTGACATGGCTGTCCCTTCCTTCATCTTCAAATCCACCAATTTCTTGAGCCAGTAAATCTGAGAAGCAGCACTTTGTTTCTCGTACATACCACATAGCTTTTGCCATACGCCATACGCTGTAGTCTCTTCTGCTACGTTGAAGTAAACATTTTCTGCCAGTGTCAGCATGATTGTGGAACAAGCTAACTCGTCAAGCTCTTCCCACTCATCTTCAGCCATACCTTCTGGTCTCTCCCCTTTGAGCTTCAGTGGCTTCACTTGTTTTTTCTGCACCAAAACCTGCCAAATCTGCTTCTTCCAGAATGGAAAGTTTGTGCCATCCAGCTTCTTTATGTTGTAAAGAGTCTCACTTTGAGAAGATGCCATATCTGCCAAGCTGTTTACTCTTGAGAAAAATCCGGCACAGTTTCCCCTGTAAACTGGCCTCTGTACACAGTAAACAAGCTGTAATCAACAAGCTGAACACCTCTCCTCAGGAACTGTCAGTATTTTGAAAATTTTTGACAGAGTCTCCCGTGTAAACTGAGCTCTGGGAACCAAAAGATAGCTCAAAAAACAATCATAAATAGCTGACCAGTGACAAATCTAAAAAATGTCTGTAATATGCTGTCATGTAAGCATACACTGTCTCCTCTCTGGGCGATGACAGAACCTGTATCTGTCTCAAGACTGAACCCTGAACAATGCCTCAACGGCCTGACGCATTAGATACAATCCAGTGTCTACACAAAGTCATACATCCTAAGGGATAAAAGTCGCCGAAGAGGATGCGTGTAGAGGGGAACTCCAGCAACCTAATCCACCTCACACTGGGTAACCCATCCCCCAGTGCTTGGCTTCAAAAAACCTCACACACGACCCTCTCAGATGGCTCAACAAATTGCCCAGAACTAGCATACATCCTATAATAGACCAATCACTGTCCTATGACCGTTGCGGCGGTCTGTCTGCTAGCGTGACTCACAACTAGCAGACCCACAATCACAGTACATCAATCTGCAATACATGCCAGTGGTGTCAAGCCGTCGTATGGCCACACCTCCCCTGGAACCTGGCAAGCACAAGAAGTAACAATGCAGACTGCAATATATATATCTGATGATATATATGTGTACCTGGTCTATAGATGATGCTCTGAATACTAATGAGTGATGTATGTCGATGCCGATATTGATGTCGGCCACCTCCTGCTTGCCAATCTACACAAGACGGATTTCTTTGCGGCTGAAATCTATCTTCTGCTGTAGTGCTCAGAACGAAATTCTGAGGGCATAAACGTCTTCGAAAGGGGGGTAAAACGCCAGGTCGCCTGGTGGAAACGCTCCCGGAACGCCGAGTGTGAATTTTCGAACTCCGGATCCAGAATCTGCCGGAAAAGTGTGCGCGCGCGCAATTGCGCAAAACCGCACTGAACCAAGGCTATGATACCAATTGAAGTCGCGGAGCGGAGCGTGGGTCGACTCTCTCACACACACACACACACACACACACACACACAGTGAGCTTACACAGTACAATACGCAGAGAACTGTTAGAAGGGTTATCTCCCAATTCCTTAGTATTCACAAAGTATATGTGAGTATATACAAAGAGTTAGAGGTAAGTGAGTTAGGCGGGCGGGCGGCCATATCCGCATAAGAGGCCACTTGGGCTTTAATCCCAACACAAATGGCTCCGCAATATTGGATACTAAGAAATTTACACGGCTTCCACAGCCTCTTGTGAACCCAATTTAATATTGAGAAGCCGATACCCATTTTCTTCAAGAATTTTATCGGCTAGAAATATTTTTTTTTAAAAACGAGAATAAATGGGAGACTCTCAAATATTACAGGGAGTCAAAACTAGATCTTGGAATGCTCTCTTTTGGATGCCCAAAACATGGGTTGGCTTCATGTCATCCCTGTGTGTGTGTGCACACATGCACGCGCTTGTGAGGCCCTCGCTTTGGTTGTGTTTCCTACCCTACTCTCAAGCATTGCTAGAACTCGTATGGTAGAAAGATCATTTCAGCAATTGCAATGGGTTGCGCAAGATAAATCTCATTGCTACCTCCATCGGATGCGAAGGGATGGTGGCATGTGGCCTTTTGCAGGGCTTCGACATGGGTGGAGAGAAAAGGGTTGGTCGAAATGAAGGCCCCACAGAGAAGGGAAGAGGGCTTGCCCATGTGCACAAGTTTGCGCAAGGTCTACATGTTTGCTTCACCATCTCTCCTACTTGTAGCTTCGCTTTTCTCTAAACTTAGAAAATTTGAGAGAATCTTTTGAACAAATGAAGTATTGTTATTAACGTAGAGCCACCTAGGTTTCCCAATTGATTTTGACGTGGTTGATTGAGGGGAAGGAGGAGAGAGGATGACCTATAGATGGTCGTGTGTCAATGAGCAAAAAGAGAGATAGATAGATAGATAGATAGATAGATAGATAGATAGATAGATAGATAGAGAGAGAGAGAGAGAGAGAGAGAGAGAGAGAGAGAGCACCAAGTTGCACTAAAGGCCCTCAATGCACTAGAAGGTCACCCCTTGTTTCCCCCCTTTCTTTGAGGCACATGGCCTTTACAAAAAAAAAAAAAAAAACTCTAAGGGGTTGTTTTCCTGCAACACAGCTCGGCTCCACAAAGACCACTTCCTAGCTCCAAAGCGGCCATTCTTGCGGCTACAGAGCCGAAGTTCCTTGGCCTTGAGCTCCCCCTCTTTGCTAAGGACCAAGCATTATCCCAGAGCACTAATAAAGGCAAACAACCATCAAGTATTCTTTCAAGGAATCTCTCCTCGAGCTTTACGGCCTCAACCGTTGTGAAGAGGTGCTTCTCAAAAGAGAAGGACGACTTTACACGATCAAAATTTTGTTAATTCCTTTGAGGATTCATTTGCACAAAACTCGCCTTGATATGAATGTGATACTCATGTACAAAAGCATAATACACAAGGGAAATGTACCCAATTGATGTTTCTTTAAAGATAATGGTAAGAACTAAAAGAATCCTAGAGATTCCAAATGTAAAGTAGGCATTGTTGAAGTAGAAGAAGAAGAAGAAGGGATGCCAACACTGTCTATTATGAGGATGTATTTTAAAGGGTTTTAGACAGTGCTCCAACCTCAAGTTTGGAGATAAGACCTACCCTCTTTTGCATTAGGTTCATCTTATGAGCCATATGCAGTTACCCTAAGTAACCCATATTAGACTCTTGATTAGAATCCATACAGTTCGTGTAAGCTTCAGTTGGGTGTTTGTCGGGGCAAGTCTTTAGCCTACACTCGATACTTGACCAACACCTCCCTTATGTGCATGCTTGCATTCTACTACATAGATTTTCCTAATATATGCTTCTTATAGTCACATGCTATTGGTATAGACACATGCTATTTGACCCTTTTCCCACATGTGATGCATATCATTTTCTAGCATTAAATTCCACCTTCCATTCTGAGCCTATATAAGGCCATAATGCTTAGCTTGTAATTTGCTCGATCATCATAATCAATCAAGCAAATCTATTTTCATTGAGTACATTCTTTCTAATCTATTTTCTCCTAATTGTTATGAGACTCTCACTACGATGAATGCCTCGTTGTTCTATCCACCATAGGCATTACAAAATGTGAAGGAGGGAGCTAAACTTTAGGGCATTAAAGCATCCACTTGCACGGGGGTGGAGGAGGAGAGAGAGATCTCACAACGGTGCCAACAATTATTGATCACAGGGTCCGATGTCATGATGCTCGGCATTGTGGTCTCCCTTTTTGCTAGAGAGAGAGAGAGAGAGAGAGAGAGAGAGAGAGAGAGAGAGAGAGAGAGAGAGAGAGAGATTTTATTATCGTCCTCAGAGGTCAAATATGACCTATGGGACCAAAGTTACATGTGATGTAGTATGTGTATGGCTGATGAGTGACTCTCGATGCTCCAAAATTGCGGTGATGAGAGTCGCAATGGAGAGCCCACACTTTGGCTGGGAGAGGAAAGTGTGTAGGTCTAAGTTATGGTTGAAAATGTGAGAGAAGCAAGTTCGGTTGTGACCAAAAGCTGAGCACACTAGTAGTGTGTGGTACTCAGACTCTTGAACTTACAGTGAGCATAATATATGCATAGTCGATTTGACTCTTCTCCATTGCCCCAACGCCCTATCTCGCATCGAAGGAAATGGGTGCGATAGTGCATATCGCCGACAAGGGGATAGGCTCAAGCATGTAAGTGTGAGTACGGTTTCCTCTTTCGGCGAAGAACATGGTTTTATAGTTGGGGGAAATATGGGTGGTGTAATGTATGAATCGTGAACCACCGGATTTCTCCCAATCCGTAATACATTGGCGTTGTAGAAAAGCTTCATTCACTTGGGAGTCAATTGAAGCATCATGTAGCAAGTGTAATGCATCCTATCTCCCAAACGACTTCTTTATGTCTTGCATCCATCCCGTGCTCAAGATCTTGCTTTTATGCGTCTTTTGAACTTTTTTGCTTGCTTCTCATGCAATTGTAGGAAGTCGATGTGAGGGGTTTTGACGCATCTTTATCATGTACTCCACAACCCTTTCCATGCCCATAACCTCAATTGGAAGACATCTCGACTCAAGAGGTAGGAGCATATATGGTGTTTGTGTCTTCACTTGGAGAAAGTTTGTAAGAAAACGCTTTTGGACATTCTCAAAGTCTTTCCAAGTAGACTTTGAGATGCTCTCGCCCCACACTTCAACTCCATAAAGAAGAACCGGTGTCACCAATGCATCAAAAAGATACCTCTTGAGAACCCAACACTTGATGTTTCCCGCATTACACATGTTCTCAAATGCATAAAATGATCTCTTTCCCGCTTCCAAACGACGCATAGCACATTCATGCCACTTGTGATTGGATGGAACCTCAAGGCCAAGGTACTTAAAGCTCTCAACAACTTCAAGTGTCTCATTGTTGTACACAATGCATGGCTTCTCCTTATGGTGGGTTTTCACAAGCATAACCTTTGTCTTGGATTCGTTCACAATCAGCCCACTATGCAAGCAAAAGTTCTCAAGGACAACCATAAGCTTTTGTGCATCTTCTAAAGTGTGTGCTAGAAGCACTACATCATCCGTATACAACAAAAGCATGATTACCGCATTGCAAATAGTGACCTCTTCAATGCCTTCTTCTTGCATAAAGTCAAGTATCATTTGTTCCAATTGATCGATGCATAGACCAAAGAGAGTTGGTGATAATGGACATCCTTGTTTAACCCCAATAGTGCTTACAAAAAATTCTGAAATTTCTCTTCCCATGCGCAATTGACAAATCACCTTCTCATAGATTCGAGAAACCGCAAGCATAAACTCACTTGGCACTAGGAGTTCTTCCATCCTTCTCCACATATCAAAGGCTTTCTTAAAGTCCAGAAAACAACAATACAATCCCTTTCCTTTCAACCGACTTTGCTCCATGAGAACACGAAGAGTAATAAGATGATCAATGGTGCTATGGCATCGACGAAAACCCGCCTGTCCCTTTGCACGCTTGTCATTATCTTCAGCCCAATCACTCAATTTCATCTCCTCATTATGCACCCAAACAATTTTTCCATAAGAGACCCAATCATTATAGTCCGGTAGTTGTTTACATTCTTTACATCCCCTCCTTTGTGCAAAGGCTTAACCCAATTAGTAATCCAATCATAAGGCATACCATGTTGAAGTGCAAGGTTGAACATATCACACACCCACTCATGGGTAAAATCTCCTGTCCATCTGATCATCTCCGACTTGATACCTTGAAGATCTCCCGCTTTACGAGTGGCAAACCTTTCAAGCCCACCACATACATTTTCAATAGTAAAAAAGGAGGGCATACATGGGAGTTAACCATAAAATGGCATTTTTTCAGCATTTTCTTGCTCATATAATTGCCTTCAATGTGTGTACATATCCACAAGACTCAAGTTACCAAAATTCTCAACTCGCTTGCCCCTCAAGTTTCTCCAAAATCTTCCACATGCATGTGCCTTTTCTTGGATTTGAAAAAGTTGTTGCTTTACTTCCCATCTTCTTCTCTTCTTTTGAATCAATGCCTTGTATGTATGCAAATGACTTTGATAGTTGTCTTTGTCCACAGTTGCATCAAGTTTTATCAAGGGCTTTCGAGCATCTTAACATTCTTTATCAAACCACCTTTTGCGTGATCTATCTTTGTTGATACCATGGAGATGCTTTATAGCAAAGCATTCTTCGGCACAAGAACAAATAACTTTCTTGAAAGCTTCCTATTTAGTTTCCAATGGTGCATCATATTGAAGCTTCTTCATCCATAATTTTTGTTCAACCATTTCAATGTACATTGGTACCCGTTTGAAATCCATACATAGTGATAATTTCTCTTTCCTTTGGCTGAAATTGTCATGCTTAGTTGCTTCTCCACATGAAAGGTTAATACATAAGGTGCGATGGTCAGATTCCGAGGTACATTGGCCAAACATAAAACTCTTTATGTGATACATGATAGCTTTGGAGAGTAGCATATAGTCAATCACACTATCCCCATTATGTCTCCTACATGTAAATCCATTGGTTCCACTCCACAAAGATATACCATTGGCAATGAGCATACCCGTGCTATTACACATGTGTAAAAGTAACTTTCCATAGTGATCCGGCTCTTTCTTATCCATTGAAGAACGATCATACAAGTGAACTTTCTCCAGCTCCCTTGAAATCTATGGCATATCAAATTGTTGAGTATCATGTTGCAATCATACAAGTGAACTTTCTCCAGCTCCCTTGAAATCTATGGCATATCAAATTGTTGAGTATCATGTTTTTATGCGAGCATTCATATCTCCAAATACAATAACATCACCTTCACCTTTGAAATAATCAATGTCCTCTTCTAAATTAAAAAATGACTGATCTTTATCCATGAAAGCATAAAAGGGAGAATCATGATGAGGAATGTAGCAATCGGCTACAAAAATGGTGCTCTTTTTGGTGTCATAATTTTCAGCCATACATAATGTTTGTACTTGTCATCTCACAATTGATACAAAATCTTCCAATCCTTTCTTAACTATACATGCTACCCCTCCTTGTCCTCTTCATTGCTTAAGGTTCTTTGACCACATCAATGAATGTACAGTGTAATTCTCCAAGCCGTTAATCCTTTGTGTATCATGCTCCCAAGTTTCAACAAGAAGTACAACATCGGCTTTTCTTGTTAGTTCATCAATGCCAATCCCCACATTCCATGGGTATCCATTACAATTCCAAAAGCATATTTTCAATTGTAACTCGGTCTCATAGGTCATGCATCCCTATTTGCTCGAGGGACTTGCCTCCTCCTTGGACACATTTTCTTCATGAGAGATCTCCTTGTTTTTCCTATTCTTTTTCTCATAAGCCTTGTGACACATATTTTGTTGCTTAATAGTGCGATCTTCACATACGAAACATTTTGTATCCCTCAGATAGATCCAACTATTATCAAGGATAATCTTTCGCTTGGTCTCATCCGGCATGGTGCATACAATTAGCCGTTCTCCCGAGCGAGGAGCTCCTTGCTTCCCCACTCTATGTGCTCCATAGACCATAACTCCGGACATGCCAAAGTGGGTTTGAAGAAATCTTCAATAACAATGGCAAGAGAAGGAGGTGTCTCTAGCTTCTCTTTGGGAATTCCATGAATAACAATGTTCTTGGAACGTCGCTCCCGTTCCTTCAACTCCTCCGCATCCACATTCTCAACATTCTTTGTTTGAGCCATATTTTGCATGAGTGAGGAATTAGAAGCCACATTGCTACCACATACATCAGCCCAAGATTTGTTTGTGTATACATTTCATGTTGCATACATCCCGGCTCATGGTGTCGAATTTCTCCTCTTTCAATACATGGTCATGCTCTACTTTGCTCATCCGCTCCTTCAAAGCATTCAAGTCCACAAGAGAGCGTTTACATTCCTTGACTTCCTCTTCAAGTTGCATCAAACATGTTGTTTGCATCTCAAGTGTCCTCTTGAGATTCTCATTCTCAACCACAAGTACCCTTAGTGTGCCATTCTCCATTGCAAGTGCTCGTAAGTCTTCACTTTGTTTGTTTACGGTCCCTTGCAATGATACCGAGTATGCCATAATCATGCTTTCCGATGTCGTTGGTTGGGTGGTTGTGTTGCTATCTCCACACTTAGGAGATCTTGGATCATTTTCCACAATGGTTGTGGACCTTGTTGAAGAAAAAAAACCCTTGCGAGTGCCAAAAGACATTGTATGTAAAATAAGAGATGAGAGTCAATTTTCTTGAACCTGTTCACTTCGGAAATGCTGTTACAGAAACGCCTTTCATAACTCTAATTTTTTTTTGTCTTACATCAATACGCAGAGGGCTTCATGCTCTTCAATTCAGGCTATAGATCACCCAAATCGGAGTTCGGATGAAGAAGTTATGATAAAAAAAAGTGAACTGCTATCTACTAGGTCAAAAAACGGCTGCGAGAGAGAGAGAGAGAGAGAGAGAGAGAGAGAGAGAGAGAGAGAGAGAGAGAGAGAGGGAGAGAGTGAGAGATAAGAGTAGGAGGATATACATACATACATATATATATATAGAGAGAGAGAGAGAGTAGGAGGATATACATACATACATACATCTATATATATATATATATATATATATATATATATATATATATATATATATATATATATATATATATATAGAGAGAGAGAGAGAGAGAGAGAGAGAGAGAGAGGTGGTGAGGGATGACATCAAAGAAGAGATAAGAGAGAAGGTGATGTTTTTTGTTGGAAGATGTATAAAGATAGAGAACACATACATATACATATACACACATGTACATATATACATACACACTTAGGTACATACATACTTACATGCATTCAGAGACATTCGAAAGCGAGAATAAAAAATTGAGAGATAGAGTGCGAGTGTTTCTATGTGTGCTCATAATTGAACTTGAGAAAATGTATAATATTGGATAATCAAAATCGTTGGTAAGAGCAAGCGTGACCCACCTATGCCGGAGCTTGTGCCGGCGGACGCCGCTCTAAAGATTTAAATGAATTCAGCCGCAAAAATAACTAGAGTGCTCCGTTCGCCTGCATGACCGCAAGTGGATGACAAACTGGTGTAACGGTTCAAGCCTTCATGGCGATTGCAATTAGAGAAGCACATGCCTCCTAGTATTTTTACTAGTTGTTGTACGATTGGCCCTCTTGTAGTTGTCAATGTCCTTTTGAAACAAGCTCATGTGTGTATTGTTAGCCAACATAAGTGCCTGCTTTAGTTGGTACATTATGAGCAGGTATGGCTTGTACAGGGTGTAAACAGAGAACAGAGTCGATGCACGGATCTTTACATTTATACTAAAGTTGATTTTACCATCATACTGGCCTTTCCCAAAAGGGAACAGGAATGGAAACACTATTGTCTCTATTGTGATGTCGTTTGCAGAGCTTGATGGGGCAGGCATGCCGTTCGTCTTGAAAGCAACTGTTCTCTCACGCAACTATTGACGGCCACGAAGCTGTAGAGAAGCAAATTTGTAAGTATCGCTAGCGGTGAATTCTCTTCTCTTGGCTGGTTCAACGATGTTTTCGATGATACCAAACATCAAACTTGTGTCAAGCTGCGCCATCAGTGCAAACAGCGCGTTGTCTTGTTGTTGTTGAATGATCTTTCTCACACTATCTTGACTTAGTATGCAGAGGCCAAGCTTCTTATTCGGTCGTTCAGCCATCGACATGTACTTCTATAGTACGAAGTTGTTCTCGAGATTGAATGCAAGTATGTTTGCCACTTGTGATGTAGCTAGATCTTGCTCTGTGAAGGTTGTTCTATGCTCTTTACTGCATGATAGCAGAGGGTTATCTAATATTGAACGCCTGTCTAGTGTATCTCGCGCAATTTTTGTCACTGTTGAGATGGCATTGACAGATATGTCAATGACGCTCAATAGCTGTATGTGAAGTTGATTTCCGTTCAATATTCTTCTTGTGTAGTCTGGAAGTAAGGGCACACAATATCTGCGACGTGCACTTGAGTTCTCACAAGTGGAGCACTGCACCCATTGCATTTCTATTCGTGTAGCCTCTAAGCTGGATACCAATAGACTGCTAGCAAACATATTGCAATTGATGTCTCGTCTGGAGCTCGAGTACAATCAAAAGAGGTACTTCTTTGGATGAAAACTACACCATATGCTTAAAGGTTTGAATATCACTGCAACGTCTGAACTCCATCGGTAGACTATATTGACGATATCAATCCATGATTGTGAGCATGGTAGAAATCTAGCCTTCTTCTTGATTGAAGTGCGATGTCTCGCATTCGATATGCTGAGGTGTATCCTACGCTTTCGGTGATGGTCCATTCAAGGCTGAAGTCGGACTCAATCTGAATGATTCAATGCGATGAAAACCTTGTGATATCATACTTACTAGTCACGTCTAAGCAACGAACAATGCAAGCGTTTGAAACAAACATGTACCTGGTGCTAGATTGTGTTGCTGTGGACTTTCGGTCTGGGAAGAGGCAAGCGATAGCTGATTTCCCGAATGTCCCTTGCAAAGAATAAGTACGAAGCGTTAGAAAAGTAATAGCACAATGTTGAAGGTTCTGAGAGTAATCTCATTATTTGTATGTGTTCTTTCATTCTTATGTTATAGAAAAAAAAGAAAACGTGCTGGTGTCCTTGCACGGGGGAGTTTGCACAGTCCTCCCCAATTTTTAATAATACGAGGGAACGTGCCATTCTCACGGAAACATGCAATTTTTGGTGTGTTCTTTTTACTGTGTTCTCAGTGTTCAAGACTAGAATGTGACACTTCTTACTCACCGCACACTGGAATATGTCGCCGTTGCGAAAGTAGAGGAGATGTGTCCAAGGTTCTCTTGATCTGTTTGCAATGAAACACGGTAGAGTTAGACCATAACTAGTTGCACCTGCAGACATGAGCTGAGTAAGGTAGTTGAAGTTGGACATACTGTTCAACTAGCCACTGGGTCTTGTTACACCCAAAGTTGCTATGATTGCTACGCAGGGAAGGCGCAGAGGCTTTACTGCAAAAGAAGGTCGATTCCAATATGCCGATGGCAAACAGTGACATTGTCGACCTTCCACTGCTGGAATGAATAGGGAGGAGCTTGGCCTACAGAATCTATGATATTGAAGAATGCTCTCGCCATGTCGACGAGGCAGGCTTTTCTTCATGGCTCTTTGCTTTCATATGAACAGGCATAAGGTGTTAGTACAACAACTAGCTGGGCGTTGCCACTTCCAACATCATAGATGGGTGTTGCCACTCCCAGCACCATAGATCAGAGAATGAGTGGAAGGCAGAAAGGTGCGATGGTTCCATTAAAGCTCTGCGCGAACAAGTACTTCTAATTTTTGTCTCCATTGCTTTCTCTTATATGACTTCATATGTGAGTAGAAGCTGCTAATTAATCTCCTAATAAGTTGCTTAAGCGTAGGGTAAATGCGAGCTATTTTGGAGCACATAAGAAAAGCATGGAAAGAGAAGGGTAATCTGTAGACCCACATGCAACAATGCTTGTTTGCTTCCTGCAGTACTAGCTACAAAGAAGTCACAGTCTCATGTAGCAATTACTACTATGAGTATGTGTGTGCGGAAATTTCAACTTGCTACGGTGATGGCTTTGGTTGAAAGGAGGAGCGTCAAAAGATGCTACTGTGTGTGCGAAAATTTTAACGTGCTGCGATGATGGCTTTGGTTGAAAGGAGGAGCGTCAAAAGATGCTACTAGCTTCATAGCTCTCTCTCTCTCTCTCTCTCTCTCTCTCTCTCTCTCTCTCTCTCTCTCTCTCTCTCTCTCTCTCTCTCTCTCTCTCTCTCTCTCTCTCTCTCTCTCTCTCTCTCTCTCTCTCTCTCTCTCTCTCTCTCATACAGTGGCCAGAGACAAACTTGTAGACAAATCTCGAAGCTGATTACTCCTGGAACCTGCGAACTGCTTGTGGAGAAGATTGAATTGCTCCTGCGAACTGCTTACTTGTGGAACCTGCGAACTGCTTATGGAGAAGATCGAATTGCTATGGGAGCAACGAAGTAAATATTGCTTACTTCTGGGAAAGTGCGAACTGCTTGTGGAGAAGATTGAATTGCTCGTGAGAGCAACCTCAGCATGCTGTTTTTATTTTATTCACTTGGTAGCTTCTGACGGCGCAGTTTTTTGTAGAGCTTTTCTGCGGTGACGGCGCCGTTTTTTAAAGAGCTTTTGAGCGCTGCGTTGGGCTTATGACGGCGCCGTTTTTTTTAGAGCTTTTGAGCGCTGCGCTGGGCTTATGATGGCGCCGTTTTTTTAAGAGCTTTTGAGCGCTGTTTTTTGGCTTGCCCAAAGGGCAAAGGCTATAGCGTTGCCTTCTCTTTTTGTTGACTAAAATAGGAAAAAAGTTGAGTTGTCTTTTTAAGCATTTTTTGATAGGCCAAAAATTTTGATTGGTTGAAATAAGATAGTGGACACTCATTGAAATGAAAAGTGTGTAAATTTAATGATGAACATATCTTGAGGAATCTTGAGTAAAAACGAGCCCACTACGGATTTCCAAAATCCCACCCCACTAAGAACGAGCCCACTATGGATTTCGAAAATCCAGGAGCAAATCGCACGTGGGGGGGGAGGGGGAGAGAGAGAGAGAGAGAGAGAGAGAGAGAGAGAGAGAGAGAGAGAGAGAGAGAGAGAGAGAGAGAGAGAGAGAGAGACTCAGTGGTGGCCACGATGTGAGCACATTGGATTCAGGGCCAACAACGCCACGTCCATGCAACCAGATAATTTAGAGGATGGGGAGCTCCCAAAGGATGGTGACTTGTACATGGGAGCATTTGTGTAACCTCTGGTGGTTTCTCAAATGGTGGTTTTTGAACAATAGACAGGGAAGATGGTGTTTTTTCAACAGGAGAGGGTGAGGATGGTGCAACGTTCTCTAGTTCTTGCCCGTGGCTCTACGTCTTGTCCGTCACCTGGCCTGCCTTATCCTTCACTCCCTCCGCAAAACTTTGGGCTGTGCTCTTGGCCTCCCGAGAAGCGCCTTTTCACGAAGTCCTACACCTCTTGGGCGACGCCCTTCACTTGCTCCCCAGCTTTGTTGGCAGCTCCTTCCACCTTCTCTGCATTTTGCAGAGCACGCGACCGGCCCGCTGCTTTCGTGTTCGCGCAGCAGATGAGGGGGTAAGCACGATCGATCAGAAAATGGGATCTCCTTATGGGGAGAAATAGATGGGGGTTTTCTAAGGATGTATGCTTTGTTTGTATGTGCAGGGAGTGGCTCCTCTTGGACATGGCGAGAGGGAATGCGTATTGCGCTGAAGCGGAGGGCATCCTCATGGTGGTGGTGGAGCTAGAAGCAGCGCTCATTTGAGACGCAGAGGCGGCAACGATGGCGCCCTGCAGAGCAGAGATGCTAGCCATGGAGGCCATATCAATGAAGAGGAAGAACTGGGGTGAAGAAGAGTGTAACGGGTGTAGAATGTGTATCGAAGATCGGTTCCGAGTGATCTGCCGGCCAACCAACTGCCTCATTTTTACAGGAGCGTGGTCTGATGTGGTGACCTGTTCTTGGGTGGGTGGGGCTGGAAGCGAGATCAGAAAAATCAGGGGCTAGTTTTCCCAGCCAGCCAGCCAGCCACGTATCTGGTAAGATTTCACCACGAAGCCTTGCCAACGCCTTTATGTGCTCGGATTTGGGGTGAGCGAAGGTGAAGTTTGTGAGCGGCTGGCTTCATGTGCTCGAGATGGTAGGTTCAGCCATGGTTGAGGGTGACTGACCGACTGTCTTTATGTGCTAAAGCTCTCTCTCTCTCTCTCTCTCTCTCTCTCTCTCTCTCTCTCTCTCTCTCTCTCTCTCTCTCTCTCTCTCTCCCTCTCCCTCTCTCTCTCTCTCTCTCTCTCTCTCAGCGTGGGTATATCTCTATCTATCTCTCTCTCGGTGGTGCAGGTATGCAGGCACCAAGGAGAGCACTGCCGTCATAGCTACTTGCTTGACCACAGACGAGCAGCTGATGGATCTAGGCAAAGGAAAAGAATCGAGCAAAGAAGGGATCTGCCTGGAAACGGGTGGATGTTGAAGGGAAGAGAAAAGAGGTTCTTTTTGGTGTGTAGCTCTACAAGTAGGTGCCAGTGAAGAGAAGGGAATGTGCACACGCAGGACAGAGATAGAGAAGTGAAGCAGCTATGGCGAGGAGGGGGCAGGGATTGGACAGAGTGGGAAGAAGAAAGGGCCACCAGATGCCAAGCTCCAATTGCTCAAATGAACTTGAGTCTAGGAGAAAATGATGTCACATATGTTGGTTTGTGAAATTTCCACAATTGGTGCTTATCGTTGAGCACCAATTAGAGCAATTTTTAATGCTGCATATTGTGCAGGTTTGAGCACCAATTAAGGACATGGTTTTCCTCATCATTTTGGTCACATGTGGAAGTTCGCCTATGGAGCCTCACCTGTTTTTTTTTGCTTGTGGAGCACTACAACTGGTGTTCGTCGGGGAGCACCAGTTTGTGCAAGTCAATTTGGATCGTCTCTTGACCTTAACGTGAATGTAGTAGATTGTGGAAGTCCACTTTCGGAGCACTCCAACTCGTTTTGGTCGCGAGAACCAATTTAGGTAAGTCGATTTGCATCATCTCTTTACCTTGATGTTCTTGCAAAACTTCAGATGATGCTTAAGTTTGTCAAGGATTTGCTTAAGTTTATCTGAAGCAAGTCAATTTGGATCATCTGCTTGCCTTGATGTTCTTTCAAAACTTCAGAAGATGCTTAAGTTTGGGGATTTGCTTAAGGTTATTTTGAAATTGAGCATGTGTTTTGCACAACAAATTGGGGCTCGTTGGTGAGCACCAGTTTGTATAATAAAATTAGCATGAATGAGTGTAGTAATCGAGCTGGTAAAGTGATGAAAATGATCTTTTTTAAGGGATTCTTTAGGATTACTACCTAGCATGATAGTATGTATACTATGTAGTCTCTTTGAAAATGTATGTATCACACTGAATACACCTAATAGGCATGTGGGGTTCCTATAACCTACAATTTTTCCACGCAGGCCACTTGATGGAGTGAGGAAGAGGGTTCTAAATTTTGATGCTTGTGGGTTGAAAGACTCTAGAGGAAAGTGTGGAGGTTAGCCTATCACTATTTTGCAAGTGGAGATGCAAGATTTTGCTTAAATCTCTGGCTCTTGCCAAACAACTTTGTAAAGGTAGTCTTATGCTACCAAGCAATCATGATGAAAGGATGGAAATCCTTACATACCAAGCAATCATTATGAAAGGCTGGCAAGCCGAAATTTTTTCCCTGAAGCCATCTCGGCATAGGGTAGATGACATGAGCACATTGGCTGGTGGGGCTGAGCTGCCACAGCCCATAGATGGTGTTGCTTTGATGTTGTGGATGTGCAAGTGTTTAGCCCCAATGCCACCTTGCAAAGCTTTTGCACGGCATGGGCTTCTTGTGCATATGGATGGTTCTTGGCCCTCTTGAACGCCCCATGACGGACAATTTCCTATTCCATGCTTTCTCGCATCTCAATTGTGAGTTGCTTAGTACACATCCAAAGGAGGGAGGGAGGCGTTCGAAAGTGTTCACTTATTAGCACTAGCAAGAGCTTTACAAGCTCTTCTGCGCAGGGTGCAAAACAATTGCTGGTGCGACATTGTACCTCACTATACACACGACGACTGCAGATAGTGTCTGGTAACTCTGAGGAGGGTGGGACTGATGTGCACAGGAGTGCCCCTTTGCTTCTTCAATTTTAATTGTTTATTGCCCAAAAAACTTAGTTTATTTTCTTGCTTGTAAAGCTTAAGGTTGCTTGTTTATTTTCTATATAAAATCATTGAAACATTAATGTAGTTTAAGGTATTATTCATTTGCTTTTTTAAAAAAAATCTTAAAGTGCATAGTGCATCAATTGAATGGCAGGCCTTGTGATTTTATCACTTGTTTTAGAGCTTTTGGAGCCACGTGGGCTGCTGTTGACTGCCAAGGACTCCCACTAGGCTACGCTAAAGAAGTAAAGAACGCAATAAGTAAGGACAAAATAGTGGCCTCTATTCAAACTACGCTAGCGACTGCGGTGTGTGAGCTCCAGCGATGGCGATGTCTGCCCCTTTAACCGAATACGAGAAGCTGAGGCTAGAGAATATGAAGCGAAACCAGGTCATGATCGACGCCCTTCGCATTGACTCCGCCAAGTCTGAAATGCACCACCTCTATGCAGGTAGAATTTTTCTTTTCCTTGCGCAGTGCCTTTCTGTTTATACCACAAAAGATACGTTGGAGTGCATCACGTTTTCTCTGCAGAGATTCTTCAACATTACATTTAAATGCAGATAAATGTAAGCGTCAGCTGAGGTGCCCTTGCATCATGTAGGGGCACACTTGTTTCTTGCACATTGACATAGCTGCAGAGGTTTCTCTGTTGTTGGGCTGTGGCTCTTTCGAATGGCCAAACATTAATGTACGCAAACATACAGGCATTCGAGGGGCTGAAAAGGTTTGCAGGTTTATTGGCCTAGAGCATCATGGTTATTCTAGCTATTCTTCAACCTTGCTCAATGTAGAGGGTGAATAGAGCTCTATGTACCAATTTGTGTGTATAATGCCTCATTCCCTGTGGCTTGGCAGATATCCTGGTGGTTAACAGAGGCTTTATGGCGCTTCTAGGGGTTGGGTTAACTGGTGCATGGAGTTGTAGTCTTTACAAATTCTGATTTTGTGGACACGCCATAGGACCTCAGTGGGTTCTCGGCGTGTCTATTTGTATTTCTCCCCATTGGAGCATGAACTTGTGATCCTTGATGCCCTGTCTTATACTGCTGTTTATGCGTGGTTATAGGACCGTATGCAAACCGGAGAGCGGGACAGTGGAGAAAAGAAGATCTGGTAGCTCTTAGACGATCCCGAAGATCGACTAGAGTCAATCCTACCGCTGAGCACAGACAGGGAATTGGTTCTTCTACATCATGCATGAAGCCAGTCCAGCCCACATTGGCTGTGGAACACACCAAGCAATCGTTGCCCCTTGCTACTGTGTGCATCCGTGGATCTTCCAACACCGATCTTTTGAGCCAATTACAGGACATAGATGAGAACGCCCCATTGTCTTCGTTGCCTTGCATGAAGAAATTTTCAGAAGGTGCTGCCATAGAGCCCTCCAGATTTTCTCTACAAAAAAGGGACATAGCTAGAGTAGTGCCAGAGAGGATAACAAGTGCATCATTTCTCCCCACAAGCGAGCATCTCTTTTTGGCGGCTGGAGATAAACTTGGGCATCTAGGATTCTGGGATGTGGAGTCCAATGATCCGGAGGGCGACGGACTCCACATTTATCGACCTCACTTGATGCCTCTATCCGGAATTGCTTTCCCTGCTTTTCATGCAACTAAGGTTTGACTCTCAATGTCACTCAGCTCACCGCTAGGTGTTTTTCTTCTAGTTGAAGGTTGACAAACCTGTTGTGACAGGTTCTCACCTGTAGCTACGATCAAACGGTTAAGCTGCTGGACGTGCAAACAGCAACGTTCAAAGTAATGTATTGCTCAGACAAGGAGGAAATAGTCTCTGCAATATGTTCAGTTCCTGGCAATCCGTCGTGTGTGTTTATTGCTGAGGGACCTGGATGTCTGAAGATGCTTGACATGAGAGAAAACCGCCATTCCTTAAATGCCGAGGCCCACAGAATGACAATTAACACCATTGATGTGAATTTGCACTCTCCTTGGCTCGTGGTTACAAGCTCAACGGATCTGAAAGTGAAAGTCTGGGATGTCCGAAAATTGGATAATACGTACCGCAGTTTATGTTCTTTGTCTCATCAAAAGGCAGTACATTCAGCTCAATTTTCTCCTTCGGGCAAGGCCATTGTGACATGCAGGTTTTTAACTTCTTCTCTCTATGGCCTACAGAGAAAGTAAAATTTGAAATTTGTTTGCGAGATTGCAAGCAATCAGATAATGGAGAGTAATATTGTTAGTTGTCAGAACAAGAGTTAGTTTTGGTGCTTTTATGTTGAACTGACCTTTAAGAAAGGTCGAGACCAGATGAAATAATTTCTACAACAGATAGCTGTCTAAACATTTAATATGGTAGATCCTTATCTATTAGGGCTTGTCTAGTTGCATTCAGAATTGCCCATATGCAGACATGATGGCAAACATTTGGAGGGTCTTTGCGTAGTGCTTTATAATGAGAGTCTGAAGAACAAGCCATGCAAAAGGAGGAATGCAGGAAGGGGGGGGGGGGGGGGGGACATGTAGGATGAATAGAGATATAGAGAGCACACGCAAGACAAATCGTGCAGTCTTGGGAATTTGGGAATACATTCTTTGGAGGTGCCAAGGAATACCTGTGCATTTTCTATATGCTAGTCACCAAACTTTTCATCGAATGCCTGTCGCCATTGCTGTAACTGTGAGGGAGATGTCTATTGTAGTATCGAGCTTCATATACCTTCTCTTCATTCCATTGATGAGATAGTGTGATAAACACACTGTGCCACTCAGCTTTTCTCCCTTCCCAAAAAAATACATTCTATGGCCAAGGATGGACTGTTTATATGTTCAAGGCGTTTGTAGCTAATGTTTTTAAGCATCAGAAATCTTTTAAGGATGCACTGTCAAGAATGCGGGAAATAAGGGCTGCTAGTATGCTAATGAATGTCTCTGATTTCTACCTTGGCATATGAAAATTGTGAAGTGCATGCTCTGGTTTTGCACAAATTGAAATTTAAATCATGCTCATAATAATTGTTTTCTTTCAGCTACGACAACACAGTGGCTCTAGCAAATACATCTTGCAAACAGCAAAGATTTATTGCTCATGCTAACATGCATCTCAGGGGAGTGTCATCGATCAGGTACCTTCTCACAAATGGCCAATAGTGCATAATATGTAGGCCTTTCTTTCTGTGAGTTCAATTGACATAAGTATTATCTGGAGTGATTGGAAAGCACTTCTATGATTGGTTTGAATCAGCAACTTCTTTTTTCCGCAAGATGTGTGTCGTGATTGTGTTTTGTATTTTTGTTTTCATTTTATATGTTGTAATTGGATCAAGCAATTTTTTGTGATCCTTATCATATTCATAAGAGCAGGTATGATAAATATATTTTGCGTATGGATGTTCTTGTATGTTCATAGGTAGGTGAATTTAAGGTGCATTTGTTGTGTTTGTGTAGGGCTATATGGGGATGGGATGACCGCTTTGTGTTTGTGGGCAACATCAAGAGGAGCATTGACATAATTTCCGCAAAATTTGAAATAGAGTGTGAATGGTTGACCAGCCCGTTGATGAAATCAATCCCTTCTCGGCTAGCCGTGCATCCATATAGGCCTGGATTATTGGCAGGCTGTTCTTCAAGTGGTGAGGTGTATCTGTGGAGTCAGTGACAGATAGCGGCAACTTGAATACGAATTGTCCCTCTTCAGCTTGCTGCTTAGCTCGGGCCTCTGCACCAGCTTTTCTCTGTTCTTCAACTTGCCTGAAAACTGAATGTGAAAAGCAATGAAACATTCATTTAAACCCTGTTTCTTTTTTGAGCTCCAAGAAAAGATTTACCCCTGCATTATTCCAGCAGGTGAGCAATATTTCTGTATGTGTTTCTTCGGCAGTCATGGGACATGGAGAAGATTTTGGTGGGTCATACATGGTGGTTTGATAGTTGTATCAACTTTTGGTGAAGGGCAATTGACTTTGAAACTCAGATTTTCTGTAATCTAGGTCTGCCACTAATGCTTCACATCTGTCTATTGTGTTCCAAAAAGTCATCATTTTACTTGTGATGGTGCTTCTGCTAGGGAACATGAATTAACTGCCTAGTTAATATCCTGGACCGACGCATCTCCCTGGGGTAAGGCCAGAAGTGCACATTGGAGAGGGATGCGATATGACTCCCCCACATTGTAGCTGTCACAATATGGCATATGTGAGCCCATCCCAGCTCTCTTCTGGTGTATCAAGCGTAATGGAATTTCTTTGGCCTACATAAGGCCCCTTTGTAAAGCATAGAACTTGTGGGAGCAATTGTGGACCATTGGATAGTCGATTAGTGCCACGCGCCATGGTAATGATGGCAAACTTTCTTTCTTTCTATTCCTAGTAATAGGGGCATTAACTAGGCATGGTCATGTGTAGGCTATTGCGACATATACTTGACACTTGTTTATGTATGGACTTCGAAAATCCAAGTTTTACTTCACAAGCATGATAGCATAGGAGCTAATGGCTGATGAGTGTTTTGAACCCTACTGCCGTTCTCCATATGCTTGTGGAGCCCCGCCAAAAGAGCCGTTTATGATGGATAAGTGTCCATGTTTGCTTGCATTGGAGCCCATTGAATGTGGATTCATGGCATAGCATGCATTCATTTGGAAGCTTTGCAAAGGCTCACTCAAATGGGCATGTTGTAAGACTTGAGAGGTTGCTTTGTTTTCACTCAGATAGATCTGGTCACGAGTAAGTATCTAGGACAAGCATAACAAGAGCTATACTCTTTGATCAACTGTAGTAAGAACACTCTATGCTTGACAAGTGAAGGGCCAAAATGCTTTTTATTTATTTTGAATGTATGCAGGGTGAAGGCACATCTCTTTATGTAAGTGAGGCATCGTGTATGTGGACTTTGAAGAAATAGTTGACAAGCATGACAGCAGGAGTATCACCCCATGGATCACTAAAAATACCTATGCCCCTGTAGTGAAAGGGCAGAGTGCTTTAGACTATTTTAATCAAAATACAGATTGCAAGCATTCCTCTTAGTCCTAGTGAAGTCCCACCAAAAGAGGTTTTATGTTTTTGTCATTGTCCGCCGTTGGTTCCAAAGGAGCTCATTGAGGGTCACTCTATTGAGTGCTCCATAGATGGTCTTTCACCTTCACCTAGATGGACAAAGTGTGATCAATATTGGAGATGGAGATGTTCTTTCCTCCTCACTCATATGGGCATGTAGTTACCATGTCCATTCCATTGAGACTACAATAATGAGCTTTAAATTTTATATATGCCAAATATGATGACCACCTTCAAAAGGCACAATTCTTACTGGACAACAATTTTATCCCATGGGTTGCATTTATAGCATAGCCTATATGCTTGAGAGGGAAAGGGCAAAAATATTTTGACTTGTTTTGTGCAATTGCAATAAGGATTTTTTAATCCGAAGAGGGCCTTCACATTGACCAGAATGTATGCACTTGTAGAGGGCTCTTTTAGGAGAAGAACCATGTTTCATACACCACCACGATTAAACGTGGTTTACAACTTAGAAGCACCTCCGATGTAGAGGGTCTTTTTAACTTTTGAGTGAAGTTATACGACCAAAATTGATTGGAAGTGGGACTGAAAATAATTAACCACATATCTTCGATAACACTAAAATACATTTATTGCTTTAAAGAAAAGTTTTTGCCCCAAAACTTCTCAATTTTTTGTAACATTTCTTAAGTTTTGGAGCCAGAGACACAAGATTTGTGAAAAGTATGTTTAGAATAATTATAAATGCTCTTTCTTGAAGAGCAATGTCGGCACTCTTTCACCGTCACTCATGTTGGGTATGTGGTGAGAACTTGCCACCATGCAAATTGATTTTTTAGAAACAAGGCCTCATTGAGAGGGAGCACTTGGGATGGTAAAGTCACCAACTATGCATTATTTTTGGAGAATCACAAGCTTTATGTGATGAACAAATCAACAACAATGATGTTCTCCCATGGGCATTGCATTACTAGGGACATGCTCTTGAGAGATATGTAGGAATGCAATTCAAGTCCATTTTTGGCTTGCTAGTGGCAAAGGCCTTGGCATTTGTTTGGTTTCTTAAGCTATGGAGTCAAAGCCATCATGATTTGAACTGGTTTGTGAGTTATTGTTTGATCATCATTTAATATATTGACTTATATCAACCAAAAATGATGATGAAGATGTCTTTGTCCGCTCTCCATGTTTGCTTCAACTTGTACTGATTGCTTACTGACTGCTTCTTGGCTTAGAATGAATGCAATCCAAGTAGTGTTTTCAATATCTTTGTCTCGTCTATGTGTTTGGCGCTTATTAGTTGAAATGCTTGACTAACTTGTGCTTGCTACCTTCCTTCTATAGTTAGCATGCCTCAAAGTCCCATGTTGCTACCCAAAAATTCCTTCCAATATGTATCTGTTATTAATGCTCACAAAGAATTGGCTTCTGTTGTATATTGCTTAATTGGAAAAATTACCTCCAAGCATGTCTTGAAGAAAACAAGCAAAATTTTACAAGGTTACCTCAATGAAGGAGGATGGCGCAACCCAGATTTCAGACGCAGTTGGATAGCCAACCAAAGTGAACATTCTAAAGAGATAGTGGCAGAAGCAGTTAAGCTGCCAATAAAAGGCGAGTCAATGTGCTCGAAGAAGAAGAGGACAAGAATATTTACCAGAAATACCATTGCCGCCACATTCGAAGATATGATCCATAAATTGGTGGAGGATCCTACACAACAGTTTCACCAACACTTCCATTTTCTACAAAGAGGCCACAGGAGCCATGCCGTGCCATCTGCATTTACAACCACACTGAAGACCAGGCTACCAATGCCCATTGACCACGCATCATATGTGCTAAATTCTCTCAAGAGCACAAAGAAGACCAAAGGCATCAAATATCTTGGAGCCCTAGAAGTCCTCACCATAATTGCCTATCATGCAGTGGGAATGGCTGAAAATTTGCAACCGGCTCCATAACAAAATTGTGGCTAGAAGTAGGCTTGAAGAATGAAAAGAGAGAGAGAGAGAGAGAGAGAGAGAGAGAGAGAGGACTGCTTCGAAGATAAAAAAGAAGACAACCACAAACCGCTCCAGTAGAGAGTGATGAAGGCCTATGGAGGACCCAGTAGACAAAGAATCAAAAGATAGTGAAGCAGATCCAGAGCTGGAGGAACAAAGAGAGAGAGAGCGAATGGTAAAGAGAAAGTGGAAGGAAGACTATCAAAGAGAGATCACCGGCTGACACTAGTTATTATTGAAGAACCATCTCAAAGAGCGTCCAGGCTAGCTACCAATGAAGCTCAAGAGAAAAAGTTACAAGAGGCCCAAGCCACCATACTAGACACAAATGCACATGCTCAGTGGCTGCAGACTCAACTTGAAGTCACCGATCTTCAAGCCATCCAAGCCGGGGCGAGATTAAAAGATCGGAGTGAGCTCTTAGAAAAGCTAAAAGCTAATCCGCATGTTTTGACATTGCAAGTCTCCAACCTTGCTTACCAAGCACTTGAAAAGCGGACAAAGGACGTGGAAATAGAGCTAAAGATAGAGCAGATGCAACGGAGAGAATCATCTCTCTCATTCATGACCAAGGAATTGCAATACCAGAAGCAAGTAGCTGAGTTGCAAGCAGCACTAGAAAAAGCTCAAGAGCAGCTTAAGGGAAGCAAAAGCTACAAGAAGAAATAGTACCTGACATACTGCCAACAGAAGCTGCTGCACTAGACTTCTCATAGCCCGAAGAAGCAACAGATCGAGCTACAATGGCCCCAAAATCCTCCACAGTGGAGCTAGAAGCTAAACCCAGGCCTATAGATAATTTCACCGCTGAAGCAAAAAGAGCCCTTAAAGTCAATATACAGACATACGATATCTAGAAAGAAGCCATGGTATGGGAACAAAGAGTTCTTCATTTTGCCAATGTAGATCAGCTTACTTCCAAGAAAATCACTGAAACATGGCACCAACAGTCTCACCCATTTCCATTGATCAAATATGAAATCCTCAAGATAAAGGAGAGACTTATCAAAGAACAACCTGCGGACAACGCCGATCCATACCCAGCTTGGCGGATGTTTTGATTGCACTCAAGATTTGCCAGATATCAGAAAAGATCCCAACTTTTGCCCAGTACCCAGAGTTCAAAGTTGGGGAAGCCATCAATTGAACCTAAAGAAGCATCCGAAATGGCTCAATTACCCAAGATTGTGTCAAAGTCGGCGATGCGGAAGCATGTAGACCAAGGTGAGAAAGCACGAGAGAGAGAGAGAGAGAGAGAGAGAGAGAGAGAGAGAGAGAGAGAGAGAGAGATGCAATGAACCAATCAACCAAGGCAATGGAATAATAGATGATAATACAATGGGGGCTGAGGGTTTCTTATATAGAAACCTCAGTAAATTGCCCTACCCATACTTTGACAATTAAGTGAAATAAATCCCTAAAAACCAAAATAAATACTGGATTCACACTGGGTAGTTCACTTGAGATGCCTAAACTTTAACACCCTCTTTGCAGCTCATAGTGGACATCAATAGTGAAACCAGAGGCTACCATGGACACCCCAGCAACCGCAGACTACTGGATACACCTTGGTGTTGCTCTCCTCAACTTTCTACCTGAAAGAAATGCCATCTTGAGCATTGGTTGCCTCAGTAGAAAATCTGAAGTGTAGACAAGGCTACGTCCAATAATTCCCATTCATGAACTATGAACATATCACGTGCAAAATATAACACTCCAAGATAATGAACTCTGGAACATATCCTGTCCATGATCCGACCAACAACAATGAATTGGTGCGCCCATCCATAGTGTCTTTGATACGCCTGATTGGCTCCTTACGAGATGCATGTGCCTTGAACTCCGACCTACGGGTCCAAACACCAATAACTTGAACTCCTACACAAGGGTCCAAATCAATCATAGGGAGCACTGTCTGCCCCTCTCTGTCACTCACAAACCCCTCTTAGGATGAAGCTAGTGGTGACACCTTCACTTTGACTAGAAATCTGACATCAAGGCCATTGTGGCCACCACCACGTGTGCCATGCCGACCTCCTCTATCAAATATTTATTATCGTAACGTCTGTCCAGCTTGCCTTTGACTTTGTCTTCAAGTGAATTCTTGCTTTTGCCTTTGGCTTCCAACTCCCAAGCCAAACAAAGCGTCAAATCACAATCATAACAATTGTGGTTGTACCTCTCGGGTATCGAGGCAGCTAACTGAGTACTGGTCCCGCCATCCGTGTCAAGCTTGCCGATGCTGTTGTCCTCGATCAAACTCGCCCATATGCCTTTGACTTCACAATGTCAAGCCAAACAATTGGGTGGTCTCCTTGAGAACTATGTCGATGCATAGCCACTAACTTGAAGGTTGATCTACTCTCCATAGCTTTTAGTTGGTTTTGCATACCCTCTTTTGGTGCTCTTCCCAAGTCGCTCCAATAAGCTGCTGTCTAGCCTGCAGAAGACTCCAAACGCGCTCCAAGCGAGGCCAAAAATGTTGGATAATGGTCTAGCCAACACAGGAACTCCTCTTGCTCAAGAAACGCCTCCAAAGAGGCTGCTGTCCACGCACGAAACGCTGTCGTTCATGGCTGAAAAATGGAACCAGAAGCGCCAAACAGCAGGGAATTGCGTTTCAAAAATGCAGGCTCTGTTGGGGGTAGACCGCTACGCAGACGGGCAGAACAGGGTAGCGGGCCTATGTGTTTTAAAACGCCAGGCACAACAAAGCAAAACGTTGGCTGTTCGGGCAGATTTTTGCAGTAATGCCTGCAGAGAGGAAAAACACCAGGGAGATTGTAAAATGTAGGGCAGCCTTTTAGGGTAATCGCAGCAGAGGGTTTCTTCTTCTTCTCCTCCGGATCACCTTGCTCCGCCAAGGTCCTTCATGCACAATGCTTTGATACCATGTCAAAGTCGGCGATGCAGAAGCGTGTAGACCAAGGTGAGAAAGCACGGAAGAAAGAGAGAGAGAGATGCATTGAACCAATCAACCAAGGCAATGAGATAACATATGATAATACAATGGGGGCTGAGGGTTTCTTATATAGAAACCTCAAAAAATTGCCCTACCGAGACTTTGACAAATAAGTGAAATAAATCCCTAAAATCCAAAATAAATACTGGGTTCACACTGGGCAGTTCACTTGAGATGCCTAAACTTTAACAGATTGAGCCCACCTAAAGGCAAAGCTTTAGAAGGTTACATGATCAAAACTCTCTCAAAAGCTACCAAGATCTTCAAGAGGATACCTGATCTCACCTGTATTATGTTCACTAAGATCGCCAAGATGCTACTTACATGCATCCAGGCCTTCCACCAAGTAGAGCAGACAGATGCTCCATGGATGGCTTTCTTTGAGGGCAACCAAGGGCTTTGCTATGACTTGTCCATAACAATTGCCCACTAGAGTCATGTTCTTACCATCTTACTACATGCAAACATTTGAGGAAGCATTCAACATGGGGTCCTTCACTTTCAGATCCAAGATCTTTGGCCCACTAGTGGAAAACCTTCATGCCATGTTCGTGGGCTACACAACAATGGTGCTCAATACTCCAATTGACTTGTAGTTCCTAGCTGAAGCATACAAGAAACTATGGATAAAGTCTCGATAAAGTACTATGATGCTCTCGAAGCCCTCAAGAAGCTGAGACAAGCCTGCAAGCCAGAACACTACCCCATCCCTTGAAGCTATGTCAAGGACAACCCAATCTAGGAGGGGGAAAATGTTAGCACATAGTTAACATCGGGAGCCTACATACACTCAGCCTATAATGTAATCTTTCACTTTTTTAATCATTCTGGGCATCCATAGTCCTAAGCCGTTGTAATTCTTTTGATTTTGGATAATCGACGTTACAACTGATTTGCAGAGCAGTGTGTACTCTCCCTCTTATTTCTCAAGCTCATAACTCCCTCATGAAGTGTCCATTTGAAGTGTCGTCTACTTCATTGCGTTCACAGGTGAAAGCTTTTCGCAACATTGTGCTTTTCTTGCGGTAAAACTATGTTTCTGTTGTTGCCTGTCTACTCCTTAATATGCTCATAAGTCTAGGTTTACATAACAAAACTGCATTTTATGCATTGGAGAGGTGTGGTGGCTTCATTGCTAAGCTCTAAGATGTATTCGAGGTCAAAAACGGTTATGTTGAATCTCTGCTGTAGATAATAAGCATGATTTTGGTAAGTGGTCAAAAGGGGGATTTAAGGGTTCAAGCATGTGTCTTTAGATATTATTAACCCGTCCTAAAAGTTTTGTCTTGTTTGAATTTTTTTTTCTTAGTGAACGATGAGATTTGCTTGCGGTGTCGTAGTTAACTTTTGCTCCCTGACATGCAGTAGAGTGTAAATTTGTGTGAGACAAGGATCGAGTGTTCTTTTCAAGAGATTGACAACCTTTTTAGCATGTATGTACTAGTTGAGTCCCACAGGAGAGATAGGGTGGGGTGTGGCCCTCATGATTTGACGAGAGAGAGAGAGAGAGAGAGAGAGAGAGAGAGAGAGAGAGAGAGAGAGAGAGAGAGAGAGAGAGAGAGAGAGAGAGACTCTATGGCTCCTCCCCTCCCCCCGTGTGAGTGTGCATGTACACTGTGTTGACGCCATCGACGGTGGCTAGCGACGGTTTTGCGTGGGGTGTTGGCATTGTGACGGCCCTGTTGAGAATTGGTTGGCTTGGTAGTGATGAGTGACACTTGGGTCCTCAAGGGCCAATTCCCACGAGGCAAGGGGCTTCAATTTTTTTAAATGGAAGTCTCCTTCCCACTAGCAAGGTTGCTAGTGCCAGGGTGAGGGAGGGGAGAGAGAGAGAGAGAGAGAGAGAGAGAGAGAGAGAGAGAGAGAGAGAGAGAGAGAGAGAGAGAGAGAGAGATTAAAGCATGTAAAACCCAAGAGGCACTAGCAATATCTCTAGTGCTTGCCGCACAAGTGAGTGAGGAGTTGGGAAATTTGCAAAGCTAAAGGGAACTGCCCTCCACATGTTACCAAATTGGGTTGCCAAATGGGCCGATGAGAGAGCACATGCCAAAAATGCAATGGAATCACCTATATGGGGAATTTTTTGTAAAGTTTAGGGGCTTTTTTCCTGCCCCATTAGGGAGCCAATAGTGACTATTTTTTTTTGGGCCCCTTTGTGCAAAGATGTATGCCTGCAGAGCCCAAGGAGAGAGAGTTAGAGTCTTTTTTGCCTGGCAACCCAATGATGTACCGTCAGTTGTAAGAGTGCATATGTCATTTTTATTGTGTGATCGAGCTTCCATAACCATTTCTTGAGCATCATTTTCCCTACCCCCTTCTCTACTTCTTCTGCTTTTGTGTGGTGCCAGTCTGCCTCTCGAGCCACTTTTGGTGTGTAGAGAGAGAGTGTGAGAGGGGTGTTGTGTGTGGGAGTGGTCTGTGGTCTAAAATGAGCCATGAAATGCATATGGGTGGCTGATTTCAGCAAGTGTGAGTGTTTGTTTCTGATGGTGTGCAACCGAGTGCGGGTTTGCTCATGGTGAGAGTGTATGTGCGTTGGTTTGTGTGTAAATGGTGGTTTTCTATTGAGAAAAGTTTAGTTTTGAAGGTGATTTCGAGAGGACATGGATGCTATGAATTTCTTGAGCTATGTGTTGTGTTTCTTGGTGTGTTCCCCATTCCCCCTCGGCAGTCAAACAGGTTTCACAAGTTTTTGCAGACTTTTGCAGGCAGTTTCTCTTGTGGGGTGCGTTTCGAGCTATTTTGCTCTTTACTTGCGTATATGGTTATGCGCTTTACGCTCAGTTGAGCAGTTTGTCCCAATTTATGCTTGCAGAGTTTGCAGACTGTGGAGTTGGTTTTATGCAAATGTGAGTGTCAGTTGTGATGCGATTGTTCATGCTTTTAAGCATTGTGTAGTGATTGAGTTACCTCCCACTTTGTTGCCAGTTTGGCATGGTTTATGGTTGAGATTGTACTTGAGGTTTTGCTCAGTTTACAGGGGAGATTCTGCCAGATTTTTCCTAGATTTCTCGCCATACTTTGGTTCTTAGCCATTCACTTATGGTTGCAGATATGTGTGACATTGTAGAGTCCACTACGGTGACTTTTGAGAGATGGCAGGCTCATTCTTGCTGATACTTGCATTGTTGGCAATGTGGTCACACAGGGCACATTAGATGCCATTTTTTTAGACGTATGAGATAACAACAAAGATGTATGCAAGATGCAGATATGGTTTTGACACATGCTAGAGTAGTGGCTTCATATGCCAGTGACGGTGATATCACATTTGCCTTTAACGTTCCTCCTGATTACATGTCTTTGAGCAATGACACTTCTCCACGTTGGTTGCTAGATGAGGATGCAGTTTTCCATGTCACACCGCATCGTGACTGGTTTAGCACCTTCTCTAGTGGGATTTTTGGTTGTCTACACTTGGCTGATGGTTCGGCACTTCACATAGAGGGTGCAGGAGATGTTTTTTTGTCTTGGCCTAGTGGTGCATCATACACACTACGACATATGCGCTATTTTCCTCAGCTGAGACAGAGCTTTCTCTTAGTGAGACAGTTGGTAGATTTCGGTTGTTAGATATTGCTTAGAGAGCAGTTTTTCCAGATGCATTGCGGTTCACTAGTGATTGCCAAAGGAGCCCATAGCGGTCTGGTATATCCTATGCAAGTTTTTGATGTACGAGACAGTTTAGTGTCGGTTTTGTTGTTGGCATGCTTTGAGTGAGAGACGAGACATGTCTCTTTTGCTAGTGATCTCCATTATTCTCATGAGATAGAGAGTTTGGTTGTGCAAGACGTGCCAGTAGACTCTATAGAGACGGAGATAGAGCGGTAGTGCTCTAGTGAGACACAACAGGTGTTGTCAGACTTAGTGCTGGTAGAGGTAGAGCAGGTCTGCTCCCTAGAGACACAGACAACGGTGACATATATGGAGTTTTTTTACATGCTCATGTTAGAGGCTGATGAGTTGGTACAAGGACACATAGTTTTGCCTATGGGTGAGAGGGATGTATCTTCCCTAGTGTCGGTGTTGACACATCCATACGTGATGGGTAGTTCTAATGATGCAGTGATTGTACATAGCGTAGGGAAGGCAAGTATAGCCAGGTTTGTGTAGATTTTGTCATCATTCGAGGATCTCATGTTTGACTTGCTACTATCGAGGCCCAACCTAGCAGCTGCAGTGGGAGCATTTGCAGCAGGAATAGTCAATCGTATGGTGACTGACACTAGCATGATGCTTCGTGGAGCTTTGCAGACCATACAGATTAGTTTGCAAGATTTACATGCAGACTCTAGTCTCTCACCTAGTTTCTTATACATACTAGTAGTTTAGCTAGTAGCTCTCACTTATCGGCGCATCACCTTTAAGTAGGAGATTGTTGAGGTAAAGGCGCTACACCTTGTGCCCGGCTTGGACGTCCAGTGTTCGACCGCCCGTCCACATATGTACATACCCTTATTCTTCATATACATGAGAATAAGGAGCTCCTCACGATCTTTCTTCTTGAGGCTGCTCCACCCACATGGTCTCTTGCTTCTCCCCTTCCCTGCATGCACCGCACAGCACACTCACACGCACCCTCACATCAAGCACATGCTTAGATTGTCTAAGGTCTAACATACTCTAACGTCTTGGGTCTAAGGACTTTTAACACTAACCTTTGGAGGTCTTTAATGAAGATAAACCTAAGGTCTTTTAAGCTCCATTAGCTGGCATTGCTCTTTGCTAGAATATCTCCCATTTGGACCCATTGACTTTGGTCCCCTGCTGAGATAGATTTTAACTTTTTTTCTCATTTATTATCCCACATTAAATGATCAATTTAGAATGAGAAAATAATTTGGGTTAGTTAGATATTAGATTTTGTGACATTACCTCTCTCTTAAAATCGAAGTCGTCCTTGACTATGAGATAGAGGAGATAAAGCCTTAGTCATGAGGCTATGTTTCTTAGCGAATAGAGGATCCCTTTTTACCCTACAACATCATTCCAAAATGCTTGGGAGGTTTAGCTGCCGCAAGCATGTCTGCTCTTGATTCCATATCATATTTCCAAAGTAGAGTGACAAATGGTGTTTGAGAGACGTCACCATCACAAACATGATTCTAAGCATGCATACTACTTAAATTTGTGCACACAAAAAAAAACTAGTCTAAAAAGACAAAAACATTTTTCCATTTACAAAGTATTTACATTTGCTTACACTATTGTATCATTGTAAGCATTGACAAGGTTCATACTATCCTTAAGCTGTGTTCCTTGCATCCATCTAGCATCTTCAAAAGGATATTTTTTGAATTTAATAGGATACTGTCAGATAATCTTACCATGTATTAGTACCTTGTCTTCATGTTGAAGAATCAATTTGGGCTCAAACACCTCTTCTTGATCTTTGATCTCGAGCGGGTCCTCAATGTTTGGTTCTTGTGGAGGCTCTCCTTTGTAAGGCGGCTTAAGTAGGCTCACATGAAAAGCATTACAAATGAGCCAATGGTTGGGTAACTTGAGTTCATAGGCCATCTCATTGATTGGTTCTAGGATTTGAAAAGGACCATAGTATCTTTGCTAGTTTAGCATAATACTTTTGGTGGCCCGTAGGATTTTTGCCCGTAGTATGTCTCAATCGATCCTGGGGAAATTTGAGTAGGACCCAATCATTTTCCTTGAAAGCTAAGTCCCTTCTGTGCTTGTTAGCAACAACCTTTTGCCTTTGTGGGAGATGGATATAGCCGCCTTAATCTTTTGGAAACATTCTTGCAGGTCTCGGATATACTCATCGGCATAGCGAAGATCTTACCATGTACCTTAAGTAGCAAGGGACTTTTAGGTCTTCCTTCAATGATTTTGAAAGGTGCCTTCCCCTAGTAGTATGAACAATTCTATTGTACACATACTCTCATTGTGAATGTTGATCTACTTCTGTAATATATGTCTTAAGTAGAATTAGAATCGTAAGGTTGGCTATCTCACTTTGGCCATCCGTTTGTGGGTGATAGTGAGTAGCGTTAAATGGTAACCTTGCATTTGCACTACATTTCTACTTAAATGTATATATTTTTTATCAAAGTTTTAACCTAGTGTTCATTCTCTCTTTCTGTAATAGCCTTTTTCCATACAAACACCTTACCCTTCTCAGATCTTTATGCATTTACATCATATTTCTCTCTTCATGCTAAATGTAAATAGTAAACTTAATTCTACTCTCCTAGTTTTTTTACTGCACATTCTTTTAACTAATTACCTTTACTAATTTAAATAGCTATCTACATACCATAATTTGTAAATAAATAATTTATGAGCACTTATCTTACCCATCTTCTCTCAAGCGTAGGGTTAACCTTGTAGGCCTTCCCTTCCCCACCACTATGTGACCCAAGTCTTGGATCATTTACTTGTGTTGGTCAACAAATCTTAAATATAATGTATATTCCCAATAAATCAAACTTTATTGGAGCCTACCTCATTTGTTTAAGGTGGATTCTCTTTTGAAAAACCATGCTACACCTTGGATGCATGCTAAAGGGCCCCCTACAAGGAGACTTGGTTCAAAAGGTGTTTTGGATGCATCTTGAACGCCTTATCTCATGGGTATACTTGAGAAACACTCCAAAATCAGCTTAAACACTTTGAGAAGGTCAACTTTGCCTTTTACAGCACCCAATTCTGAGTTACAGGCTGAAAGTTATGGTGAAAACAAGGTGCTGCGGACACTATTACTGCAGGTCAAAGTTACAATCAGGTAAACCACAAAGGTGAAAAGTTTTCTTGACTTCTCCAACATTCTAAAATACCAATGGGGAGTTAAAAACCACTTGCATGTGGAGGGGGTCGGCTCAAGATGCTTCCAGAGACACAACAAACAGGATGGGGACACTCTTCAGGAGCCACTGGAGGGACATCATGGTGGGTCCCACATACATTATCAACCCTTATGGAGCCTCCACGACATAAAAGGCTATTTTTAATGAAAAAATAAGTCCTTTATTTGCATAATTGAAGGAATGGTCAAAAGGGAACCTAACTATGGTTAATTACCTACCCTAGTCAAGTTTAACCTAACCCAAGGTCTTGTACAGCTATAAAAAGGCCCTTTGGCAAGCACAAAAATACACACACCTACTCCATTTCTGCAAATAAGCTCCTCTAAGGTTAGGGAAGCCCTAATCTCTCTCTCCTCTCGTCTCCCTATCCATTTCCTAAGCTCGCCATCATAAGCGGCACCATAGAGAGAGCATCAATATGCTATTGCTACCATTCTCTTGCAAACATTTCTCTTATCATACTCATCCCTAAATAAGGATTGTAGATTCTATATGAGAGCAAGGATATCAAGTTCAATGATCTATCTCATGGTTTGATCAACAAATTGTTGAAATTGGGGTGTCGTCGTCACACTTTTGCTCTAAACGCATGTAAAATTGGTAAGCCTATCTTGGCAGCTTCTCATATTTTGTGCTCATTGGGTTGCTTGTTTGTTGAGAAAGTTTTTTGTGCACCATGGTGTCTATTTGCTTGGCTTCTCTCCTTATGTTGTGTGTAAGTAAGTCTTGGGGCTGCATAGATGGAGAAGAGCTCTCTATGCATGCCGCCTTATGTGTGTAAGTAGTCTCTTCTTTTGGGAAAGGAAAGGAGTTGTCAAGTATTTGTGCATTATGGTGTTTTGAGTTTTGAGGTTTTGTGCTTGCTTTTCTTAGAAGTATATGAGCACTAATATGGTGAAGGTCAATCTTTGCATGTGAGTTTGTGCAGTGTTCAAAGGGATTGCTTAAGGAGTGTGTGTTGAATGGTTGAAGGGCATTTTGTGTTGAAGCACATAAGGAAGGTGTGAGTGTGTGTGTGTGTGTTGTATATGGTTTGTTTTGGTTTCCTTCTTTCTCCATAAAAGAGGGTGGTGCCCCTAAGAAATATGCGTGTGTAGGGTCTCATGGAGTGGTTGTCTGGTAGGAGCCTTGAGTTGAGCCCCATCTCAAAAAATCCGCTCTCATAAAAGTGGTGCCCCCACTGAGGAACTTTCCTAATTGCCTTCTATTCTCCTCATGAACAATAGAGTTGCACTATATGCTTTTCATTTTTCACAACGCATCAGAATTAACATTTGTGTAGATCGCAATTTTTTTTACCAACAACGCATTATTTTTATGTTTGGAGTAGAAAGACTTGGTGAAATCTTGGCATCTCCAAATCTCATCATTCTTCCATTCATTAATTATGATGATTCATTTGATGTCCATGTTTTTATTTTGTTTTGAGGCAGGGACAAGAGGCGCTTAGATAGCGATCCACTCAAAGGAAACTTTCTTCAAGAGAAAGAAAAAGGAGAACACATTGTCACATGAACCGACTTGGAGCTGCTTCTCCTTTTACACCCATAGCTCGTCAATCTGTGCACATCATAATTGCTACAAAATTTAGATTTCAAGCAACCATTAGGAGAATTTTTGGACCCACTCGCCTTAATGAAATTAATGCCTCAATCAACCCTTTTATTTTGCCTATGATAAATTATGAACTAACACTTGATGTATATATTTTCATTTTGATGTGATCACTCATCGTAGTCAAAACTTTGTGGTACACAAACCTCCTTGTATTGTAAAAATGTCAAGCACTTTTCCTACCTTTCATTCTAAAAATGGTGAGGATGCACAAGAATTTCTGGATAATTTGGAGATAGCACACCTCATCTCTGGGAGAGATCAAGAAGAGGTAAAGCTGCGTGCTTTTCCACTCGTTCTCAAAGGGGAGGCTAAGGCATGGTACGAGGCCTTGCAACCTCAAAACAAAACCAATTGGGAGAGGCTACGTGAAATTTTTCTTGCCAAATTTGGGCAAGGAGATACTCCAGAGGGTCTTTGGAATTGTCTACTTCAACATAAACAGGTATTCCTTGAAGACTACCCATCTTATGAGGCCGTTTTCCTTAACCTATGGGATAGATGGGAGGCTACCTTACAAAACCAAGGTGGTGCACCAAACTTTCTAAAGAAAGATAGGTTCATGGCTGGCTTGTATCCAATTTTGAAGACCAAGGTAGAGTTAAAATTCCCATCAACATTTGAGGAAGCACGTGAGGTGGCCATGGTCAAATTCAAGAAGTTAAATTTTCAAGCACATAGAACAAGGGACCTAAATGAAGTCATTGAGAGGGATTCTTCACCAAGCATGGGAGCACAAGTTAGGGGCTCTCTTGCCCAAACTTCACAAATAGGGGAAGGATCACAACAAGAGATCTTGCAAAGATTAACTCAACAACTAGAGAGTCTCACCTTGAATCTAGTGCAGGGCCTACCCCAACAACGACAACCAAGAGAAGGGAATCGCAATCAACGACGTCAAGCACAAGAGTTGAGATGCTGGAATTGCAACGAAGTTGGTCATGGCATGTATAATTGCCCTCACCCTCGAAGGCTTCCAGGGGACATATACCCTCCTAGACCCCCTCCGCTCATGGTGCAGCAAGAGCATGCTCAAGCCCCGCAAATTCTTCGTCGACCACCACCACCTCCAGTGGCAAACATCCCTCCTGTCCCACCAGTGGAGGAAGAGAGGGGAGTAAATGTCATAAAGATGGAAGAGGAGATAGAGGTGAGCTCTATACATTTTGATGTTATGCAAGCAGAAAAGCGCACAAGAGCACACAACAAGGATGAAGACACAAGGAATGAAGAGTCAGAACCTGCAAGGAAGGAGAGGAAGAAAAGGTCAAAGGAGGAAGGAGGCAAGAAGCAGAGGTCAAGGCGAAGGGAGATCGGCATCAACGATTTTCCACTAGGAAAGAATATGGAACCCTACAACATCTTAGAAGATTTGCAAACTCAAAAGCCCAATATTTCTTGGCCTCAACTCCTACATCTATCACCCAAGGTGAGAAAGCACTGGTCCAAACTTGTAAGCACAAGACTCCCAAGAAAGAAAGAAAAGCTGACAGTAAAGGCATTGACTTCAAAGCCACAACAAGATGTGGAACCTATTGTAGATGCTTATGTAAGGGGTAGGAAGGTATCCAATGTGTATGTTGATGGTGGAGCACAAATGTGTGTGATCACGGAAAGAGCCATGAATAGACTAGGGCTTGAAATCACTAAATCCTCTAATTGTCAAGCTATGCTGGCCAACAATGCAAGTGTGAAGTGCCTAGGGATCATCGAGAATGTAAAAGTTTCTGTATGTAATATAGATGTACGTGTGGACATGTATGTTATGCCAACCAAGGGGGAGGGCTATCCCATCATCCTAGGGAGGCCTTGGCTCATTGCTGTGAATGCAGATCAAAAATGGGGACGAGGACAATTGATTCTCAAAAAGGGGCAACATGTAGTATACGATTGGCATGAAGGAAAGCAGCTCGACATCAACTATGAGACCACGACTGATGAAGAAAGTGAAGAGAGTTTTGGCTCAAGCGACGAGGAAGGTTCAACCACTACATCCAATAGCGAAGAAGAATCATCTTTGGAGGTAATGGGAATCATCTTCAACACATCAAAAACTCCATCAATAGAGGTTGACCCAACAAAGGAGCAAACAAAGGATGACAAAGGTGACCACAAGCACTTTGAAGACTTTGAGAGGATGCTTGCAAAAGATCTTACCCCTGAGGAGAAGCGGTCCTACATCGATATGCTCAAGAGGTATCCCAATTTGTTTATCACTGATTACTCACAAATTAGAGGTGTGGATGTTATAGAGCATGGCATAGAATTAAAACCAGGTACTAAACCTGTGGCTCAAAAGTTAAGGCGCCTAGGAAAAATACAACAAGAGGCACTTTTAACAGAGGTTAACCGACTCCTCAAAGCTGGTTTCATTTACCCTGTGTCTAACTCTGAGTGGGTGTCCCCAATTGTAGTAACCCCTAAAAAGAACGGAAAATGGAGGGTCTGTGTTGACTACAAACCGCTCAATGCTGCAACAAAGAGGGATCATTTTCCTCTTCCTTTCCAAGATGAAATCTTAAACGAAGTAGCCGGCTATGAATGTTACACAGTGTGTGATGGGTATTCAGGGTATTTTCAAATCAGAATAGCAGAAGAAGATCAGTTAAAAACCACTTTCATCACACCTTGGGGTTGCTTTGCCTATAGAGTGATGCCATTTGGGCTCACAAATGCTCCTAGTACCTTTATAAGGTTTACAACTCTTGTCTTTCAGCCCTTCTTTGGAAAGTCAATTAGGGTTTTTATGGATGACTTCTGTATCTATAGTAGCCAAAGACTTCATTGCCAAAAAGTTGAGGAGGGGCTTAGGAGGCTTCATCAATTTGGGGGACAGCTTAATCCTGAGAAGTGTCACATTGCAGAGTCACAAGTGGTATTGCTAGGTCATGTGGTTTCTTTGCAAGGAATTCAAGTGGATCTATCAAAAGTAAATGCTCTCTTGTCACTACAACCACCAACGACAACCAAGGAGCTCATGACTTTCAACCACAAAGTAAGGTACATGTCTCGTTTCATTCACCTTCTAGCGGAAGCTATTGCACCTTTGCACAAGCTAGCAAACAAACCCACATTTGAATGGAGAGAGGAACACAAATTATGCTTTACTGAAGTAAAGGGTATTCTCAACTCTCTTCCAACAATAATGCCACCAAATCCAAAGGATACATATTACATCACGCCAAGTGTAGGAATGGAGGCCATCGGTGTAGTTCTCATGCAAAAAGACCCAAAAACATGCTACATGAGGCCAGTATACTTTGCAAGCAAAGTCATGACCGCTGCAGAGAAGGGCTACACCGATATGGAGAAGGTGGTATTCACAATTATGTTTCCGGTAAGAAAGTTCCGATCATATCTCTTACCTGCACCATTTATCATTCTCACCATGGAAAACAATTTACCATATGTTGTGCAACACATGAGCCTCTCATCTAGGATAGCCAAATGGGTTCTAGAACTTCAAGAGTTCGAATACACTTTTCTTGTGGAAGATAGCACAAGGGCAGGTCTTGCAGACATTCTCACATACAAAGTGAGAGAAAGGAAAGAGTCACCAAAGGCAGGAGACAAAGCTACACCACAAAATAATGAGGAGGAGATGGACAATGCACACATTTTGTGCTTTGATGGAGCTTACCGACGACAACACGATCAGGCAGCAGGGGGGGTTCTTATTCTAAGTCCACAAAGGGAAGTTCTTGTTAAGAAAGGTATCACCTTGGAAAATGTTCATTCTAATAATGAGGCTGAGTATGTCACCTTAAAGTTGGGGCTTGAAGAATGTAGAAAACTTGGCATCGAAAGACTTATAATAAGAGGTGATTCCTTACTAGTTATTAGGCAAATCCAAGGGATATGGAAGTGCAAGAACCCTACTCTAGTGGAGTGGCTTAGACAGGCGAAGGCTTTGATAAAGAACTTTGAAGTTACACAGGTACAGCATGTTGTGAGAACCCTCAACAAGGAAGCAGATTATCTCGCCAATGAGAAACTTCAGATCATGGTGGGAGGTGTGAAGCTCTACGAACCAAAGTACCAAGGCCAAGAGGAATTGAAGGACATCATATTTTTCCTCCAAACTAGTGAGTGCCCTAAACACTTGGATAAAGTGCAAAGGCATAGGTTGGTAAAAAAGGCAACTCCTTACCAACTCATAGGAGATGATCTGTATCATAAAGGGAAAGATTTGGTGCTAAGAAGGGTGCCCTCTGTTCAAGAAATAGAGAGAATCCTCTTTTCATGCCATGATGATGTCTGTGGGGGTCATTTTTCTCATGATATTACAAACAGGAAGATTTTGCAAGCAGGGTTTGTTTGGCCAAGTCTACACCGTGATGTCCAGCATTGGTGTAAGTCATGCAAAGGTTGTCAGATTGCTGAAAATCGATGACTCACTTACGAACCTCGAGTTCCAATAATTTCGTATGGTCCTTTTGAGAAGTGGGGTGTGGATGCAATAGGCCCCTTACCTCGCACATCTACCGGGAAGGTCTTCATTATTGTGGGAGTAGATTACATGACACGATGGGCGGAGGCAGCAAGTACAACACGAATTACAGCCGAGGAGGTATCAAAATTTATCTTTGATCACATATGCAGTAGATTCGGCACACCACTAGAGATTTTGTCAGATCGTGGTCCAGGGTTTAGAGCAGAGCTCCTGATAATCTTTTGGCAAGGTTAAAAGTCAAACATTTGCATTCTACACCTTACTACCCTCAGTGCAATGGGTTGGTTGAAAAGGTGAATGGAATGATATGTAAGATCATTTCTAAGCAGGTTGCAGATTGACCAAACGACTGGGATCGCCATTTGACCGCAGCTCTATGGGCATACAGAACATCTTTCAAGGTATCCACTCAATTCACTCCTTTTCATTTGGTATATGGATAGGAGGCACTCCTTCCTATTGAGATGGAGATTGCAAGCCTACGCATTCTCTCACGCGGAGCAAAGAGGCCAAAAGAAGCTTTGCAGGAAAGAATTTTAGATCTTCAACGACTTGAGCTTGATAGAGAAGAGTCCATCGACTATTACATTGCCCAAGCCACAAGCCAAAGAGACAAAATCAACAAGAAGCTCAAGGGGAAAGGATTGAAGGAAGGTATGTTGGTTCTTCGCTATGATAACCGACTTGATACTCGACTTGACAAAAAGTTTTTGCAAAGATGGGAGGGACCTTTCATGATAAAAACAAAGTTTGGGAATGGTAGTTACAGATTAGCAGATTTATCAGGAAAACTCCACAAGACCAGAGTCAATGGATGGAGATTAAAGCCCTACTTTCAACGTATCAATCCGTTGATAGGAAGTCATCTACCTACATCGTCTAAGCTCCAACTTGGCATGGCTCCCTTCGGCTTGGCAAATGCTCCACCTATTTTTAAAGCTTTGATGTGCAAAGAAGAACCAGCCTTGGAATCTCAACATACCCAAGGCAACCCTGCCATCTCCGATTTATGGGATTGAGGTAATGAAAAGCAGGTCTAATGGAGTAAAAGAGTGTATATCACTCCCCCTGTTTTTAGAAAAAAAAAGAAAAGAAAAAAAACAAGAAGAAAAAAAGAAAGAAAAGAAAAAAAAAAAGAAGAAAAAAAAACTCTTTTGTTTCATCTAGGAGCATGAATGATATTAGATGAAGGGGGAGGGCTAATATGAGTAGCGTTAAATGGTAACTTTGCATTTGCACTACATTTCTACTTAAATGTATATATTTTTTATCAAAGTTTTAATCTAGTGTTCATTCTCTCTTTCCGTAATAGCCTTTTTCCATACAAACACCTTACCCTTCTCAGATCTTTATGCATTTACATCATATTTCTCTCTTCATGCTAAATGTAAATAGTAAACTTAATTCTACTCTCCTAGTTTTTTTACTGCACATTCTTTTAACTAATTACCTTTACTAATTTAAATAGCTATCTACATCCCATAATTTGTAAATAAATAATTTATGGGCACTTATCTTACCCATTTTCTCTCAAGGGTAGGGTTAACCTTGTAGGCCTTCCCTTCCCCACCACTATGTGACCCAAGTCTTGGATCATTTACTTGTGTTGGTCAACAAATCTTAAATATAATGTATATCCCCAATAAATCAAACTTTATTGGAGCCTACCTCATTTGTTTAAGGTGGATTCTCTTTTGATAAAGCATGCTACACCTTGGATGCATGCTAAAGGGCCCCCTACAAGGAGACTTGGTTCAAAAGGTGTTTTGGATGCATCTTGAACGCCTTAGCTCGTGGGTATACTTGAGGAACACTCCAAAATCAGCTTGAGTTACAGGCTGAAAGTTATGGTGAAAACAAGGTGCTGCGGACACTATTACTGCAGGTCAAAGTTACAATCAGGTAAACCACAAAGGTGAAAAGTTTTCTTGACTTCTCCAACATTCTAAAATACCAATGGGGAGTTAAAAACCACTTGCATGTGGAGGGGGTCGGCTCAAGATGCTTCCAGAGACACAACAAACAGGATGGGGACACTCTTCAGGAGCCACTGGAGGGACATCATGGTGGGGCCCACATACATTATCAACCCTTATGGAGCCTCCACGACATAAAAGGCTATTTTTAATGAAAAAATAAGTCCTTTATTTGCATAATTGAAGGAATGGTCAAAAGGGAACCTAACTATGGTTAATTACCTACCCTAGTCAAGTTTAACCTAACCCAAGGTCTTGTACAGCTATAAAAAGGCCCTTTGGCAAGCACAAAAATACACACACCTACTCCATTGCTGCAAATAAGCTCCTCTAAGGTTAGGGAAGCCCTAATCTCTCTCTCCTCTCGTCTCCCTATCCATTTCCTAAGCTCGCCATCATAAGCGGCACCATAGAGAGAGCATCAATATGCTATTGCTACCATTCTCTTGCAAACATTTCTCTTATCATACTCATCCCTAAATAAGGATTGTAGATTCTATATGAGAGCAAGGATATCAAGTTCAATGATCTATCTCATGGTTTGATCAACAAATTGTTGAAATTGGGGTGTCGTCGTCACACTTTTGCTCTAAACGCATGTAAAATTGGTAAGCCTATCTTGGCAGCTTCTCATATTTTGTGCTCATTGGGTTGCTTGTTTGTTGAGAAAGTTTTTTGTGCACCATGGTGTCTATTTGCTTGGATTCTCTCCTTATGTTGTGTGTAAGTAAGTCTTGGGGCTGCATAGATGGAGAAGAGCTCTCTATGCATGCCGCCTTATGTGTGTAAGTAGTCTCTTCTTTTGGGAAAGGAAAGGAGTTGTCAAGTATTTGTGCATTATGGTGTTTTGAGTTTTGAGGTTTTGTGCTTGCTTTTCTTAGAAGTATATGAGCACTAATATGGTGAAGGTCAATCTTTGCATGTGAGTTTGTGCAGTGTTCAAAGGGATTGCTTAAGGAGTGTGTGTTGAATGGTTGAAGGGCATTTTGTGTTGAAGCACATAAGGAAGGTGTGAGTGTGTGTGTGTGTGTGTGTGTGTGTGTGTGTGTGTGTGTGTGTGTGTGTGTGTGTGTGTGTGTTGTATATGGTTTGTTTTGGTTTCTTTCTTTCTCCATAAAAGAGGGTGGTGCCCCTAAGAAATATGCGTGTGTAGGGTCTCATGGAGTGGTTGTCTGGTAGGAGCCTTGAGTTGAGCCCCATCTCAAAAAATCCGCTCTCAATAGGCCGAAGAGAAATTGAGCCTAGTACCTAGATTCTCAAAGAGATCCTTCCAAAAATTACTGATTATTCGAGGATCTCTATCCGACACTATTGATGTTGGCAAGCCATGGTGTTTAAAAATTTGGGATATGAAGAGGGTTGCCATTTGGTGTGCCTTAATAGTCTTTTTGACAGATATAAAATGTGTGTTTACTAAACCTGTCTACTATTGTCCATATTCTCGTATTTCCATGGATGGACTTGGGCAATCCAAAGATAAAATCCATGGATATGCTCTCCCATGGTGAATTAGGAATTGGTAAAGGCTGGAGCAATCTAGGTTTCTTCCCCCTATCACACTTTTTCTTTTGGCATACTACACATTTTGACACATAGTCTTGTATGTCCATCTTCATGTAGGCCAATAGAAATACGTATCTACTCTGCAAAGGGTAGGTTGAAGCCCTCGATGACCCGCATAGGGAGGAGCATGGGATTCATACATCACTTTCTCACGAAGAGAGTGAGTAACACATATCCTATTTCCATGGAGAAGATAACCATCTAGCAAGGTGAATGGTTCTTCTTTCTTCCCTGAGGCAAGGGCTGAAATTACATCTTTGAAATTGGGGTCAGTAGCATACTCATCTATCATAGAAGATAGATAATTGTGAGTTGCTATGGACACCGCATTGGCTCTTGGCCATTGTGATAGTGCATCAGCAACTTGATTGTGCTTATAGCAATGTGAGCAATATGAAAATTAAATTGCAAAAGAAAATTTTTCCACCTCATTTGTTTTTTGGAGAGCTTGATTTGCGTCATGAAGTATTTAAGACTTTGGTGATCCGTGCATAGGATGAATGGAGTCCCCAAAAAGTAGTGCTTCCATGTGCTGAGGGAATGTAGGATAGCTAGTAGCTCCTTCTTGTAGATGCCCAATACTCGCTCGTTGAAATTGAGTCTACGACTCTCATATGCTATGGCATGCCCTTCTTGAAGCAAAATTGCTCCAAGGCAATCTCCACAACCATCAGATTGGACCTCAAATGGTCTTGAGAGATCCAATAGTGTAAGCACGGGTTGAGAGGTAAGATTTTCTTTAAGCTTTTCAAAAGTACTTTGATCTTTAGGAGTTTATATTTACTTAACAATTTTCTTGGTCAAGTCATGTAGTGGTGGTCCTACTATAGTATGCACACATACCAATAAATCTTCATAGCTCATGTAGGTTGCATGGGTTATGCCATCATTTTATTACCTCAAGCTTGGTTGGATCCATACAGATACCATCTTGAGAGATAAAATGACCTAAGTAAGTATTGAATCTCTTGGAGAAAAAAAATCACATTTGGTGAGCACTTTATCTCTAACGTTGTGAGCAAGAAATTGTTTCATGATGGAAACTTGTAGAGTTCTCCATGTTTTTGGAGCTTTGCCGGCTAGCCCACCATTGAAGCGCATATCTTCGAAAGTGCATAGCTACATGATGTAGCTTGGAGGATTCAATGAAGCCCTCGTCTCCAAAGGTCGCGTCAAATTGCTGTGGATGAAGGCCAAAACTTTGTCTCAGTACCACCAAAGGTGCCATCATAGGTGAGAAAAGAGATACTCTTTCCTCCCTCTTTGAACTTCTTAAGCTTGTGGGAGCTTTTCCAAGAAAGGTAGGATTTGCAATGTCCTCTCCTCTTGTATTCTCTATGAGAATAACCGTTGCTTTCATCGGAAGAGGAGGAAGGTGAAGAAGAAGGAGAAGAGGGTGCCCTCTTTCTTGCCTTTTTCTTTCTTTGTTTCCTCTCTTCCCTTTTGGAGTGACGCGAGGAGAAGGACTCTAGGATGATCTTTTCCTCTTGGGAGGAGTTGGGGATTGTCGAGATTGCCGTCTTTGTGGAGCCACATCTTCAGCGGAATTTGGAGACTTGCTTCTTTCTCGTTCATTGGATTCCTCCTCTTCTCTTACAGGAGAGAGTCTTCTTTTGGAAATCTCAACAAGAGGCTTCCTTAGCTCTCTCTCTTCTGGAGAGGTAGGGAAATCTTATAAGCACAAAGTTTTTGGGTAACTTCGGCTTGCAAGGCAGGGTTTCACATAGCTTGTTGCAACCTAGTAACAAGATAGTTCACAATCATTGGGGCATCATCAGTAGCACCTTCATGGCAAAAGCAAAATTGTCACTATTCAATCTACTTTTTTATTGTTTTCATCCATGCTAACTAAACTTATGTATATGCTACTTTGTGATTTGGTACCCTCAAAAACCTCAGTTGCTACTTTTCTTTACCTTTTAAAATTAGCTATCAAGCAGCCACACTCGTGGTTTAGAGACCGTTGATTGCAAAGAATAGTGAGAGAGTCTAACAAGGCTCGGTTGATTATGGTTCATGTTGAGCTTGCTAGTAGCTCAATAATGGTTAAGCCAAAGGCACAAGCTGAAGGCAAGCCCCAAGAGACTCCATTATTAAGTCTATAGTTCCCAACAGTGTACCTCAAACCAAGTCGTTTTCAACCAAGATAATAGATCCCTGTCCTACTTATCGTCTTGCAATGAACAGGTCCAACCTTTCATGGACAACTTAAGGACCTCTCTTCTTAAGCAATAAAAGAGAAACCAATAGCTCTGATACCAATGTAACAAAAATAGACTATGAACATTGAGAATAGTGGAATTAAGAAACCTGTAGTGAGGATTTTTATGAGAATACTTTGAGAAAATAGAGGGAGAACTTGATTAGAGGTAGCAACATAACCATTATACCTAATTAACTTGGCATGAATATTACTTTGCAAGAGAGAGAATTAGAGAACTTGACAACAGTTGAGGACCCGATTTATGTGGAGCCGGTCCCCCCCTCCAAAAGGCTTTTGTATTATAGCTTCTCCCATAAAGAGATACTTGGTACAATACAAGATTTGTGTTCCTTGATGCCTTGATGGTGCAATGAAGATAGAGAGCTTCATGCACCACAATTATGCCTGTAACTTAGCTAAATGAAAGCATTTACTTTTCCGCGGCCTGAGTCCCAAGACCTCAAACACATTTGAAGGTGGAGAGAGCTAGCAAGGAATGAGGGTAGGGAAGAGGAAGAAGAAGTATTCTTACAAGAAAGAAGTAGTTTCCTCTAATACCTTTACTCATAGACCTTAGCATAGCATAGTAGCATAGTAATGGAGATGAAGAAGATGGATATCAAAGCATCGAAGCATGGATCTTGGTTGGATTTGAATTCCATAGCCAAGAGTGTTGGTGTAGGCTCTCAACTGCTCAATCTTGGAGAAGGAGATGGAGTTCTTGCACTTTCACAAAGTGAGAATGAGAGCATGTGAGTGTGTGTGTGTGTGTGTGTGTGTGTGTGTGTGTGTGTGTGTGTGTGTGTGTGTGTGTGTGTGTGTGTGTGTGTGTGTGTGTGTGTGTGTGTGTGTGTGAGAGAGAGAGAGAGAGAGAGAGAGAGAGAGAGAGTATATCCCCAAGCACACCCCCAGCTTATTTTGGTCGACCCCTCCTTGTAGCCCATGATTGAAGCTCATTGGACCCCTCTAGGCTTAGCCAATCACACGCACAATGCATTCAAGCAACATGGGTAGTCTTTGGACAAGTGTCCTCCTTACCCATTTGAGAGAGAGGGCTTGATAATATCTAGATAATCATTTAATTAAACCAAATGCTCATTGGACATCTCTCAAAGTCAACCAATAGGCTTTAGGCACTATCGGGGCAACCTAGCTTGGAGCTTGGCATGTGTCATATATGCCTCTTTGAGCAAGGGGTGTCCCTTATCTCTTCATCCCCTACTTGCATGGCTTGCCCCCCTCATTGTAGGCCTTGGTTTGACTTCAAGCTTGTCAAGCACCCTCTCCCATAAGCATGACAAGCACCTCAAGCACCTTAGTCAACAAGCACAACAAGCACCTTAGTCAGCAAACAGGACAGGCACCTCAAGAATCTTAGTCAGCTTAAGCACGACAAGCACCTCAAGCACCTTAGTTTGCTCAAGCACGACATGTGAGGACAAGGGTCAAACCTAAGGACTAGGGCAGTCATGAAATTCGGCAAGGGGCCGGGCTAGACCGTGTGGACAGGGGATCCATCTAGGGCAAGGGGCTAGGAGCCCGCCTATATAATGGGGGGTTGGGAGGAGGATCTCAGGTCTAGTTCCCCTAGTTCTTACACTGGTATCAGAGCTAAGTTTAGAAGAAAGGGCGTGGTCTTTTTTGCATGTTGCATGTGCATGAGGCGTGAAGCCGCTCTACACAGGGAAATCCGTTGCGACCACTGCGTGGGCAACCCCGCTTGCGAGGAGGGAAGGTGGCATCATGACCTGCGCGAAACTGGATGATGGCGGGCTTGAACTGAGTGCGAGACCGAGTTACACCCAATTCGTCATTGGGTCGGGCAGTTTCAAGCAACAGAGGTGATAACGCTTCTTCTTCTCTCTCTTGGCGGCTCTGCACAGCAGCATGCCATCGCCCACTTCATTCTCCTTTTCACATGAAGTGCCCTAAGGCCAACGGCCTTGGGCAAAGTATCTAAAGAAGGGTGCATGCCCACCCCAGCATACACCCCCATATAAGCGACATCTCGGCATACACAGTCACCTTCAGGCATACACGGTTTGGCATGTCTGCAAATTTTAGCCATTTTTTCAGAGCTCCATAGATTCTGAAAACCAGATTTTGCAGTTTCGAAAACTCACAAATTAGTCAAAAAATTTCAACCGATTTGGCGATTGCATAAGATGCAAACCCAGTTGTTGGCCACTATGAATTGATCGGTGCTTTCAAGTGCATCCTCGGCTACACGTTAATTTTGCTAATTTCACGGTTGCTTGGGATTTACAATCCGGCTTTGAATTCGTCGTTCGATTCCATTGAAGGCATAATTATTCAGTTAATTATCGCAAACTGCTATGACCCCGTTCCGAATCAGGGTTTAAAAACCAAAAATTTCGGATCAAAAATTGCAGACGAATGTTTGCAAGATTGTTCATCAAGTCTACATTCGACGACTTGCAACTTGCTGGACTACACACGATGCGAGCAAGTTCTTTGCGACGCTCCAATTTTTCAACACCTTCAATTTCATCGTCAATTTGGAGTTCACCTTCTTTACAACCGCAGGTGTAATTAGCACGACTAATCATGGGCCTCTGCTACAAGTTTTTGCATTCGGTACAGGTACGCGCATTTCTGTACTCCAAGGTATTGTTTTCTCTTTTGTTCGCACACCACGTTTTCGCCATGAGTGTGGAAATTAATGATCAAGACATGTTTGACTTTGAATACTTGGAGGCACGTCCACCTGTGGATGTCGTGTGGCCGGATACTCTCACGGAGGGTACCACAGGGACAGATAATGCATACCCCGGCAGTCTATCTCCTCTTCCACAGAGTGTGTTTGATATTCTAGAGGATGACAGTAACTTGCCCGATGCCGGGGAGCTTGTCACTCAACAGGACTGGCAAACTTTTGATGCCCAATTTTGCAAGCTAGCTGTAAGGGTCCAAATATTGGCTACACAAGTGGAAAATCTCACACAGTTAATTTACAAAATGCTACTAGAATCCGCTTCCCACTTGCCAGCAACCCAAGGGGTTGTCGACCCACTAGTTATGACCAAAGAGGTCCAACATGCCCAAAATAATTCGGTTGTAGGAACAGATCTGGTCATGACCAACATGGTCAAGAAGCGACTATCACAATCAGACTTTCAACGTGCAAAAAGTCAAATTATGCTTTATTTGCTTAGGAACTTCATAAAAAATGCAGTGTCCACATGTCCAACAATGTAAGCATGATGCATTAGTTGGTGATTCGACATAAACTCCAATTTTGGTGTAGGGCACAATAGTTATAGACATAAACTCTAGTTTTGGTGCAGGGCACAATAGTTATATGTCTTCATACATGCATGTGGCTTTTCAGAGTATTGTCCAGTTTTTGGCATTGGGTAGTGTTATGCACCAATTTCTTTTCTGCAATAATCATTTTTGGTATGACCAGTTTCACAATCTCGGCATATACGATCCGTCAACAACATTATAAGATACAGATCTGTGCATTAGGGTATACATGTCACAATATGATTTTTTGTTTACCAGTCCAATCGGTGCAAGGCACTTCTGCTGTTAATGTTTATGTTTACAACTGTCACGGTAGCCACGGGCTTCCACCTTTGTATGCAAGGCATGCTACCCAGGTGGTATCAAGTACATTCTCACACAATCACTCTGTCAAGGACAATATTCATTACGACTGGTTTTTGATTGCTGTCCAAACACAACACCACTAAAAGAACCTAAAAACTTGGACTTAATTCAAAGGCAACATGCTATCATTAAGTCACATTGGTGTCGTCACAACCACATACAAGATAGGTGGGTCAGTCTGTGACTTGTTTTTCTAATCCCTCTCTCATTAAGCGTCATAGCAGAAAATTGTTGCATCCTTATAGGATAATCTGCACGTTAGGCATAAGATGCATAGGGAGATGGCAATCAACTATACACGTCATAGTTGTATAAGGACAATTCCTCATCCCACCATGCTCTTCTCTCTCTCAAAGAATAATGGAAATTTTTAACGAATATTTTGATACATGTTTTCCTCGTGAGTCAGCCTGAGCCAAGGTGCTCTCACTCTCAGCTAGTAAGTGATCAAGATGCCACTCCAATTCGTCTTCATCAGTTTCTCCATTGAACACTAATTTGTTATTCACATAAGGGCTATGAGTCACACAGGCTAAGAGCCATGGTCAAGGCCTGGGGTAAGACCCAGGGCTTCTATTTCTTAAGTGATTGTTCCCTAGCTTGAACAGATCTATCCCTTGGAGTTCCCATTGATGTTACTAGCCAAGCAAGAGTCTTGCCAATACAGATCTTTTGGATATTTCATATGCATTACATGTTTTGGTGCGACAATGGAGTTGATTTTTGCATGAACTCCACTTGCATAGGCAGATCTATAACACGGCGTATAGATGTAGCAATTAGTTGAGACAGCATGGCTGTCCGTATGAGCTAGGTATTTCACTTGTGTGGATCTCCTGCTCTCTCTATAGCACTACGAGTGTCTATGGTAGCACAGTTTTGGGGTAAGACCCGGTGGATGATTGCTAAATCACCCCCTAATCATGGAGGATCATAGTTTGATCTATTCTCGTTATACTTTCAAGGAAAGAAGTCCGCAATACATCACATGGTAGCGGACGAACTAAACTTCTCAAGTTTATTCCAATCATTTTGTATACGGTTGACTATGTTGGTTACTGTTATTTGCTAGTTGAGCAGTTTCTACAAAGGGTCTTACCAAGGGGTTTGACTACGTAGAATCCAATCAACAGGTTTGGATTGCAAAGGCAATATCCAGGGTTTCTAGTGCAATGTTGCTTGTTTTCTCAACAGGTGGACGACGTGCTCCTCTATATCTGAATATGGGTAAGTGAACATTCAGTTCAATCTCTAGGTATGCATCTATTGATTTGGTGTTATTCCGGTTTTTAGTATGCATTGCTTGGTTTTTTCAAGTCGTTTACATACGCTTGAATATTTCAGATCCATGCCAAGGGCATGTTGGAACAAAGTATTTTGGGTCGTAGTGTCCACTATACATTATGCTGTTATGAACCCACTTGTCGGGTTTGATTTGGCACATGTTGTTACATGGGATACAACATGGTCTAGGAACTCAAGGAGTTTGGTTTAGCCAGTGTGGAGCAATGATAATGAGTGTCCCTCTCACTCGCGTCGCGGAGTGTTCATAGTTTCCTCCACACACAAGTACAATTTGTGCTTGATGGATGTCACTTTCTCTACCATCCTAATTTGAGATATTCCACATGTGGTGAATATGAGTCTCTGGGACTGACACTGGCGCCTAGTTCCTAATGATGTGTCACGACGAAGTCCCTACGTGCTGGTCGCATTTGTCCGTTCGACCATTTGGAGCACACCATATCAGGAACAATTTTAGTTGCCAGAAATTGTCGGGTACTAAGTACAGACTTATTCTGATTACAAGTGTTGTGAAACCACCTTAACGGAGGTTCGTTTCTACATATAGCCAAGTATGCTAAGAATGTCTCATGGTTGGTACCTAGGTGTGAATGAGCTTTCACATTCTGTTATGGTCCAACTCTTGTTGAAAGGCTTTCACGTACGTACCGTAGAAAGTCTGGTCATGGAATTGTGGTTTGGATAAATTGGTGTTAAATGCATGCACACTAGGAGTTATGGGCCCTAGTGTTTAACATCGATTTATTTGGAGCGGCATACCAATTCATGGACTTTATTCTCTGTGCATCTTTTTGCACTTCATGTGCAATCTCTCCTGTAGATTTATTATGAGTTTACACCCTGCCATACAAGGCATTGGCTCGGAATGGGTGTCTGTGGTGGGATGGTCTAAACTCTAGGAGCTTACTCCAGTCCACCCCGCTTTCAACCTACTTGGTTGTCTTCACTCCATATCAATTACATGGCTGGATACTCGATGATTGAGTCCTAGTTTATCGACAGTAGTGGAAGACTGTCTGTAAGTAAATGGGGAAAAGCACCTCACTCTTACTGCTGCTATTCATCCCGTGTTGGATGGGCAACTTACAAGTATTCTTTGCTAAAGGATCTGCTAAGAGCATACGTTAGCACAACGCATTTCTGAATAGGTGATTCTCTCCCTATTCTAGAATTTGCTTAAGTGAGGTTTTCAACTTTGAACACGTGTTTTGGTGGGGTTGGATATGGTTTCAATAGTTTCATAAGTCAAGGATGTGCTGACACAGTATGTTGGCAAGTAACCTTCATTAGGGTTGAACATGTAGTTCTTTGTGTTCCAAACTATTCAAAAGTCTGACATGAGGACACTCCCTATTCTATCCCTCAATAACTATGAACTTTTCAAGATACTCACTCGAGTAGGAAATCTGGCTCACAACTGCATGGAAAGTTACGCCATCGATTTCTTGCATTATTCCAGTACCTTCAGAAGATGTGAAAACCGGTTATGTCTTTGGATAACTCTTAGTTGTGGTTACTCCTTTCAAGTACTCAAGTAAGTTACAAATTGAGTTACCAATTCGATACAAGTGGTTGCAAAAGGACAACAATGTTGAAAATCAAGATGTTGCTCTTGGTTTCATTGAACCTCCTCACTACACCAATTATCAGACATTTAGACAACTGGCCCACGTATGGGACGTCAATAAAGAAAACATCAGTATTCTTAAGAAGATATTACTACTTGTGTTTTCGAGGACGCAAACTCTTCCTTAAGGGGGGAGTAATGTCAAGACAAGGGTCAAACCTAAGGACTAGGGCAGTCATGGACTTCGGCCAGGGGCCGGGCTAGACCGTGTGGACAGGGGATCCGTCTAGGGCAAGGGGCTAGGAGCCCGCCTATATAATGGGGGGTTGGGAGGAGGATCTCAGGTCTAGTTCCCCTAGTTCTTACACGACAAGCACCTCAAGCACATGCTTAGCTTGATTAAGGTCTTGGGTCTAAGGACTTTTAACACTAACCTTTGGAGGTCTTTAATGAAGCTAACCCTAAGGTCTTTTAAGCTCCATTAGCTGGCTCTTTGCTAGACCATCTCCCATTTGGACCCATTGACTTTGGTCCCATGCTGAGATAGATCATAAGCACATGTCTATATTCTAACTCTTGTTCCCATTTATTTTTCCACAATAACTGATTAGTTTAATATGAGAAAATCATTTGGGTTAGTTAGATATTAAATATGACACCTAGTTACATACAAAGTATCCATGAGTGAAAGAGCTACCACTCCACTACCACTGGTAGTAGTTAGCACAACGTTCCCAACTCCCTTAATTGAATAAGAGGCATTATTAGTACATGTGACATTCTCGTGACATTATCCTTGTTAGCGAGAGTCTCAAGAGGAGTAAACAAATCAAGATGAGAAGTAATGTGGTTAGCTGCACCACTATCAAAGTATTACACATGATCCACAGATTTTGCAATACATGCATCATGAAAATATGGGTCGTATTGACACTCTATACTAAAAGCCCACTCTGCATCTTCTACAATGTTTGTCAGATCATGTAGAAGCATTTTGCAATGGCTACATTTGCCTCTTCCTTTTGAGCCTCTTTAGCATTAATCTTAGGCATTGCTTGATGAGATGGTCATTTGTCCTACATTAATGACATTTTTAAATCCTCCTTGCCTTTATTGCTAGGCTTCTCTTACTTATTCATGTTTAAAGAGTAGAAGATATGGGAAGGAATGCGTGCTACCTATGGAAGCATTGGAGGTGGCAAATAAGGGCATTCCTCTTTTGTTGTGTAGCCACAAATACTTATTCAATAGCACACTATTTAGCCCTATTTTCTTAGGCTTGGGCTTCTTGCAGCAATAGCAATACAGACACAAGCCTATTAAACTTTACATCATCAATTTTCTTCTCTATCACATGCCTAAATGTGGAGGCCAAAGTCTTGTAAGGATTTGAAAATTGTGAGTGGACAACACAAAATTTGGTTATGCTTTCATTGGACCTTAATTTTTAAGGTCCAAGTAGGGCACTCAATCTAGTCATATATCCTAATTGCTAGCTAGTTTGACCTAAACACCAAGATAAAGATGCATGTGGGTATTCTAAATCACATGAAGGGCACTAGAGAGACCCTTTACATAATCAAAAGGCCCCCAAGGAGACACGAAAGCAAGGTAAAGCTGCATGTGGGCATTCTAAATCACATGAACGCCACTGGACAAACCCTTCACATACTCAAAAGCCCCCCAAAGATTTTCTATGCCTTTCTCCTTTCCTCAGAGGCATGTTTAAGCATGACAAAGAAGGGATTCCGAATGAATTGTGAGCATGCCCTCGTAAAGTTGACTTCACCGCTTGTTTGCTCTCCTCTGTTGAAGCCTCGCTTTAAACTTCCTATTAGACTTGTTGAGCTCACTTTTCAAAGCTTCACTAAACAATGATAGTAGGACTGGGAACTCAAGTGTGGTGGATGTAAAACAATTTTGATAGGCATCTGTAGATCTTGAATGGACAACACAAAGTTTTGCTATGCACTCATTGGACATTAAATTTAAGGTCTAACAAGGAGCACTCGATCTACTTGTAAATCCTAACTTCTAACTAGTGTTTCCTTTCTCCTTCCTCAAAGGCATGTTTTAGCATACCGATGAAGAGAATCAATCGTCAACATGCCCTAATAAAGTTGAAATCACCTCTTGTTTGATCTGCTTTGTTGAAGCCTCGGTTTATACTTCCTACTAGACTTCTTGAGCTCACTTTTCAAAGCGTCGCTAAATGACCACGTAGGGAGTGAGAACTCAAATGTGGTGGATGCAAAAAGAGGGAGCCCTCTTCCAAATTCCAATGTGTTGTTAGGCCTTGGTATGGTCTAAAAGATTCAAACTTTTTAGAATTAAACTCTAGCGATATCTTTCACCACTTCAGACTTGGAGGTGGGCCATGCCTTGTTCTAGGAGGGCTAGTGGAAGAGAGAATCTACCATATTTAGAAAGGTTGCTACTTTTTTATCAATCACCCCACTAACCCCTTGAAGAATGAAAGGATTACGCTATTATTTCGTGGATGTGCCGCTCTTGGTTTAGGCTCGGGCTCGGGACATCTTCGACTTGCTCGTGCGAGGTGATGGAGGCTTTGGACTCCGAACAGGAGTGTGACCGGGTTTCTACTTGTCTCTTACTTTGTTTTGTCAAAAGGAACGAGTTGCAAGTTGTGGGACTTGACTTTGAGAGAGTGCTAGTTGGGGATGCACATCTTCCTAAAAGTCGAAGACAGAGATCTTCTTCTCCTTCTTCGTTCGTTGCGTATGGACGTGGTAGGTTGACTTTAGGAAGGGATTCTGAGTCAGGACTCTCTCTCTCTCTCTCTCTCCATTGTACGCGGATGTTGATGTTTTAGTATTTAAGCAATCCATAAACAGGTCTCCGTCCCCCCCCCCCCCCCCCCCCCCCCTCTCTCTCTCTCTCTCTCTCTCTCTCTCTCTCTCTCTCTCTTTACAAAGGTCTGTAGCAGGAGCGGGTTTGAGACCATCAGGATGATAGACATCGTTATGGAGGAGAACCGTTCGTTGGGGTGGACGCTGGTAGCGGCGGTGGCCACCTACGCATTGCTGGTCAGCACAAGCTGGAAGATGGGAGTGCGGCACGGCCCCAACAGCAACGAGGGCCTCATAGGGCGCATTGTATGGCACGCCGTTAATACCTTCCTCTTTCCCTACGAGACGGTGTGTCATTTGGTGAATCAGGCCTTATCGCTGGCGGTGGTGCGAGGCAGTTTTCTAAGCAAGGGCATGCCGCTGTTCGCGCAGCTGGAGGGCGCCATGGCCCACCTCACTCTTAGCTCCACAGTGCTGCTCGAGGTGCCCGCCTCCCAAGATCCGGGCCCGCATCTCCTCCGTTTCCTTGTCCCCGCAGACTCTGTCGCTGCTCTTCACCCTCTCGAGCTCACGCCTGTCTACGTGGCCGCCCTTTTGGGCGACACAGACGTCGACGCGGCCGCTCGGCCACCTTCCAATGAGGAGGAGAAGCTCTACCTCCGCCTGCCTGATCCCCTCTTCTACAAGGAAGAGAGCTTGCAAGAGCGGGAGGCGCTGCTCATGTGCGGGTTCGCGGCGGTAGATCAAGTTCTGGAGCTCGGCGCCATGGATGAGAGAGGCCGGTTGAGCAGAGTACGAGCTTGGGCGGTGCTGCTGCAGGCGGGTGGGTACGCGCTGGGAGTGGCGGAGCGATGGAAGCGAGGACTGGGCGTCAGCCCGGTGGAGGCCATGCTGTGCGTGTGTAGCGTGCCCATCCTGATGCAGATCCTGATAGATCCGCCCGCGGCACGCCTCAACTACGATCGCCCTCTTCTGCTGCGCCTTCGCGTGCGACAATTCACCATGTTTCGCGACATGCCACGTCTGCTGGACCGTTCAAATTCTGACCTCTCCAAAGTTCTCCTCCTCCTAGCCTATCTTGGATGCTCCTTCTTCTTCCTTCCTTCTCTCACCATTTACTACTCTTTCCATTACTCTACCTTTTGCCCTCTTTGCTCTCTCTCTACGCTCCTCCTCCTCCTCCTCTTCATGTTGCCATTCTTCGCACCCACTTTACTAGTTCGCGTGGCCTCAAAATACAACCTTGGTCAAGATCTAGAAGCCATCATTGCAGGTGGTTCTAAATTGCGAGCCTTAACCGATGCTTTCACAAGCCCTCTGCTACTATTTGGTGTATGGCAAGTATGCACAATTGCTCTTAGTATCACACTAGCATTCATTTCAACAATAACACATTGGGACTCTTTCAATGCTCCCACCAATGCCAAGTTGTCATGGCTATTACCACACTTTGCAACATAATACTCACCTGGCATTGTAAGATACCTTCATTCAAAGCACATTAGCATACTCCCTTGCAAGAATAAAGTAAAAAATGACACATCCCTATGACTCCTCTAGAGATACTCCATATGCTTATCAACAGACTATGAGGCAGTGAACATGCATACTATCATGTTTGGAGAGAAACAGAAATGGAAATGGTTGTAACACAACAATTCCTTATAAACTTTGCACACTGTATACTCTTTATGGCCTACGTAAAATTAAAAGGCTATTATAGAGTTGGTTCTCTTCAAAGAAATGTATGTGTATATGCATGGTTCTGTCTCCGTATGATGTGTATGTGTCTAAATAAGAAGAGGAAACTGGAATAACCTTGCTAGAGAATATGGTTGTAAGAATGCATGCAAAGATGGAGAAAATGAAGAAGAAGCTCAAGGGTTTACAACACAGGAAGTTATATTACTTAGTGTGCTAATGCGAACATAAGACTATCCCTAGTATGATATGTAGATATACCAACCAGGGGAAAAATATCTCCAAGCAAGGAATAAAAGTGGCCCAACAATCCTATGTGTGTTCACACACATCACTACTATAATGTGGTAATGAATGCCCCTAGAAATGATACAGTAAACATGAGCTGGAACATGTTTATAGGAAAGTGGCATACCCAATGTGATCAATCCACAAAGCAGAGTAATCCTAAAGCTTTGAGCTTATCATGAGGCAAAGACTTTGTGAAAAAATTAGAAGGACTATCTTGTATAAGTATATAGCCATGTTGGACTCACATGCAAATATTCATTCCCTGACATAATGATAATGCACGTCAATGTGCTTTGTATAAGCAAGGAACACTAGCCCAACACCTAAATTCCTTGCAATTACCAGGGCACTCTAGAGCCATCAATGAAGATAATGGTGGCAAGGCATTCATAGGGCATCTAATCCAACGCACTCAACTATAGTTGTGAAAGGTTTCCTATACTCAATCTCACACTAGACATCGAAGGATGCTTCATGTTCAACCTAGATGTGCACAACCTCCTAAGCAGAAACACGAATCACTAGTGGATTTGCTCATTTGTTTTCTACTGCTTAAAACTTGGGCTATGCATAAATTTTCTCACTTGCATAATGAATATCTATCCTTGCAATGCATGCATAAATTAGGCAACCAACAGCCTACTAGTTGTAGAGTGTGTGGTGCATGCCGAGTGCAAGGCAAAAGAAGAACAAGCTACTCGTTGTAGAGTGTGTGGTGCATGAAGAGTGTAAGGGAAAAGAAGAACATGCAAAACTTTGGATGGAGCATAGTGAGGACAATGATGCCTCACAACTTCTTTTATTAGTCATTAAGAATAAGGTTAGTGATTGTTACCATATACATGTGGTAGTGATGTGTGTGAACACACTAGGACCGTCGGTGCATTTTTTTCCTCTTTAGGAGGTTTTTTCCCCCATGCATTGTATATACGTCCATCACTCTAGGGCTATCTATCTTTCCATTACACACTAAGTAATACACTCTCTATTGTATGCCTTGAGCTTCCTTCGTCTTCTCCAAGTTGTGTCTGTTTCTCTGCAGCCCTAATTCCAACGATTGGTATCAGAGCAGGTTGCGTCCTCTCGGGCTTAGTCGCCAGTTGCTCCAGTACACGCCTGCTCACTTTCTCCGATTTCAGTGAGCTTTGGCGAGCGTTCGCAGGTCGACAAATATTTTGGGTGTGCTCGTAGAGCGCGGTCTGCTCAGATTTTCGATTTGGGCTCATTTCGGCCTCCGTTTCCACTACAGGCAGGTCTGCACAGGCAATTTCGTCATTTTGTGCATAATTTCTATCAGTGCCATTTTCTGCATAACAGGTGCCCTATAGTCTTCTGCGGTTTGTACTATATAGTACATGTTGTTCCCACTCCATTTCTCCTATTTTCGGGCAGTTTTCACATCAGGTGCAGCATTTACCATGGCTGACAACAACAACACAGATGTGTTCAAGATGTTTGCTGCTGAGGACACATTGGATGGGGACAACTACCCTATGTAGGCTTATATGATGCAACATGTTCTTGTGTCAAAGTGCGTCTCGAACATTGTGCAATGCATTGATGTATGTCCTGGTTCTGAAGATGTAGGCGATGTTGAGGATGTTGCAGGTCTTGCTGCAAGGATTGCTGCTGTTAGAGTTGTTTTGCCTACGGCAAAACAAGCTCGTTGGGATGTTAAGGATGCGCAGGCTCATGCATTAATTGCGTTGTCTGTGAAGCGCACCATTGTTCCTCACATCCATTCAGCAAAATCTGCAAAACAAGGTTGGGATATTTTGGCTGGTCTTTATGCAAGTCGCAATGAGGCTAAAATTTCTTTGCTGCGTAAAGAGCTGGAGTCGAAGATTATGCATGAGGAAGATGATATGGACACTTTCCTTGCTAGTGTCAAGGATATCAATGAGCAACTTATTTCTACAGGTGAAGTCATTTCAGACAGTTCCCTTGTGCAGACTATCCTTGATGCCTTACCAGATTCTTACCAGACTTTTGCTAGTACTTGGAGACTTATGACCCAAGGAAATCCTGAAGTTGTCAAGTTTGATGCATTATTGCTGTTGCAAGAGTCACTTTCCAGAAAAAACAGGACTAGGCAGCGTGCAATTGAACAGGCTTTTATTGCTTCTCAAAGAAAGGGTGGTAACAGCAATGCAGCCACTTCTTATGGTTCTGCTGCGAGCGGCAAAAATTATGTTCCTAATGCTTCTGCTGGCAGCACTTTGTCTGGCAATTCTGGTGATAAGGGAAAAAAGAAGATGTGTTGCCATTATTGTAAAGCTAATGATCACTTGATCAAGTCGTGTCCTAAGTTGAAGGCCAAAGAGGCTAAGAAGAAAGATGGTGGTTCCACTACAAATGCTGGTTCCACTACAAATGTAGCCATTGTTGAGTCTTCTGTGAAAGGAGACTGTAATGCTGATGTTGATGCAGAATGGGCTTTTAGCGCAGAGTGCACTTACAATCTTGTTGTCCATGATGCATGCTTGTCAGTTGCTGCAGATTCACATGTGTGGTATTTCGACAGTGGTGCTACAAAGCACATTACCTCACATCGTGAATTGTTTACCTCTCTTGAGTCTGTCCCTCATGGGAATTCGGTCCCTTGTGCCAACAACGCCTCTTATCCAGTTCAGGGAGTTGGAAAGATTGTGCTCACTGCTGCTAATGGCAGCTCCTTCACACTAGTCAAATTTGTGGATGACAGATGCACAGTTCATGATCTCAGTTTTGGTGATGAAATTGTTGCATCTGGGCTTTTGTGTCGTGGGCTGTATAAGCTCACTTTGTATGACAAGTGTGGACAAAATTTTGCAATTGTTGTTGCAGATTCAAGGGCTATTTCAGATGCAAAACTTTGGCATGCACGTTTTGGTCATTTGTATTTTGCTAGTTTGCTGTGTTTGCAGAAATCTGATATGGTTGCTTCTTTGCCACCTCTTGAAGCACTTGTCAAACATGTTTGTGAAGGCTGTATTTTGGGTAAGATGCAGCGTTCTAAGTTTCCAAAGGATGGTTCAGTCCGGGCCACATGCAGGTTGTAGCTTGTGCATAGTGATGTTTGTGGGCCCATGCAAACTCCCTCCTTGGGTAATTACCTGTACTTCGTGACTTTCATTGATGATTACTCCAAGCATGCATGGGTATTTCCGCTTAAAGCGAAGTTCGAAGTTTTTATGTGCTTCAAACAATTTTTGGCTATGGCTGAAAATGTCTCAAAATGTACTTTGGGCACCCTCCGTTCTGATTGAGGGGGGGAGTATATGTCTCATGAATTTAATGCATTTCTGGCTAGTCGTGGGATAAAACACCAATGTACAGTGCCTTATACACCTTAGCAAAATGGTGTTGCTGAGAGGAAAAACAGGTCACTGACGGAAATGGCATGATGTATGGTCAAAAGTCAAGCTTTGCCGCATACTTTTTGGCTTGAGGCCATCATGTGTGCCACTTATGTACTTAACATGTGTCCTACCAAAGCTTTGCAGTCTATTACTCCATATGAAGCATGGCATGATAGAAAGCCTTCTATTGAGCACATGCGTGTTTTTGGTTGTTTGGCATATGCTTTGGTGCCACAAGTGCAGCGCAGAAAATTGGATGATAAGGCTGTCAAATGTATTTTTGTTGGTTATAGTGCTGAAATCAAAGGTTACAAGTTGTATCATCCGCAAACAAAACGTATTCTGGTTTCACAGGATGTAGTGTTCGTGGAAGATTCTGTTCAGCCCTTGCTGTCATGTACTAGAGACGGTTTTGTAAGCTCACAGGACATTTATGACACTTTGTTGCCTCTTTTCAGTGCTGGAAATACGAATGTAAGTTCCGATGAGGCAAATGTACAGCCTATGGGGGTTTCTGAAAATGTTACAGATCAGCCTATTACTAATGCAGATGTACATGATGTACTTGATGAGGAAAGGGCTGAAAATGAACAGGCTAGAGGTATGCCAAAATGGCTGGTGCACACTTTGCGTGACAGTAAATGGATGCACCTTTGTCTAGTCTTACTCGTTCAGGCTCTTGCCATGCATCTTATGCATCAGATTGTTATGCTTTGGCTGTGTCTAGTTTACATGATGTTGAGGAGCCTCTGTCATTTGATGAAGCACAGAATTCAAAATTGGATGGCTGCCATGCAATCAGAATATGATGCACTTATAGAGAATGACATATGGACTTTATGTGATTTGTCTCCGGGCAAAAGGGCCATTGGTACGAAGTGGGTTTACAAGTTGAAACGCAATCCGGATGGTGAGATTGATCGCCATAAGGCTCGACTTGTTGCAAAGGGTTATGCACAGCAAAAAGGCATAGACTATGAAGAGACTTTTGCTCCCACTTGTCGTATGACTACTGTGCATTTTCTATGTGCATTGGTAGCTCATTTTGGTTGGGATGTACATCAATCAGACATTGCTACTGCTTTCTTGAATGGTGACATATTTGAGGAAGTTTATGTAACGCAGCCTCACGGTTTTGTCATAAAAGGACAAGAGGACAAAGTGTGCAGATGTAAGAAGGCTTTGTATGGGTTCAAGTAATCTCCTCGTGCTTGGTATGAGAAAGCTGACACTCATTTGGTTAAACGAGGCTTTCGTAACAGGCCAACAGAAAGCACATTGTATGTAAAGCGTGATGGTGATGTACTACTCATTGTGGTTCTTTATGTCGATGATTTGCTAATCACTGGACCAAATGAGAGACATATTGTTGAATTTAAGGCTGATTTGAATGCTACTTTCAAGATGAAAGATTTGGGGATGTTGCGTCATTACTTGGGTATACAGTTTAAGCAGTGTGATGGTGGTATTGCCTTGTGTCAGAAAGTTACATAGAGACATTACTATGTAAGTTTGGACTTGAGGATTGCAAACCTATTGATTGCCTCTCCCATGGAAACAAGTTTGAAGTTGAGTCTACATGATGTTGGTGATCCTGCTAATGTCACTCTTTACCAAACTGTTGTTGGCTGCCTCATTTATGTATGCAACACGAGGCCGGATATTCAGTTTGCAGTCTCACAGGTCAGCAGATTTATGCATAGCCCAGGGTCTAAGGCATTGGCAGGCTGTCAAGAGGATTTTCTGCTACCTTAGTGGCACTTTACATCTTGGCTTGTTTTATCCCAAGGGGGGATCATTGCCACCAGACTTACATGCTTTTTCGGACTCAGATTGGGCTGGTTGTTTTGACATGCGAGTGTCCACAAGTGGTTTTTGTTTCATGCTTGGCAGTTCATGTATATCATGGTTGAGCAAGAAGCAACCTACTGTGGCCACTTCGAGGCTTGAGGCTGAGTACAGGGCAGTCTTCACAGCTACGGTTAAGTGTGTATGGCTCAGACGCCTTATGGCTGATTTGGGTGTTGGAAAGACACTACCAACACTATCTACACTGACAGTCAAAGTGCATTGGCAGTTGCGAGGAACCCACTTTTTCATGCTCACACAAAGCACATTGAGGTGCATTACCACTATGTCAAGGAGAGGCTCTCAGCAGGAGAGATCAGCTTGGCTTATGTGCCAACACAGGACAACCTTGCAGATCTTTTCACAAAGGCATTGTCTCGTGAGAATCTTGAAGCTTTCCGTAAAGCTTTGGGCTTACTCCCCTTTGTGGACTGATCATGTCCTCAGGGCATGGGACTTCCCTTTACTCATGTGCCAGCTCTCGTTCACCGCATCACTCGAGGGGGGATTTGTTACCATATACATGTGGTAGTGATGTGTGTGAACACACTAGGACCGTCGGGGCATTTTTTCCCTCTTTAGGAGGTTTTTTCCCCCGTGCATTGTATATACGCCCATCACTCTAGGGCTATCTATCTTTCGATTACACAGTAAGTAATACACTCTCTATTGTGTGCCTTGAGCTTCCTTCGTCATAGACATGATAGGCCATGGTGACCCCATTGGTAATGCGTATGTGTGATCGAATTGAATCCACGCACGTCGAAGATCATCGTCCCCATCTTGTCTCATTTGGTTCACCATGTCCACACCGGATTCTAGACATACTATGGACATTTCAAAACATTTCTCTCCTTTCCTTGACCAAGAAACTTGCTATCGTGGAAAAATTCATATGCAGTCTCGCTTAAGTTTAAGGACAGCATCATTGCCAAAAGAATCTTTGCCACCACAGTAGACACTGACCTTCAAAACATGCCAAGTTCACAGAGTTAGGTCTAAATATACACAAGTTTTGTGTATGAAAACACACACAGCGCCTCTATAACGACCCGACACACACTCTTGGAATGATACACACACACACTATGGGGCACCACTCGGCTTACACAACACACCTGGCCAAGACAGGGAACACACCTCTGGAGTGAGAGGAGAGAGACTATCCAGTTGCCCACTCCACACAGACACACACACACCCAAAAAACTCAGCTCAAAAGAGGAGAATTTCTTATCTTTAGATACAATTGAGCTTGGGCCAACACCAATGGGGCAAATAGCTCACACAATATTGAAGAAATACACCAGATACAACCACAAAGTTAAGCAGAGGCTTCACTCACCGGAGAAGATTACACAGAAAAACAGCAGAAAAAGAGTGAGTAATTTGGCAAAATGGACAGCGCCATCGCGTCCGGAACGGCCCAAAACCCCAGTCTACAATGTCAAAGTGCTCAAATCCGACCTCGGATGAGCAGTTTACGGCCAAAACAGGCTCCGAAAACCTAAAAAACACACCTGCAGCTGTTCCTCCTCTCTTCTCCACGTTTTTTCTGGTCTTCTCTCTGATTTTTCAGTTCCCACACTTAGCTTTATTACTTGGGCACCCTTGGCCTTTTAGATGACCTCAAACGGACCCCGAACAGGCCAAAAATTGACCTCGTAGTGCATAGTTGTCACCTTTTTGCATCATCCGCACACCTGGCACTCAGCTTTTTTCAATAATACATCCCGCCACCACGTGAAGTGGCCCCAAAATATGGTCCTCATGATGACCTTTCTGCATAATTATCACAAGAAAACACCCAAGTTGTGTCTTTACTCATCCACGTGCAAATATTGACCCCATTCGGCCTCCTGACGCCACTAGATGCCATCTGACGCACCTGCTTACCTCATGTCGTCGGCCCGTGGATAGCTTCCTCGAGAATTTTTACGCGCTACCAACTCCTCCTTATTGTAGAAAAAACACACTGGTACTGGTAATAGTGAAAGTCGCTGCACTATGTACACCCTGTCCTACCTGTGCACACGTGGGCCCCACGTAACCACCTGGCTATGGAAATTGGGAAATCCTTTATTCGATGCACCATGCATGTGTATGTACATATGCACAATCCCTTCCTCCAAAAAACTCCTGACATAATTTGCCCACCCCCTAGCCTGCTAGAGCATTCATGCTCAGCATCAGCACTAGTAGATGCTCATTCCACCTGGATCAAAAGTCCAAAGGTATATCGCCTGATTCACAAGAAGCATCATAACACCACACCTACATTTGTCAACAATCAACCAAAATGCACCATAGGCATATCCAACTAACACATCCGCCCTGTCTGGAGTTCCAAAAGCATAAATATTGCATGCCACATTCAACCCAACCGCCGATAGAGACAACTCAAGTGACTCATCACATGGCATCTTGGCTTCACCAGCCATAGCAACAACCTGCAAATCATGCACCCAAGTAGCTAAAAGCATTGTGTGAAGGTAAAGTTGTTGATATCCAAAGCAAAAAAGTAGCCCCGCAGCACACATATCCCTAGCATAGGCATCCACATAGCTGAGATTGGACTCATATATGCCAAACCCCTTCTCCTCATCATAAGCATACTCATCATCACACATAACTTCATCCACATCATAATCATGGCTATCACCACTATCCATAGCTTCTAGCATGGGTTCATCAGTCTCCAAGAATACAGATCCCTGCTCTAAACCACAATCATGCTCACAAATCGATTCAATCACTGCACATCCATCAACATATGGCTTCAAAACAGGTTCCACATCCAACAAATCCACAAAATGGCTCTCAACCTTGCCCTCTTCCCTAATTTCCAAGGAACTAGTATCCAAAGATACGTGCTCATCATCAATAACCTCAACCTCACACTCACACCTAGAATCACAAGGTACACAAGTAGCCAATGCATCCTCTTCAAGACTTTTCAATCATGTATCCAAAGCATTACTCACCTCTTTAGGCTCTTCCATAAACCTGTCAACCTGCAAGACCTCTTTACGCTTCACAATAGACCTTGGGAAGAAACGAGAAACATCATAGGATAGGCTACTTTTCACCTGCTTAGGCTTAACTTCATCTTCCATGCCAAATCCATTTTGCACATGCATACCTGTACTGATACCATGTTCCTAAAGACGCTTAAACTTCCATTCCTTGTGCTTTGCAATGCATACCGCATCTTCAAAAGACTCGGGCGTCTTCAACTCAACCTCGAACCGCAACCAAGGTGACAAACCATCAACAAAAGAACTTTTCTTCAATGAACAAGGGGGGGTCTCATCCTTAAGAGCAACACACCAACGAGTCCATAAATCTGTAAAACCTTGTACATAGGCATCAACACCTTGACAAGAACCTTGCTTAAGAGCATTGAGCTCATTCCATACTGCATTTGCATCTTCAAAAACTTGGAAACGTTCTAAAAAAGCTTCTATAAACTTGTCAAGACTCAAACCATAAGAAGAAGCCACTGCTTCTTTAGCTTCCAAATCCATGAGCCAAACACGGGCCTCATCTTTCAAAAGCAATCCAAATAGCCTCAAAATATTCTCCTCATCACACATATTGTTGCTTATGCATGCCACCTCGACTTGCTCCAGAAAGTCTTCCGCATCTTCACCACTTCTTCCATGAAATTTCGGATAAGAGAAAGCCATGGCTACCCAAGCTACTATGCTTTGAGAACCCCTTCAAACACACGTGCAAGAACCCACAACTTTTGACTGACTCAATCCCCAAAAACCTCAATGGAGCTCAACTTTAGATAAGGACAAACACATGCACATCAAATGAGTTTTCATAGTTGATCATTGGAATTACAACAGGCAAAGGACATTCGAGGATCTCTCTTAATCTTCTTGGCCCGAACATAAAGACTATGCGCTGTTGGAAAAAAATCTTCCTGGACACATGAACATTTATCTAGATTCTCTGAGTTAAATGAAAAGGAGTGAATTGAGGGCCACTTTGATCATCCATTAAAGTCAACCATGCAGCTCCCAAGAAAGCACACCTGTCTTATCCTCTGATTTTGCCAAAATTTCAGCAGCATAACAGCATAAATGGCTCAAAAGACCAAAAAACCAGCCATCACGACTCGAAAAAATTTTGGCAGAGTTTCCCCAGAAGTAGAGCAGTGAGAACCCAAAATATAGACCGTATATGTATGCATAAACTGCCAACAATAGAACCCGGGCATCAAGTAGGAATCACTAGTACATAGCCTATGGCGAGGTCACAAAAAGGGTGCTCCAGCTACCTGTATCACCGAAAGGATCTCCACATTTGAGAATCCCCCAGCTCAATAAAAACCTCATACTATCGACCCTCACACGAAGGCGAATGCAAATCGCGTATAGTCAAGTCTCAAAAATGACTATCTTCCAGACCAAGTCTCAGAAATGGTTGGGACTGCCAAATACAACCAAGTATGGCTCCACAAATGCGCACAATGACAGCTTCCACAAGTAACGTACAATCCAGCAGACAATGCGCTCAAATAGGCGCCAAGTGATGCATACCCACAACAACTGTAAGTGACATCACTGCTACTATATCACTGTACTCCAGCTACCTGTACCTGTGTGAATCACTTGTACCTGTACTTGTCCCTGTAACCTGTAATCTGCAACCTGTAATCCCGAATCTTGAAGCTTGAAGCTCAAAGCAGAAGGTACTCGAAGAAGATCCTCCGTGGGGGCGCCAAAAGAATGTGAGCGGGATGAAAACACACACAGCGCCTCTATAACGACCCGACACACACTCTTGGAATGATACACACACACACTATGGGGCACCACTCGGCTTACACAACACACCTGGCCGAGACAGGGAACACACCTCTGGAGTGAGAGGAGAGAGACTATCCAGTTGCCCACTCCACACATACACACACACACACACTATGGGGCACCACTCGGCTTACACAACACACCTGGTCGAGACAGGGACACACACACTATGGGGCACCACTCGGCTTACACAACACACTTGGCCGAGACAGGAAACACACCTCTGGAGTGAGAGGAGAGAGACTATCCAGTTGCCCACTCCACACAGACGCACACACACACACACACACCCAAAAAACTCAGCTCAAAAGAGGAGAATTTCTGATGTTTGGATACAATTGATCTTGGGCCAACACCAATGGGGCAAATAGCTCACACAATATTGAAGAAATACACCAGATACAACCACAAAGTTAAGTAGAGGCTTCACTCACCGGAGAAGATTACACAGAAAAACAGCAGAAAAAGAGTGAGTAATTTGGCAAAATGGACAGCGCCATCGCGTCTGGAACGGCCCAAAACCCCAGTTTACAATGTCAAAGTGCTCAAATCCGACCTCGGATGAGCAGTTTACAGCCAAAACAGGCTCCGAAAACCCCAAATACACACCTGCGGTTGTTCCTCCTCTCTTCTCCACGTTTTTTCTGGTCTTCTCTCTGATTTTTCAGTTCCCACACTTAGCTTTATTACTTGGGCACCCTTGGCCTTTTAGATGACCTCAAACGGACCCCGAACAGGCCAAAAACTGACCTCGCAGTGCATAGTTGTCACCTTTTTGCATCATCCGCACACCTGGCACTCAGCTTTTTTCAATAATACATCCCGCCACCACGTGAAGTGGCCCCAAAATATGGTCCTTATGATGACCTTTCTGCATAATTATCACAAGAAAACACCCAAGTTGTTTCTTTACTCATCCACGTGCAAATATTGACCCCATTCGGCCTCCTGACGCCACTAGATGCCATCTGACACACCTGCTTACCTCATGTCGTCGGCCCGCAGATAGCTTCCTCGAGAATTTTTACGTGCTACCAACTTCTCCTTATTGTAGAAAAAACACACTGGTACTGGTAATATTGAAAGTCGCTGCACTATGTACACCTTGTCCTACCTGTACACACGTGGGCCCCACGTAACCACCTGGCTATGGAAATTGGGAAATCCCATATTCGATGCACCATGCATGTGTATGTACATATGCACAATCCCTTGCTCCAAAAAACTCCTGACAACGGGATAAGGAGACGTCATGGCGGAAGCAAAGACCAAGTGAAGTTATTAATACAGAAGATGATGCATCAAACAAGCCAGAGTACAACCCAATTAGCAAAGATCGTAAGAAGTATGGGAAGCCCCATAAGATTGACTTTGCATAGGAAAGCACATCACAAACCCCAAAATGTAGGACAAATTTAGGTGGAAAGTGTGTAATAAAACGCAAGGTAAATTAAGCAATGTGGGATATATGATTGCCACAAGGTAGCAGAGTCACGTACAATGGCACAGTAAGAGAAGGACAAAGGTGTGGACAAAATATTGCAGGTTCAAGCCTTGGTGTACCGGCCTCGTCTTTTGAAGAATATTGAAAGCATCCCGAAGATATGGTGCACATTGGTTTTGGTTTTGTCCAAATCATGTTCTACATTGCTACACAGTAGACCAAAACATAAAGCCACACCCTCAATGTTCCACCACACATTTGGCCCATGCATGTGGGCATCAACCTAGCTAGTGATGAGGTGCAAATATTGTTTAAAGGGGGGTTCAAGTGGAGTTTAGAAATGAAAGAAACTCTCTTGTAGCACCAATTGCTTCTACTCAAAACTAGACCAACATGCCTATCAGGTCAGATGATACATCCACTCCTCAAGGAGTGCACAAGCGACAATGCGGGATTGTGTGTACGTACCATACCGGTCTTCCATTTTCAAAGATGTTGTATGCAAGATCAGCCTAGCACTAGCGCTGGAGTCAAAGGTGGTAGAGGAGGTATGTGGGGTAGATGGTGTTCATGAGGTCTTCAAAATAGAGTCCCACAGTGAATATGGTCATGTCGCATTGTAGAGTGTTTGTAGTTTCAAGGAGTCGTCGTGCACATCCCAGACTTCATGGATAGGGTGGCAAAGAAAAAACCATATCTTGCATGCAAACACCTCTATTTTTTCTTTTGCGTTTACTAGGGTTATGCTAAAATGAGAACATGATTATCCATCAACCTGTTCTATATAATGTTGATATGATTAAGATACTTAGTCGGGGCAGGACCTAGCTAACCATCCATGCGTAGCATTTTCCGTTTCCAATTTTTTGTAAGTTGGCTTAGGAAGTTGACCCTACTATCATTTTTTGATATGACCATGTAATGAACACATTACAGTCTATTGTTTTGCAATTATTTTGTTGATTGTGTGAAAGGGTAACTTGTTGTAGAGGTGTCACATCAGTAATAAAGTAATGAATAATACATTAATAGTCTTCCAAATGCTATGAAATTGGTATTCACTTTAATTTTTTGTGTAACCGTTCAAAAGCTATCATAGAGCACTTGTCTATCTCTCCACAATATCTCAATCTTGAGAATAACATCAAGTCAGTGTAGGATACCATGGAGGCCATCCCCAATGGAGGAGCAACATATGGAGCCAAATGGTTTTGAGAGGCTCTCAAGGCAACAATGGATGTGTATCACCTTTATCAATGCCGCACAAAACTCAACATGCACTCGTTGCTAAGCAAACGATAAGGGGCAATTTGCTTTCTCCTGCTAGAAGAAAGTTGGAATCATCACGAAGGAGGATGAGAGGAGACTCAAGGAATAGCTAGGGTGCGTGGTGAATCATCTCTTGCCTATAGAGGGCAGTACTCCTACAAATCCGGGGGTTCCAAAAAATGAATGCGACTGCACCAGATAAAGTGATGCCTGATGTACTGTAAGTAAAATGAAATGTAATATTTTCTATTATTAATGGATGTTCATCTTTTAAGTATCCTAGTTTCTGTTGTCCTTGAAACATTTTGGTGGCATATCATTGCCTATGTCTCATGATCTCTCTCTCTTGTGTGTGTGTGTGTGTGTGTGTGTGTGTGTGTGTGTGTGTGTGTGTGTGCACGTGCGCATGCGCATGCGTGTGTTTTTTTGTCACCCTAAACCATGCTTTCTTATCGTCTCTCTCTCACTCTATGTTTCTATCTGAGTTGCCACTATGCTTAGTGTGTTTGTCAGCGCGCACTGAATTATGTGTTGGTAGATGGGAAGAAAAGAGCAGAGAGAGAGAGAGAGAGAGAGAGAGAGATTATTCCTCCATATGTTAAAGATGAGAGGCTCACTTACCCTTATGGAGGGTCAATCGTGTTGTCCGGGTTTTCATGATGCGTTGTGCATTTGCCAACCCGCGCAAAATTGTGTGTTGGTACATGGGAAGAAGAGAGTAAGCATGGAGAGAGAGAGAGAGAGAGAGAGAGAGAGAGAGAGAGAGATTTCATTATCGTTCATGGAGGTCATATATGACCCATAGGACCAGAGACAAAAACATTACAACGTAGCCTTTTAAGTGAGGGCATTGGATACATATCAGTTAAGGACTAAGATAAGAAAAGAAAGGAAACAAGACCTAAACCTAAGTAGGGTTGGGTAAGGGGAGACCCCTTTGGAAGTTCGAAACTTTGAATGATGGCCTTCCCCCCTCGGTAGACTGCCCATTTGCCTTGCTTTCGGGCTTTGTTGACCTTCTCGAGCTCGCACTTTTTAACCTTGAGTTGATTCATGGTCAGCTCCTCAGCAATCCAAACATTTGTTCCTTTGAGGAGGCAAGATTGGCACAATAGCCTCCCTCGCTCCTCTTTGTCCTTAAAAGTGAGAAGGCAATGCTCCGGTGGTACTTTCCTATGTGTGTGTCGTTAATCCAGGAAATGGCTTCTGGCTTGATGTTGATGGGCTGAATAATATCATTGAGCTTGATGATTGCCTCTTCAGGGTGTCCTCGATAGTGCACCATGGTGAGGGAAGCCCACCAATCCGGATCTTAAGGGCATTCTCTTCTTGGAGTTTCTCATGAAACTCCATTGTCACTCCAATTTGTACTTTTGCAAAGGCTATAGACTGAGCGTGGGTGACTTTCATCTCAACTTCTCTTACTTTGTCTGTGGCAAGATTGACCATGGAGTCAAAGAGCGCCTCAAGCTTGCCGAGGCGAGCCTTGAGATCCCGATTTTCTTCCATAAGCTGGTCAAGGGCTCTTTGAAGCTATCCAATCCGATCGCTCTTGCTCGGTGCTGGCACAACGGGTGTAAAATTGGGCCGGCTTCTCATCGTGATCTTTGTTGTATTCATGGTAAAAAGTCGGACTATGATGGTTGTTGCTCACTTTGTCACAAAGTGCACAGAGATTTATTGGGAGCTTTACAATGGATATGGGTTTCATTTGAAGCCCTTACCTTTCAGCGGGGCTCTTGATGTCTGAGTAGCGAGAGAAAGAGAGAGAGAGGGCGAGAAAGAACCTCCTGCGTCATCTCTTGGGAGTGTCCTTGCTACGATGGGCACCACCACCTGCCGCAGCAGCTCTAGCAGCTCCAACAGTCCCTCGTCATCGCCAGCAGAGGGAGCCTCGCCTTCGCCATCATCAGGATGCATTGCTAGATTCGTCCCTACTGACGTTGCTGGTGTCATCTCTGTTGTGCAGGTAGTCCTGCGACGCCACAGGCCGCGCAAGTCGCAGATTAGCTTGGGGGGCCGGGGCTATGGCTTTCCACCTATCCATAGGGCAGCCCCTCGCCCTAGGGGAGAGAGGACGACAGCGACCTGTTCTAGGGTTAGAGAGAGAGAGAGAGAGAGAGAGAGAGAGAGATTATTCCTCCATAACGAAAGGTGAGAGGCTCACTAACCCTTATGGGATCTCAATCGTGTGTTTCGGGTTGCCTCAATGCTTGTGCATTTGTCGACTGCATTAGAAGATGGGAAGAAGTGAGTAAGAGATCGGACAATTTGAGAGAGAGAGAGAGAGAGAGAGAGAGAGGGGTTACAAAGTGCTAAGGGAGGAGGTACCAAGGTGCATGAAGGAGGAACGTTGGAAGAGACATGGAATGAAAGATGAAGAGAGCGAGAGAAGAAGCCTCCATAAGGGTGAGTGAGCATTGAGAGAGAGAGAGAGAGAGAGAGAGAGAGAGAGAGGATTTTTGAATTTGCTCCTCCGATTCCAAAAAAGTGCTCGCCTAAAAATATCCCCCTTTGTATGGGTCGCTATATTTCAGGATCTATGTAAATTCATGAGGACATTCATTTTGTACATGCCAGATTCTAATCAAATTTAGGTGATACATGCATAAATTACAGGGCTCGTGTATAACATTCACAAACCATGTATGGAACAATTCATCCTTCCACAACGGGAACTAGCTATATATATAGCATAGAGTCAATGTGTTAGGTAGACTCTCTCTCTCTCTCTCTCTCTCTCTCTCTCTCTCTCTCACACACACACACACACACACACACACTCTTCTCCATTGTCAAAGATGAAGGCTTACTTGGAAGCCCAAGTTTCACATAGGCATCCCAAGAAAGATCCAACAATAACCACCCTCGCTTGGATATCAATCACAACTGGTGACTCTAACCAATCCAAAAATCAACAAGTCAATTAGCACACCCAAAGCCACATAATCAGTGCAAATACAAAACTCTACATCGAGCAGCTCCTGATCACAAATAGGCATAGACAATGCTATGAGCTCAATCTCTTGTGCCATGAGGTATGTATCAACCAAAAATCAGAAACAAAAAAGGTTCAAAGAGGGCAGTCCTGCTTGACAAATGTGGACAATGCAAACCTCAACACTTGCCCCTCGTTAATGCCACTTGATGGTAGCAATGGTGCACAAAACCGCTACCTGAGCGAAATCATCGTCTCCTCCATCATATATATACACAGGCCAAAGCCATGGCCTACCAAAAGATGAAGATATTGTCAAGGATCCTACCTAATCGAGGAGCAAATAAAGGTGGCTTTCAATCCTCAATGTGAAAGGGGGCAAGGTGGAATTTACATTAAAATGATCCATATTGAATAGCGCATGGTGGCTTTTTGGGGAGACCTTTAACACTCAGCTCATCAAATCTATCTTTCATCCTCTATTTTTGCAAACTTGCCATCTATGTTTGGGGAGACCTTCAACACTCAACTCATCAAATCTATCTTTCATCTTCTATTTTTACAAACTTTTTTTACAAACTTGCCATCTATGTTTCACCCAAAATTTTGCTTGATTGTCCTACAAGCAAATTTTTAGCTTACAAGGCCTTTCATTGCCCAAAACATGTCCAATCATAGTTAACTTCATTATATGGAGGCTTTTGTACATAACTTGCTTTATTGGCCTGAGTGTAAGAATAATTCATATAGCTTGCTTTATTGGCCTCTATGTGAGAATAAATGAGTGTAAGAGTCCTTTTTTTTTTTGCCATTTGAAGCTTCGCTTCGACTAGTTTTATGGGATTGCACCCACTCACCCACACCCACATGTCTCAAGGCTTGAACCACAATGGGTGCGCTTAAAGCCATAACTTGCTTTATTGGCCTGTATGTGAGAATAAATGAGTGTAAGAGTCCTTTTTCTTTTTGTTGTTCGAAGCTTCGCTTTGACTAGTTTTACGGGATTGCACCCACTCACCCACACCCATATGTCTCAAGGGTTGAACCACAATGGGTGCGCTTAAAGCCTCACCTTAACCACTAGGCCAACACCCCATGACAAATGACTGTAAGAGTCCTCATACAAGTGTCTCCCAAGAATGTGATAAAGCTTGTCCGTTGTGAACTAAAAGTTAAGAAATAAAAGCATGCTCTTGATGTATACTATTGTCAAGTACTACGACTGGGATATAAGGCCTTAGTAAAGCATGGAATTTCAAAAGCAATTGTGGAATATTGGATAAAGCTCCTTGATTAGTGCCACATTGTTAATGATGACAAATATGTAAACCATTGTGAGAGACATTCTATCTACTCTGTAATGAGAAACGTTGAGTAGTGTGTTAGAAGCTGGACACACCCCACGAAGACTAACTACTCGGAGGACTATCATTTTTTGTAATTATTCATTTATTGAAGAAACCCGATTTTTCACCTTTGTAAATATTGGGACTTACATAAGTTTCTAGATTGTATCTTTGTTTTAATAGATAGATGGAGTAGTTGGTTGATTTTGGAACTTTAGGGTTTGAGAATTATAAGGTATATATACCACTTTTTGACCTTAATGAAAAACCTTTTGTCATTTTTAAAACAAGTTTTTGAAGTCTGTGAGTGAGCGTACTGTGTGCGAGAGAGAGTGTGAGCTTCATCTTGACGCTACGTGTGCACCAGTGGTCGGAATCGAGTGCGGAGAAGTGTAGCGTGTTGCCTCCGATGAAAACTACGCGTCGATACCTACATTGCGCGCGTACGGTCCGGTTCTGTGAGCTCCTTCTACGATCTTCATCGGGTGATTGGGTGAGCATACGTTGTCCGATTTTGCATTGTAGCATATCCACGCGTTCACGTTGAGTAGAACTACACATTAAGCACTTTAGATTTTGGAAACGAAGACCTGCAAATTTCGACCAGACATCCTACGTGATTTTGCACCATGTGTTTTGGGTTGGGGTTTTGATTCATAGACCTTAGGGAGAGCGACCTATTGGTATTAGTAGGGTCTCCTTCAAGTTCTATGGTGTTTCGAGATTGTTTGATGGGTGTTCGGCTCTAGAAAGCGTTGTAGGAAGTTTCCTCTTATGCACTCTTGAAGGCTCTGACTTATATAATTGGTAGAGACCTCTGTAGGAATTAGTTAGGAGTCGGTTGAGTGTAGGTTGACACCTTATGCTTGCTTCCACGCGCCTGCGGGTCGAGCTTCATCCTTAGCTGACATTATATGTTAGGTGAGTTCTCGCTGTGCTGACGTCCGTCGCGGCGTATCCGTCCAACATTGGCGCCGCTGCCGGGGACAAAAACCTTAGGTAGGTGACCGAAACTAATCCTTGAGGATAGGGATTTTTGGCTTGCCAAAAGTCTTGTTTTACATTTAGATAGGATCAGAGGGTGTAGGACTCTCTAGGTCCTAAAGGGAGTGTAGGAAGCGTGTGTCTGGCCTAGGTCCTTCGACTTAGGTAGACCAGGTAGACCAAGATAGTTTTAGGTAGTAGTCGAGTTCTTAAGTAGGAATTGGAGTGGTAGAAGCGGTGAGAGGAGAGCTTGAGAGTCCGGAGAGGCCAGAAAGCAACCAAAAACACCATTATCACCAGTTCACATGATGAGTAGGAGTAGAGTAAGTAGGACATCATGATTCAGGATCTAGAGCATTTCATGCATGTATACTTGCTTGGTAAAGTCATCACAAGTTTGTAAAATACGCAAAAAGACGCAAAAGTGTGTTTGAAAGCCTAAGGAAGTCCAAAAGTTACTGTGAGTGTTTCTGATAGAGCTACAGAGCATCAGGAGCATTTCTGTCATGAAAAAAATTAATTTCAAACCAGGAGACATCCTACGTGTAGGATGTCTACAAGCTAATCTGGTGGGAATTTTGGGATTTTGAGTTGACCAGTGTGTTCAGAGGGTGGGGTTTACCCGAATTTCAACTGGAAAGTGAAAATTTGACCATATCTTGACAGGATAAGGCCAGATACACTGAAATTGCCAGACATCCTACCCAAATTGTGCCAAAACATTATTTTGAGACCAAAACCATAAGATGGCTGCATGAGCATGTCTTGCATGATATATTGAGTGACTGAAAGGGGTTTCATCTCATTTGGGTGATAAAATTGAGGACTTTTGAAATCCAAATTTAAAAAAAAAGCATACCACTGGGTTACTGACATCAAGGGAAAACTGTGGGTCAAGTCTGGGGTCAAACAGGCCAAAAAGACATCCTCCGCGTAGGATGTCTTCTGTGTGATTTTGGACTCCAAACCAAATTTTGAGTATACCAAAGTAATCAGCAACTCAAAGGGAGCCTGTGCTTTGAGTTTGAAGCCATTCTGATGAAAAAGACATCCTACGCGTAGGATTTCTAAAGCAAGAATTTGAAGCCAGATACTGACTGTGAGCATAGCAAGGTGTTGTATAGCTTAAAGGCAAGCCTCCTAGTCAATTTTGGTCCAAATTGGAGTTGATTAGACTGATCAAGATCAGCAACAGGCTGTCAGAACAGATTTCTATCTCATTGACCAGCTTATAGGTGTCCAAATCAAAAAGTAAAAACAGCTGTGAGCTCAACACATCAAGGGGAAACCATAGTGCAAAACTCCAGGCAAAACAATGCAGGAGACATCCTACGCGAGGATGTCTATTGGGGCTTACTGAAGAGAAAATTTGACTGGGTTTAGATAGTGAGATTCCATTTGGCTTAAGGTTCCAGAACTTCTTTCAGAAGTGAATTTAGACCTTGTTTGTCCATTTGACGGAGCAAAGACTGAATTCAGACTTTTTCGCGTAACTTGACCAACATCCGAGGGAAGTACAGTTTCATATTAGCAGACATAGTCCAAAACATCAGCAGTGTATAAAATACAATAGTGATTGAGATTAATTCTCCAGTTATACCAATCATTACTAAGATAACCTCTAGCAGATAAATGCTTTGATTCGATTGCCGAAATTAAACGCTTGTGTACAGGTATATTCAGCAATAAAGCAAGAAGTTGTGCGGAGACTGATCCTTAGCCAGGTGAGTGGTTGGATTTGTGATAAATTGCATTGATAAGTTTGATGAATTTAAGATCAGGAAGATACATTGTTAGAGACCAGAAGGTGGCAGGTGACCAAGGTAGCTTAGTATTCACCGAAGAGAGTGTAACTCAGGCAAGGTTAGATCCGCTAGCACCGATTATTGAGGAAGGTAGTGATACTGACACTTCGTCAGACAAATCTTTCTTCATGATGGGTAGTCAACAGCTAGGAGGTTTCACCTATGACGGACCAATGCCAGGAGGAAGCACCTCCCAAAATCCTTTGAATGATTCCAAGCTCACTGTGATCTTCTTAGAGGGAACAAACTCGAGGGGAGCCCTAGTCTATTCTGACTATCGAGGACGCAAATGCATTTGTATCGAAGAGAGGCCAGCTCAGAGATTGGAGATAATCCGAGTCTATGATGATGGAGATAGATTCCGAGACAAAAAGGAGAACCACTATCTGATAGTTAGTAACCCTGAAGATTACAACAGATATGGAGATAATGTGGCGAAAGGGAAAATGGTTTCAGAAGCTCAAGAACCGCCACCAAACATTGATCGGCCCGGAGCTATTTTTATATATGATAAGAAAACAACCATGGTTCCAACTTATAACGAGAACGTGGGAATCTACAAGCATGAGAGTGAGGGCATAATCGCTTACTTTCGCAGCAAAGAACCATACGTAAACGAATTAAGCAAAGACAAAGTTCTTTACTTATTCTCTTATGAAACTGCCATGGGGAAGGGTATAATTTTTGTTGATAGATACGGGCGAGAATACCAACGTATTCTCCCATAGGAGGTAGAAAGGGCAACAGGTCCAGGAGCATCAGCATATGCCCCTGAAGAAGTGCCAAGAGCCACCTACACCCCAAGTAAGTCAACGAATCCTTTTTCAGAAGATTATGATGCTACCTCACATTCCACCCGACCGCAAGCATTCAACAACCAAGACCAACTGACAAACCAGCCATCATTGCAGGCATGGCTTCGACAGAGTGCAACATTGGAACAAGACCGAAGCCGAGAGGGTTATCAAGCCGCACGAGGGCTAAGGGATTTGCAAGAACCACCACTCTATTCAAGGTATCAAGGAGAGAGTAAGCCAAAGACTCAAGGGTCAACAGAGCCTGGAGGACCACCCATAGAACGAGTTCGAAGAGATGAACCATCTCTGGCGAGAACTGTTAGAAATTATGGCTTAGGAGCACCACTGGGAGAGGAACCAGTCTATTACAGAAGACCTAAGGAGGTATATCGATTAGGACGTGGAGATCCAATAATGAGGTTTGTAGACCATCGGAGAATTAGACCTTCTCAAGTGTAAAAATGGGTAAACAAGAAATACACAGGAAGCAGAGACCCAAGAGATCATGTAGCAGCCTTTGTGCGTGTAATTAGAGCCGAAGAGGTGTTAGACTTTCCTACCCAATTTGCAGGGTTTGGACTAACCATAGAGGATGATGCTGCCACTTGGTTTGACTCTGTAGAGCGTAGAGACTTTGAGTCTATGGAGGAAGTGTTTGACGAATTTATCGAGGAATTCTCACAAAGGGGATAGCTCATAATACCGTCTCACAAATCCATAAATTCAAACAGAAAGATGGAGAATTTGTACGAAAGGCAGCCCTAAGACTAAAAAGATATGTTAAGTTCTGTCCCTTGGAAGAACTGCCAACTCAGTCCAGACTTATGTTGATATTCATCCAAGGACTAAGGAATGCGGATCTCCAGAAAGACTTACATATGAAGAGGAGCACGACGTTGAATGAGTTGACCAAGGAGGCTCTTTACCTTGTGCACAATTGTGCGGTCTACAAAGAGGGGGAGTTCAAGGACCTTGACGATGATTCGTCTTCACAACAAAGTGGAAGCAAGTCTTCTAAGACAGCACCGAAAGGAGAAGTAACTGTAAACCAAGAGCAGCTTGTAGATGAAGTGCTAAAAAAGATTAACTTGTACGCCAAACCCCAGGCTAAACAGCCCATTGGCTAAGAGACTGTCCTCATGATGAAATCATTAGAGTCAATGCATACTGCACTGAGTGTGGAGTTACTCATTTGATTCCCAATTGCCCTAAAAACCCGAGCAAAGGAGCAAAAACCACCTTGAACATGCTAGAAACAGTACCTTCTAGTGGAGGGTCAGAAAATGAAACAATCATACCTATTCAGGCAGTAACACGAGCCCAAGCTCAAAGAATGGCGAACCAACCCATAGTTGAAGAGCCAAAAATCGATGCCCAAAGTTCAGAAATGAAAAATCAGAGAAGCACTTAGAAAGCTAGAAAAGCGCGTATGAAAGCCAGGAAAGAACGAGAGCAAACAGCTCTATCCGAGGAATTGAAACATACAAAGGATAGATTAGAGCGGTTAGAGGATCTAGCTAGCTTAAGCTCACACACCACGTCAACCATAGCACCCAAGGAAATAGCAGAGCCCAAAAGTGCAGGATCAGGAGGATCTGTACTGGCTGACAAGGTAAATGAGCAGTTGGATGCGCTTCTAAAAGCTTATGAAGCCATACTCAAAAAGAACCAAACCCAGGAGCAAAGGTGGATGACTTATCCATATGCAGAAATAGAAAAACAAAGGTTGGAAATGTGTAAAAAGATGATTGAAACAGCTCAATCATTGATGGAAGACCCGCTAGGTAAACCTGCAAATTGGCATGAGGCACCGGCTCCAACCCCTATCCAACCAACTTTAGAGGAACATGTAGAAACAAAAGAAAGACTCACTAATACCTATGAGTCCAGAGGAGAGCCTATCATAGTGCCAAATACAACAGATGAGGCAAGTGACGGGTTCCAGCCTAAAACATTGGCAAAAATGGGAAAGGACTGTAACGGTCTAGACGATCTGTGGAAGCAAATCCGTGAGGCCAACGAGGCTAATAGGATGAGTAACCACATGAATAACACAAGAAAAGAAGAGAATGTAACCTTATCTCCTATTGAAGAATTTGAGGCGAGGTCACAAATGAACTTTGAGATACATTCACAAGGGGGAGACCAGGGATCAATTAGTTCGGGGCAGAGCCAACCAGACTCGCTGAGAACTTTACCCTCTTACCTAGGAGAGTATGAGGCCAAGTCGGAAGTGAGAGCAATCCCATCTCAAAGACTTTCTTCTAACAAAGTGATGGATTTGCAAGGATTGATTGAGTTATTGTCCACCCCGGTGGCATGCACAATCACATTAGCAGAACTCCTAAGGTTACGGCCAAACATGTGGACCACAGTAGGTAAATGCCTAGAAAAATTTGGAGTAAAAGACCCCACCTTGAGGCTACAGGAAGGGATCAGAGAGTTGGACAGGCCTCAATTAAACACTAGGCCAGTACCATTAAACAAGGTTGGAAAGTATTGCGAGGGAGAAGATAGAAACACCACGCTACCAGTAGAATTCCAAGGAGTAGTTTCCAAAGCTATTCTTGACAGTGGAGCGGGAGTGGCTATCGCCACCAAGGAAATCTGGAAAAATGGGGAAAACCAGCTTTGAGGGCTACCAGAATGAAATTGCAATTGGCAGATGGGTTCATGGAGAAGCCTCTAGAACTCTTAGAAAAAGTGATTGTCACTTCGTATGGGATCGAGTATGAGCATACATTTACAATAGTCGATTTTGACAAAAAGAACAATTATGAGATTATATTGGGAAGACCATTAATGGGACAATTAAAGATGGTCCAAGATTGGGGTTACGACCACATATACCTCAGACATGACGAGACAACAACTAAAATACACCTGAAAGACCATAGTTACAAAAATGTGAACCAAACACCTGTGGAAGAGTTTGATTTAGCTACAGTAGCAGGATCAGAACTCCCAGCATGGTTAGGGTAACAAAAAGAGCTATGGATGTGCGGAGCTTCACATTGTGGAAGCCTAAGAAGAGAGGAATGCGTCTTAGAAAGAGCGATAGAGGACAAGGAGTATATTCCGGAACCTTTCCCTGAAGATGCCTTGGAACCTCTAGAATAGGAACACATACTAGCAACATTGGATGTCTGTACCATTACAGATAGTCCAACAACAAAATTTTGCGATAAGGATGGCTATGATGTGCTACCCTACTACATGGTAAGCATTATACCAGGAGAAAATGAGACGATAGAACCACCGGGACAAGAAGAGTTTCATAACTCCTCTGAAGATCTGGAAGAAAATGATGATGCAGATAATGAGTGTTCAGACATCTCAAGTGAGCGTGGAAATGAAGCCTATAATATCAAGTTTTATGATTTTGCTAATCAACACCCTAGACGCCAGGAACGCTATAGGACGAAACGAGCAGGAAACAAAGTGAGAGAGAACCTGATGCCCAGGATAAAAGGTAAAACTCACTATTTGATGCTTGTAAAAGCAGAGGATTGTGTAAAGGATCACATATCAGGAAGATTCTCAAAAGTTCGAAGGGAAAGAACGCAAGAGGAAATAAAATAGGAACGAAAAGGTAAAACAGAAACAAAATCACAAAAATCTCAAAAATCAAAAAAAGAAACAACAAAAGACCAAGAGTGGACCAAACTGGAGCGTAAACAGAAATACCAAGAACTGAAACGGTCTTTACGTGAGATATGGACTACTGAAGAAGATAGCGATGGTAAAGGGGAATCAGAAAAGGGAAACATGAATGTACCATCACACTATCGGAAATTTACCATCCAGGATAGAAAAATCATCATGACACCACCAGTCAGGGAAAGAACCAACCAAGAATCTTACGATGGGCCAGAAAATGTAAAAAGGATAGACCTTGCAGAACCAGGTGAAAAGCCTCAGCCGGTCTATATAGCAAACGATTTAGAGCCTGAAGAAGAAGAACGGCTAACACAACTTCTCAAGAAGTATAAAGATGTGTTTGCATGGTCCTATAAAGACCTGAAAGGAGTTGATCCATCGATATGTCAACATACAATTCCTTTGAAATCAGATGCAAAACCTAGCAAACAACGTCCTTATACATATAATGACACATTTGCTAAACAAATCAAAGAAGAGATTGATAAACTGGAGGAAGCTGAATTTATCTATGAAATCGAACATACAGATTGGGTGTCACCGATTGTGGTAGTTCCCAAAAAGAATGGAAAACTACGAGTGTGTGTAAACCTCAAAAAGGTAAATGCAGCCACCATAAGAAATAATTATCTCTTGCCAATCACAGAACATGTACTTGAGCGGGTGGCCGGGAAACGGGCTTATTCCTTTCTGGATGGGTTTTCAGGATACAACCAACTGGCAATAGCAAGGGAGGATCAACACAAAATAGCGTTTGCCACAGAATGGGGGATTTATGCATATTGAGTTATGCCGTTTGGCTTAACTAATGCCCTAGCCACTTTCCAAAGGTTAATGACGCATGCATTCAAGGAATACCTAAGAATATTCTTAGAAATTTACATGGATGATCTTTGTGTACACTCTCTTCTACGAGAGGAACATATCGACCATTTGCAAAATGTCTTTGAAAAATGCAGGACATATCGAATCTGTCTTAACCCGGAAAAGTGTATATTCATGGTTAAGCAAGGCCGCATCTTAGGACACATTGTCTCAAGAAATGGCATAACCACTGACCTAGACAAAGTCAAAGTCATTGTAGACCTACCCAGGCCTACTAATGCTAAACAAGTGCAATCCTTCATGGGACACTGTGGATATTATCGAAGATTCATATACATGTATGCGGTTATCGCACAACCTCTGTATCATTTGCTAGTCAATTTCGATTGGACCGAGGAGTGTGAAACTTCATTCCAAAAGCTGAAGGAAAACTTTATATCAACACCTGTACTTAAGGCACCCGATTGGGAAAAGATATTCCATGTTCACATTAATGCTTCTGCATATGCCATTGGAAGTATTCTGGCTCAGCCTGGAGACAGAACAATGGATTTTCCAGTTTGTTATGCAAGCCGACAGTTAAAGAGTGCGGAAAAAAACTACACAACCACCAAAAGGGAAGGGTTGGGAATGATTTATGCTGTAAAGAAATTTCGGCATTATTTGCTCGCAAACAAATTTGTGTTCTTTACAGATCATCAAGCTCTTTTGTATCTGGTAAATAAACCATGCAATACGGGGAGAATCGTGCGCTGGTTTATTATATTGCTAGAGTTTGACTTCACAGTGGTGGTCAAAAAGGGTAAAACCCATCTACGAGCGGATCATCTTTCAAGGATACACAACGGGGAAGCTCCTAAGGGAGTAGATGATGACATGCCAGATGCTTATCTTTTCAATATTGAAATGGTACCCAAATGGTCTCAGGAAATTGTTAGCATTCTTTCCTTTGGAAGTGGGTTTGATAATACAGAATACAGATCCAAAAAACAAACGATTCGACAAACAAAAAACTTCCAGACGGCTGTATCATCTAGGATCGGACCACATCCTACGATTATGTATAAGTCCGGAGGAATTCGAGTGCTACCTTGTAGAAGCACATGTCCAGCATTGTGCATTTCATTGTTCAACAGTGAAAACACACCAGAGACTGAAACAGTTAGGGATTTATTGGCCAACTATGTATGCGGACACACATTCTTATGTTACCAATTGTACTATATGTAGTGCCAAACAACCAGTGGATCACGCGACATTGTTTCAGGTAAACATTGCACCTGCATGGAGTCAATATATCATTGATTTCTTAACCACCAAGACGTTCCCTGAAAACATCACAAGAGCACGAAAAAAAGCTATAGAGCTAGATGGTCGTGACTTTCAGTTAATTGGGAACCAACTCTATAAGCGAGGAAAGGACAATCAACTTAGAATCTGTGCAAGTGAAAGCGAATACCTGCTGATTCTAGAACATGCACATAGCGGAATAAGTGGAGGCCATTTTTCGGGCGATAAGACGGCAAAAATAGTCTTAACCGCAGGTATATGGTGGCCTACATTGCACATGGACGCTGAAGAGTTTGTAAAGCGTTGTGATGCGTGTCAACGTCTAAGGTGCCAATAAAAAGAGATGAGATACCACTACCGCCAATGATGGGAGCAAGAGCATTTTCAAAATGGGGCATTCATTTTGTGGGACCTATCTCACCCCCTGCATATCGCACCCATACCCAATATATCATTGTGGCTACAGACTATCTCACAAAATGGATGGAAGCCAAGGCAACACAAAAAGCAGATGCACGCACCACTGCACAATTTTTGTATGAGAATGTTTTTGTACGATACGGTTTACCAATAGAAATTGTCAGTGATCGTGGAACACATTTTCTTAATAAAGTCATTGAATATCTGCTAGAGGAATTCATGGTCATACATAGGAAATCTGCTCCATACCATCCACAGGCAAATGGACAAGCTGAGGCCACAAATAAAACACTATGCACGGTTCTCACTAAAATAGTGTCAGAATCAAGAACAGATTGGGATCAACAGCTACACTCAACACTACATGCGTACAGGGTAGCTTACAAAACATCAATAGGAACAACACCGTACAACATGGTGTTTGGCCTAAATGCTATACTACCCATAGAGTTTTTAATTCCAACTCTACGAGTAGCAAAACGCTTAGAAAGGACAGGGCATGAGCTCTCTTCAAGAATAGATGATCTTGAAAAGCTAGATGAACTCCGCTTGAGAGTTGTAGCTTCAATCTATGCTAAAAAGAGAAGACAAAAAGAATTTTTTGACAAACATGTACGCACTAAAGAGTTCAAAACAGGTGATTATGTACTTGTTTATACTTTGAAGCAACATGCCAAGAAACTTAAAAAGCGAGGGATGGGACCATTTGTGATTAGTGATCTATCACAAAGTGGAGATATCAAGCTTGCTACATTAGCAGGTGAAGCCTATGCCGAACTGGATTAGTGGATGTCGACTGAAGAAATGTCATCTACCACTCACACAGGAGATGCTCCAACAAATCCATCAAGGAAAGCAACGGATGAAGGAAAAACAGAGAGTATGCAAAGAAGCTCAAGCAGAAGCAAAAGAACGCATTGCAAAACGAAGACTTCTACGAAAACAACAACAAAGTGGAGCACCATTGCGAATCAATGCCATTCGACTGACGAAGTTGGATGAAGACACAATGGAGCCAATAATTGCAGTCAAAGTGGGCAGTAATCAAGTTAAATCGATAGCATTTCTTGATTCGGGAGCTCAAGCAAATTTGATCTCTTACGGATTATACCAACAGTTCAAATCCACAGGTCAACTTCATCCTACTCCTCAAGTGCTGGAGAGTAGTACATCACACCCGTTGAAAACATTGGGATGGACTATATTGCATGTACAAATACATCAATATATTTACCAACACAAATTCTATGTGGTGGAGGACGGCAGCACACAACACCCAATGATGTTGAGACAACCTTGGCAAAAAGAGTACAATGTGCAGATAGATTGGAATGCGAATGCATTCAAAAGTCAGCATGCACATGAACAACAGGTGATAGCCTTTGCTCAGCAATACCGAAATCATCAGCTGCAAGCCATGCAATCACTGGAAAAAGAGCCAAAAGCAAGAATGCCACCAAAGAACAACATGATACCCGAGACCAACAGACAGGTAAAAGCCAACCATGCTAATTACAGACATACGAAGTCACCGGCCGCAATGCAAAGATCTAGGTTACCAAAACAAGGGAAACAAGTATGGATGCAGAAGAATAGAAATGACATGGCAGGCAAACAACAATGCAACAAAAGAATTTCAACGAAGCCGATAGTTCAACCAAAAACCAAGAGCATAAAACAGATATGGATCCCAAAGAAAATGCTCAGCAATAACCCAAATGTCACTCGCATTTGGATACCAAAACAAAAGCAAAAGGAACTCCCTTCAGTACAAGCAACAACGGAAGGCAGACAGCTGCATTTGAAAAAGGACAGTCGACTTATGTGGATGCCAATCAGCAACAAACCAGTGGCAACCAAGGAAGTACCAAAACATCTACAAAAACCGGCAAAAACAAGCTACCAATGGAAAGCAAAGGCAATACGGCCCATAGCCATTCCGGCCAAGCCAATCCTCTCCATAGAAACAACTACGGCTATATCAATAGAAGCGGCAAAGCGATTGCCTTTTGCAAAAAAGACAATTAAACACAGAGCAGTAGAGTTACAGCTGTTACTTGCAAAGAAAACAGGAAACCTCGACGGCGAATGCCAATAAGCATCTTGCTTATTCCCATCTCTTGCACAGCATTAATTTTTCCATGCATTGACCGAGTATGCATAAAAAATAGGGCCACATTAATCGGCCAAGCATTAGCATAAATTTTTCAACCTATGCACGGCACATACTCCGAGGCGATACCTTGTCATCCAGGAGGACTCCGGATAGGGGGAGGGAGAGGCATTCTCAAATGCGGAACCAATAGCAGAAGAGCAAAAAAAGAGCATGATTTTTGACTATTTTAAGGGTTGTTGTTTGATTGCGAAATTTTCTGGAGTAACCCAAGTAAAGATGCCCTTATACAGCATATATCTATAGGTATATGGGGCCAAACGCCAAATCAAGCCCCTAGGTGTGTGTATATAAGTAGAAATAGCCATTTTTCGAGCAAAATATTGGTAAAACGGAGAAATCCGGCCATAAAAATTACACATGAGTGTATATAATGTTTTGCATTGATGTTTGTGATTTATTAGGATTTTTGGGAATTTTCTAGGTTTGATTTACTATTTTCCTTTTAATTTTGCTAATTTTCGGCAAGAAAACTTCAAAATTACAAAAAGCAGGTGAAAAATGGTCGTAATGAAAAACAAAAAATATGGGGATGATCAGTGACTATAGGACAACCTATGGTACAGTGGGGGTGCAATTATGAGACTAGAGCGGAAAGCGTGTTTTGGCCAGGTTTTGACCGAAATGCCAAATTTTTGGTAAACATAGCAAATGGAGTCCAAATCAAGAAATTTTTGAGCCTAAACCGCATCTCGCAAGAAGATAGGAGCACATGTCAATTTTCATGAAAAGTGGTTCGGGGACCTCCATTATAAGAAATTTTCACCTCATTTTTAGCTCATTTTCACTATTGACTTTGTGGAGAGAGCTTCTACCACCTAGAGCGGACGAACCTTCCAGCAACTTCTACGCGCGCACGACTACCCGACAAGCTCCATACATGAGAGGTAGGCTCACCACCTTGAGCTTTTCGCGCATGTTTGTCATTATGTCGTGAAAACTAGCATAGGGGTCACACACAAAGCGGGCGGTAGAGACCTACAAGTAGAGACGGCGACCTAACGGCTAACCCAAAAGCAACAAGACTTCATCGGCAGCTTACCGTAGCCTAGGAGACCATTCCTGGATGTCCAAAGGCAGTAGAAAACCATCGGAAAAAACCTTAATTCCTAGAAACCCGCAAGAGGCCACCAAATGGGAAATCGGCGAAACGGCGACCAAATGATACCAAAAGTCATGGGTAGGAGCATCTCGATGTGCTCAACAAGTCTACGTGACCCGCATGACCAAAAAGTGACCCGAAGCGGCACTAAACTTCAGAAACGGCATCAGACACACAAAGCGTCAAATTGCTCTTGCGGCCAAACCGCATGCCCGTTTGCCACCAAACTTCACGAGGGGCTTTCCTAAACCATCAACAACCAACTCCTATGGTGGTAGACCACCACAAATCATCGAAGGTATGTAAGCGCAACAACGGGTGCTTCTAGAGCGACAAATTGCCAAATGAAGCTCCGGTGAAGCCAAAGTCGACAAAAACCATACAGCAAGGGTCCCTAGGGGATCGGGAAGCTATGGAGACCAACATCAAGAAATTTCATCGCCAAAAAGCACTCCAAAAGTCAGAAAACGGCTCGAAGACTCTGAAGTCCACACAAGGAGTTATTCTCTATCCATTTGACTTTTTTGTTGAAATTAGGCTTAAAAGGGACTCAGGGGGACCAAGGGCAGGCACTAGGAGCACAATCCATGAAAAAATCATCAGGAGACATCCTACGCGTAGGATGTCTCAAGGGTACTTATGGGCACAGACTCCAATATTTTTCATCATACACATTTTCTGTATGACCTTTACATGCTATCCACCAAGTCTCATCACATTTGGATCAAAATTGACCTCATATGCATGAAAAAACGCAAAGTTAAGGCATAGAGGCAATAATGGGCCATAGACCTACCAAAACTTGTCCAAATCATATGAAACTTACATAACACATTCACCAACACATCACCAACCAATCTGTGAGGTCAGAAGCAAAAATTGGTGAAGTAGACATCCTACGCGTAGGATGTCTATTTGACTTTTTTGGCCTGCAAAGGATGTTTGTTCATTCCAGATCCAATCACCTCATCATCAGGAGCTCATATATCAGTTTTGAAGCCATTCTAATCATTTTACCCCCAACACCTTCAAGATACACTTTTGGAGTCCAAAAACACCACACACGCTCTTACAAACATCAATCCTTGTCCAAATCCAAATCCAAGAGCATAGCCATGTTCCATAGGCCAAGGACTACCCACATAACAAATCTCATGTCATTTTGATGAAAAAGACATCCTACGCGTAGGATGTCTCCAGCTTAATTTGGACCTTCTGTGCAAAGACTGATATCATGGGAGCCAATACCATGGTGCAAAGAGCTCATATATCCATTTTCAACCCATTTGAACATCAATTACTACCTCTTATGGACTTTCTACCCAATTTGTGACCTAAAGTCTGAATCAGCCAAAAAATCCACTTTTTGATATCCAAATCCAAATCAAAGCATATAGCCATGCTCCATAAGCCATACACTACCAGCATGTCAAGTATCAACTAATTTTGATGAAAAAAACATTCTACGCGTAGGATGTCTAAATGGAAAATTTTGGCCAGATTTTCACTGTGAGCAAATGCACAGCTTCACAAGTTCCTTTTAAACTTTATTTTCAATTTTCAAGTCATTTGGATCGTTAAAACTCAGTTTCTTAGCTAGTATGGAAAAAACGCTAACTTCGGACTACTGAGTGCAACAGGATCTTTGGCAGCCGCGAAGTCACTGACAAAGAAGAAAAGAATGACCATCAAGGATTACCTAGAAGAAGTGGAGCCCTTCGTCATACCAGAAGGAACACTAAAGCCCACCAGCACATGGATCCAAGAAGATCTGTTAGAGTCCAATGACCTAAAGATCTACCAAGGAGTATTCAAAGACACTGAAGGCAATGTGATCGAGCTACCAATGCTACCGCGAGAACTCAATGAGTTCGTAAGAAGCAAGATGGCCGGGTACTTGGAGAAGATTGATCTCCACAACTACTTTGAAGCAGTACCGGCAGGGGTGGACATAAAGAGAGTCTGGGAATTCGTGACAACCATCAAAGAAGATGGAGTGGCCAAAGTAACAGATCTACAAGGCAGGCCAGAAACAAAAATAATCATCACTGAGCAGGTTATAGCAGATGCACTAAACCTCTCCAACAAGGGAGATAGTGTAACTAAAAGAAGGGATGAGGTCAAGGTGTACAATGAGAAAAAAGGAAACTACACCTTTGAAGATATTGGCAACCCAAGAGTGGCAATCATATGAGCCAGTTGTACAACCAATACTTCCACATGTGTACGAAGAGGCCATAGAAGTACAGAATGCCGTCGGGTGCAATTGCCACGACATTCACTTGGGCAATGACGAAAGGCACCCCAAAGATAATCAATTATGCAGCATATATACATGACAACCTAGTAAAGATGGGTAACAAGAAGCCAACATATATTGTGCCAGGAGAACTAATCACAAAGGTGATTTATGGGACACTGCATGCAAAGAAAGATGGCCTGACCCCCCGTCCCAAAATGACTGGCTGAGGCTAAAAGAAGACAAAGAGGACGAGCCACAAAGAGCACCAAGGGTTGCTACAAGACTGAAAAGACGGCTAGAGCCTGTTCAAGAGGAGCAGCCAGAGCAAAATAAAGGAAAGAAGGAATTTGCCCAAGTGCCTGCAAAAGAAACAAGGTCACAAAAAGCGGCAAGATTAGAGAGGCTGATGGAGAGCTTCACAACAGAGAGAGCCCTTAAAGGTGATCTGAGTGAACTCTGGAAGACTTCTCTAGAAGCTATGTCGGGATCATCCCGAAGAGTGCAAAGGGACAGATTCGAGGATTATATCAAGAATTTTGAGATTCTTGATGCCGCATCAGAGAATATACCACATGTCCGTTTCACAGAGGAGGAAGTGGAGCAAATACGGCAGAAACTGCTAGATGAGCAAGAGAGCCAAGAGAGAGAAAGAAAAACTAAAACAGACAGAGATTTAAAGGGCAAGCCTACATCTCTACCGGCCAGCCCTAAACCCAGCCCACAGCCCTCACCACCGCCCTTACCACCTCCTAGCAGCCCTCCACAAGAAGATAAAGAGGAGGAAGACAAACACAAAGGCCAGGAGGAGCCCAAGAGAGAACAAAGCCAAGAAAGGGAAGAGGTTAAACCCGAGAGTGAGAAAACAAAGCCACACGAAGAATAGAACACATTTTTGGACCTGGTAGCTGCAGGATACACAAAGGAAGAGGCTGCCACGGTCGCATTCGACTTGGCAAGCACAGGGCCTAAAGAACAAATGCAAGGCATCCGATTAATAGAACTAAAAGAAATAGCCACAGATACAATGGACCTGCACCGGCCCTCCAACGACTGGGATGTGGTGATGACGAAGCTAACCGGGTTGAGAGCGCAGTCCATGGCTTCAGAAAGTGAGATGGCAGCTCTCAAGGCCACCGAAATAAAGATAAAGCTGGAAATAGACTCTCTACAAGGACAAAGCTAAAGACAGAAAGAGAGAGAAGCTGAGCTACAGGCGAGCCTAGCAAGGGCATTGCAAAGATGCCAGGCAATGGAGGAAGAAAATCAAGCAGCAGCAAAAAGAATACAAGGAGTTGAAGAAGAATGTCAGCAGCTCAGCAAATCACTGCTAGATGCCGAGAGGGACAGAGATAACCTAACCCTACAGCTGGCGGAAGAGTCTAAAGAAGTTGAAGCCATGAGAAACGCCAAAGAAAAGGCGGAGATAGATCAAGAAGCCATCCAGGAGGAGGTCCTTGAGCTCAAGGACCAACTCAAAGTGAAAGATCAGACCATCCAGAGGCTGCGGTCATCCCTTGCCAGAGTCAGAGCTACTAGCTTGACTCACATCACTACGGAGAGTCAACTCTATGAAGAACAGATGCAAGAACTTCAGAAGGAGATGACTCTAGAGAAAAAGCAAAGATTGATGATGGCAGAAGGGTCTATCGTCATGCAAACAAGAATGGAAGAAGACCAAAAAGCTCTGCAAGAGGAAGTAGAAAGTATAAAAAGAAAGCTCGAGGAGGCGCAGAGGATAAACACCGAATTAAATGACCTCCTTGTGAATATAGGAGAAGAAGCGGAAACAGAAAAATAGAAACTCCTAAGGCAGATAGAGGAGTTGAAAGGACAGCAAGCAGGAGAGCAAGAGGGCACAGGCCCAACAGCCAATGAGGGTATTGATTTAGAAAATGTGGCAGATCCGGTGGACATGCCTATGCAAGAGAAAATTCTAGAAGGATCCTCTCAAGAGCCACAGGACCTAACAAAAGAAGAGGAAGAAAAGTTGTGTAAAGCAATAGAGGTGGAGATCAGAGAGACAACAAAGGAAGCCTTGGAGTGGGAGCAGAGGGTTTTCAAGTCCATGACCATTCAGAAGATCAACGCCAGCAACCTCAGGCGCGAATGGCTTCAACCCTCTCTCCCATATCCATTGCTAAAATATGAAGCAGCCACCATCAACAAGCGGATAAGAGAAGAGCAAACCGTACCACTTTACAACGCAGATACCTCACAACCAGAAGGGGTCAGGCTAATTGTTGACTCTCAGCCAAAATGGAGGAAGGCCTAGCTCACAAAGTACCCATAATACCTAATCCACTTGGTAGAGGCACCGAAAAATATCAGAGACAACCTCAGCTTTTGTCCTCTACCAAGGATCAAGGCGTGGAAAGCCCAAGAAATCTTGCAAAGGAGCCAACCCACTTGACTGAATTACCCTAAGCTGTCGGGCTTGAAGAAAGGTGAGAGAATAAGTGTCCAACATCAAATTATTCACTGGCTCACCTGACCTTACATACATCATGATGAAGAAAATCTGCAAAACACTTTTAGCAGTATTTGAGACTTTCAAGCCAGGCCAAGTGACAGACAGACAGCATCTTTTTCTTCCAGGATACTTACAGATGCGTCTATGATATGTCTGGTCAGCTTTCCAAGGAGGTGATACACACGATGTATCAAAGGATAATGTTTCTACCATCCTATCACCTCCAAACCTTTGAAGAAGCATTCTATACAAGCTTCTTCACAATAAACACAGATATTTTCGGCCCAACAATGATGAACCTGCATGCAAGATACGAATCATTAATCAAGATGCGCGAAACTATACGATGAAGAAGCGGATCAACGGCCATGTCGGGGACGACATGAGCAAGGAGGGAAGGAGTGTTAGAAGCTGGACACACTCCACGAAAACTAACTACTCGGAGGACTATCATTTTTTGTAATTATTCATTTATTGAAGAAACCCGATTTTTCACCTTGTAAATATTGGGACTTACACAAGTTTCCAGATTGTATTCCAGTTTTGATAGATAGATCGAGTAGTTGGTTGATTTTGGAACTCTAGGGTTTGAGAATTGTAAGATATATATACCACTTTTTGACCTTAATGAAAAACCTTTTGTCAGTTTTAAAACAAGTTTTGGAAGTCTGTGAGTGAGCGTATTGTATGCGAGAGAGAGTGTGAGCTTCATCTTGACGCTACGTGTGCACCGGTGATCGGAATTGAGTACGGAGAAGTACAGCATGTTGCCCCCGACGAGAACTACGTGCCGATACCTACATTACGCGTGTACGGTCCGGTTCTGCGAGTTCCTTCTGTGATTGGGTAAGCTTCATCAAGTTTAATAAATGTTCGGCTCTAGAAAACGTTGTAGGAAGTTTCCTCTTATGCACTCTTAAAAGGTGTGACTTAGACAATTGGTAAAGACTTCTGTAGGAATTAGTTAAGAATCAATCGAATGTAAGTTGACACCTTATGCTTGCTTCGGAGTTTCGTCCTTGATTGACATTATATGTTAAGTGAGTTCTCGCTGTGCCGATGTCCGTCGCGACATATCCATCCAACATTAATGTGTCACACTCTTTCACATCTTTTAATGTGAACCATTGTGACCTTCCCACCTTGTTGTTTTAGAAAGACTAAAGTGAAGATGATACTAAGTGAATAATGGAAAGCCACATGGACACATATGAGAAGCCACAAAGCAAAATTGTTGATAGCATAACAAGCAACATGACCTATTATGAACCCTTAAGATGACTATGAATGCCTACAAGATCACAAATGTGGATTACATCACAATCCTTCAATCGTTATGCAAGAAAATGCTCTTGTCCAAGGAGATGTCGCCCTTCCCTATCCCTAGTTTACTACCTCGATTTTTTTATCAAAGCATGCTATGATGTACCCACCTGGAGTGTTAATGGCAAAAACAATACAATATTATTTGAGTACTAGTGAAAGTAAGTTTACCCCATTTCATTTTGAAATAAAAAATCCATGAAAAGCTGAACTACTAAGGATGAAAAGTGAAGGGGGAATTGAAAATCCATGAGAAATGAAGAGACCAAAAGGATTTGAAAAGTCAGAAGCCATTTTAGCTTACCTACATAAGAATGTGTTCTAGAAATCGAATGGGCAATGAAGAGTCTATAGTTTTTTATTTTTTCCTTAAGTCTTTAGCATCAGCATCTAGCTAAAGTATGGTTTGTTTTCAAGTGGAGCCATTAAGTATCACCATGCATACTCTTAAAAAACATCACAAGACATTGTTTCTCAAAAAAGCACACTACAATGAGTTTTTGTAGTAGTGTTACAATTGTAGTAGTCTATCAATACCTAAGCTTTATACAGCTAGTAAACCTAAATTTTGCACAGGTTGTTCTGCCATGTACAAAATTCAAGTCCCTACTTCAAATGGAACAAAGGAAGGATGCAATTGTCAGTCAAGCCAATGCCTGAAAACGGTCACCAAGAAGGCTGCTAAGCCTAAGGGATTCCACAAAAAGGAACTTCCATTTCCTCAAAATAAACCAATGTTCACCCTCGCCTACTTGCCTTCGGCTTGTTGTTGTCCTTTGCAGCATTGCTTGTTGCTGACTTCTGGGCTCCCAAGGGACTCCGCTGCATCGACTTTGCCTTCGTTTGAGACTCTGGTTCACTCACTACCTCTCTTGGGCTCTTCTTCCCCTTCTTGACAAGTTTTTTTCCACTTTTCGTTTTCCCAATTTTCTCCCCTGATTTTCTTTTCTGGCCTCCTTTACATGAAACCACATTCTCTTTGTTTTCGCTTTCGCTGGCTAGTTCAGAAATTCTTACAATGTGCACCTGTGGAGACAAGTGAAGGCAAACTAGCAATCATGACCAAGGTGAATTATATCAAAGCTGTTTTCTTTACATGAAGCATTTATTGGCCATGAACACATTTTAGCTTATACCTCGTGTTAATGCATCAGTGAAAGCATTAACATTAACCTCAGACCTCATTTAATGCATCAGTAAACATCTAGAATGGCCCATCATCAATGCACTCTTTTACCTCAACTCTTAAAGAGGAGCAAGCTCACCTTGAACCTCCGTGCCTGAATCAGCTCAAAGATGAGTGCATCCCCATCTTCTAAATGATGATCCATTGCAAACCCTCGCCAACCTCCACTCAATCCAGTCCTATGTGCAAGATATATTGAGTCCCATTCCCCACCCTTCTCATCTTCAAGGACCACAACTCCATCATTGAGCGGTAAATTCTTCTTGCAGAAATGAAGTGGCAACCCCTGCATAATGTGTAAGAATAAAAGCTCAACTCAGGACATTCTAGGCCAACTTCACTTAAAGAAATACTTGGCATACAGTACTGCAACAACTTAGAATTCAAAAAGCTCTGTATGCAGCCAAAAGCTTCATTTTTCTTCTAGTGCTTAGCTTATCGATGGGAGAGATATTTTCCTAACCAGCCAACAATTCTTCAGGCCTTCTACTAAATGCAAGTGTATTCCAATTGTGATTGATCATTTCACGTTACCTACACAAACTTGAAGAAGATTTCACATTGTTTGGTCAAAATACCACTAGATGCTTAAGCAAGCAAACCTGTTTATCCCCACATAATTAAGTGCACTCAATGTAGCTTTGAAAGTGCCTATCAAGCAGCATTGTCAGTCAATCATCTCCAATTTTCACCCTTTACAATCATTTCAAAGGCATTACTGTCTCAATGTGCAAGAAGGTGTTAACAGGGCCATATCTGCACTATGCTTCCGTCACATATTTCGTGATGTCAGAGTGACTGATGCTTTTCAGAGATTCACCAGCACCATCTCAGACATAGCAATGCAGCATGATGAAAGAAACTTAGCAGAGTGTTTACATGCATATGCGACAAAAAGGAAACGCATATCATGGAAGCATGTTCAAACTGTCAAAGTAAGCTGCCATTATACTTCTTTATCTAAAAAGCTATTACCTCAAAACACAAGCAACAGTAGACTCACCAGCCAAAAGCCACCTGAAACATGGGATACAAGCATCAGCTTCACAAAAGATGGATTGCCATTTTGTAGTTCTTCTTGAAGCTTATTGGCTCTTTCTGCAGCTTTGATCCTTTCTACATCCGAAGCATACCGCATGGGAAGGCCGGCTATGCGTGGACCACTGCAAGAAATACCCATTTGTTAGTTGTGACATAAATTTGAGGCAGCATGCAGTCTTTCAGAAGTAGCAAATCACCTTCTTCTTGGGAGGCGAAAATCAAACGCAGCCTGCAGGAATGATGTCACAAATATTATATCCAGTCACAAGCTTTAAAGCAAAAGGGATTTACACTTATCCTTACATCTGAATAATTGGGGCGTGGTGCATCCATAACCCGAGATGATCTGCGGACTTCGATGGGAAAGTCATCTTTGGGCTCTCGCTGCTTGACAGGTTTACTCTGCAGCATAAACCATGTGCATTTAGTATTTAGAAATTTTATTCCAGAACTATATGGAAATCTTCAAAGTAAATTGAATGAAGACAAAGAAAACCAATCATATTGGACTCTTTTTATAGGGTAATTACATTTGTCTTATGAACAGCCTTCGACAAGCTTTGAGAAAGCTCAGAAATACCAAGCTCCTGAAACAGAAGGATGTGTGATTTTCCAATCCATTAATAAACTATAAGATAGCACATCACAAAGGCCATAGACTTTACTTGCATGCGTTTCTTGTTTTCCTCTAAGCGGTGCTTGCGAATTGATTCATAATCAAGGCTGGCATCATCAGATCCCATCTCTGCAAAAGTAGACAACAGGCTTTAGGGAAGATGAAATGTAAACTGTCCTCATGCCTTACTTCTACATCACAAAACTAAATTTCTCTTTGAAGAAGATCATTTGCAAACAAAGTGCCTAAGAGTAGTAAAATCCAGTGTCTTCCAAGGAAGTCTAGTTTTTTTCCCATCCTTTATACAACCATATGCTTGCATATCGAACACCTATGCTCTCTTTATGGTGACAAATGTACACCACTATGTCTTTTGGGAGGAGCTCTTTCAAAATAAGATGAGTAACACCTTTATTGTTTTATACTTTTCACAGACATAATACTTTGAGAGCTAAGAAGGAAAATATCATGAATATCAATGAAAAGACCAGTAATTTACTAATGAGCACAGAAAGGAAAACATCTACATCCTCCGTACCCTATTGGCCCCAGGGGCAAAGTGGCCTTTGAAAGTCATGACACTCTATGGAGCATTATCTGAGAACCTACCTGTGATACACTTACATTATTACTCTCTACTTTAATTTGTATTGCACTGTAGATGCCTGAGGTAACTTCGAAGTCCTTGTGTTGTACCCTCCTTCCACCACCATCCATTTTTAGACTTGGGATTGGTTTCTGGTTGACTTGAAGATGTCTTATGTGTACAAATAAAGTTCCTATGTATACAGACAGTATATAATGGCCAAACACATTCTGCATGTACATCAAAGCAGAGGTTTTTGGGAAGCCACTGCAAGGTTCTGTATCAAGAGCTAGATAACATCAAGAACCCTTTTAAAAACCCACCTGAATTTTAGGTCAATGTGAGCTGCCTGTGGTCGCAACCACTAAGCCAGTGTAGGGTATGGGACCTTGCAAACACTAACCTTTTCAAGCGCTACGCACATGAGGCCTACAATTACCCGCAGCGGCAAGACCATCTGAAGTGGCGAGAATCTTTCAGCCGCTGCATCCAAGCCTTGAAAGTAGGACTTGCGACACAGTTGGACGCTGCAGCTAGCTTCGAAAGCAAGGGGGAGAGAGCGATTTCTGTCGCTCAAGCTTTGTTGTGTGCGCGAAGAAGGCTGGGCGGCAACTCGCTTAATTTGCGGATGCGCAGAACTTCATGTAGAGAAGCCCTCAAGTGCGCAGCCTTTCAGCAAAACAGAGCTACTTCACATGAGACCTATAGTCTGTTCAGAAATATGAGGAAGGAATTTGCTGCAAAACTGATGGGAACCTCCCTCCCTCCCTCTCTCCCTCTCTCTCTCTGCCTCTGCTCACGCTGAAAAAGTGGTACCTGGTTTGGCGAATAGGAGTGGCGATGAAGCAGAAATGGGGGAAGGCACCTGCGTCTCCAGCAGATTTGCAACGGCTCACTGCCCTTTTGAAGTTTGAAATATAGGCGCGAATCAAAATGCATTTAAATACTTGGGGATGCTTTGTTATTATAAAAGATAAAAGATAAAAGAAGTCTATAAGATAGCAAGATAGGTAGTGTGTGTGTTTTTTTTTTGTGTGTGTGTGTGTGTGTGTGGGGGGGGGGGGGGGGGGGGGGGGCGCGCGCGGGAGTTACTAACTTACTGGTGCTTTGTTATTATAAAGAACAAGCCCGCGCGACTTGCCTATGGCAGGTCTCACTCGCTCTTATCAACAGTTTTGAATGGTCAATCCTATATGGATTCTCAAGCTCACTCATGTGCCTACATAGAAACACTCACACTATAGCTCTCTCATTTCTCCTACGACGTTAAAATTCTCTTCTTCTTCTTCTTCTTCTATTTTGAGTTTCGAATGTCTTTGTGCATCTATGTCTGCATCTAAGTATGTATATATTTGTGTCCATGATTAGATGTGTGTGTGTGTGTGTGTGTGTGTGTGTGTGTGTGTGGATTATCATTCTTTTGAAAGTCTTGTCCATAGTTCCATAGTTAAATATGGCCAATGCGCAAACATTGCCAATTCAGTTTTTGTAACTCTTGAGACAACTATCAACCTTGTGTGCTGCAAGGCTTGCTGCATATGACAACTCACTCACATTTGCGCTCTATCAAGTCTACCTACTTAGTGATTCAACCCACCATTACTACAACATGACACTATTGCTAGTCTTACAAAAAAAAAGCTTTGCAAACGCAAACAAAGGCTAGAAGCCTTTGTGGCCCAAAGAAAAATTGTTTAGGACTACTAGTAGTAAAACGGCGCCGCCTTCGGCGGCAACACCTCAAGCGGTTCTAATGTGGCCCTCACTGCCATCGACATCTTGTGTAATGCCACATGCCTTCAAGGTGCAAGTGTACGTGACTGCATTTGGAGCGGTGCCCTCTCTTTGCCTTCAAGATGCAAGCATATGCGATTGCATCTGGAGAGACACGCTCACTTTGCTTCCACCAAAAACAACCCAGAGCTTCTTCGCCCTGCCCAAGTTGGGCATATCCCGCAATATGCATTCCAAGAGAGGACATCTCTCTCTCTCTCTCTCTCTCTCTCTCTCTCTCTCTCTCTCTCTCTCTCTCTCTCTCTCTCTCTCTCTCTCTCTCTCTCTCTCTCTCTCTCAAATATGGCATGACAGACACACGCAAGGTTCATGTTCTCGGTCTCTGAGAACATGAACCTTGCATGTGTCTGTCATGCCATATTTGAGAGAGAGAGAGATGCTCTCAAGAAAAGATCAATTGTTCACAGGCCGGGATAGAGAGAGACAATGAGAGGGAGGGAGAGAGAGTCACACGCAAGAAAAGCTCGGATTTTCATAGGCCTCCTCATGTAATCCAAAATTTGTTCTCTCTCTCCTCCTTAGGTCTTTTTGAGAGAGAGAGAGAGAGAGAGTTGCTCGCAAGAAAAGCTTGATGTTCAAAGGCCTCAGTGTGTCATTCCAAGTTTATTCGTTGCTTTGCCAATGGGCACATGGGCTGGCAAAGTTGGCTATGATCAGACTTGTTCAGGTTGCACCTTACATGTGGATGAGACTATTAGCCATGGGCTGGTAATGTTGGCTATGATCAGACTTGTTCACGCTACACCTTACCTGTGGATGAGACTATTAGCCGCTCCCTTTGGGTTTGTCCATATATGCATATGGTCATCATGCAATTCATGCCCTACTATGTTAAGTAGGCCTTTGCACATATTATGTCTCGAGGTTTGGTTTGCTAGTTATTATAGTTTTTGGGTTCTCACCTTGGGAAGGAGAGACCCTTAGACACACGCACACTCTTTGACACTTCCTACAGATTTGGATTTTACTATTGGTAAGGTCACCTCCAAACTTGTTCATGCTATGCCTTGCATGTGGATGAAACTATTAGCCATTGCCTTTGGGTTTGCCCATATGTGCATGTGGTCATCATGCAGTTTATGCCCTACTATGTTAGGTAGGCATTTGCACATATTATACCTCTCGAAGTTTGATTTCCCAGCTATTACAATTGTTGGTTTCTCACCTTGGGAAGGAGAGGACCTTGTTTTCTTTTACCATTCCTACAGATTGGGATTTTACTATTGGTGAGCTGCACCATGTTATTGAAATCTCTCTCTCTCTCTCTCTCTCTCTCTCTCTCTCTCTCTCTCTCTCTCTCTCTCCCCCCCCCCCCCCCAGCCAAAAACGCAGCCGTTTTGCTGCATTTTTTGACCTAGTAGATAGCAGTTCACTCTTTTGATCATAACTTCTTCATCCGAACTCCGATTTGGGTGATCTATAGCCTCAATCAAAGAGCATGAAGTCCTCTGCACGAAGCCCTTCGTCCTCTGCACGAAGCCCTCTACGCATTGATGTAAAGACTAAAAATTTCAGACTTATGGAAGGCGTTTTTGTAGCAGCATTTCTGAAGTTAACAGGTTCAGGAAAATTGACTCTCATCTCTTATTTTACATACAATGTCTTCCGGCATCACACTATTAAGCAACAAAATATACATCGCAAGGCATATGAAGAAAAGAATAAGAAAAACAAGGAGATCTCTCATGAAGAAAATGTGCCCAAGGAGGAGGCAAGTCCCTCGAGCAAATAGGGATGGGTGACCTATGAGACTGAGTTACAATTGAAAATATGCTTCTGGAATTGTCATGGATACCCATGGAATGCAGGGGTTGGCATTGATGAACTAACAAGCAAAGCCGATGTTGTACTTCTTGTTAAAACTTAGGAGCTTGATACAGAAAGGATTAATGGCTTGGAGGATTACAATGTACATTCATTGATGTGGTCAAAGAATCTCAAGCAACGTAGAGGACAAGGAGGGGTAGCATGTATGGTTAAGAAAGGATTAGAAGATTTTGTATCAGTTGTGAAAGATGACAAGTACAAACGTTATGTATGGCTAAAAATTATGACACCAAATGAGCACTCATTTGTGTAGCCTGTTGCTACATTCCTCATCATGATTCCCCCTTTTATGCTTGCATGAATAGAAATCAGCTAGTTTTTTATTTAGAAGAGGACATTGCTTATTTCAAAGGTGAAGGTGATGTTATTGTATTTGGGGATATGAATGCTTGCACAAAAACATTGCAACATGATACTCAACAATTTGATATGCCATACATTTCAAGGGAGTTGGAGGAAGTTCACTTGTATGATCATACTTCAATGGATGAGAAAGAGCCGGATCACTATGGAAAGTTACTTTTACACATGTGTAATAGCACGGGTATCCTCATTGCCAATGGTGTATCTTTGTGGAGTGGAACCAATGGATTTACATGTAGGAGACATAATGGGGACTGTGAGGCCGGCGGGTAGACAGCAGACATGCGAATAACCTCCCAACCATCCTATATATAGGCCCTGGCCCTCTTCCATATATAGACCCCTTTACTGCATGTGTGTCTGGCACATTGCCTGGGCCGTGCCCGTCTAGTCCTACCCTTGGCATGACATTACTCCCCCCTTGGAGAAGCGTTTTCGTCCTCAAAAACACAAGTGGTGGTATCTTCATAAGAACACGAATGTTTTCCACTGTGGCATCCCTCATGGATCCAACGGTTCGTTGATACGGAACCCGGTTCATTGGGAGGTTCAATGAAATCAAGAGTAACATCTTGATTTTCTACATTCTTGTCCCTGTGCAACCGTCTTGGTTAACCGACTCATAATCAAAAGAGCGTGAAGGCTCCATTTAGAACTCACTTGAGAATGCTAAACGAGTTATTACAACTAAGAGGTGTTTAAATGCATACCCAGGTTTCAGACTTTCTGAAGGTACTGGAATGTGCAATATAACCTCGGCTCATCTTTCCATGAAAGTACTATGCTGACATACTCATCAGCAGCAACAAAGTCCTTGACTTGCGGTGGTTTCTTGCCAATAGTCAACCTCATCCAAACTTATGATTAAGGTTGATAACTTGAGAATAACAGGCAGAGACTAGAACTAAGACTAGAACTAGCCGTAACATGCCTTTCATCATATGAAGCAAACTCCAAACCAGAAAGGTAACGGATCTATTTGTTTCACTTCTTGCTAACGTATGCACTTAGCATATCCCTTAGCGTGCTTTACTAACGTATGCACTTTGCATATCCTTTAGTACTAAATATAATGCTTGTAAGTTGCCCATCCTACGCGGGATGAATAGCAACAGTAAGAGTGAGGTGCTTTCCCCCAACCACTTACAGACAGTCGCCCACGACTGACGACAAACTATGACTCAATCATTGAGGATCCAGCCATATACTCGATATGGAATGGAGACAACCAACTAGGTTGAAAGCAGATTGGAGTTTCAAGCAGCCAATCATGAACACCCATACTCAGCCATCACCTTGTATGGCAGGGTGTAAACTCATACTAAATCTGCAAGAGAGATTGCACTGGCAGTGCAAAAAATTGCAGAAACAATAATGTCCATGAATTTGCATGCCACTCCGAATAAATTTGAGTTAAACACTAGGGCCCATAACACCTAGTGTGCATGCATTTAACACAAACATATCCGAACTGCAATTCCATGACAAGACTTTCCACGGTACGTACGTGAAAGTCTTGCAACAAATTTGGACCATAATAGAATGTGACAACCCGAGCACACCTAGGTACCAACCATGAGACATTCTCATGAATAGAGCATATTTTGCAACAAAAGTTGGACCATGATAGAATGTGACAACCCAGTCACACCTAGGTACCAACCATGAGACATTCTCATGTACATAGCATACTTAGCTATATGTAGAAACGACCCTCCGTTAAGGGTTTCACAGCATTTGTAATCGTAACAAGTTTGTACTTAGTACCCGACAATTTCTGGCCACTGAAATTGCTCCTGATACTGTGTGCTTAAAATGGTCGAACCAATGGATGCGACCAGCACCTAGGGACTTCGTCGCGACACATTGGTAAAAAGTTGGCGCCAGTGTCAATCCAAGAGACTCATATTCTCCACATGTGGAATATGTCTCAAACAAGGATATCAAGAAAAGCGACATCCATCAAGTACGAGCTGGTACTTGTGTGTGGAGGTAACTGCAAACACTCCGCGACAAGAGTGAGAGGGACCCTCATTATCATGCTCCACACCGGCTAAACTGAACTCCTTGAGTTCCTAGGCCATGTTGTATCCCATGTGACAACATGTGCCAAATCGAACCCTACAACTAGGTTCGTAACAGCATAAGGTATAGTGGACGCTACGGTCCAAAATACTCTGTTCCAACATGCCCTTGGCATGGCTTTGAAACATTCAAGCGTATTTATACGACTTGCACTGGAAACCGTGGGTGTTGCCTGCGCAATCCAACCCCTTTGGTTAACATCTATGTAGTCAAACCCCTTGGGAAGACCCTCTGTAGAAACTGCTAAACTAGCAGGCAACGGTAACCAACATAGTTATACTTCCTTGTAGAGATCAGCTGCTGTGAGTTGAAGATTTATCAAAGACTCAACTTGAGTGTCGCACTAAAAACATGTAGTGCAAAAATGACACTGTAAACATCCTGAATGACAAGACCCTTGCTTGTCCCTTAACTTCGATGTATACTTCCTTGGGTAGATTTGTTCACTCTTGAAAACAATCACCCAAAGAATGCCAATAGTTGGGTCTTACCCTTGGATTGACAATGGCTCTTAGCCTGTGTGGCTCATAGACCTTGTGCAAATTAGTGTTCGACGAACCGATGAAGACTAATTTGAGTAGCATCTTAGCCACGTGCTAGCTGAGAGTTAGAGCACCTTGGCTCAGGCTGACTCACGAGCAAAACTCGTATCAAAAGCTTCTTGGAAGATTTTCATTATTCCCTTAAAGAGAGAGAACGAGAGAGAAGAACAGCATGTTGGGCTGCGGAACTTTCCTTGAACGACTATGACGTGTATAGTTGATTGACATGCTCGTGTGCATCTTATGCCTAATGTGCAACATATCCTATAAGCATGCATAAGTTTCTGTTAACTCTCTCATTGAGAGAGGTAACAGAAAAACACAACCACATCTTGATCTACCTGCCTTGCAGGGTCGTGATTGTATGAAAATGACTTAGCATTGGCACTTTTCCTGTGAAATAAGTCCTAGATTTAGGTTCCTTTTAGTGTTGCTGTGTGTTGATAGCAACCAACCATCAAGTTCAACAATCCATCACGTAGGCTGTCCTTGATAGAGTTGCGAGTGTGATAGCGGAAGCATAATGCATAAAGTGGTGGAATCCATGCCACCTGTTTAGCATGCCTTGCATGCAAAAACGTTAGCCCTTGGCTACTATAATGGTCTCAAGCGTGAGAACCAAAACCATAAGTGCCTTGCACATAATAAATTGGTAGCGATTCTATGAGCTGACATTCCCTATTTTGCCAGTTCCCCAAACTTGTGTGCCAAAGCCCTTGATTCCAAATTAATGGCAGTATCTCAGCACAAGGGAGAAGCCGTGCTTCATGTAAAATTGCCAAAGCACTTTGCTTTGCACAATGACAGTAATTGCCAAGTAAAGTGTAAACATGGAGAAAAAAAAAAAACAAGAAAAACTTAAACTTGGCTAACCTGGTAGTTGTTGCTGCAACCAGTTGTCATGAAATTCCAAAGGAAAAGCTCGCGTAAAGGTGGCTCATAGCCAAATCTGCCGTGCGAGAGAGACTTGTCACATATGTATATTCACCCTCTTGTATCATATACATCCGTCGTATACGGAATGAAAGAATCTGCAAACATTTTGCCAAATCCATCCCAAGTTTGTATGCTCATAGAATGTGCCAAACGTGGGGAGTCTCAATGCAAGATGCATAAATTGAAGCCTTGCTTCATGGAACTACATCTGGCCTCATTGCCTACAAATGCGATGGACAGCAGATGCCATAGCAAAGAGAATCAACCTTGTCGATCATGTACAAAAAATTGACCTTGTCAAAATTTCATAGGGAAACAGCCTTGCCAAATTTTGCTACTGATTGAGAATCATAACATTTCCCGATAGTGAGAAAGATAGCATCTACAGTTGAGCTATCACATGTCAGCGATTGCCCAATACTGCTTGTTCAAAGCAACCTTTGCTTGACGAAATTGCATATGGTGGTCAACATTGCATTCAGCTCCTAGTTGTGGATGTCAATGTTTCTATATTGCCTGCTTCTTAGCAAGCTGCAATGGCTTGGAAATGAGTATGCATCCAATTCATGGAGCTGTGCTCCCAGAAATCTTGCTTTCCTTTGCCTCGATGTAGCACAACGAGGAGAGATCAAAATTGAACAACCGACGTAAGACACAAACCGGTTTATTGGAGTGTCGCTCTAGGGAGCCTTGCCCTTGGAAAGTATCTGATGGTAAACAGTTACTTGAAATTATACTGACTGGTCGGCCTTGCCGAATACCGTAATTGAATATGTCACAGGCCATGCCTGAGTTACCTTTGTATCAACAATTACCCGCCAACTCGCGTGTGGTGTCGAGGGATTGTATACTCAAGCCGTGCTTGATGTTGATCCATCAACCAAACAATGGTTCTTTGCAAACAAAGCAGTAAAAAAAAGTGAATGCTTACGGAATTCGCACAAGCCGTGCTTGTGCCTGCATGCAAGAGTTACATAGCATGTGTGAAAAATTTGTCAAACGAAAACAAAATCAATTGCATACCTCATTAATCACCCGAATCGACATCCCATGGTGTCGATATCTTGCATGGTGCATGACCATGCAAGCCAAACATGTCGTAGCCGTACTGATTTGTTGCATTTGCATCAGAATTTCTGAGTTCATGTTCTTGGGGGCTTTAGAAGAAAAACTGGAGGCCGTGATCGTGATGGCCCAGTTCTTGCCGATTGCCGTGCAAAGCGACTGTAGCCTTGAAATTCAAGATATGCAGTATTTCATATTTTCTACATAGTTCTTGTGCAGCAAATTTCGGTCGATCTTCCCTTGTTGCTGAGATTGTACTTGAATCTCATTGCCGTCCGGAGCCATGGCTCCCATGCATCTCGTGGCGCTTGGCCCTTGGCCTGATCCTAGGGTTGCCCCTTGGGCACCCTTGGTTGGGCGCCTAAGGGCGGCCATGCACCATGAAAAACTTAAAAAAATAAAACACCTCTAGTTCCAGGCATGGCGGCGACAGCGCTGGGGAAGAAGAAGCTATAACGAGGGTAGGGTTGCTCGCCTCGCGCCTTGTCCATGATGAGATCTAATCCTCTACCTACTGTGCACCCCATGATGGCCGCCATGCTCGATTCTGCGCAGGTCGGCAAAATCCCTTGGGTGTTGTTAAGGGTTTATTCCCGCGGGCCGCCATGTCTCCTGCTTGAGGCCGATTCCCCTGCTTCGACTTCATGCAAGGGCTTCTCCAAGATTCTTTTACCCAATCCTTCTCCTCCATGAAGAACGAGAGAGAGAGAGAGAGAGAGAGAGAGAGAGAGAGAGAGAGAGAGAACGCCATGCTTCCCTCCTCCATAGCTCCCTGCTGCCTCCTCCTCTCCACCTTGCTCTGATACCAATGTGAGGGCGGCGGGTAGACAGACATGCGAATAACCTCCCAACCATCCTATATATAGGCCCCTGGCCCTCTTCCATATATAGACCCCTTTACTGCATGTGTGTCTGGCACATTGCCCAGGCCGTGCCCGTCTAGTCCTACCCTTGGCATGACAGGGACAATGTGATTTACTATATGCTACTCTCTGAATCCATCATGTATCGCATAAAGAGCTTTATGTTTGGCCAATGGACCCCGAAATCCAACCATCACACCTTATGTATTGACCTTTCATGTGGAGAAGCAATTAAGCATGATAAATCAGCCAAAGGAAAGAGAAATCATCACTATGTATGGATTTCAAACGGGCAATAATGTACATTGAAATGGTTGAGCAAAAATTATGGATGACAAAGCTTCAATATGATGCACCATTGGAAACCAAATGGGAAGCTTTCAAGAAAGTTATTTGTTCTTGTGCCGAAGAATGCTTTGCCATAAAGCATCTCCATGGTATCAACAAAGATAGATCACGCAAAAGGTGGTTTGATAAAGAATGTCAAGATGCTCGAAAGTCCTTGATAAAGCTTGATGCAACTATGGACAAAGAGAACTATCAAAGTCATTTGCATACATACAAGGCATTGATTCAAAAGAAGAGGAGAAGATGGGAAGTAGCATCAAATTTTTCAAGTCCAAGAAAAGGCACATGCATGTGGAAGATTTTGAAGAAACTTGAGGGGCCAGCAGGTTGAGAATTTTGTTAACATGATTTTTGTGCATATGTACACACATTGTAGGCAATTATATGAACAAACAAATGTTGAAAAAATGCTATTCTATGGTTCACTCCCATGTATGCCCTCTTCTTTTACTATTGAGGATGTATGCGGTGGGATTGAAAAGTTGGCCACTCGCAAAGCAGGAGATCTTCAAGGTATCAAGCCGGAGATGATCAAATGGACGAGAGATTTTACCCATGAGTGGATGTGTGATATATTCAACCTTGCACTTCAACATGGTATGCCTTATGATTGGAGTACTAATTGGGTTAAGCCTTTGCATATAGGAGGGGATGTAAAGTACTAACTGGGTTAGGCCTTTGCATATAGGAGGGGGAATGTAAACAACTACCGGACTATAATGATTAGGTCTCTTATGAAAAAGTTGTTTGGGTGTATAATGGAGATGAAATTGAGTGATTGGGCTGAAGAGAATGACAAGCGTGCAAAGGGACAAGCGGGTTTTTGTCGATGCCATAGCACCATTGATCATCTTGTCACTCTTCGTGTTCTCATGGAGGAAAGTCGGTTGAAAGGCAAGCGATTGTATTGTTGTTTTGTGGACTTTAAGACAGCCTTTGATCTGATTCCATGTAACAATTTGTGGAGAAGGATGGAAGAGCTCCAAGTGTCAAGTGAGTTTATGCTTGTGGTTTCTCGAATCTATGAGAAGGTGATTTGTCAATTGTAATTGTCTACTCATTGATTTACTACCATGGCAGGTGTCTCTTTTCCCACATTCAATGGCAAGAAGGGAGAAGACATTACCACTGATTTTTTGGATAACTTTGACATCGCTTGTGTGGTTTCCAACAAGGATGATGATGCCTCACGGCTACGAATCTTTCCTCTACTGATGAAAGTAGAGGCCAAGTCTTGGTACAATGATTTGTCCCAAGCTACCAAGGATGCATGGGACCTACTACGTGCTACATTTGTGAAGAGGTTTGGTGGAGGCACAACCTCAGAAAAGTTATGGCAGCTGCTGACAAAGTTAAAGCAGGGAGTCTGCTAGAGTATGCCTCTTACAGATCCAAGTTTGTGGATTTGTGGGAGTGATGGGTTGCCTCACTACAGGAAGGTGAAGGAGCGCCTAATTTCTTGAAGAAGGACCGTTTCATTGCTGGCATTTGGTCACCACTTAAGGAGAAGGTGAAGGGGAGATTCCCTGTAACATATGAGTTGCAAGTGAAAATAGCCCGCCTTAAAGACAAGAAGTTGCACATACAAGCAAGAGTAAACAAGTCAAAGGATTCAAGCTAAGTCTGACTAACCCTAGTGACTGCAACAGCTGCTTAGAGAACCCAACCACACGAGGGATCAGAAGAACAACAAGACCTGTTGAGTCGCATCACTACTCATCTTGAGAATCTATCTGTGCATTTGGTGCAACAAGGGCATGCACACAATAGAAATCAAGAGCAAGGGAGAGGACAATGAAGGCAAAACCAAGAGTACCATTGCTACAATTGTGGGGAGGATGGCCATGGCATGTATTACTGCCCACACTCAAGGAGACAGAATTTCAATAGAGGAGCCATACACCAGGTTTCACCACCGAGAGCAAGACCACCATCATCGAGAGCACCACAACAAGCACTACCCGTGCCAATCCTACAACCACCCATTCAACCACATCCACCATCACCACCACAACCTCTCATTCCACCCTTCCCCCACCACCAGTTGGCATCAGAGTATCATCAATCTTGAAGGTAAGGGAAAGGAGAAAGTGGAGGAGGATATCAAGGGAGTGGCAAAAGGTAAGACCAATTTTAAAGGAGTAGATGCCATGGGGGTAAAGCGTGCTAGGCATGGTGAATCTTCCCAAAATAAAGAAAATATGAAAACTAAAGGGAAATCTAGCAAAAATCCATCCAAGTCCCGATGTAAAATTGACATTGTAGATTTCTCTTTGGGTGAATGCCCTAAACCATATGATTCGGTTCAAGATGTTTCTGTGCAGGGCCCAAAAATCACATGGCCCCAGTGACTCCACCTAGCACCTAGGTTGAGGAGACAATGGACAAAGATGGTTAACACGAGACGATCGAAGCCAAAGATAGCTAGGGCTATCTCTGGGAGGAATCTAGATGACATACTACCAGTTATGGATGCTCATGTCAAAGGGCAACACATCTCCAATATCTACATCGATGGTGGCGTAGAAATATGCATCATGAGTGAAAAAATGATGCATTGTTTGGCTTTAGAGGTGAGTAGGCCGGCACCATGCCAAGCCAAAATGGAAAATAATGTAAAAGTTCAATGTGTTGGTGTTATAAATGCAGCTAGGATAAAGGTGTTCAACATCGAGGTAGATGTGGACATCTTTGTCATGCCCCACAAAGGGGAGGGCTATCCAATCATTCTAGGGAGGCCTTGGCTTATGGCTATGAGAGCTAAGCAGGACTGGGACACCGACATAATCCAGTTGGAGGATGCCCAAGGGAAGCCAATACTTTACGACACGAAGACAGGTCAGCAACCCGACATGGATCTAGAAACATCTATGGATGAGTTTTCTAGTAGTGACTCTTCAACGACTGCAAAGGAGGAGTCAACAGTGAGTGAAGAAAGTGACAGTATCATTGAGGTGATGGGGGTCATTCTCAAGGACCCTAAAAGGATGGAGCAACCTGATGCATCATCATCAAACCAAGGGGAGACCCCAGGTACACAACCTTTGGTAGAATCAAGTAAGCTACATTGAATGCTCTCTAGTGAGTTATGCAGGAGGGAGTGTGAAGATTATATTTTGATGCTAAGTAATTTTACCACATTGTTCGTTGATGAATATAATAAAATCACTGGCATCACAATAGTTCAACATCACATTAAGGTCGAGGAGGGAAGTAAACCTGTAGTGTAGAAGCTTAGGTCGCTAGGAGTAATTCAACAAGACGCTTTGCTCAAAGAGGTAAGGAAACTCCTAGAAGCAGGTTTCATCTATCCTGTTGAAGACTCAGAGTGGGTTTCTCTAGTGGTAGTCACACCAAAGAAGAATGGTAAGTGGAGGGTTTGTGTTGATTACAAGCCCCTTAATGCAGCCACAAAGAGGGACCATTTTCCTCTTCCCTTTCAAGATGAAATTCTCAATGACGTAGTAGGACATGAGTGCTACACGATATGCGATGGCTACTCAGGCTACTTCCAAATTAGCATCACTGAAGAAGATCAAAAGAAGAAACCTTCCTCACACCATGGGGATGTTTTTCTCACAGAGTTATGCCTTTTGGTCTCACCAATGCTCCAACCACTTTTCAACACTATGTGACATTTGTTTTTTAGCCATTCTTTGGAAAATCAATCCATGTTTTTATTGATGACTTTTGTATCTATAGCTCCCACTCGAAAGTTTATGAAGGTCTAGCTAGGCTGCAAGCTTAGGGTGGCCAACTCAATGTGGAGAAATGCCACATTGGTGAAAACAAAGTTACTCTTCTTGTCCAAGTGATCTTTTCCAAGGGCATTGAAGCTTACCCAAGCAAGGTTCAAGCCTTGGTGGATTTGACCTCTCCCACCACAACAATGCAGTTGGTCTCTTTTCTTCAATGGGTGAAATATTTGAGTAGGTTCATTCACCTTCTCTCCCAAGTTGTTCTCCCTTTACAACAAGTTACCCATCAAGATATCTTCACTTGGAGTGAAGAAAATGAACGACAGTTCAATGATGTAAAACAAATTCTAGCCTCACTTCCCACCATTGCACCTCCAAAGTGGGACGAGCCTTTTTATGTAAATCCTAGTGTGGCCGGCAATGACTCACTTGGGCGGTATTGATGCAAAAGTATCCTCAAACTTCTTTCATGCATACTATCTACATCTCTAGCTCCATGATGACTCCATTAGAAAAGGGATACACGGCAGTGGAGCACATGGTGCTTGTCTTAACATTTGCTACCACCAAATTTCGCTCTTATTTATTGTCTAGACCATTCATAATCTTAACAACGGAAGAAGTGTTTCCTTATGTAATGCAGCACATGGATGTTTCTTCTAGGATTTCCAAATGTCTCACAAGGTTGCAAGAGTTTGACTACACACTGCAAGTGGAGAGCTCCACAAGAGCTAGTCTAGGAGGCATTCTCACTCATCACCACTATGAAAAGAAGCTGAAGATCAAGACAAGTGACAAAGAAGTAAAGCCTGTGTTGGAAGTCTAAGATAGAGAGGGCTCACTCTCTTCTCTTTGATGGAGCCTATAAGAGGAAAGTGGACAAAAGCTATAGCGGGCATTGTCATCTTCAACAAACAAAGGGAAAAGGTATTCTCCATTGGGCATCTCTTGGATTCCCACTCCAATAATGAGGCAGAATATGCAGCCTTAACTCTTGGGTTAGAGCGGTGTGTGACACAAGGTATTCAACGGTTAAATTTATTTGGTGATGCCATGCTTTTAATAAAACAAATACAAGGAACTTGGGCTTGTAGAAATCATAGCTTGCTAGGCCATTTGTGCAAAGTTAAGGAACTTTTAGGGAAGTTTAAAGTTGTACAATTACATCATGTCCCTCAAGCAGAAAATCAAGAAACAGATGCTCTAGCTATAGAGAAGCTACAAGATGTTCTAGTGGTGGTGCTATCAAGTTGAAGCTGCCTTTCTTCCAAGGTAGTGATGCTATGCCTGACATCATGAGTTTCTTGGACACAAGAGAGTGTCCTAAAGATCTTACTAAGGGCCAAAAGCAGTGGCTTGTATGCAAGGCAAAAAAATACCGCCTTATCAATGATGACCTCTACTGCAAGGGTAAGGATCAAATTCTTAGGCATGTACCTCTCTCTAGAGAAATCACATAAATAATTTCAAGTTTCCATGATGGTGTGAGGAGGGCACTTTGCACTTGACATCACCAGTAGGAAGGTTCTACAAGCTGGGTTTTTGTGGCCTAGTTTATAGAGAGATGTGCATCACTGGTGCAAAACATGCAAAGAGTGTCAGAGGGCTGGTGATAGGAGGCTCACATATGAGCCACAGACTCCTATAATCTCATATGGACCATTTAAGAAATGGGGAATTGATGCCATTAGGACTTTTCCAAGAATCCAATAAGGTAAATTGTATATCATCATGGGTGTGGCATGACCAGGTGGACTGAAGCAGTTGCTACCACCCGAATTACAGCTAAGGAAGTGGCTAAGTTTGTATTTGAAAACATTTGTTGCCATTTTGGTACTCCTCTTGAACTAATTTTTGACAAGGGACCAGGTTTTAGAGGAGACTTGATAAGAGAACTAATGGAGAAGTTGGGTATCTCACGACGACACTCAACTCCCTACTACCCACAATGCAATGGTTTGGTGGAAAAGGTAAATGGTATGATTTGCAAGATCATCACTAAACATGTAAACAATCACAAAAGTGATTGGGACAAGCATCTTATGGCTGCACTTTGGGCTTATTGCACTTCATTTCGCACATCCCTTGGGTTCACACCATATCACTTGGTGTATGATAAGGAGGCCATTTTACCCATTGAAGTACAATTGGCTAGTCTCAGGGTGCTAGCTGGGCAGATGGAATGCCCTAATGCTCATTGTCCACAACCACATTCTTGATCTAGAGAGGATTCAACTAGACAGATAAGATGCTATCAACTATTTTGCAACACAGGTAGAGCAACATCGACTTACCTTCAACAAGGTACTTAGGGCAAAAGGTCTCAAGAAAGGTATGTAGGTCCTAAGATATGATAACATGTTTGACACTAGGAAGGATAAATTTTTTCACCCAAATGGGAGGGGCCATTTGTCATTAGAAAGTGTTACAATAATGGCAGTTACCGATTGATGGATGTAGATGGTAGGCTCCACAAAACACGTGTCAATGGATGGATGTTAAAGCATTACTTTTTGAGGTTTGATCAAGCACCTTTGATGGAAATCCCTGAGGAGGGAGACTCCTCCACCTCAACTGAAGAAGAATCAAGTACAGAGCTAGAGACATAAATGCCTTCTAGATTTAGGGGGAGGGCTAATGAAAGCTGCTTTTTAAATTTTTACTACACCTCTCTCTTGGTATGCACTTGGTGGCAAGGCTTCAAGGACCCTAAGAGGAGCAAGGACCTAATGCATGAAAAAAAATAAAAATCTATGTATTTATTTTGTACATAGTTATGTTTTTAACACATTTGGATCTCAAAAATAAGGAGAGGTAGGAACAAATCCTATGAAAAGAAAAAAAACACTAGATGTTGATTCTACCCGAAGGTCACTATAGGTGAAGAGTAAAAGTCAATAGTGAAAGGGAGGAGAATTGTATGCATTATTGAGTTGGAGTCAACAAAATATTATCAAATTCAAGCATAATTCACTTGTGGACACAAGGCTTGCACATGAAGTCAAGAGAGGACCAACTGGAAGAATTTTGGGAGGGAAAAGACGGACACATATTTTTGTGGGAATTTTCTCTTTTTTTTCCATTCCGAATTGGAAAAAGTTTTCAACAGCAAAGTTGTAGACGTTGAGCTGATCTTTTAGCCTCTGTTTTTTAATAATTTTTGGAGCTACTGTTTGGGAGATATGGCCAAAATGGTGGAGCCTATCTGTCCACTTAGGAAGATGTCATGGTTATCCAACTCCACAGAGACACTGTTTCTTATAGATTTCTCTTCATTATTGCTGTATTTTCTCTTATTTTGTCAAGATTATCTCAAATATTATAAGGAAGCTCTTGCACTCAAATCATGGAAGGTGGCATGGAGACAAAGCTCGACATGATGAAGGCGATTAGGAGGAAATTGGTCAATAAGCAGGGCACACGGAGCTCTCTCATTGGGGGAATGCCTCTAGTTGAGTTTACTTTGTGATAACTCCTCTTGCTCATAATCCCTTTTCTAATCACTCTCTTGGCCTATAAAAGGAGGCCTCCTCTTTTGTAAACACTACACACACACACACACACACTATATCCCATACACACGTACCCACACACCTACACATACACACCCTTGTGCTACATGCTATTAGCATGAATTCTAATCACATAATCACAACACCATTACCATCACCATCACCATGCACAAAATGAGTACCATATCTCCACACACTTGTAATGAAGGATTGAAGGCACGATTTCAAGAAGAAGAATGATGGATACACTCATGATATTCCTCGCCATCAACTCCCATCCCTCCATTATGCTTCATACGGTCTTATCCCCTTCTCATCTTCTTTCCCTATGCTACCTATTGTATTCATCTTTTGCAAGCAATCAACACACTCCATCTTGGTGCCATACCTTGTGTTGTTTGGGATATACTTCATTGTGAGTATGGTTTATGCTTGTTCTTTCCATTTTGCTTATGTTAAGGTGTGCGGATTCGCCACCATACACACACACACTCTCTCCCTCTCATATTCCTATCATCTTGCTACTTGCATCTTAAGGTATGCAGATTCGCCACCTCTGGTATGACAAGTGAGCATACTTGCATGTCTCCCTTACCTCATTATCTTCCTTACTCATCATTCCTCTCATCTTGTTTTCCGACCACCCCATCCCACACTTGGACGTAGATCTTGAAATTGTTTTCCATGGCATGTTTGATTGTGTATACGTATGTGTCCTAGTCGCATATCTTGCTAGCTGGTGCCCCTATTGTGTACCTCCCATGATGAGGCCATCGTGCATAGTCTTTGTGTAGAGGCCACCGGGTGTGTTTTGCACTTCCGCCTCTTAGTACTAAAGACATGTTACCGAAGTAGATCAACGCTCACAACGGGAAAAGTACTTACCTCTTGTAGAATATGCAAATAATAATACGATCCATACTTCTATGGGAAAATCACCTTTTGAAATCATTGAGGGAAGACCTAAAAGTCCCTTGTGACATAAAGTACATGGGAAGATCTTTGCTACCGATGAGTATAGCTCTGACCTACAAGAATCTTTCCAAAAGATTAAGGAGGCTATATCCATCTCTTAGTAAAGGCAAAAAGTTGCTTTTGAGACAAGCATAGAAGAGCCTTATCGCTCAAGAAAATGATTGGGTCCTACTTAGGTTTCCCAAGGCTTGATTAAGGCAAACGATGGGCAAAAGTCCTACGGGCCATCAAAAGTATTATGCTAAACTAGCAAAAAGATACCATGGTCCTTTTCAAATCTTGAAGCCCATCAATGAGACGGCTTATCAACTCAAGTTGCCCAACCATTGGCTCATAATAGCAATGCTTTTCATGTGAGCCTACTTAAGCCCTACAAAGGAGAGCCACCAAGTGAACCAATAATTGAAGACCCTCCCAAAATCAAAGACCAAGAAGAGGTGCTACAACCCGAAGATATCCTTCGCCATGAAGACAAGGTACTACGACATGGTAAGATTATCCGACGGTATCTTATTAAGTAAAAAAATTATCCTTTTGAAGATGCTAGATGGATGCAAGGAATACACCTTAAGGATAGTATAAACTTGTCAATGCTTACAATTCTATATTAGAGTAATTGAATGTACAAATTTCTTTTATATTTATTGTGCACAAATTCAAATAGTATGCATGCTTAGAATCATGTTTGTGGTGAAGACATCTCTCAAAAACCAAGTAGAATTTGTCACTCTACTTGGGAGAATGAAATGGACTAACGAAAAGACATGCTTGCGAAAGCTATGTCTCCCAAGAACCAAATGGATTACTCATCCATCTTGGAAAGATATTGTAGGGTATAAAGGGATCCTCTACCTGCTAAGAAACATTGACTAACGACTAAGTCTTTATCTCTTCTACCTCAGTCGAGGACGACTATGATTTCAAGAGAGGGGTAATGTCATAAAATCTAATATCTAACCGGCCCAAATGATTTTCTCATATTAAATTGATCATTTATTGTGGGAGAATATATGGAAACAAGGGTTTGAAGATGGGTATGTGCTTTAGATGCATCTCATCACGGGACCAAAGGTAATGGGTCCAAACGAGAGATGGTCTATCAAAGAGCAATGCTAATGGAGCTTAAAGACCCTAGGGTTAGCTTCATTAAAGACCTCCAAAGGTTAGTGTTAAAAGTCCTTTGACACTTAGGTAAGCTAGGGATGAGCTTGAGATGGGAACCTGACCCAAGCTTGAGGTGCTTGTCATGCTTGATGACTAAGGTGCTTGAGGTGCTTGTTGTGCTTGATGACTAAGGTGCTTGAGGTGCTTGCCGACTAGAGAGCTTGAGATGATTGTGGGAACATTACCCAAGCTTGAGGTGCTTTGTCATGCTTGCTGACTAAGGTACTTGAGGGTAAGGTGTTCCACAAAGTCAAAAAGTATCCCTATAAGGAGGGGGAGAGCCCTACAAGAAGGGGGGGGGGGATAGAGAGAGAACACACACACCCTCACACAAGGCAAGCTTGGTACAAAGAAAGAATTTAGGACACTTGTCAAGTTCCTCTTCATGTTGCCCTCATGGTGTGCCTAAAGCCTATTGGTTGGCCTCCCAAGGGGTTCAATGATAATTTAGTAGATTTAATTAATTGTTTTTTTTAAATCAATTCCTCTCTCTCAAAGGGAAAAGGGGGACACTTGTCCCAAGGCTAGCATGCTTGCTTGATATGCACCCTGCATGTGATTGGCCAGGCTTCTAGGGGTCCAATGAGCTTCAAGCATGACCTACAACGAGGGGTCACCCAAAGCAAGATAGGGGGTTGGTTGAGGGGTATACTCTCCCACACACACTCTCATTGTGTGAAGTGCAAAGTGCAAGAGCTCCATCTCCTTCTCCAAGCTAGTAGAGAAGTTGAGAGCCTACACCAATACTCTTGGCTATGGAATGCAAATCCAACCAAGAGCCATGCTTCAATGCTTAAGCTGCCATCTTCTCCATCTTCATTACTACGCTATTATGTATGCTAGCAAGAAGAGTGATGTGATAAGTGAGGAACTAATTCTTTCTCCTATGAAATATTTCTTCTTCCTCTTCCCTACCCTCATACCTCACTGGCTCTCTCCACCTTCGAAGGTGTATGAGGCCTTGGGACTGAGGCTTGGGATAGTTAATGCTTTTTGACAAAGTTTATGTCATGTTTGTGATGCATGAAGTTTTCCATCTTCATTGCATTACCTAGGTCACAAGGAACACAAAGATTGCATTGTACCAAGTCTCTCTTAATGGGAGAATCTATAATCCAAATGCCTATTGGAGGGGGGACCGGCTCCACATAAATCGGGTCCTCAAATGTTGTCAAGTTCTCTAAACTCTCTCTCTTGCAAAAACATTGTTCATGACAAGTTAATTAAGTACTATGTTTATGTTACTACCATCAATTAAGTTCACCCTCTATGCTCACCGACTAATATCACAAAAATTCTTTCTCTAATTTTCCTAATTCCATTACTCTCAAAGTCATAGGCCATTTCCATTACACACATGCTATAACTATTCCAAACTAAAGGATATTGACTTACTAGGTGTAAAAACATTTTCGTTAGGTGAATCTAGAATTTGAGAATATCTACTCTGTATGAAGTGTACCCCCATGCAAACCCGAGTGCAGACATTGGAATTGAATGCAACCTTCACGTTAAATTTACACGTTCAACCACAATCATGGGTGTTTGTTTTCCCTTTGATTGTGTTGTGATGATGAAAGGCAATCCTGATCTTGCCACTTCTATTGCTACCAATTTGATCATATGCACTCACTATATTTCTCATGAGCACATGACTCCACATCTTGCATCTCAAAGAGGAAACCTTTATTTACCATAGGTTTTGTTGGATGTACTCTCCCCGTGCGATAAAGAATTTCTTTAAGATTGCACAAATTATTGACTTAAATGAGTAGCACATATTGTCTTCTATAAGATGTCAAGATAAAAATGCAACCAAACTTTTGAATAGGCAAAAATAAAGAACTAATAACTAGTACACGATTTGATAGAAACACATATTTTGGCCAAAATGCCAATTAATGCAAGATAATTGTATGCAATAACCATCCACAAACTCCTTGCATAGGCCTTGTAGTTGTGAAGCTAGCCTCCTTTGCATTAGATTCACTAGTCGATCATCTATCATCAACTATCAATGAAGACAAACCATGGCTTTCCCCTCTGTCTCACATTAATACCAGAGCCAGGGGAGGGTGGATCAATGCAGGAGGGGAAAGCATTGCATGGCTGTGCATCTTCTATCTTTCTCTCTCTCTCTCTCTCTCTCTCTCTCTCTCTCTCTCTCTCTCTCTCTCTCTCTCTCTCTCTCTCTCTCTCTCTCTCTCTCTCTCTCTCTCTCTCTCTCTGAGTATGGACGCATGGCCCTCCTCTCTCAAAGGGTCGTGGGATGGTGACAATTGCATGGACATGCAAGGCGCGGTGGAAGTGTGGAGGGAGGATTCGGTGAATCACGTGGGATGAGCCGCTTGTATGGAGGTAAAGGCTCATTAGGAATTCTCTGCATGGGCAAGCTCTCTTATGAGGAATGAAGGAGCAATCAACCTACACAAAAATCACAAAGAAAAACACCAAGAAGAATTGCCTTGCTGCAAGGAGCATTTTTTGCTTCCTTGGCAGCTTCATCTGATGATTGCAACTCATGGTGCAAGCAACTTTGATTTTCTTTGTCGCTACCAATTGCTGCTCGCCAATATTTAGTTTTTTTTTTCACACTATTTGTAACTTTGGCACCCAAGGGTGTCCAAGGGGCACCCTCCCCACACAAGGGCCGTGACCCATGATAGAGACCCGCAACTTGGCAGATTGCATGTGAGCATCGATGCAAAGCCCTTGGGGTTTTATAGCCTTAGAATATCATATTTTCAAGTTCTGAGTGGCAAAAACAAGAAAGGCTGAAGCCTTTGGGATTGTGTGGTTCACAAGCACAAGGTTCGACAAACTCACGGCCTATGAAGAACATGCTATCAAGGATCTCGATATAGCATGCAAGGAATGCGGCAAGCTACTGCAAGTTTATTTTGTAGAGCCATGCAAGGCATACAAGCATCAATTTTTGGGAAGGACCACATATTTTGCATCTTCTTAAAACCGATTGGCAAGGCGAGTTACAAACAAAGTTTGGTTTTGGACAATTTTTGGATGTCATAATCCGCATCACAATGGTTTTGGCAAGTTATCAAGGTCATTTTGACAAGTGCTACGGATCCGTTGGTGGGATTTTCCCCTAGATCCAAGGCAATCATCAAAGTGATTTTTGCAACAACTACATTGTCATTGGCTACCAAGTGATTTTGTGGTCAACACGATCGAGGATTGTTTATCATTGGGACAAAAGAGCAAGGCTTTGTCCAAACACTTTCATGGGCATGGTTTGTGTAGCCCAACTAGAGCATTGAAGCTTTCACAAGTTTCCAATTTGGTTGCAAATTGGGCAAGGCCCTCGGAAGTAGGAAGTAAGGCATCTATTGAACCAAGAAACAATATTCGTTAAAGAATTTCTCAATTTTCTTCTTGATTACAACTCCATCAATTTTTATGATGGCAAGACCTGTCGATAGCGTACTTAATAAGATATGCAATTGATTTTTTGTTTATTGAGAATGTGCTTGATAGCTATGGAATAGAATGGACATCTATGAATGGTCAAGGATAATAATCATCAAGCCAAGCAGGTACGAGATGCATAACTTGCAAGTATTGTTTTGCCTCTCCATGAGATCTACAATTACTAGCTACTCTGTCAAGGATGAGCTAAGTTATGGATGTCTTAAGACATTTTTTATTTATGTTTATTCATAGACAAAGTGCCATAAGTCACCCTAGTACAATCACGACCACATACAAGGTAGGTGGGGCAAGACGTGACTCATGTTACCTCTCTCTACAAGAACGTTGTACAAGCACACTATTGTACGCTTATAGGATAAGCTATTGTCTACACAAAGGCATATGCAGGGGGCATACAACATAATGGACAAGCAAGATCTTGCCCTTACTGATTTTTTGGGTGTTACTTTAGCACTACACACCTTAAATGTGAAGATCAAGTTGAGTTTTTGAAATTCTTAAACTCGTAAAGGCATATCTCTACCAAGGTGTATAGATAAAGCAAACATTTCAGACAACAAGACTGCTCACAAAAACCCAAGATCATGGAATTTTAGGTCTAGAAAATATCCAGTAGTGAATACAATTCCAACTTGAGCGAATCTCCTATTTTGTCTCTAGCATTGAGAGTGTCAATACGAGCACAGTTTGGGGGTAAGACCCAGCTTGGGATTACTAAATCACTTACTAAGTGTTGATGGTCAATTCTTGGAACTTTCACACTTGCACTTTCAAGAAAAGAAGCTCACAAGCTGCCAAGGGGTAGTGGACAATTACAACTTCCAAAGTTGAGTTCAATTACTACTAGCTGCTAGTTAAGTAGCTTCTCTGCACCGTCTAACCAAAGGGGTTTGGTTTGACAATCTAGATTTTAACCAAGGGGTTTGGATTGCAAACGCAACACCTAGGGTTACTTGGGCACTACTACTTGATTTTCACTAATTTTTAATTAGTGTTCCTAGGCCTTTGCAGGTGGGAAATTTGGACAGGTACATCTAACTACAGGTAAGTGAACACTATGTTCAACCTCCAGGTGCGTATCTGATCCTATCTTACTTATTTTTTTGAAAATGTACTTAGTTACTTTTGCAAGTAGGATGCATAAAATTCTATCTTTCATCCATTTTGCTCTTTAAGAGACATGACAAGGTCATGTACGAGCAAAGTATTTTGGGTCGTAGTGTCCAACATACATTCTTTCATTATGCAGTTATGGACATATATGTAGGGTTTTCTTTGGAACATGTTGTCACATGGGATACAACATGGTCTAGGAACTCAAAGAGTTCGATTTAGCTTGTGTAGAGCAAGGTTAAGGAGGGTCCCTCTCACTCTTGTCGTAGAGTGTTTGCAGTTACCTCCACACACCAATACATCTCGTACTTGAAGGATGTTCTTTTTTCAAATATCCTTAGTTGACACATATTCCACATGTGGAGAATATGAGTCTCTGGGATTGGCAATGGGACCTGCTATTTCAATTATGTGTCGTGACAAAATCCCTAGGTGCTGGTCAAATCCGTTTATAAGACTATTTTGAGCACGTCGTATCAAGAACAATTTCAGTGTCCGAGTACTTAGAATGACTTGTTAAGGTTACAAGTGTTGCTAAACAACATTAATAGATGGTTGTTTATGCATAGAGCAAGGCTTAATGTTTCATTGTTTTTACCTAGAAGTGATTTTTGTTTCACATACTATTACGGTTGAAACGTTTCAGCAAGGCTTGCAAATGATTGCAGTAGAACGTATTTAGTATTTACACTCCTCTTTCATGTGTTCTATGAGCATAAAATTTGCCATAAGTATTGGCAAGTATGGTCATGGAAGGTTCGGATCTATTTTTTCTAAATGCATGCATACTAGGTGTTATGGGCCGTAGTGTTTAGCAAAGGCTGATTTGGAGTGGCATGCACATTCATGACAGAGATCTAACGCTCACCAATAGAGGTCATGGATCAATTTGGGTGCTTGTGTATTTTTTACGTTAACCAAGATGGCTATTATTAGCACTGTTGATTCCTCCGCAATGTTATATGGTAATGTGACCCCTCTTTACCAGTCATTCTGGAAGACTATGCATAAATGGTGGGGAAACACACCTCAATATTGTCATTAATCCAAAAGGGAATAGATAGATTACAAGTTTAATCTTGTGCTAAAGGATATGCCAAGCACGTAAGTCAGCACCAAGTAATCCAATTAGAAAGCATACATCACTCTAGTTGGAATTTGCTTACCATAGGGTGAAGCATGTTTATGACTAGGTTTAGTCTCTTCATGTTTAAGTCAAGTTCTCAACCTTGAACACTAGCTATGGTGGGGTAGTTTACTGTAATAGGACTAGTCTTTGAAGTTCTTAAAGTCGAAAAGAATGTAGCAGGGCATATTTTTCGTTAGTACGATTTGAAAGATTGTTGAATAGTCTATTAAATAGAGCTTATACGAATGAGTTGAGATATTAAGAGAGAACATATATTCTTTTTTAAAAAAATAATACACTAAAGACGGATTTGATAAAGATTAATGAATAACAGATAATCTGTCTATGAACAGTAAAATCGAGATTTTTATTAATATCAATGTTTTATATTTATGTGTTTTAGCTTAAAATGCATGGGTAGGCTTAAAATAAGTTGTAAAAGTAGTGGAGACCCAAAAATAGAGGTTTTATGAGTCGCGATCTAAAAGTTGCGTTTTTAGCCAAACAGAGATGTTTTTCGTAATTCTGTCCGCGATGCCTTGTAGACCAGACCTATTCCCGTCGTTTTGAGTACCTGGATTGCTCTGTTCTGAGTTCGTTTGTAAAAGTTATGATAAAAACAAACAGAAAACAGCAGCAGTGTAGAATACACAGGGATAGACAGACATGCAACATCATACAGTTCTCCCTGCTATCAACCAAGAAGTGGATTGTTTCTTCATGGTAGAGTATGGCAATTGAGATTATGAAGGTATATAATTATGTTTTTTTACTTTGATTACCATGTTGAATTGGTTGCACGAGTATGTTCTTTTGGCTATTTTGTAGGCGATGCAGAAATCAATGTGTGAAACAGGATCTGTGCAAAGTGTCATGATAGAAATCTAACCTTTACGGATCGTTTAGCGATCACGTTCTTATATTATTCTCGCAGGTATACTTGGTACGAAAATCGTGCAGGCTTTTCGAGGAAAAGAAGGATAAAAGCACGACGGGTGGTGCGTTTGGGGATCATTCACCGATCTCTTCTTCTGCGAGTGCGAGTGCGAGTGAGAGTGAGAGTGAGAGTGCGAGTGCGAGTGAGACGCTGCATGCAAGCGAACTGAAGCTCGGGGGTGGTCGGGAGGTTCGAGCTCCGTACAACGGAGTGCGTCCATATATTTTGCTCCTCTGTTGTATCAAAACTCTACAAAGATTCATCAATACAAAGATCTCTTTCTCTATCTTTTGCTATCGATCTCTATTATTCGGTTCCCGTGACAATTGGTATCAGAGCGAGCGGTTGATTCTGGACATGGAAGGATACGAGAGGAGGATGAAGGAGCAAGAAGACCTGATTCGGCGACTATGAGAAGATCTGAAAATTGCAAATCGGGAGTGTGTTGAGGCTCTACGGGGCAAAGCAGCGCGAGAGCTTGATATCTATGTAGACCTTGATGACCAACATGAAGGTGAAAACCATGCTAATCCACCTGGAAACAATAATCATCGTGGTGGCACTGGGGTACCGCCAAAAGAAACGATGACGATATGGGAGAAGCGACAACCAAATCATTCTTAACGAAGGCTAAGCTTAAAGAGTTTGATGGCATAAGAAAGATATGCGAAGATTTAGAAGCGTGGATTGAAGAACTCAAAGATTGGGATTATACTTTCAATATCGAGAACACGACCACGAGACTTTCGAATGCTCGAGCAAGGTGATCGATAAGACAATACGTACCAAGATGGCTCAATTGGAGACTTTTGGAGATGCGTACGATAAAGGTAAGTCATCTACCCCTTCTTTGTGATGTTTTATGTCTTTGATACGTTCTTTGAAAGCTTCTGTGAGATCGAATTTATGCATAGAAGTTGAGATTAAAATTTGAATTTCTTAATTGATTTGGATAGTATTCATTGCTTCTTATCGTCTAAATTGATTGAGAAATTAAACTTGAAATTAAATCGAGAAGTTAAAAGACTTGTGGATTTAACTAGTGGTAATAATAGTTTCACGAAAGAGTTAGTAGAAAAATTGTTTTTTTTTCTTTGAAGAGTCGAAATCATTAAGATGATTTCTATAACATAAACATTGATATGCATGATGTTATCATTGGTATCAATTAGATCATTGAAAATCATGTTTTGATTGATTGTTAAGAAAGAAAAATATATCTTTAATCATTTGATGATGATAAGTCACACTCTTTGTGGAAAGAAAGAGATTCTAAATCTAGTTTTGGCAATGGAATTGATAAGGTGACTTAGATAAGAGTGTGAGACGTTGCTTGTGTTTGCTAATGAGATTAAAGAAGAATCTGGGGATAAACATAAAGAGACAAATCCAGAATTTATAGAGGATCTCTTACATGAATTTAAGGATGTGTTTTCGGACGATCTTCCTGGTATGCCTCCGCCTTGAGCGGTAGACCACGCCATAGATCTATATCCAGGAGCAACACCTTATTCAAGAGCTCCATACAGGTTCAATATTGATGAGCTTAAAGAGCTCAAGATACAACTTGATGATCTTTTGAAAAAAGGGTTTCATTAAGCCTAGTGTATCTCCTTGGGGTAGTCTTGTGTTATTCAAAAAGAAAAAGGATGGTACATATAGGTTATCCATCGACTATAGGGGATTAAACAAACAGACCATTAAGAACAAATATCCTCTTCCTCACATAGATGAACTGCTTAGTCATTTGAGTGGTGCCACAATATTTTCAAAGGTTGACCTTCGTTCTGGCTACCATCAAATCCGTATCAAGGCCGAGGACATTCCAAAGATTGCTTTTCGTACACGTTATGGACATTATGAATTTACAGTTCTTACTTTTGGTTTGACTAATGCACCAACAACTTTCATGTGCTTAATGAATAATATTTTTACCCGTATCTTGATGACTTCATTCTGGTATTCTTGGATAATATTTTTGTGTATTCTACGAATGAAGAAGATCATGCATTGTACTTAAAGAAAACATTTGAGGTTTTCCGTGAACAT